>NW_027362120.1:0-705000 GCF_039654945.1 Dendrobates tinctorius | reverse complement strand
TGGAGAGGCTTGAGGTCATTGAAGCGGATAGTTGTACCTCTTTCGGCAATGCATTTGAGCTGAAACTTGGCTGATGCAAGGGCAGTTTTTATATCGGAATCACTCTTGGTCCTCAGACATACCGTTCTAAGATGTGTGGACAGATATTTGGTTGCTCTGTGGCATACGGGGCATGTAAGCGGTGTCCGGGGGTGACTGCGGGGATACAAGCAATAGAACCGGTTACCTTGCCTGCAGGTGTGCAGGTAATCATATGTCTATATGTGGCAGATGAACGTCTTCTACTCACCGCTCCATTTTGAAGTGTCTCCAGCATTCACATGGAGCATAACAGTCTGGCAACCCATGCACACATCGGGGTGTGAGTCAGCCACACGTGAAAGACGCCAGTGGAGGTGATCGGAAATAACTTGCCGGAATTCCGAATACGTCATCCCGGCGGTCGAACCAGCCACAGGGTTGATGCCTCTACAGATGCCGAGCACCAATAGTGCTTGCGCAAAGATCCCAGCTTCGAGCCGTCTGTCATGATCACCTCCGCGGCATCACGGGGGTTGACACATCCAAAGCGGTGGCACCTACACTGGTGAGGATCATCCATATCGTTTCTGTAGCAATCCCTAAGTTACCCTAACCATAACCCCGTGTCCCCATTAACCTGAAAATTCTGAAAAAAAAAGTTAACCTACAGTCTTGAAGAGTTCCTCTACACACCCTGAAAATGTGGGCTGAGCGGTGACCCCAGCAAATTGACCCTACTTTAGCTTTGAAGTCTATGGCAGGGCAGGGTGATTTTGGTGGGTCACCGCTCAGCCCGGTTTGGGGTTATCGATCCCAAAGATTCAGTGTGTGTAGAGGAACACTTCTCGATTGTGTGGTAACTGTTTCAGAATTTTTCGGGTTAACAGGACTGGGGGGCATTTTATGGTGGGGAAAAACTTAGGGTGCCTTCAAAATCCCCCCCAAAAAAAAAATATTATACACATCTGGTCCACTAGCACTAGTGGTACTCTACACACCCTGAAAACTTGGGGTCAAAACACCCCCCAGGCCATGATATGACCCCCACAAAATCAGCTTATATTTGGGGTAAATTTTGCCCAAATATAATCTGACTTTGGGGAGTCATCTTGGTCCGAAGGGGGGTGTGAGTTCACCCCAAATTTTCACGGTGTGTAGAGTATAGAGTATCACTAGCTCTAGAGGACCTAGGTATAAAAACTTTTTTTTGGGGGGGGCATTTGAGGAAACCCAACATTTTTGACCCACATAAAAAGGCCTCCCTGGCCCCCTCTGGCGCTAAATATTTTGAAAAAGTTTCCTCACACTCATAAAGTGTTCCTCTACACACCCTGAAAATTTGAGCTCAATAGCCCCAAACTGGGATGAGCAGTGACCCCACAAATTGATCCTACTTTAACATTGAGGTCTATGGCGGGGAAGGGTCATTTTCACGGGTCACCTTCAGCCTAGAATGGGGTTATCGAGCCCAAATTTCAGGGTGTATGGAGGAAAACAGCAGGAGTGTGGGTAATTTTTGGGGGGAATTTTTTGGGTTAATGGGGCCGGGGGGGCAAAACTTTTGGGGTGCCCTCAAATGCCCACCCCAAAATCTTTTACACCCCTTGTCTACTAGACCTAGAGGTACTCTATACTCTACACACCCTGAAAATTTGGTGTCAAAACACCCCCTACGGGCCCAAAGTCAGACTTTATTTGGGGTAAGTTTTGCTCAAATAAAGGTTGATTTTTTTGGGGGGGTCATATCTACGCCTGGGGAGGGGTGTTTTGTTTGAAAATTTTCAGCGTGTGGAGAAAATAGAGTAGCACTAGCTCTAGTGGACCAAGGATATGAAAAAAATTTTGGAAGGGTATTTTGATGGCACCCAAAATTTTGCCCCCCCATCCCTCTTGACACAAAAAAATTCTTTAAAAAATTACATCATACTCTTGAAGTGTTCCTGTACACTCCCTGAATATTTGGACTCATTAGCCCCCAAACCAGGCAGAGCAGTGACCCCGCAAATTGACCTTACTTTAGCATTGAAGTCTATGGTGGGGCAGGGTCACTTTGGGGCGTCACCGCTAAGCCCAGTTTAAGATTATCAAACCCAAATATTAAGTGTGTGGAGAGGAACACTTCAAGAGTGTAGGTTAATTTTTTCAGAATTATTCAGGTCAAAAATTTTTACACCCATATTCCACTAGATCTAGTGGTACTCTACACACCCTGGAAATTTGGGGTCAAAACACCCCCCGGGCCAAGATATGACCCCCCAGTCAGGCTATATTTGGGGTAAATTTTTCCCAAATATAGGCTGACTTTGAGGGGTCATATCTTGGCAAAGGGGTTGCTTTGACCGCAAATTTTGAGGGTGTATAGAGTATAGAGTACCAATAGCTCTATTGGACCAGGGATTTAATATTTTGGGGAGGTATTTTAAGGGCACCCCTAAAATTTTGCCTCCCTAATAAATGCCCCCAGTCCCTTTGACACAATAAATTCTTCAAATTACCACACACTTTTGAAGTGTTTCTCTACACACCCTGAAAATTTGGGCTCGATAGCCCCAAACCGGTTGAGTGGTGACCCTGCAAATTGAGCCTACTTTAGCATTGAAGTCTATGGAGGGGCAGGGTCAATTTGGTGGGTCACCGCTCTGCCCTATTTGGGGCTATCAAGCCCACATTTTCAGGGTGTGTAGAGGAACACTTCAGTAGTGTTTAACGCTCGCGCTCTGGCTGGTTGGCGCAAGCTAGGGGAGTGGCCCCACTGTGGTACAAACCAGACTACCCTGGAAGGGGCGTGACTAAGCAGCTACCTTGGTCTTCACTGGAGCCTCTGATGGTGAGGTCAGGCTTGTGCGGCAGGTAGCTGCCAGGTACCACTCCAGGGTGGTGTCTGGCTGTGGCTGCTGATCCCACTGAAGGACGGGACACTGATAGCAGGTGCGGGCAGGGGCAGACCGGCATTCTGGCAGGATGGAACTGACTCAGTAGTGACAGGACAGAGACACTGACAGGGAAGAGTAGGATATATGAACAGGTAGGGTCTGCTCAGACTGGAAGTGCAGGAAATGGTTCGGGAAGGACGAAACAGACTAATATAATGGTGTGAGGGAACAGGTAGAGAGCTGTTCACACAGAAGATGCAGAAACTGGTTCAGGAACCAGTACAGGTAGGACAAGGAGCCACAGGATACGGAGCAGAACCGCAGGGTTGCGGAGCAGGATAGAACTGGAAGGGGTGGAGCAGGGTAGAACCACAAGGCTGCGGAAACTACAGTTTGCAGCAAGAGGTTCTGCAGCAGCAGGTGCCACAGGAAAGAAGAGCAGAGCGGAGCACATGTATTTGGAGATAAACTGCAGTTTGCAGCAAGAGATTCTTTTGCAGCAAGAGATTCTGCAGCAGCAGGTGCTACAGAGGAGAGCATGTGCACTGCGGTTTTAATTTTCCATTGAAAATAAAGGTACTGTACAATGCAGCAGAAACTGCTGCCGATCCGTAGGGCTAAATCCACTGCGGATCCGCAGGGACAAATCCATAACGTGAGCACACACCCACCACACAAGTCTATGGCGGGGCAGGGTCACTATGGGGGGGAGGGGTTACCTCTCAGCCTGATTTGGGGCTATTCAGACCAAATTTTTAGGGTGTGTAGAGAAATCCTTAAAAAAATGTGGGGTAATTTTTTCAGAACTTTTTGGGTCACCAGGAAGGGGGGCATTTTTCGGGTGGGTAAAACATTTGGGGTGCCCTCAAAATGCCCCCCAAAACTTTCTACACTATTTGTCCACTAGAACCATTGGTACTCTACACAACCTGAAAATTTGGGGTCAAAACACTCCAAGGGTCTAGGTATGACCCCACAAAGTCTGCCTATATTTGGGGTAAATTTTGCTCAAATATAAGATGACTTTGGGGGTTATATCTCGGCTGGGGGGGTTGTTGTGAGTTCATTTTCCCCTTCGTCACTGGGGTCTGGTGAACTCCCTATTCTGGTAAAGGAAGGTAATGAGCCTGATTATCAGGCACCCGAGTCTAATGAGGATGACTGGCTGAGTGGAGTCACGGACTGGATATAAGGCTGCCGACGCCCTTCTGCCCTGCGGGTGATTTCTCTGTGGACTTCTAGGACACCAGTCTGATTCCTGCTCCTCTAAAGCTAAGTTTCTGTTTTGCCTGTTAGCTTTTTGTTTTGTTTTTTGTTTTCCTTGCTTTTCAGTATTCTGCCATTCCCTGCTGGGGTGAGCTGAATCTCCTTTTGCCTGTAGCTCTGTCTTCAGTATATTCCTGCGTACTGACATAGCTTTTTTGAAGCCTAGCGTCTTCAGGGCCTTTTTCACTGTCAGTCTGTTGCCTCTGATTTTCATAGGGTTTTTTACGGATTGCAGACAGCAGCCTTCCTGTCCTTTTCTTTTAGTTAGCTTGGGCCCCTCTTTGCTCAGTCTATCTTTCTGTCTGTGTTAGTATTTTCATCTTGCTTCACCGTCATTATATGTTGGGGGCTGCCTATTGCTTTGGGGTCTGCTCTGGGGCAGTTTAGATTTCCCCTTTCTTTCTTTAGGCCTATTTAATTCTCCGGCTGTGATCGAGGGGTCTAGGGCATCGTAGGAACCCCCCACGGCTACTGCTAGTTGTGTTGATAGGTTCAGGGGTCTGCAATCCGATAGCTGCCAACTTCTCTGGTTTTCTGGACTTAGCTAGCATTTCTGTTTTTGCCTCCTACGGTGACTCAATCATAACAGAATCACCCGCCAATCCGCAGATCCTAGGGTACTCAATAGCAGGAAAGAATTGTGTTTAAAAAAAAAAAAAAAAAAAGTGTGTGTATATTCTTTCCTCTATATCTCTGAGGCCGTAGGGGGAATTTTTTTTTTCTCTCTCAATGGAGATAAAGCAATTGTCTGATCGTGTGGAGCAGCTCGCTGCGGAAGTGCGGGGAATTTCCGCCTACCTTGCTCGTTCGCATGCTGTTGAACCAAAGATCCCTACACCTGATGTATTTTCTGGGGAACGATCTAAATTTTTGAGTTTCAAAAATAATTGTAAATTATTTTTTGCCTTGAAGCCTAACTTGTCAGGGAGCTCCGCGCAGCAGGTTAAAATTGTCATCTCTTTGCTGCGTGGCGATCCCCAGGATTGGGCATTTTCTTTGAAACCAGATGATCCTATTCTGACTAATGTGAACGTATTCTTTCAAGCTTTGGGGTTGTTGTATGACGAACCTAATGCTATTGATCAGGCTGAAAAGACTCTGTTGGCATTGAACCAGGGTCGAGATTCTGCAGAGTTGTCATGTCAAAAGTTTCGAAAGTGGGCGGTCCTTACTACCTGGAATGATAATGCCTTGGCTGCTCTCTTTCGGAAGGGTTTGTCAGAAGCCGTAAAAGATACTATGGTGGGATTTCCTGTTCCCTCTGGTCTGGACGATTCTATGTCATTAGCCATTCAGGTTGATCGGCGTTTACGTGAACACAGGATTGCACTAGAGGTGTTGCCACCGGTTGAACAGATGTCTGAACCTATGCAATGTGATAGAGTATTGTCTAAGGCGCAATGTCAGGAGTTCAGAAGGCGTAATAAGCTGTGTTTTTTCTGTGGAGATGCCTCGCATATTATTTCTGTTTGTCCTAAACGAGAGAAACGCTTTGCACACACGTTTTCTGTTGGTGGTGTTCAACCTAAGTTTCTTCTGGCAATTCTCTGATCTGCTCCCTGTCCACATTTTCCGCCAAGGCTTTTGTGGATTCGGGAGCAGCGCTAAACCTAATGGACTTGGATTTTGCTAAACGTTGTGGCTTTCCGATGACACCTCTGCAGACGCCTATCCCTTTGAGGGGGATTGATGCTACTCCTTTGGCTAAAAATAAACCTCAGCTTTGGACCCAGGTGGTCATGCGGGTCGCCCCAGACCATCAGGAAAATTGCAGATTTTTGGTATTGCATGATCTGCATGATGCCGTTGTTCTGGGGTTTCCCTGGTTGCAAATTCATAATCCAGTTTTGGATTGGAAATCTGTGTCTGTGGTGAGTTGGGGTTGTCGGTGTGCCTTTAGTGAGGCTCCGGTTTTTTCCACCTCTCCTCAGTCGCATGATGTTCCTGACTATTTGGCGGACTTTTATGATGTATTTAGTGAGAATGAGTCTGCGTCCTTGCCTCCTCATAGGAGTTATGACTGTGCAATTGAACTAAGCTCGGGGTGTAAATTTCCCAAGGGTCGGCTCTTCAATTTATCTGTACCCGAGCACGAGGCTATGCGGTCCTATATTAAGGAGGCATTGGAGAAGG
Organism: Dendrobates tinctorius; assembly: GCF_039654945.1. NCBI lineage: Eukaryota > Metazoa > Chordata > Amphibia > Anura > Dendrobatidae > Dendrobates > Dendrobates tinctorius. The sequence continues at coordinate 698,707 of NW_027362120.1, read as the reverse complement.
GTCATATTACATCATCCTCTTCACCCTTAGGTGCCGGGTTTTTTTTTGTGGCCAAAAAGGATGGTTCTTTAAGGCCTTGTATTGATTATCGTGCCCTCAATAAAATTACTATTAAATATCAGTATCCGTTACCCCTGATTTCGGATCTATTCTCTAGAGTTAGAGGTGCTTGCTGGTTTACCAAGCCTGACCTCAGGGGGGCGTATAATCTTATCCGCATTAAGCAGGGGGATGAATGGAAGACGGCGTTTAATACTCCGGAGGGACATTTTGAGTACCTGGTGATGCCTTTTGGGCTCACTAATGCCCCTTCTGTCTTCGAGTGCTTCATGAAAGATATTTTCCGAGACTTTGTCGATAAATTTTTGATTATCTATCTGGATGATATTTTGATCTTCTCCAAGGATTGGGATTCTCATGTGGAACATATTTGGAATGTGTTCCGGATCTTGAGGGAGAATTCCCTGTATGTCAAAGGATCGAAATGCCTTTTTGGAGTACAGAGGATTTCATTTTTGGGATTTATTTTGTCTCCGTCAACTATTGAAATGGACCCGGCCAAGGTACAGGCCATTTATGATTGGGTTCAGCCCACTTCTTTGAAGGCCCTCCAGAAGTTTTTGGGTTTTGCTAATTTTTATCGGAAATTTATAGCAAAATTTTCTAGTATTGCCAAACCATTGACTGACCTGACCAGGAAGGGTGCGGATGTGTTGAATTGGTCTCCGGAGGCGGTTGCTTCCTTCCAGGAGCTAAAGCGTAGATTTACCTCCGCCCCGGTTCTGCGGCAACCTGATGTCTCACTCCCGTTCCAGGTAGAGGTGGATGCTTCTGAGATTGGTGCAGGAGCGGTGTTGTCCCAAAAGGATCCGGTAACATCTAAAATGAATCCCTGTGCTTTCTTTTCCCGTAAGTTCTCTTCATCTGAACGTAACTATGATGTGGGGAATCGGGAACTGTTGGCCATGAAATGGGCATTTGAGGAGTGGAGACATTGGTTGGAGGGAGCCAAACATCAAGTTGTGGTCCTCACTGACCACAAAAATTTGATTTACCTAGAGTCGGCTAAACGCTTGAACCCTAGACAGGCTAGGTGGGCCTTGTTTTTTACACGTTTTGATTTTGTGGTCTCTTTCCTTCCTGGAACTAAGAATGTCAAGGCAGACGCCCTCTCTAGGAGTTTCTTTGCTGATTCTCCTGTGGTGACCAAGCCTGCCACCATCTTAGGCGAAGGGGTAGTTCTTTCTGCCATCTCGCCCGATTTGAGACTTGCTCTGCAAGAGTTCCAGGAGGACAAACCTGAGCGTTGTCCCAGTGGAAAGTTGTATGTTCCTGACCAGTGGAAGAAGAGAATGATGTCAGAAGTTCATTGCTCTGCATTGGCTGGTCATCCAGGTATTTTTGGTACTAGAGATCTGGTGAGTCGCTCTTTTTGGTGGCCCACTTTGTCTCATGATGTCAGGAATTTTGTGAAGTCCTGTGGGACTTGCTCCCGGTCTAAATCTTGTTGTTACACCGCTCCGCCATACTCACCCGGCCTCCGCTCCCACGCCGCAGTCGCCCTCTGCTCCCACGCCGCAGCCTCTCTCCACCCGACGGCCGCGGCGGTCACCTGAGACAGGTCCGCGACCGATGCCTTCCCTGCATGCTATGCGCATGCACCATAGGCTGCGGCCGCGCCTCCTTCCTGCTTCTTATGCTCCGGCTGTGCCCTAACCCGGAAGCACCTGTGGACCAATGGCTGACCAGACGGGGCCATATCAGGCCGCTTCCCCCTGAGGGAGGCGCCTGATCGTTGTGTTTCCTGACACTCTGGCCTCGCTCCACCGTGCACACTCTGCTGCTGCAGTTCCTGTCTCGGCTGCTCCTCACAGCAGCTTCTCAGTCCCTCTACCTGTGTTCCTGCCGACCTTCTCCAGTCCTGCCTTGTGTTCCTGCCGACCTACTCCAGTCCTGCCTTCAGTGTTCCTGTCCTCCTACTCCAGTCCTGCCTGGTGTTCCTGTCGTCCTACTCCAGCCTTGCCTTGTGTTCCTGCCGTCCTACTCCAGTCCTGTCTTCAGTGCTCCTGCCGTCCAACTCCAGTCTCAGTCTTACTCTGGTCCATCCTGAGCCGCCCCTCTCGGTACCGGCTACCGTGGTACTCGAACCCCTGGGCCTGCTCCTAACGGTCCCTGTATAGGGGTCGGTCCCACCTGGCAGCTCGCCCGGGGCCCCTCGGTGCCACGGTCCAGAGGGTCCACTCTCGGAGTTTCCCGCTCCTGACCACCCGCGCTAACAGTACGATCAGGCCATGGACTCCGCCGGTACTACGGCTGCTACCCAGAAAGAGTTGCTATTCCTACGGGAGAATCAGGGGCGCATTATGTCAATCATGAAGTCGATGGACACCCGTTTGTCGGCCTTACAGGTGGCCGATCCTGGAAATGCCACTCAGCTGGCCAGTCTCCAACAGGAGCTGGGTCAGCAGCAAGATACTCAAACCCACATTTTGTCCTACATGGCCTCCTTTGATAGTCGCTTGTCGGCCCTCCAGGCTGCCGCTGCAGTGCCGACACCTCCCCCTGCGTCTACTGCTCCTCCGACGCCCCGCCTCGCCAAGCCGCCTCGTTTCACTGGGGATCCCAAGCTCTGTAGGGGGTTCTTAAATCAGTGTAGTCTCCACTTTGAATGGCTGCCGCAGCAATACCCCTCGGACCGGGCCAAAGTGGCCTTCATCATGTCCCATCTGGAGGGAGAGGCCCTTTCTTGGGTAAACCCGCTCTGGGAACGTGACGACCCGGTCGTTTCGAGTCTCCCGGTTTTCCTGGATACGTTTCATAAGGTTTTCGATGAGCCGGGCCGGTTAGCCTCTCTCACTGAGTCACTCTTTAACTTATACCAGGGCTCTCTCACGGTCGGACAGTACGCTATTCGCTTTCGCACTATTTCCTCCGAGCTCGGCTGGAATAACGCAGCTTTGGTGGGGGCATTCTGGCGCGGTCTTTCTAGTAAAATAAAGGATGAACTCGCAGGTCGAGATACCCCGTCCTCCTTAGAGGACCTTATCTCGCTGGCTACCCGCATTGACCTGCGCTTCCTGGAGCGCGCTCGGGAGTCAGTGAGAGACAGGCGCTCCTCCAGGTCAGTTTCTCCCTTCACTCAGTCGGCCAGCTCACGTTCAGTCGGATCTTCTTCCCTCTCTTCGGGTGAGCCCATGCAGATAGATCATCTCAGGTTGGCCAAGTTACGTCAGAGAGAGAGACGGGCACAAGGTCTGTGCCTCTATTGCGGTCATTCGTCACACTATATCCGCACCTGTCCTAAGAGACAGGGAAACGACTCCACCTAGGTCAGGTAAGAGAGGCCTTCCTAGGTGATGATGATGATTCCTCTCAACCCCTTACGATTTCTGTGCTTTTGGTTTCAGGAGGGAGACGTGGTTCCGAGGTGGCCTACGTGGATTCGGGCTCAGCGGGTAACTTCATTCGGCCGGAGGAGGTAGACAAATACCGAATTCCTGTAGTCACTCTACCTAACCCAATTCAGATTGCCACCGTGGATGGCAAACCGCTACAGGTGTCCGTCACCTTAGTCACTGAAGAGGTGGAATTGCAAATCGGAGCCTTACATCGAGAGAAGATAGCCTTTTACGTTTTACCTAAGCTCTCTCACGCCATTCTACTCGGTCTTCCATGGTTAAGGACTCATCAGCCTGTTCTCGACTGGTCTTCTGGGGAGATACTCCGCTGGGGGCACCCGTGCCAAGCTCGCTGTCTGGTTCCTGTCCGCCTGGCGGCCGCTCCACGGTCGCCTCCAGACCTCCCGGGTCTTCCTCCAGCTTACAGCTCCTACGCCGATGTTTTTGATAAGAAGGAAGCGGAGGTCCTCCCTCCACACCGGCCGTTTGACTGCCCAATTGAACTTGTTTCTGGTTCAACCCCTCCAAGGGGCAGAATCTACCCTCTGTCTCCCGTGGAGACCACCGCCATGTCTGAGTACGTCCGAGAGAACCTCGCCAAAGGCTTTATACGGAAATCCTCTTCGCCCGCAGGAGCCGGGTTCTTCTTCGTCAAAAAGAAGGACGGGACTCTTCGGCCATGTATTGACTATAGGGGCTTGAATGAGATTACCATCAAGAACAGGTACCCTCTTCCACTCATTCCAGAACTGTTTGACCGTCTCAGAGGGGCTCGGGTCTTTACCAAGCTGGACCTCAGAGGAGCCTACAATCTGGTCCGTATCCGTGCAGGTGACGAGTGGAAGACCGCTTTCAACACTCGAGATGGCCATTACGAGTACCTGGTCATGCCCTTCGGTCTTTGCAATGCTCCTGCAGTCTTTCAAGAGTTCGTCAACGAGATCTTCCGGGACCTCTTGTACTCCTGTGTGGTCGTGTACTTAGACGACATCCTCGTCTTCTCGCCGGACCTCTCGTCCCACAGAAAGAGTGTCCGCCTGGTGCTTCAGCGGCTTCGGGAGAACAGTCTGTATGCAAAGATCGAGAAATGTCTCTTCGAACAGACCTCTCTGCCATTTCTGGGATACATTATCTCCGACGCTGGTCTAAGGATGGACCCCGAGAAGTTGTCTGCCATCCTCAAATGGCCTCGCCCCGTCGGATTAAAGGCAATACAACGATTCCTCGGGTTCGCCAACTATTACCGGCAATTTGTCTCCCACTTCTCCGCGATCACAAGACCCATTTCTGTGCTCACCCGTAAAGGGTCTACTTCCAAGGATTGGTCTCCTGAGGCAGAGCAGGCCTTTCTGACCCTAAAACGGGCTTTCTCCACGGCTCCGGTCCTGCATTGCCCTGAGAGCGATCGACCTTTTGTACTCGAGGTGGACGCTTCCTCGACTGGTGCCGGGGCGGTGTTGTCCCAGAGAACCGTCTCCGGTCGCCTGCACCCTTGTGGCTTCTTCTCGAAGGCCTTTTCTCCATCCGAGTGTAACTACTCGATCGGTGACCGGGAACTTTTGGCTATCAAGTTGGCCTTGGAGGAATGGCGCCACCTCCTGGAAGGAGCTGTACATCCTTTTGTCATCTTCTCGGACCACAAGAATCTGGCCTATCTCCAGTCTGCCCAGAGACTAAACCCTCGCCAGGCCAGATGGTCTTTATTTTTTGTCCGATTTGATTTCGAGCTCCGATTCCATCCCGGCAACAAGAATTCCAAAGCCGACGCCCTGTCCAGGGTTTTCCAACCACACAAATCCACGGAGGAACCGTCACATATCATTGATCCCACTAGGATCATCACCGTGGCTCCAGTGAACTGGCTTACTCCTCCGCCTGGCAAGACGCTTGTGCCAGAGAATCTCAAGCAAAAGGTTCTTCTATGGGGGCACTCCTCCAAACTGGCCGGCCATGCCGGAACTAAGAAGACTCTTGACCTTATCAAACGTCACTACTGGTGGCCCTCACTTCGCCAAGATGTACCCGACTTTGTGGCTTCTTGTCCATCCTGTGCAAAAAACAAGGTGCCACGGAGATCTCTGTCCGGCTTGTTGCTTCCGTTGCCTGTCCCTACGGTTCCTTGGGAGAACATCGCCATGGATTTCATCACCGATCTACCCTGCTCTGCGGGCTGCACAGTCATCCTGGTGGTGGTGGATCGTTTTTCCAAGATGGCTCACTTCATCCCTCTGCCGGGTCTTCCCTCAGCGCCAGAGCTGGCCAAAATCTTCATTCATCAAGTCTTCATGGTCTACCTCGACGCATTGTGTCTGACCGAGGGGTTCAGTTTACCTCCAAGTTCTGGCGTTCGCTTTGTAAGCTCATGAACGTTTCCCTCGACTTCTCCTCGGCCTACCATCCACAGTCCAACGGACAAGTAGAGCGTACCAACCAGACGCTTACGGGATACTTACGCCACTTCTCTAACGCCCACCAGAACGATTGGGTCAACTTACTCCCCTGGGCAGAGTTCGCTTATAACAACCATGCTGGTGAGTCTTCGGCCAAGTCTCCGTTTTTCATTGTTTTTGGCAGACATCCTGGTGTTCCTCTTCCGATAACCCCTGCCTCTGAGGTACCCGCGGCCAATGCCTTATCCTCAGAATTTTCTAAGATTTGGGCTGAGACCAACACATCACTCAAGAGATCCGCTGATCAGATGAAGAACTATGCTGACAAAAAGAGGTTGGATTCTCCTCCGTATCGTGTTGGCGACAAGGTCTGGCTCTCCTCCAAATTCGTCCGACTAAAACTGCCCTCTTACAAGTTGGGTCCACGCTACATTGGTCCGTTTGAAATTCTGGGACGTATTAACGAAGTTGCCTACAAATTGAGGTTGCCTGCTTCGCTCCGGATCCCGAACACCTTTCACGTCTCTCTCCTGAAGCCTGTGGTGCTGAATCGTTTCCACTCCTCGCTTGATCTTGGTCCTCAGCCGGTGGGGGCTGACAACATTTTTGAAGTACAGGACATCCTCGCTGTGAAAAGGGTTAGAGGTAGGACTTTCTTTCTCGTTGATTGGAAGGGCTTTGGTCCTGAGGAGAGATCCTGGGAGCCTCGGGAGAATATTAATGCTCCCCGTATCCTCAAGAGGTTTCTTGTTAACCTCCGGGGGGGGCGGCTTAGGGGAGGGGGTACTGTTACACCGCTCCGCCATACTCACCCGGCCTCCGCTCCCACGCCGCAGTCGCCCTCCGCTCCCACGCCGCAGCCTCTCTCCACCCGACGGCCGCGGCGGTCACCTGAGACAGGTCCGCGACCGATGCCTTCCCTGCATGCTATGCGCATGCGCCATAGGCCGCGGCCGCGCCTCCTTCCTGCTTCTTATGCTCCGGCTGTGCCCTAACCCGGAAGCACCTGTGGACCAATGGCTGACCAGACGGGGCCATATCAGGCCGCTTCCCCCTGAGGGAGGCGCCTGATCGTTGTGTTTCCTGACACTCTGGCCTCGCTCCACCGTGCACACTCTGCTGCTGCAGTTCCTGTCTCGGCTGCTCCTCACAGCAGCTTCTCAGTCCCTCTACCTGTGTTCCTGCCGACCTTCTCCAGTCCTGCCTTGTGTTCCTGCCGACCTACTCCAGTCCTGCCTTCAGTGTTCCTGTCGTCCTACTCCAGTCCTGCCTGGTGTTCCTGTCGTCCTACTCCAGCCTTGCCTTGTGTTCCTGCTGTCCTACTCCAGTCCTGTCTTCAGTGCTCCTGCCGTCCAACTCCAGTCTCAGTCTTACTCCGGTCCATCCTGAGCCGCCCCTCTCGGTACCGGCTACCGTGGTACTCGAACCCCTGGGCCTGCTCCTAACGGTCCCTGTATAGGGGTCGGTCCCACCTGGCAGCTCGCCCGGGGCCCCTCGGTGCCACGGTCCAGAGGGTCCACTCTCGGAGTTTCCCGCTCCTGACCACCCGCGCTAACACTTGTTCTCACTCTAGTGGGTTGTTGATGCCTTTGCCGGTCCCCAGGAGGCCATGGACCCATATTTCAATGGATTTCATCTCTGATATGCCAGTCTCTCAAAGAATGACTGTTATTTGGGTGATTTGTGATAGGTTCTCTAAGATGGTTCATCTTGTACCACTCCCTAAGTTGCCATCTTCCTCTGAGTTGGTGCCTCTGTTTTTGCAACAGGTGGTTCGCTTGCACGGGATTCCTGAGAATTCTAGTATTCTAGTGAAGGAAGGTAGTGAGCCTGATTATCAGACACCTGGGACTAATGAAGACGATTGGCTGAGTGGAGTCACTGACTGGATTTAAGGCAGCCTATGCCCTTTCTGCCCTGCGGGTGATTTCTCTGTGGACTCTTGGACACCAGTCTAATTCCTGCTCTCCTAAAGCTAAGTTTTCTGTTTTGCCTTTTGCATTTAAGATTTGATTTTGTTTTTCTTGCTTTTTGGATTCTGCCACTCCCTGCTGGAGTGTGCAGTGTTCCTTGAGCTCTGTCTTCTGAAAGTACCTGAGCGCTGATTTAGTTTTTGAAGCTTAGTTGCTTCAGGGCCATTTTTATATCAGCTTGTTGGCTTTTGTCTCTGATAGGGTTTTGGCAGATTGCAGACAGCAGCCTTCCTATCCGTTCCTATCTAGGTAGTTTTTGGGCCCCGTCTTTGCTCAGCCTGTCTTTCTGTCTCTGTAAGTGTTTTCATCTTGCTTCACCGTCATTATATGTGGGGGGCTGCCTATTGCTTTGGGGTCTGCTCTGGGGTAGTTAGATTTCCCCTTTCCTTCTTTAGGCCTATGTATCTCTCTGGCTGTGATCGAGGGGTCTACGTCATCGTAGGAACCCCCCACGGCTACTGCTAGTTGTGTTGATAGGTTCAGGGGTCTGCAATCTGATAGTTGCCAACTTCTCTGGTTTTCAGGACTTAGCTAGCATTTCTGTTTTTGCCTCCTACGGTGACTCAATCATAACAGGGCTGCCTATTGCTTTGGAGTCTGCTCTGGGGCAGTTTAGATTTCCCTTTCTGTCTTTAGGCTAGGTTGTTCTCCGGCTGTGATCGAGGGGTCTAGGGCATCGTAGGAACCCCCCCACGGCTACTGCTAGTTGTTATTGATAGGTTCAGGGGTCTGCAATCCGATAGCTGCCAACTTCTCTGGTTTTCTGGACTTAGCTAGCATTTCTGTTTTTGCCTCCTACGGTGACTCATTCATAACAGCGGGTACTGGCGTAATCGCTTCTCTCTCCAGAAGATCCTGGATGTCCAACCACATGGGGGGAAGCTGAACTGAGTCGAGAACTGGTCACTTAGAATCTGTTCAGGGGAAGGTAGTTGAATTCTATCCTGTACCCCTGAGAAATGACCTGTAGTACCCAGGGGCTGGTGGTAACCTCCTGCCATTCTTCCCTGAACTTGAGCAATCGCCCCCCCTACTCTGGTGGCGTCATTTTTTTCGGGAGCTGGACCCTGGGCCAGAGAAGATGGTATCTCTATACCTACTTCTACCCTCGCCCCTTTGGGGTAGCTCCATCGACCCGACTTCCCCTTCCCTCTGTAGTCCGTTCCCTGGTTGTAACGGGGTCTACAAAAGGGCTGGTATTTTTTACGCTTCTCTTCAGGGAACCCCTTTTTTTCATCTGATGCCTTCTCTAAGATGTCGTCGAGCACAGGCCCGAAGACTCTACCCCCAGAGAAGGGAATTGAGCATAGCTTATTCTTTGACTGCTTGTCACCTGACCAACTCTTAAGCCAGATAGCTCTTCTGGCTGCGTTGGACAAGGACTGGCTTCTGGCCGTAAACCTAACGGATTCTGCCGAGGCGTCAGCCAAAAATCCCGTAGCTAGTTGTTACACCTGGTCCCCGTCCTGGCGCTGCGCCATGGTCTGCCGCTGTTACACCTGGCCCCCGTCCTTGCGCAGCATCCAGGCCTGCCGCTGCTCTCCGTTCTGGGCACTCACCTCGAGCCTCTCATGCTGCTGCTCAGCATTCTGTCCTTCCTCCTGCCTCCTCCTCCTGGCGTCCTGTGAGGAGATCTGTAACTAAGGCTATTAGGGCACGCCCGCCAGCTCTCTTGCCTTCTTTAAGGGGCGGTGTGCATTATTCAAAAAATGCAATCAACCAATAGCAGCGCACTGGATGCTACTTCTGGCCTCTCCTCCATAGGGAGAGCGCCGGAGCAACGAGTATCTATCATTGCTACATCCGGTTATCATGCTAACCTGTCTGCACTGCATCTGCAGTCTCTGTGCATTGTCTAATGCTCTCTATTTCCACAGCATATCAGTATCCTGTGTTACCTGGTTATATCAGCAACCATCTGGGCGAAAGCCATTCCGTTCCGCCTACAGCCATCCGAGTCCAAGGACTGTGTGAAGGTCACTGGAACCGACTCCTTACCAACTAACCGGATCCAGGACCCAGCGCATTACGGACTCTGCTGTAACTTTTGTTATCCCTTTTGATCCCGCTGGGACAGCTGCTACGTGTTTGGGGTCTAACTGGAGGTAGCACCTGTGTCCTCTGGGTATTCCATTCTGGCCCTGCCTGAGGGACTTTACTACAGGTGCCCGGGGCTCAATAGTCATGCCCCTTTCGGAGCCCCCCGGACCGTGGTTCCGAGGTTCCACTTAAAAAATAAAAACGAATGTGAACTTCACCATCTCTGCCTCCGCTTCCATTCGTTACACTAGTTTTAGTAAGGGGAGGGACTTCAGCATAGTTTCTCTCGGCGTTCTATCTGACAGGTGCTCCTCCAAATCATCTATCCATAGATGCATGGAGCGTGCCACTGACGTCGTGGCTATATTCGTTTTTATGACCGCTGCTGAATTCTCCCGGACCCTCTTTAAGAGTCCATCTGCCTTCTGATCTAGGGGTTCCTTTAGGTTTGAAGCGTCTTCGAACGGAATCACCGTCTTTTTTGATACCTTCGCCACTGTGATGTCTATCTTTGGGACCTCCTCCCAAACCTTGACCTCCTCTGGGTCAAACGGCAGGCGAGGCCTGAAATCTCTGGGGATAGTCAATCTTTTCTCTGCTTCCTCCCATTCGTCCAATATCATTGCCCGTATATGGGTGTTTACTGGGAAGACCATCCAAGTCTGGGAGCGTAACCCCCCATACATCTCATCCTGTATTGAGAGGGTAGCCGGGGGTTCCTCAATCTGCATAGTCTGCCTCACCGCCCCCAGTATCTCGTCCGTATCCCCGGACGAAGAAAGATATTTCCTTCCCCTTTCTGGGTACTCTGATTTCCTCCTCCTCTGCATCTGATTCGGACAGGATGTCTTCGGAAGACGTGTCCGATTCCCTCTGCCTCTTTTTGGATAACTGGGGGTTCACCTGCGGGGTCTGGGAGGTGGCCAGGCCAGATACCGAGGCATGTACTTCTTCTCTAATTATTGCTCTCATGTTAGACATGAGTTTAGCTTTTTCCTCCCCCCCTATGCGTTTTGTTCATGCATCGCAGAGGGTCTTTTGCCACGTGTCCTTTAGCCTCTTACAGTTGTGGCCAAAAGTATTAACACCCATACAATTCTGTCAGATAATACTCACTTTCTTCCTGAAAATGATTGCAAACACAAATTCTTAGGTATTATTATCTTCATTTAATTTGTCTTAAATGAAAAAACACAAAAATAATTGTCCTAAAGCCAAATTGGATATAATTCCACACCAAACATAAAAAAGAGGGTGGACAAAAGTATTGGCACTGTTCGAAAAATCATGTGATGCTTCTCTAATTTGTGTAATTAACAGCACCTGTAACTTACCTGTGGCACCTAACAGGTGCTGGCAATAACCAAATCACACTTGCAGCCAGTTGACATGGATTAAAGTTGACTCAACCTCTGTCCTGTGTCCTTGTGTGTACCACATTGAGCATGGAGAAAAGAAAGAAGACCAAAGAACTGTCTGAGGACTTGAGAAACCAAGTTGTGAGGAACCATGAGCAATCTCAAGGCTACAAGTCCATCTCCAAAGACCAGAATGTTCCTGTGTCTACTGTGCGCAGTGTCATCAAGAAGTTTAAAGCCCATGACACTGTGGCTAACCTCCCTAGATGTGGACAGAAAAGAAAAATTGACAAGAGATTTCAACGCAAGATTGTGCGGATGTTGGATAAAGAACCTCGACTAACATCCAAACAAGTTCAAGCTGCCCTGCAGTCCGAGGGTACAACAGTGTCAATCCGTACTATCCGTCGGCGTCTGAATGAAAAGGGACTGTATGGTAGGAGACCCAGGAAGACCCCACTTCTTACCCCGAGACATAAAAAAGCCAGGCTGGAGTTTGCCAAAACTTACCTGAAAAAGCCTAAAATGTTTTGGAAGAATGTTCTCTGGTCAGATGAGACAAAAATAGAGCTTTTTGGGCAAAGGCATCAGCATAGAGTTTACAGGAGAAAAAAAGAGGCATTCAAAGAAAAGAACACGGTCCCTACAGTCAAACATGGCGGAGGTTCCCTGATGTTTTGGGGTTGCTTTGCTGCCTCTGGCACTGGACTGCTTGACCATGTGCATGGCATTATGAAGTCTGAAGACTACCAACAAATTTTGCAGCATAATGTAGGGCCCAGTGTGAGAAAGCTGGGTCTCCCTTAGAGGTCATGGGTCTTCCAGCAGGACAATGACCCAAAACACACTTCAAAAAGCACTAGAAAATGGTTTGAGAGAAAGCACTGGAGACTTCTAAGGTGGCCAGCAATGAGTCCAGACCTGAATCCCATAGAACACCTGTGGAGAGATCTAAAAATGGCAGTTTGGAGAAGGCACCCCTCAAATATCAGGGACCTGGAGCAGTTTGCCAAAGAAGAATGGTCTAAAATTCCAGCAGAGCATTGTAAGAAACTCATTGATGGTTACCGGAAGCGGTTGGTCGCAGTTATTTTGGCTAAAGGTTGTGCAACGAAGTATTAGGCTGAGGGTGCCAATACTTTTGTCTGGCCCATTTTTGGAGTTTTGTGTGAAATGATCAATGTTTTGCTTTTTGCTTCATTCTCTTTTGTGTTTTTTCATTTAAGACAAATTAAATGAAGATAATAATACCAAAGAATTTGTGTTTGCAGTCATTTTTAGGAAGAAACTGAGCATTATCCGACAGAATTGCAGGGGTGTCAATACTTTTGGCCACAACTGTAGAGCAAACTGGACACTTCTTATCCTTCCTCCTGGGCTCCTTTCTCTCTGAGGTGGAGGTTCCAGCCTGGAACATATAAAATACGTGTTCTGTGGGGTCTGTCTTACTGAGGCCCTGCAGTGACCTCTCTTTGAGATTACTCACGTAACCCTGGCTCTCTGCTCCTGTCTCTGTCTTTGCCTGGTCCTCCATCCTGGTAGAGAGGAATACTGTGACTGCCTGCTGCCACTGCGAAGACACAGAGACGTGTAAGTGGCCATGGGCCCCGCGTCCGGCTCCTCTAACTGCAGCAGAGCCCTGCGTACCGCTGCCTGCTGATCCGTGCTGCTGATCCGCTCCTTGGACGCCTGCCCACCTTCTCTGATGGGCCTATACCGGCTGTGGCCTGTGACGCCGGACGGTCGCCGACCGGAAGTTGCACCGTGCGATGCGACCGGAAGTGACGCGCCCCCAGTCTGTGACGCCCCCCTGGCTGACGATGCGCCCCGGTCTCTGGGCACGGCGGGGCCTTATTCCTGACACGCCGCATCCCATGGAGGGGAGAAGGTGCGGTGATCTGCCGCCGGGGTCCGCTTATGGGGCCAGTGGACCCCATAGAGGCGTCCCAGGCTCCGGGTTTACGCTGGCGGCGTCCGGGGTCGAGAGCCCCCATCAGGAGGAAGCAACCCGTCTCCTGGAGCAGCGCTACACTGGATGGGCTGAGGGACCTTCTGTCGGGTGTCAGCTGCAGACTTCTTGAGGTAGGAAGGGAAAGGCTGGGCCCCCCCAATCCTAACCATCTGCGTGGAATGGTTGGATCTTCTCTTGTCGTTCCTATCCACAGTGGAACAGGAAAAACACTGAAGGATGGTAAGGGGAGCATCCTTTTAAGCTCTCGTGGTTTCCTGTCCCACTATGGATAAGAAGGACATCCTCCAGTGTGCTGTCAGGTGGTGACCTGTGTGGGGAAGGTGACTTGATGGACCGACGTGACTGGTAGATTGACAGGATAGAAGGGTGACAGCTGGGAAAGGTGGATAGCAGAGTGCAGTACTTAGAAATGACCACAAGAAAGCAGGGGGAGTAGCTTAGGACTCAACATCAGCTTATGGCTTGAGAAACGCTTAGTCATGGGGGCGGGGAGATAGGAACCCAGGAGGGGAATTCCCGGTGAGAGAGGGGATAAATAGAGCAGGATAGGGTTCCAGGCAGGCTAGTCCAGGGAGGAGCTCGGTAGAAGATGGTGAAGAGAGAAGAGCTCAACCAGGGGACGGACAGCAAAGAGACAGTCAGGGGGGTGGCCCTGACCTGACGGACCGCAGGACAGATGATGCCCCGGGGGTACCGATTGGACGACGACCTCGGGCAGGTGAAGCGCTGGTGGTAGATTGGTCTAGGACAGCCCCAGCGAAAGATCTGCGAGGGACATTACTTCGACTGGAGCAATGGTGCAGGTACCCGGGTTTGGAGACAGAGAACTGTAAAGAGGCTGCGGTGCGTGGTTGTGGTAGTCAGGAGGACGACGAATAAATCCGGAACTGTTACTATTGATATCTGTCTCCGTCTCGTCCTTGCATCGCCTGGTGTCTGTCATCCGGACAGGGTAAGCAGTGGTCCACCCCCCAATCCCGGCCCCTACCACATTTGGCGTAGTCGGCAGGATCGCCGCCGCTAATACAACATCTTCTGCGGCAGGCCTGCATCTGAAGAACCCAACAGGACTTGGACTGTTCACCTGTGGATTACAAATACCTGTGGATTATGTCACACTCACGCCTTGGCTGAATGGCGCGAGCCGCGGTGTTGTGGCCCCACTGTGCCACAAACCAGACTACCCTGGAAGGGATGTGACTACGACAGCTACCTCGGTCTTCACTGGAGCCTCTGATGGTGAGGTCAGGCTTGTGCGGCTGGTAGCTGTCGGGTGCCACTCCAGGGTAGTGTCTGGCTGTGGCTGCTGATCCCACTTGGGGACAAGTCACTTGGACAGGTGCTATAGACAGGCAGGCAGACACGACAGGCACGGCTGAGACACTGGGCAAGTGGGCATGGCTTGGAGACACTGGGCAAGCAGGCACGGCTTGGAGACACTGGGCAAGCGGGCACGGCTTGGAGACACTGGGCAAGCGGGCACGGCTTGGAGACACTGGGCAAGCGGGCACGGCTTGGAGACACTGGGCAAGCAGGCATGGCTTGGAGACACTGGGCAAACGGGCACGGCTTGGAGACACTGGGCAAACGGGCACGGCTTGGAGACACAGAGCAGGTAGGTGACGGCTTGAGACACAGGGCAAGCAGGGGTGGTATATGAGGGAACAGGTTTGGGCCTGTTCACACAGGAGGTTCAGGTATGGATATAGGCAGGAATGAGTGGAATATGAAGGAACAGGTTTGGACCTGTTCACACAGGAAGTGCGGAGTAGAGCTGGGCTGCAAGGGAGCCGAGTAGGCTGAGCGGCTAGGGAGCCGGGTAGGCAGAGCGGCTAGGGAGCTGGGCAGGTAGAGCGGCTAGGGAGCTGGGCAGGCAGAGCGGCTAGGGAGCCGGGCAGGCAGAGCGGCTAGGGAGCCGAGCAGGTAGAGCGGCTAGGGAGCCGGGCAGGCAGAGCGGCTAGGGAGCCGAGCAGGCAGAGCGGCTAGGGAGGCGTGCAGGCAGAACGGCTAGGGTGCAGATGCACAGACAGAGCTGCAAGGGTGCAGATTCACAGACAGAGCTGCAAGGGTGCAGATTCACAGACAGCTGCAAGGGTGCAGATTCACAGACAGAGCTGCAAGGGTGCAGATGCACAGACAGGGAGGACACAAGGAAATACACAGCAGGGAAGGAAGCCACGGACAAGGAGAAAGTGAGATTAAGGTAGGACAGAGTACAGACAGGGTACTGGAACCAAGACTCAAGGGCCAGGATATTCAGCCTCCTGGAAGGCAGACAAGGTACGAGGCAAGACAAGAAGTATTCCTCCAGAGAAGGAGGAAATACACAGAACAGGGCCTGGCTTCCTCAGCAGCAAGATACTAACTGAGATTAGACATTGCACAGGCAATGTTTCAGTGGGTGTGGCAAAACTAAATAGTCAAGGGCTCTAGGTGATTGGTCAGGGACAGATTAGGCAGGTGCACCCTGACTGCATAAGAACCAGAGAGTTCTGGCGCCGCCCCCCTATACACACAGTCAGGAAACGTGGAGAGCAGAAGCACGGAGCACAGGACTGGCAACAGACAGATTTCACAGCATGGCTTGAAGCAGAAAGTAAGTTGGTGTGCGGGGGATGGGAGGCCATGCAGTGATGAGAGCAGGGTTGTTACAGTACCCCCCCTTTTACGGCCCCTCTTCCTCCAGCCTGCCAGAATGACCAGAAGAAGGAGTACGGGACCACATACAGTCCAGGTTGACACGACATCCTTCAGGTAGGGTGGAATATGTGTGCCATCAGGAATCCCAGAGTGCCAAGCTTCTTGGTACCTGATGGAGTCAGCTTCCAACACAGAGGGTATAAGGACTTGGATTTCTTCCTCCTGGGTAGCAGAAAGCAGGGACCTGGAAGCCTCAGACTTGACCCCTACATCAGCCAGCCAGCTGGAAACAGAAGAGACCTTCACTGAGTCCAACTTCAGCCCGATATCCCAAGTAAATTGGACCTCCTCCTTAGTATCTTCATTAGCCGGCCAACTAGAAGTTGGGGGTACCCACACTGGATCCATCCTTCGCCCGTTATCAGAAGAGAACTGGACCTGTTCCTCTGGGTTGGTAAAAAGCAGACGTACAAGAGCTTCTGCTCCAACTTCTTCATCCACCTGCCACATGTAATCTGAAGGCATCCGTACAGGATCCATCTTCTGACCATGGCCTAAAGAAAAATTTTCAAGCGACTGGGATGCTTCTGTGAACTGGTCACAGGAGGTGTGTGGAGAGGGCGCCACTGCTTCCTTTTCTTCAGTGACATCAGCACACCATGACCCAATAGCCAGCAAAACAGATGGGGAAGGTAACACTGTAGCCTGACCTTGTAACATTGGAACTAGATACCTTTGGTGACTAGGTAGCTCCAAGTGCGGCACCACGCTGGGTCTTCGGACCGGAACGGGCAGTAGAGTACCCGGCTCAGAAGGACCGATGGGCAAACTGGTCAGCAAGTGTAAAATAAACTTCTCCAAATATAATGCTCCGATTTGGAGCTGTAGTTGTCCCTTCGACACTCGACTGTTCATAAGTATGGCACGACCATCACCAAACACCGTCACCGGATTCTGGAGCTGTGGAGCAGGAACCCTACACAGACTCCGCCTGGCTTGCAGCTTTAACACATCTGCAGGGCCCAAGCTCCCACAAGGCACACGAACAGTCACCGATCTTAGTGAGGAGGAGTGACTCTCACCAAGGGCAGCCTCTCCCATTGACCCAAGGTTTTGGAGCTTGCGCTCCTTCAGACAGAAGCCGTCCAGGTGTTCCACACAACCGCAGCAACACTGTATGCCCATCTTATGACTGGTTTCAGACTGCTGCTTTGCCAGCCCACTCTTAACAGTCTTCTTGGGTTCAAATCGAGTAGCTGCTTTAACAGGTGGAGGAACTGGAGGGTTTCGGACGGTCGCGGTCTGACGAGGCGGTTTCCTCACTGGTTTCGCCCGTCTGGCGCGCCTCTCGGATCTGGAAAGGGAAGATTTAGCAGACGTATCTGGACTGGGTACTTCAAAGGCTTTACGGAAGGCCACCAGGAAGGCCTCGAAGTCCGAGATGATAGGATCCCCTGCTTCCCAGAGAGGAGTGATCCAAATCAGAGCGTCTTCAGCCAGGTAGGACATGATGTATCCCACCTTGATTCAGTCAGACGGGAAACAGGCTGCATTCCCTTGGATGTAGAGCACGCACTGTTCCAGGAACCCTTGGCACTCTTTAGGGTTCCCATAAAATGTAGGCGGGTCTGCAGGGTTGAGCCTCTCATAAGCCAGGAGCTGGTTGTAGATGGCATTGGAGACAATGATGGGTTCAGAAGTCTCAACAAACGGAACCACGCAGGGCAGAACAAATTCTTCCAGATTCTCATACTGGCAGAGAGAAAGTTCATCATGCTCCGCAAGCGGAAGGACATGGGACTCAGCGGGGACCATGGCCTGTGCAAACTGTCACGCTCGCGCCTTGGCTGAATGGCGTGAGCCGGGGGGTTGTGGCCCCACTGTGCCACAAACCAGACTACCCTGGAAGAGGCGTGACTACGACAGCTACCTCGGTCTTCACTGGAGCCTCTGATGGCGAGGTCAGGCTTGTGCGGCAGGTAGCTGTCGGGTGCCACTCCAGGGTGGTGTCTGGCTGTGGCTGCTGATCCCACTCGGGGACAAGTCACTTGGACAGGTGCTATAGACAGGCAGGCAGGCAGACACGACAGGCACGGCTGAGACACTGGGCAAGCAGGCACGGCTTGGAGTCACTGGGCAAACGGGCACGGCTTGGAGACACTGGGCAAACGGGCACGGCTTGGAGACACAGAGCAGGTAGGTGACGGCTTGAGACACAGGGCAAGCAGGAGTGGTATATCCTTCCTCTTGTGTTAGCTTTCTGTTACTCTTTCTTATGTTAACGGGTCGGTTTTGACCCGTGTCTTAAATCACCCCTAGGATACCCTAAAAACAGTTATTTATGATCCAATTTATTTCTTACCTCTTAGTTACCTTGTTAGGGTTTCTCATCCATGGAAGGATTGATTTTAATATTCTTGTTGCCCTGTGCCTTTCATTTGAGAGCATACCCATCATTTTCAATATAAAAAATATTGTCAAATGAACCTCAAGAGAATAATATAAACTTAAAAAAGTTTGTTATATTACCTGACTATTACTGAAGGGTTTTAGAACACATTTCTTAAATGTAAAAAAAATATACATATATATTATTAACTCTAGTAACATCTATGGTGTTACGGGTCAATTTTGACCCATATCTAACTACTTTATGAAAAAGGCAAAAAACAGATTTTTTTCTTATAGAACTTTAATACAAATAAAAGATGAAAATTATATTAACATTAATAGCAATAATAATAAAAAGTAGCTTTTCTAGGTCAAACAAACAAACAACAATCAATCAAGCAAATCAAATCAACAGAAATCGAGTACTAGTTTTTAGATGCATTAGTATTTAGATGCATGTGTGGCAAAAAGTGACACTTTTTGTGTGTTCTTTGCAGAAGTAATTTTTGCAGGCGAAGCACGATCTGTTTGTCTTTCTGTCCTTATTGCTAGGGCAGACCTGACACCTCTTTCTTTTAGAATCAGGTGGTCTCACTGGGGTTGTGGCTGTTGTGGTTGATGTTGAGGCAGGCTTGGTTGAGGAGGATGCTGGTGATGATGCTCTTTGTGTTGCTGTGGGTGTGGACGAAGCACTTGTTGAGCTCTGGAGTTGTCGGACCAAGGCTGCAGTGGCTAGGTCTCGGGGCACTCATTCCCTTTGGTCAATGTGCGCCTTGACAAGGGATCTTCCTAGTTCCTCAAGAAACATCCTCCGCTTGTTTTTTTTCTTTGAATTCCATCCTTGGTGAATGTGGGTCCAGAACACAAATGAATTGCATGCTGACACATCAAGGATGTTGTAAAATACAACCATTGGCCATCTCCTAGTCATTCGCTGGCAAGTGTAGATGGCAGTCAGCTTGTCCAGGTTGTCCACTCCTCCTTTGCTTTTGTTATAGTCCAGGATGATTCTGGGCTTTTTGTCACTTCCTGATGACAGAGCTGCATCTTTGTGAACATCAGTACCACATTTCCGTCGTTTTTTGGGGCAGTATGAAACAGCAGTGGTGGTGTCTGTAAAAACAAACTTTGAGGAAAGTGGAGCCCTGTCCTTCGTCTGCAACAATTCACCGGGCAGCTCAGGTTTGTTTTTTTTCACTGTGCCCACCATGGTGATTTTCCTCCTGAGAAGTTCTTGTCCAAGGTCATAGCTGGTAAAAAAAATTGTCACAAGTAATGTTGTGACCCTGCAGTCCAGTAGTCATATCGAGGACTACACGTTTTCCTTGTTTTTTTTCAGGGATGCCGCTTGCAAATTTGCCTGTGTAAATCTGTAGATTCCATGCATAGCTAGTTTTTGCATCACAGGCTGCCCAGATTTTTATGCTGTATTTGCCTGGCTTACTTGGCATGTATTGCCGGAAGGGGCATTTTCTGCGGAAAGGGAGAAAACGTTCCTCTACTGTCACCTCTGGCCCTGGGTTGAACATCAGTGGAAGGAGCTGCACCCATTTCTCCCAAACATCCTTGATGGGAGCAAGTTTGTCAGATTTTGTTCTGGTGTCTCTGTTGTCAAATCTGAGGACTCTTGATATCATTTGAAACTTTTGAAGTGACATTGTTGCCCGGAAAATATTCCTGCCTGTCGATGCGTCCCAGAGACAATCAGTGGCCTCATTGCAGGATTTCTACACTCCAGCAAGGAGAAGAACACCAATGTAGGCATCCAGGACATCATGAAGGTCATTCCACATGTTGCTGTGGACTTTTTTTCCTTCAAGGTTTGTCAAAGCAATAATGACTTTTTTTTATTGACAATGGCATAAACAGATCAAAACATGTCTTGATGTCACTTACTCTTGTCACAGCAAACCTTGTGATCCCAGGGGTCATTTTATGACATTTGCAGCATCTACCCTGCCATGTACATCTGGAGGTACTGAGCTCCAACTGATCTTGCCACTTTTGGATTTGAATCTTTCAGCGGGAGCAGCTTCAGCAACAGTGACCTCCTCATCAGACTGATCAGAACTGTCTGTGTCTTCCGGTTGATACCCCACATCATCTTCCTCCTCAGAAACCTGTTCATCTGTATCAGTTTGCTGCTGTGTGTCCTCTGATTCATTATCATCTAAGATATAATCCAGAATTTGGCTAACATCAAATCTTCTCCTCATTGTTGCATGTGTAAACTGGAGATGTATACTCTGCAAAGTACCAACTCTAAGCTGATTTGGCCATACATGCCTGGACATGTCCCTAACTCAAGTTGTTGGAGGTAGAGCTGGCTGTGGGCTGTTGGTTTATAATGTGTTTAAGAGTTCAGTTTTGGGACTTAGGCTACTTTCACACATCAGTTTTTTGCCGTCAGGCAGGATCCGGCTATTTTTAGAAAAAACGGATCCGGCATAAATTTTGGAGAACTGAAGAAACGGATCCGTCTAGCAGGTTATATCTGTTTCCTGGGGGCTGGCCAATTGGATCTGAGCATGCGCAGACTTAAAAAAACGGATCCGGTGGCTGGATCCGTCTTTTTCTGGATCCGGCGCATTCCAGCGTCCATAGACTTTCATTGTGGCAAAAAGCCGGAAGCGTCGGATCCGGCGCTTCCGGCTTTTTCACCGGAGACAAAAAAACGTTACAGTAGCCATTTTTTCCTGACGCCGGAATGAGACAAGTTGCCGGATCCGGCAAAAGACGGATGAAACGCAATGCCATCCGGCGCGATCCGGCACTAATGCAAGTCAATGGGGAAAAACTGGATCCGGCATTGCATTTCGCCGGATCCGGTTTTACAAAAAAAAGCCGGATCGCGCCTGACGGCGAAAAACTGATGTGTGAAAGAGGCCTTATTATTGCTTTTTTACTCTTATATTAGACCTGGGTCGAAATTGACCCCAACAACACAAATGTTATAATTTTAATAAGAGCATTTTACAATTTAGTAAAATAGTTTTATTTTATTGTATTTTGTTTAAAAATAAGTTCCTGAAAAAGTCAAAAAGTCTTGATGCAATAAACAAATGTATGTAGAATTTGTATGCATTAAAAACCTAAAACGGGCACGACCCTAACACTAGAGGAAGGATATGAGGGAACAGGTTTGGGCCACACAGGAGGTGCAGGTATGGATATAGGCAGGAACGAGTGGAATATGAAGGAACAGGTTTGGACCTGTTCACACAGGAAGTGCGGAGTAGAGCTGGGCTGCAAGGGAGCCGAGTAGGCTGAGCGGCTAGGGAGCCGGGCAGGCAGAGCGGCTAGGGAGCCGGGCAGGCAGAGCGGCTAGGGAGCCGGGCAGGCAGAGCGGCTAGGGAGCCGGGCAGGCAGAGCGGCTAGGGAGCCGGGCAGGCAGAGCGGCTAGGGAGCCGGGCAGGCAGAGCGGCTAGGGAGCCGGGCAGGCAGAGCGGCTAGGGAGCCGGGCAGGCAGAGCGGCTAGGGAGCCGGGCAGGCAGAGCGGCTAGGGAGCCGGGCAGGCAGAGCGGCTAGGGAGCCGGGCAGGCAGAGCGGCTAGGGAGCTGTTCAGGCAGAGCGGCTAGGGAGCTGTTCAGGCAGAGCGGCTAGGGAGCTGTTCAGGCAGAGTGGCTAGGGTGCAGATGCACAGATAGAGCTGCAAGGGTGCAGATTCACTGACAGAGCTGCAAGGGTGCAGATTCACAGACAGAGCTGCAAGGGTGCAGATTCACAGACAGAGCTGCAAGGGTGCAGATTCACAGACAGAGCTGCAAGGGTGCAGATTCACAGACAGAGCTGCAAGGGTGCAGATTCATAGACAGAGCTGCAAGGGTGCAGATTCACAGACAGAGCTGCAAGGGTGCAGATGCGCAGACAGAGCTGCAAGGGTGCAGATGCGCAGACAGGGAGGACACAAGGAAAGACACAGCAGGGAAGGAAGCCACGGACAAGGAGAAAGTGAGATTAAGGTAGGACAGAGTACAGACAGGGTACTGGAACCAAGACTCAAGGGCCAGGATATTCAGCCTCCTGGCAGGCAGACAAGGTATGAGGCAAGACAAGAAGTATTCCTCCAGAGAAGGAGGAAGTACACAGAACAGGGCCTGGCTTCCTCAGCAGCCAGATATTGAGATTAGACATTGCACAGGCAATGTTTCAGTGGGTGTGGCGAAACTAAATAGTCAAGGGCTCTAGGTGATTGGTCAGGGACAGATTAGGCAGGTGCACCCTGACTGCATAAGAACCAGAGAGTTCTGGCGCCGCCCCCCTATATACACAGTCAGGAAACGTGGAGAGCAGAAGCACAGAGCACAGGACTGGCAACAGACAGATTTCACAGCATGGCTTGAAGCAGAAAGTAAGTTGGTGTGCGGGGGATGGGAGGCCATGCAGTGATGCCAGCAGGGTTGTTACAGATTACAAGACTGCTCACCTGTGGATTATAATTGGAGACTTGGTTCCGGATCCGGGACGGTGGCGTCAAGAGGTCGAATCTCGCCGGGAGGCCTGCTTTCGGGAGCCACTGATGGTCCCCAGACATCGGGCGGAGAGGAGGAGCGACTTTAGGTTCTGCTGGAGCAGCCACCGAAAACATCGCCTGGGAGCCTCCCCGCGGGACACACGAGCCTGGAGGCTAGCCCTGCCAGATGGCGGGGCGAAGATCGGAGGTTGCGGGAGAAGCTGCAGAGTGACCTGCTGGAGGCCGCTGCACCGGGGAAGGTGAGAGATCCCCCGGCCCAGCCAGCAGCTCCGCGGCAAGCCCCCTCCACCCTGCCTTCCCGCACGGCCTCCTGAGTTCCTGTGGGCCCGGCTGCGGAGGGCTTTGCAGCCTCCGCTGGGCCAACCGATGCTCTCACCCACCACCTTGAGCCACCGCGCCCGGCAGCGCATCGGCACGCGTCGCCGGTGCAAAACCAGCCCGTGGCCGACGCTGCCGCGTTCCACCTGGCAGCAGCGGTTTACCACCCGAAGCCTGCCGCCACTCCGGCCTCCCCTGCGGCCTCCTCACCAGTGCCGGCCGCCACTCTGGCCCCGTCTTCGACTCCGATTGCGGCCTGCTCCGCGGCCGCCTCTGGTTCGATTGCTGCGCCGGCCACGGCCTACCTGGCGGCACCCGCGGCCGCCTCGGCCTCGCTCATGGTTCCAGCTGCAGCCTGCTCACCAATACCCGGGGCCGCCTCTGCCGCACTCCATACTACGACTGCGGCCTGCCCATCAAGGTCCGCGCCTGCTCTGGCCCCCCTCTGGATGGCGGCTTTGGCTGGGTCATCGGACTCCGCCGCCTCTGCGGAGCCGTCTTCCATCCACACTAGCAGGCCCCAGCTTTGCTGCTCCACTTCTCATCGGTCAACGATCCCGGTCCCTCACCTGCGCTTGGAGCTGCAGGAGCTGGGGGCCAGATGGAGCAAAGCCACCACGTCGACAGAGATGATCGCGTCCACACCACCACCAGTGGTCGACTGCTGGTCCCCAAGTAGAGAAATGGCGCGGAATGCATGCCGTGGAACCACTTTCGGCCCCTTCTACCCCTTTTGACTCATCTCTCAGGAGAGAGATGAGCCCTTGGCAAAAAGAACACTCGCGGCCCAGCAACAGTCGAGACATCCCGGGAACCTCACGGCTGTGGGGTTCCCCTGCTGGACTGGCGCAACATCAGCCGTCAGGAGATTGCCCAGACTGTCGGGATTTCGGTGCACCGTAGTGCAGGCCCCAAGAGGACAGTCCAACGTCCAAGTTAAGGGACATGTTTTATTGTTGATTGTTTGCTCCTGGCATAGCGGGGATGTGGGAGAGGAAGTACTCATGTTAAAGGGAGGGGGAGTATTTATGTTCTGTTTTAAAATGTTATGTTGAAAGAAAAAAAAAAAAGAAAAAAAAGAAAAAAAAAAACAAATGAGGGGAAAAGCCCTGATGAAGTGAGCTGGGACTGGATCAGGAAACGCGATGGCAATAAAGATATCTTGAATTCTACCACAGCAGCGCAGTCTCTTATTGCACTACCAGCCTTCTCTTTGTATCCGGACAGGGAAAGCAGTGGTCCACCCCCCAATCCCGACCCCTACCACACCTGGAAAACAGGATTTTTGATTTTCACGCCCAGGTATTATAAACTTTGATGAAACACTTGAGGGTTCAAAGTTCTCACCACACATTTAGATCCTTAGGGGGTCTAGTTTCCAAAATAGGGTGACTTGTGGGGGGTTTCTACTGTTTAAGCACATCAGAGGCTTTGCAAATGGAACACGACGCCCGCAGACCATTTCATCAAAGCTGCATTTCAAAACGTCACTACTTCCCTTCCGAGCCTCGATGTGTGCCCAACCAGTGGTTCCCTCGACATATGGGGTAGCAGTGTACTCAGGACAAATTGGACAACAAATTTTGGTGTCCAATTTCTCCTGTTACCTTTGTAAAATAAAAAAATCGGGGACTAAAAGATCATTTTTGTGGGCAAAAAATAGGATTTTTTATTTTCACTACCTGAAAAAAACCCTAAAGGGTTAACAAAATTCTTGAATGTGGTTTTAATCAGCTTGAGGGGTGCAGTTTTTAAAATGGTGTCACTTTCAGGTATTTTCAGCCTCAAAGTGACTTCAACTGTGAGGTGGTCCGTAAAATAAATAAATTTTGGTTCAAAAATTGTGCTAATGTAAAGTAGAAACATGGGATATGTTATTTATTAACTATTTTATGTGACATATTTCTCTGTGATTTAAGGGCATAAAAATTAAAAGTTTGAAAATTGAAAAAATGTTCCAAATTTTCACCAAATTTCCTTTTTTTTTTTTTTACACAAATAAACAAGTCATATCAAAGAAATTTTACTACAATCATTAAGTACAATGTGTCACAAGAAAACAATGTCAGAATCACCAGGATCCATGGAAACGTTCCAGAGTTATTATTTCATAAAGGGACAGTGGTCAGAATTGTAAAAATTGGCCCGGTCATTAAAGGGAATCTGTCACCTATTTTTTCACATATAAGATGCAGTCACCGCCATCAGGGGCTTATATACAGCATTCTGTAATGCATTCTGTAATGCTGTAGATAAGCCGCCGATATAACCTGAAAGATAAGAAAAACATATTAGATTATACTCACCCGGGGGCGGTCCGATGGGTGTCACGGTCCGGCGCCTCCCACCTTCTAGCGATGACGTCCTTTTCTTTGCTTCCTGTCACGGCTCTGGCGCACTGCTCTGCCCTGTTGAGGACAGAGTAAAGTACTGCAGTGCACAGGCGCTTGGCCTCTGAACTTTCCCAGCACCTACGAACTGCAGTACTTTGCCCTTAACAGGGCAAAGCAGTGCGCCTGAGCCTCGACAGGAAGCAAAGAAGAGGACGTCATCGCTAGAAGATGGGAGGCGCCGGACTGCAACACCCATCGGACTGGACCCCCGGGTGAGTATAAGACTAGGTTCACATTAAATTAAGCAGCCTGTTCAACACATAGCGTTGACGGGCTGCGTTAATGGTATAGGATAACAAGATCGCGTTATGCTATACCCATTAGCGCAGATGAATCTGCGCTAGCGGTGACGGAGCCTCAGACACTGCAGCCTGGTCGGAGGCCCCGTCAGTGAATGACGGCACATCGTAAACGTGTGCCGCTTTACAGCATGCGTTGCGATACACCTGACAATGGGCCTGAATGGCAGCATTAAGGCAAGTTTCACACTAGCGTTACCAAGCGCAGGGCCGCCGCTAAGCTCTGCCCCAGTTGCGCCTCCTCCGGTCAGCTGCTGCTCTGGGCGCATGACGCTGCATGCGATCAGCGTACCCTATATTTAGCGCTGGGTACGCTGGCATGTGCCTTTTTTGGCGCTACGCCGATGTGCACCCAAACGCACTGTGTTGCATGTTTGTGCGCTCGGCACAGCGCAAAAAGGGCACATGCGCCGGCAAAAACATGCCAGCGTACCCAACGCTAAATATAGGGTACACTGATAGCATGCAGCGTAATGCGCCCAGAGGAGCTGACCAGAGGAGGCACCGCCGGGGCGGAGCTTAGCGGCAGCCCTGCGCTTGATAACGCTAGTGTGAAACTAGCCTAACGGACTGCATTATACCACGTTATGCAGCAGTCTAACGCAGTCCATCTAAAGGACTGCCTAAACGTAATGTGAACCCAGCCTAATATAACTTGTTTTTCTTTTATTTCAGGTGACATCGGCGGCTTATCTACAGATTACAGAATGCAATACAGAATGCTGTAGATAAGCCCCTGATGGCGGTGGCCACATCTTATATGCGAAAAAATAGGTTACAGATTCCCTTTAACATGCAAACCACACTCGGGGGTAAAGGGGTTAATTATACAGGAAAAGACCCTGGTGACCAACACACGAGACCCCTGACAGTAACTACACAGCAGGGGCGGAATTACGGTTGGTGTCACCTGGGCAGCCGCACAGGGCCCAGGGGTCAGGGGACCACTGCTATAAGCTATAGGACCGCAGAGCCCATAGACTGGCCCGGTACAGGGGCCCCCTGAGACATTACTGCCCGCAGCCTTGTAACACGGTGATATGGGTCGCCCTCCCAGGGCTGTGGGGTACTCGGTACCGGGCCGGTGTCAGGGGGATGTGTCACAGTAGCGGTGACCGGGTCCGTGGCCCAGGGCACCCAAGTAATGGGGAAATATAGTTAATGGAATGGAATAGTTCGTGACGCCACCTGTGGTACTCGGCAAGGGAGATGTTAAGCCGATGCTACAGACAGATCCGCTGGGACTAGAGTTGAGCGACTTTTGGTTTTTTAGGGTCGCATTTCGTTTCGTGAAACCCGACTTTTCCAAAAGTCGGGTCGAGCAAGATCGTCCGATCATAGGGAAAAGTCGGGGTCGTCCCGAAACACGAAACCCAATGTAAGTCAATGGGGAATAAAAGTCGGCAGTGAGAGGAGGACAGGAAACACACCTACACTGCCCATTTGAATGCCAAAAGCATCAATTCTTCTTACTTAAGCTTGTCAACCTTAATTAACTTCATAATACAAGTTACGCACTGAAAAATGGGGGTTATTTGGCTAAAGTTGTGGGGGGGGAGGGCTGGCTGCAGGTTTTCATGTGCCCTGGGCGAAAGAGCGCCCCTTTAACACATACCACAACTCATCATGCTCCGATACTGCAGAGAAATAGCGGTATAGTACAATGAAAAATACCTCACTTTTTACATCTCATGACGAGGCCCATCTATTTCTCCATACAGAATCATTGGTCCCATATAATGTTTGAAACAGTATATGATGAGCTCCACATAATGCTACAGTATATGTTGGTCCCCATGGATGAAGCTCCACTGTCTTATGGGCCCAAATAATGCTCCAAACATAATGGGCCCCATTTCTAATGCTCTAGTGTATAATGGGCCCTGTAAATGCTGCTCCAGTGTCTGAAGTCCACCTTTGGAATGTTCCAGTGTATGGTGGGCCCCATCTATCATTCTCCAGAGTATAGTGCTCCCCAAAAATTGCTGTCCCAACATTGAAAAAAATCAAATAAGTCTCCTCGCTAGGGAATCCCTGTACTTGTCTGGATTCCTCGTCGTCCCCATCTTCCATCTCACTGCACAGTATTTCAACTTTGCAAGTGCTGTGATCCTGGGCAAGCAGGGGGGCCCACTCGTTGGCGACGGCACTGGCACAGGGCCCCTGATAGTACGGTGGTGTGTCTGATGGTGGGTGGGCCGAACATGCACTTTCATCTGCAGCTTCCTCTTTGTCACCGTGTAAGATGGAACTGTATATGGGAAGGGTAACCTGAGTTTCATCAGGGTCAGATTCAGGTCGTGTAGCGTGCGAGGGGAATGTAGTGGTCTGGGTCAATGTACCAGCAGATTCATCGAGCAGTGGCTGGGCATCAGTGCACTTGTGTCGCCCCCAGGAGTACGGTCGCCACAGTGGCATTACCTTCTTCCTAGGGAGTGTGATGTCATGCTTGGGAGCAACGAAGGATCTCTCTAGCAGGTTAACTGATTGGGCGGCGTTATTCCCACGAGTCATGACCCTCCAAACAGCGTTCATGAAGGCAAAGTGTTTGTTTTATGTGGGCAGTATGGTTGCAAAGCTGAACCTTAAAGGAATGTCCAGAAGGGCACCACCAGGAGTGGAGCCTACGGTTAAATTCGACTCCACCTAGGAAACCTCAACCATGCCAGCTACAGAACAGATGCACACATTGCAAGCTTAATTCCGTTAACGAACGAGACTCCGTCATGCCCCGCGGTCCGAGTCCGGCTTACTAGAGGGACACGTGAGGCTCTGGCACATGAGATTGGCCAATAACTGGTGTGTCATGCCCTTACATGTCCGTGGCTGCATGTGCGCTACACTGAAAAGGCCAGCGTTTGTCGCTTACAGGTGCAGATAACCCGCTGAACAACGTTAGTGATGGGGATCACTGATTACAATTATTACCCGCGAGCAATGATTTCCCAGTAAGTGCAGGTCAACCGCAGTTCCGGAATTAGGCCTAACCGTCATTCCTGAAAAAATGAAAAACTTACGTGTGCAAACCACAGGTGCTGTAGCTTGCTTAACAGCTCGCCAGCCGTTCTCACGCCCAGTATGGATTACACGTGATTGCACAAAGGTGAGAAAGGGTACCGTATCCCCAGATAACATGTATGGATAGCGTACACATTCAAAAGATATGTCTATACATCAGGAGGCAGGCTCAGACGGTGTTAGGCCCAGTATGGATTGCACGTGATTGCACAAAGGTGAGAAAGGGTACCGTATCCCCAGATAACATGTATGGATAGCGTACACATTCAAAATATATCTTAAAAAGGAGAAAACGGAGTAACGGATACAAAATATATGCAAAAGTATAAATTTTATTAATACTCACATCAAGTGCTGACAAGTATACAAGTTGACTAAAATAGGGGGGATAAGCCCCAATGATACAACAATCAGGACAGACAAGGACAGGGTAAATAAAATGATACCAGTGCTCGAAATCTACATGGCACAACGTTCAGTCAGCCCATGGGCATTGCACATAACAGACATGTGTCTAATGGTAAAAGATAGTCAAATATGGCATACTCAATTAAATGTGTATTGTACATAGTTGTACATGTCTAGAGCGCCAAAAAAAAAAAAAAAAAAAAACCATCCAGAGGGGTCAATGTGCAAGTCCAATGGACACTGAACATAAATGAATCAATGACATGTGGAAGGATTCTTACATAGTAAATAACATATGTATCAGCATATCAAAACTGCGCAATTGTGCCAGAGAGAACCCGGGAGACGACCCGCCCTGCGGTCCAAATGACCGAAGTGTGGAAACAAGTAAAGGCAGGCTGCTTACCGGGGAGCAGAGGAGGTGAAGGCCCATGCAACGACACCCGACGTACGTTTCGCGCCCGCCACAGGCGCTTTATCAAGGGAGTGTTGACTGAGGTGAACCACCATGTTTTTATGCAGAAAGACCTCCCACTTGAAAGCGGTCACATGGGGCAGGTCTACCAACCAAAGGCAGCGGACAGAGCATGCGCAGTGCAGCTCACTCAAACCAGGAAGTGATCAATAGTATGGTCACAAAAAAAAAAAAAAAAAAAATTTGGCGGGACAAAACCGCACTCATATAAAAACTAGATAGCATCGTTACCCTAGACGCCTGCGCAGTGTATTGCGTTGACAAAAAGTGTCAGAGCTCAATGAATGATAAAGATGTAATCAGACCATAATAGCGGCGCATACTCAGTGCAACACCTCAGTCCTCCAGGAGATGGGGCAGGCGTCACGCGTCAGGGAAAACAGAGGGAATTTAACCCCGTGTATAACCTGAGGCGGGCAGACGCCCAAACCCATATCGGAGCAACGGGTGAGCGCAGGTATGCGCACTAAGGTCACAGCATAAAGAATCAGGAGAAGAAAATTAAAAAAAAAAAAAAAAAAAAACAAGTAAAAAATAAAAAATAAATAATAAACCAAGACAGACCATGGAGGAAATACAGTAAAGATAGTGACATCAATCATAATTGGGGCAAACAATATAAACACATTATATGATAGTGTATGCTACCAAAAATCCAGAGCACCAGTAAGGATTGTAAAGGCACACAATAAGATTGATGCAACAGTCCAGAAAAACTTTTTTTTTTTTTTTTTTTTCTTTCCCTTCCCCCTTCTTCCTTTCTCTTCTTCTTATATAGTAATAGACGAGTGACCCGAACAAGATGGAGTGTCCGCATTCTCCATAATATCAATATGCCGTGAAACGATGATGAAGGTAGATATTCTTTCCAGATCCAACAGATAATAAACGCAGGCGTGGGTACGGACATCCAGAATAGAGGGGTCCACACCACACAATGGTACCAGTGAGTCCACATGTAGCCAACACAGAAAACACAGGGAAACTAAAAAAATATATAAAAAGACAAAAAGTTAAAATCATACAAACCGAATGTTGATAGGGCCTAAAAAAATGAAACAATGGTGAGTGCAGCGGAGACAGCAGAAGCTATAAAAATGAGGAGAAACTCAGAGATTCGTTAAGTCCTTTGGGGGTCATAGTATCCAGGGCGACGATCCACTTAGCCTCTCTCTGGGCCAACATCTTTATCATTCATTGAGCTCTGACACTTTTTGTCAACGCAATACACTGCGCAGGCGTCTAGGGTAACGATGCTATCTAGTTTTTATATGAGTGCGGTTTTGTCCCGCCATATTTTTTTTTTTTTTGTGACCATACTATTGATCACTTCCTGGTTTGAGTGAGCTGCACTGCGCATGCTCTGTCCGCTGCCTTTGGTTGGTAGACCTGCCCCATGTGACCGCTTTCAAGTGGGAGGTCTTTCTGCATAAAAACATGGTGGTTCACCTCAGTCAACACTCCCTTGATAAAGCGCCTGTGGCGGGCGCGAAACGTACGTCGGGTGTCGTTGCATGGGCCTTCACCTCCTCTGCTCCCCGGTAAGCAGCCTGCCTTTACTTGTTTCCACACTTCGGTCATTTGGACCGCTGGGCGGGTCGTCTCCCGGGTTCTCTCTGGCACAATTGCGCAGTTTTGATATGCTGATACATATGTTATTTACTATGTAAGAATCCTTCCACATGTCATTGATTCATTTATGTTCAGTGTCCATTGGACTTGCACATTGACCCCTCTGGATGGTTTGGTTTTTTTTTTTTTGTTTTTTGTTTTGGCGCTCTAGACATGTACAACTATGTACAATACACATTTAATTGAGTATGCCATATTTGACTATCTTTTACCATTAGACACATGTCTGTTATGTGCAATGCCCATGGGCTGACTGAACGTTGTGCCATGTAGATTTCGAGCACTGGTATCATTTTATTTACCCTGTCCTTGTCTGTCCTGATTGTTGTATCATTGGGGCTTATCCCCCCTATTTTAGTCAACTTGTATACTTGTCAGCACTTGATGTGAGTATTAATAAAATTTATACTTTTGCATATATTTTGTATCCGTTACTCCGTTTTCTCCTTTTTAAGATTAGCATATGGAGTGGTAATCCATGCACAAGGCGTTTTTGGACCATGGTCACCGCCTTGTCTCGTTCTCTGATACTGGGCATTATCATATTTGTACATTCAAAATATATGTCTATACATCAGGAGGCAGGCTCAGACGGTGTTAGGCCCAGTATGGATTGCACGTGATTGCACAAAGGTTAGAAAGGGTACCGTATCCCCGGATAACATGTATGGATAGCGTACACATTCAAAATATATGTCTCAGGAGGCAGGCTCAGACGGTGTTAGGCCCAGTATGGATTGCACGTGATTGCACAAAGGTTAGAAAGGGTACCGTATCCCCGGATAACATGTATGGATAGCGTACACATTCAAAATATATGTCTCAGGAGGCAGGCTCAGACGGTGTTAGGCCCAGAATGGATTGCACGTGATTGCACAAAGGTTAGAAAGGGTACCGTATCCCCGGATAACATGTATGGATAGCGTACACATTCAAAATATATGTCTCAGGAGGCAGGCTCAGACGGTGTTAGGCCCAGTATGGATTGCACGTGATTGCACAAAGGTTAGAAAAGGTACCGTTTCCCCGGATAACATGTATGGATAGCGTACACATTCAAAATATATGTCTCAGGAGGCAGGCTCAGACGGTGTTAGGCCCAGTATGGATTGCACGTGATTGCACAAAGGTTAGAAAGGGTACCGTATCCCCAGATAACATGTATGGATAGCGTACACATTCAAAATATATGTCTATACATCAGGAGGCAGGCTCAGACGGTGTTAGGCCCAGTATGGATTGCACGTGATTGCACAAAGGTGAGAAAGGGTACCGTTTCCCCGGATAACATGTATGGATAGCGTACACATTCAAAATATATGTCTATACATCAGGAGGCAGGCTCAGACGGTGTCAGGCACAGTATGGATTTGATGGCCCAGACTACACAGTGGAGGAGCAGGGAGAGGTAAAGATTGCAAATGCTGGGGCCCTGCCCAAGCAAGGGGGGCCCACTCGTGGGCGTCGGTACTGGCACTGGGCCCCTCATAGTACGGCGGTGTGTCTGACGGCGGGTGTGCACCACCACCGTCAGAGACACTTGATTGCACTATGAAGGACCCTGTACCAGTGCCCGCGCCCAAGAGTCGGCCTACCCACCTGTCCAGGGCAACGGCACTCGCACGGTGTCGTGCGCTAGGTGGTGACCCCGGCCATGGGGGGGGAGGCAGCACAGTTAGGGAGTTTTAGAAAGTGGCATATGTTGATGTTGGACATTCAGCTGATGCAAAAGGTGAAATAGGTCAAGTCCCAGGAAGAGGTGGACCAAAGCAAGCCATTTTTCTGTCACCCTATGTGTCATCAGAGGAAGGTGGGACAAAATCCTTGGAAACCCATGCGTGGTTCATTTTAATGAAGGTTAGATCATCCACATTTTGGGTTGACAGACGGGTCCTTTTTTCTGTCAGGATTGATCCAGCTGCACTGAAGACTCTTTCCGATAGCACACTTGCAGCTGGGCAAGCGAGCTCCTGTAAGGCATATTGTGCCAATTCAGGCCAGGTGTCCAGTTTAGCGGCCCAATAGTCAAAGGGGAATGACCTGTGTGGGAGAACATCGATATGGGAGGAAAAGTAGTTTGTAACCATAGTTGACAACTGCTGTCTCCTGTCACTTTCCATCGATGCAGTATTACCAGTTGTGTGAGCGGTACTTGAAAAATCAGTCCACAGCATTGTAATGAAACCCCTGTCTCCAACGCCACTTCTGCTGTGTGCACCACGAACACCTCTGCCAAGCTGACCCCGGCCCGTACGGCTCGTGTGAGAACCATCACCGCTGCTGTGTGCTGGGAATGCCTCAAGCAACCGATTTACCAGAGTTGCTTGTTTATTAGCCAATATTAGGTCAAGGTTCTCCTGTGGCATGATGTTTTGTAATTTGCCTTTATAGCGTGGATCCAGGATACTGGCCAACCAGTAGTCGTCATCGTTCATCATTTTGGCAATGCGTGGGTCCCTTTTTAGGATCTGCAAGGCATAATCTGACATGTGGGCCAATGTTCCCGGTGTCAATGATGCACTGCGAGTGCTGGTTGGAGGAGCACTTTCTGGCAAATCCACATCCCTCCAGTCACGCACAAACCCTGTACCAGACCTTGCCACGCCAACATTTTCACTTGCCCCACGAGATGCATCCTCCTCCCCTAAGTAATCATCCCCATCATCCTCCTCCTCCTCCTCTTCTTCCTCCACCTCGTCCAGGAGTGGTCCCTGAGCAGACAATGGCTGAATGTCATCAAGAATTCCCTCCTCCTCTTCCTCCTCATCAACATTGGCTGCAGACGCCTGCTCCTTAAGGTGCGTCAAAGTTTGCATGAGCAGACGCATAAGTGGGATGCTCATGCTTAGGATGGCGTCGTCTGCGCTTACCAGCCGTGTGCATTCCTCAAAACACTGAAGGACTTTACAGAGGTCTTTCAGCTTCGACCACTGCACACCTGTCAACTCCATGTCTGCTCTCAAAGTGCCTGGCCGTGTATCCTCCCACAAATGCATTATGGCCTGCCACTGCTCGCACAGCCGCACCACCATGTGCAGGGTGGAGTTCCACCTTGTTGCAATGTCGATAATGAGGCGGTGGTTGGGAAGGTGGAGCAATCGCTGCAGCTTCGGCATACGAACGGAGTGTACAGGCGACCGGCGGATGTGCGCGCACAGTCTTCGCACCTTCTGGAGCAGGGCTGTTAACTCCGGATAATTTTTGAGGAAGCACTGCACCACCAGGTTCAAGGTGTGAGCCAAGCAAGGTATATGGCTGAGTTTTGAAAGGGCTATGGCTGCCACAAAATTACGGCCGTTATCACTAACTACCTTGCCTGCCTCAAGATGTACACTGCCCAGCCATGACTCAGTTTGTCGCTTCAAGTACTCGGCCAGCACCTCGGCGGTGTGTCTGTTGCCCAAACACATCATCTGCAACACAGCCTGCTGACGCTTTCCACTAGCTGCTCGATAGGGGGACACATCATGTGCAACAGTGGCAGCTGCAGATGGAGTGCTCGTACGACTGCGCTCTGTGGACGAGCTTTCGCTTCTGGAGGAGGAGGAGGAGGGTCGAACGCCTACAGCCAACTGTTTCCTATACCGTGGGCTAGGCAGCACTGTCCCACCACCGCTGTCCCCTGTGGACCCTGCATCCACCACATTAACCCAGTGCGCAGTGATGGACATGTAACGGCCCTGGCCATGCCGACTGGACCATGCATCAGTTGTGAGGTGCACCTTTCCGCTCACTGACTGCTTGAGTGCATGGACAATGCGGTCTTTCACATGATGGTGGAGGGCTGGGATGGCTTTGCGAGAGAAGAAGTGGCGACTGGGTAGGTCATAGCGTGGTACTGCATAGGCCATGAGTTCGCGGAAAGCTGTGCTTTCCACCAACCGAAAGGGCATCATCTCAAACGAGATTAGTTTGGCAATGTGGGCGTTCAAACCCAGTGTACGCGGATGAGAGACTGAGTACTTTCTTGACCTACTCATAGTGTCTGGGAGGGTGAGCTGGAATGAGAGCTGCATATGGTGGAAGTAGCGGTGGACAGGGCGGACTGAGAGAGGGTTGATGATGGTGATGGAGTTGGTGTTCTTTCTGATGGCCTAGAATCAGTCTTTCGTTGATATAACAGTGGGATTCCCTGACTGCTGTGGCCTTGCAACGAAACCTCAACATTTGCTACTGTGCTAACCGGTGGGCTTACAGTGGGGGAAACAATGTAGCGTTGCTGACTACCTTCGTTGTGATCAGTTGCACATGTGGCACTTGAGGTTTGGTGTTGTGTCCACGCTTGCAAGTGCATGCTGGTTAAATGTCTAAGCATGCAACTGGTATTCAAATTTTTCAGATTTTTCCCTCGGCTAAAGGTCTTTGCGCACTTCTTACAGATAACCTTGGCCTGATCATGAGGATTTTGTTCAAAAAAGTGCCACACTGCACTCTTCCTACTTTGGCAGACATTTTGCGGCCTAGCACGCTGTGATCTTTTGACACTCTGGACAAGCTGTCCAGCAACTCTTTTGATGTTTGGAACCTGTCTTTGGAGTGCTCCGGGCCTGCCAGATAACAGCTGTTGCGATGTCGATGTCTGCTGTGGATGCTCCTCATCTGAGCTATTGGAAGCAGCACCCTCTTTCCCCAATGGATGCCAATCTGGGTCAACAACTGGGTCATCCATCACCTCCTCTTCTATGTCATGTGCACCTTCCTCTGTGTCACCGTGTATGTTGGTATAGTGTGCGGGAAGGGGCACCTGAGTCTCATCAGGGTCAGAATCTGGCTCTGTACACTGCGAGGACAATGTAGTGCTCTGAGTGAATGTACCAGCAGAATCATCCATCAGCGGCTGTGCATCAGTGCACTCCATGTCAGATTTATCTTGGCCTGGGTAATTCACCATTTCGCTTGATAATCCAGGCATGGTATGTGAAAACAGCTCCATGGAGTAATCAGTAGTATGGCCTGCGTCATCCTTCAATCTTGGTTGGGGTGAAGGACACAAGGAAAGGTGTGGTTCATGAACATGAGCCTCCAATGACGACTCAGTGCTTTTACTTTTTACAACTGAAGAAGAGGAGGCGATAGAGCTGGAGGCTGAGTCAGCAATGTAAGACAAAACTTTTTCCTGATGCTCTGGCTTTAAAAGCGGTTTCCCAACTCCTAGAAAACTAAGCGTTCGAGGCCTTATGTAGCCAGACGATGACGCAGGCTCAACACCTCCTGCATTCGGTCCTATTTTGCTCTTGCCACTACCATCAGATCCACCACCAACACCATCATTACCAGCTGCCAACCCCCGCCCAATTCCACGGCCTCTTCCACCAGCCTTCCTCATTTTTGGTAGAAATGTAGACAAAATCCAACAAACTATATAGTAATGTAAAACAAGGTACAAGGTGTCTATAGGACAGGGGAGATTTTGAATTTCTGCACACACTTTTGGACACTGGACACTTTTGGATTGTGTGAGGCCTAATGAATATCTGAGCGCTATGTGACAGGCTCGATGGCACAGCTGTGACCAAAGTGACTAGAGGATAAGGGAGATTTTGAATCTCTGCACACACTTTTGGACACTGGACACTTTTGGATTGTGTGAAGCCCAATGAATATCTGAGCACTATGTGACAGGCTCGATGGCACAGCTGTGACCAAAGTGACTAGAGGATAAGGGAGATTTTGAATCTCTGCACACACTTTTGGACACTGGACACTTTTGGATTGTGTGAGGCCCAATGAATATCTGAGCGCTATGTGACAGGCTCGATGGCACAGCTGTGACCAAAGTGACTAGAGGATAAGGGAGATTTTGAATCTCTGCACACACTTTTGGACACTGGACACTTTTGGATTGTGTGAGGCCCAATGAATATCTGAGCGCTATGTGACAGGCTCGATGGCACAGCTGTGACCAAAGTGACTAGAGGATAAGGGAGATTTTGAATCTCTGCACACACTTTTGGACACTGGACACTTTTGGATTGTGTGAGGCCCAATGAATATCTGAGCGCTATGTGACAGGCTCGATGGCACAGCTGTGACCAAAGTGACTAGAGGATAAGGGAGATTTTGAATCTCTGCACACACTTTTGGACACTGGACACTTTTGGATTGTGTGAGGCCCAATGAATATCTGAGCGCTATGTGACAGGCTCGATGGCACAGCTGTGACCAAAGTGACTAGAGGATAAGGGAGATTTTGAATCTCCGCACACACTTTTGGACACTGGACACTTTTGGATTGTGTGAGGCCCAATGAATATCTGAGCGCTATGTGACAGGCTCGATGGCACAGCTGTGACCAAAGTGACTAGAGGATAAGGGAGATTTTGAATTTCTGCAGACACTTATGGACACTGGACACTTTTGGATTGTGTGAGGCCCACTGATATCTGAGCGCTATGTCACAGGCTCGATGGCACAGCTGTGACAAAAGTGACTAGAGGATAAGGGAGATTTTGAATCTCTGCAGACACTTGTGGACACTGGACACTTTTGGATTGTGTGAGGCCCAATGAATATCTGAGCGCTATGTGACAGGCTCGATGGCACAGCTGTGACCAAAGTGACTAGAGGATAAGGGAGATTTTGAATTTCTGCAGACACTTGTGGACACTGGACACTTTTGGATTGTGTGAGGCCCACTGATATCTGAGCGCTATGTCACAGGCTCGATGGCACAGCTGTGACAAAAGTGACTAGAGGATAAGGGAGATTGGATTGCTTTTAAAAAAGCAGTTTGCAGAGCAGTGGGTAAACAGAAATGCCAGCCTGTCAGGAAGCCTTAAAAGGCAGCCCAACAACCAACACCACTGATACACCACAATATAGCCTCCCCTTGCACTGCACACACAGTGACTGGTGTGTTGTGCAGGCCAAATTGCTAGCAGCAGAAGCAGTTTTTTTTTCTTCTCAGCAGGACAAAAAAAAAAAATTGGGATTGCTTTTAAAAAAGCAGTTTGCAGAGCAGTGGGTAAACAGCAATGCAGGAATGTCAGGAAGCCTTAGAAGGCAGCCCAACAACCAACACCACTGATACACCACTATATAGCCTCCCCTTGCACTGCACACACAGTGACTGGTGTGTTGTGCAGGCCAAATCGCTAGCAGCAGAAGCAGTTTTTTTGTCTTCTTCCCTGCCTAACGCTCTCCCTACAGAATCAGCAGCAACCTCTCCCTATACTGAGATCGGCAGAAGTAAGATGGCGGTCGGCGTGCACGCCCTTTTATACCCCCTGTGACGCCCACCAAAGCAAGCCAATCACTTGCATGCCCTTCTGTAAGATGGTGGTGACCCCTGCCTATGTCATCACGTTGCCCACAGTGTCCGTGGATCCTGATTGGCTGAAAAAGAGCCCAAAACAAACTTTTGAAAAGCGACTTTGGCGCGTAAGTCGCCGACCTCGTGGCCGACCTCATCCTAGGGTCGGGTTTCGTTTCATGAAAACCGACTTTGCCAAAAGTCGGCGACTTTTGAAATTTTTCGACCCGTTTCGCTCAACTCTAGCTGGGACTGATGGTATGGTGCAGCAAAGATGTAATAGCTCCCCACAGGTGAAGCTATAGTCCCAGGGCAGTGTAGATGTGGTTGGCATGGGGATGTAGCAGTGCCGGAAAGGTAGGAAGCAGACAAGACACAGCGGGGTGCAATTTCTGTATCTTTACTAGATAACTGCATTCCAGGGTCCTGATTACAGATGGTAACGGAGCAGGCTAGCCTGGAAGCAACTCAGGGATTCTCTCTCAGCAGACAGGCTGTGCAGTCTCCTTCCTAGCGCTTGTTTGAATGAAGCACTCCAGTACTAAGTTACTCTGAAGTTCCTCCTGTCAGATGTTCCCAAGAACCATGCTTGCACGGAAGACAGCTGTAGCCTCTCTCGGGGACTCCCTTCTCTGAGTCCTGGCTCTCTATCCAAGCTGCTGTTGTGCCTCAAGTCTTAGATGGGAGCAGGGCATTTACAGCCTCCTACTCCTCTGGTATCTGCTGTAGGACCCTTAGTATCCGTACAGCCGTGGAGACCAGGCTCCAGTTCGTGCGCTCTCAAGCTGAGGGAGCTCTCTTTCCTAGCTCAACCTCCAGCTTCTCTCTACATGTCTGCACACTTCACCCTCTGCAGACTAAATAACTTCCCCTTCCTCCTGGCCCTCAGAGGGCACTCCTCCCCTCAATCCTGGTTCAGAATTCCCCCTGCTGGCCTGGAGTGGACCTGTGTTGCATGTATGGATTGACTGCGAGAGAGACCCATCATTGCCTCCATGCCTGGCATTACCCTCCACTGGAGGAAGGCAAAGCCACTGTGGTGGCCATACTCCTGGGGGCGCCACAGATACCTGTAGGACAGAATCACCCAGCCCGCACAGGGGTCAGGGGGCCACTGCTATAAGCTAAAGGACCGCAGAGCCCATTAGACTGGCCCGGTACAGGGGCCCCCTGAGACATCACTGCCCACAGCCTTGTAACACAGTGATACCTGCAGGACAGAAGCAGCCATCCCGCACAAGGCCCAGGGGTCATTTCTGGAAGCAGAGCAAAAGAGAACACTGATCAAGGAAAAAGAATCCAGCACACCCTCGGCCGGGGATTGCTGAACTCCAAAAAACAAAGCAAACAAAACCAAAACTAATAAGTTCAATAGCAGAGCAAAAACTTATCTTTGGGAAGCAGGAATCAGACTGGTCTCCAAGAATCCAGCAGAGAAATCACCAGCGACTCAGAAGGGCGTCGGCTGCCTTATATCCAGTCTGAAGATCCCGTTACCCAGTCACCATCTACCTGATCAGGTGTTTGGTTTCTTTCATCTAAATCAGCCTCACTACCTTCCTTCACCAGAAGAGGGAGATCCTCGGACACAAAAGATGAATGAACAGATAAGCTCACAACAGTACCTCCCCCTTGAGGAGGGGTCACCGAACCCTCATCCAAGCCACCAGGCCAATCAGGATGAGCTCGATGAAAAGCACGCACCAATCTTTCGGCATGAATATCCGAGGCAGAGACCAAGGAATTATCCTCCTGACCATAACCCTTCCACTTAACCAAATACTGGAGTCTCCGTCTAGCCAGACGGGAATCCAGTATCTTCTCTACCTCATATTCCATGTTGCCTTCAACCCACACAGGGTCAGGATGTGCCGCCATAGGAACCACTGGTT
This sequence comes from Dendrobates tinctorius, assembly GCF_039654945.1. Taxonomy (NCBI): domain Eukaryota; kingdom Metazoa; phylum Chordata; class Amphibia; order Anura; family Dendrobatidae; genus Dendrobates; species Dendrobates tinctorius. The sequence continues at coordinate 658,384 of NW_027362120.1, read as the reverse complement.
CAACAAACCTCTTCAACAAGGACTTATGAAACACATTATGAATCTTAAATGTGACAGGAAGAGCCAACCAAAAAGAGACCGGATTAATAATCTCCAAAATCTTGTAAGGTCCAATAAATCTAGGTTTAAACTTTGGAGAAGCCACTTTCATAGAGATATTCTTTGATGACAACCAGACCATATCACTCACCTTAAACCGGGGACCAATGGTCCTATGCCGGTTAGAAAACCGCTGGGCCTTTTCCTGGGAAAGAGACAACTTATCCACCACTTGGTCCCAAATCTGCTGCATTCTTTCCACCACAGTGTCAACCCCTGGACGGGCAAAGGACTACACCTGCCCTGAAGAAAATCGAGGATGAAACCCAAAGTTACAGAAAAAGGGTGACATCAAAGTGGCAGAACTAGCTCTAATATTTAAAGCAAATTCGGCCAAGGGTAAAAATGAGTCCCAATCATCCTGATCAGCAGATAGAAAACATCTCAAATAAGCCTCCAAAGTCTGGTTTGTTCTCTCCGTCTGCCCATTGGTCTGAGGGTGAAATGCAGAGGAGAAGGACAACTGAATTCCCAACTTGGAACAAAATGTCCTCCAGAATCTAGAGACAAACTGAACTCCTCTGTCCGATACAATGTTCTCAGGAATCCCGTGCAAGCGAACCACCTGTTGCAAAAACAAGGGCACCAACTCTGAGGAAGATGGCAACTTAGGGAGTGGTACAAGATGGACCATCTTAGAGAATCTATCACAAATCACCCAGATAACAGTCATCCTCTGAGAGACAGGCAGATCAGAAAAAAAATCCATTAAAATATGGGTCCATGGCCTCCTGGGCACCGGCAAAGGCATCAACAACCCACTAGAACGAGAACAAGGCTTAGATCGGGAGCAAGTCCCACAGGACTGCACAAAATTTCTGACATCACGAGACAAGGCAGGCCACCAAAAAGACTGACTCACCAAATCTCTAGTACCAAAAATACCTGGATGACCAGCCAACGTGGAGCAATGAACCTCAGACATCACTTTCCTCCTCCACTGGTCAGGAACATAGAACCTACCACTGGGACAACGCTCAGGCTTATCCTCCTGAAACTTCTCCAGAGCACATCTCAAATCAGGCGAGATGGCAGAAAGAACCACCCCCTCACCTAAGATGGTAGCAGGCTTGGTCACAATAGGAGAATAGGCCAAAAAACTCCTAGAGAGGGCATCAGCCTTAACGTTCTTAGTGCCCGGGAGAAAGGAGACCACAAAATCAAAACATGTGAAAAACAAGGCCCACCTGGCCTGTCTCAGATTCAAGCGTTTAGCCGACTCAAGGTAGATCAAATTCTTGTGGTCAGTGAGGACCACAACTTGATGTCTAGCTCCCTCCAACCAATGTCTCCACTCCTCAAATGCCCACTTCAGTTCTCGATTCCCCACATCATAGTTGCGTTCCGAAGGAGAGAACTTTCGGGAAAAGAAGGCACAGGGGTTCATTTTAGATGTTACAGGATCTTTTTGGGACAAAACAGCTCCTGCAGCAGTCTCTGAAGCATCCACCTCCACCTGAAATGGAAGTGAGACATCGGGTTGTCGCAGAACTGGAGAAGAAGTGAACCTCCGCTTCAGCTCCTGAAAAGAAGAAACAGCCTCTGGAGACCAATTCAGCAAATCAGCGCCCTTCTTAGTCAAATCAGTCAATGGTTAGGCAATAGAGTTGAGCAACTTTTGGTTTTTTAGGGTCGAGTTTCGTTTCATGAAACCCGACTTTTCCAAAAGTCGGGTCGAGCAAAATCGGCCGACTATAGGGAAAAGTCGGGGGTCCGACCGAAACACGAAACCCAATGTAAGTCAATGGGGAATTAAAGTCGGCAGTGAGAGGAGGACAGGAAACACACCTACAGTGCCCAATTGAATGCCAAAAGCATCAATTCTTATTACTTAAGCTTGTCAACCTTAATTTACTTCATAATACTAGTTACGTACTGAAAAATGGGGGTTATTTGGCTACAGTTGTGGGGGGGTAGGGCTGGCTCCAGGTTTTCATGTGCCCTGGGCGAAAGAGCGCCCCTTTAACACATACCACAACTCATCATGCTCCGATACGGCAGAGAAATAGCGGTATAGTACAATGAAAAATACTTCACTTTTTACATCTCATGACGAGGCCCATCTATTTCTCCATACAGAATCATTGGTCCCATATAATGTTTGAAACAGTATATGATGAGCTCCACATAATGCTACAGTATATGTTGGTCCCCATGGATGAAGCTCCACTGTCTTATGGGCCCAAATAATGCTCCAAACATAATGGGCCCCATTTCTAATGCTCTAGTGTATAATGGGCCCTGTAAATGCTGCTCCAGTGTCTGATGTCCACCTTTGGAATGTTCCAGTGTATGGTGGGCCCCATCTATCATTCTCCAGAGTATAGTGCTCCCCAAAAATTGCTGTCCCAACATTGAAAACAATCAAATAAGTCTCCTCGCTAGGGAATCCCTGTACTAGTCTGGACTCGTCGTCGTCCCCATCTTCCATCTCACTGCACAGTATTTCAACCTTGCAAGTGCTGTGATCCTGAGCAAGCAGGGGGGCCCACTCGTTGGCGACGGCACTGGCACAGGGCCCCTGATAGTACGGTGGTGTGTCTGATGGCGGGTGGGCCGAACCTGCACTTTCATCTGCAGCTTCCTCTTTGTCACCGTGTAAGATGGAACTGTATATGGGAAGGGTAACCTGAGTTTCATCAGGGTCAGATTCAGGCCGTGTAGCGTGCGAGGGGAATGTAGTGGTCTGGGTCAATGTACCAGCAGATTCATCGAGCAGTGGCTGGGCATCAGTGCACTTGTGTCGCCCCCAGGAGTACGGTCGCCACAGTGGCATTACCTTCCTCCTAGGGAGTGTGATGTCATGCTTGGGAGCAACGAAAGATCTCTCTAGCAGGTTAACTGATTGGGCGGCGTTATTCCCACGAGTCATGACCCCCCAAACAGCGTTCATGAAGGCAAAGTGTTTGTTTTACGTGGGCAGTATGGTTGCAAAGCTGAACCTTAAAGGAATGTCCAGAAGGGCACCACCAGGAGTGGAGCCTACGGTTAAATTCGACTCCACCTGGGAAACCTCAACCATGCCAGCTACAGAAAAGATGCACACATTGCAAGCTTAATTCCGTTAACGAACGAGACTCCGTCATGCCCCGCGGTCCGAGTCCGGCTTACTAGAGGGACACGTGAGGCTCTGGCACATGAGATTGGCCAATAACTTGTGTGTCATGCCCTTACATGTCCGTGGCTGCATGTGCGCTACACTGAAAAGGCCAGCGTTTGTCGCTTACAGGTGCAGATAACCCGCTGAACAACGTTAGTGATGGGGATCACTGATTACAATTATTACCCGCGAACGATGATTTCCCAGTAAGTGCAGGTCAACCGCAGTTCCGGAATTAGGCCTAACCGTCATTCCTGAAAAAATGAAAAACTTACGTGTGCAAACCACAGGTGCTGTAGCTTGTTTAACAGCTCGCCAGCCGTTCTCACGCCCAGTATGGATTACACGTGATTGCACAAAGGTGAGAAAGGGTACTGTATCCCCGGATAACATGTATGGATAGCGTACACATTCAAAATATATGTCAATACATCAGGAGGCAGGCTCAGACGGTGTTAGGCCCAGTATGGCTTGCACGTGATTGCACAAAGGTGAGAAAGGGTACCGTATCCCCCGATAACATGTATGGATAGCGTACACATTCAAAATATATGTCTATACATCAGGAGGCAGGCTCAGACGGTGTTAGGCCCAGTATGGATTGCACGTGATTGCCAAAGGTGAGAAAGGGTACCGTATCCCCCGATAACATGTATGGATAGCGTACACATTCAAAATATATGTCTATACATCAGGAGGCAGGCTCAGACGGTGTTAGGCCCAGTATGGATTGCACGTGATTGCACAAAGGTGAGAAAGGGTACCGTATCCCCCGATAACATGTATGGATAGCGTACACATTCAAAATATATGTCTATACATCAGGAGGCAGGCTCAGACGGTGTTAGGCCCAGTATGGATTGCACGTGATTGCACAAAGGTGAGAAAGGGTACCGTATCCCCGGATAACATGTATGGATAGCGTACACATTCAAAATATATGTCTATACATCAGGAGGCAGGCTCAGACGGTGTTAGGCCCAGTATGGATTGCACGTGATTGCACAAAGGTGAGAAAGGGTACCGTATCCCCGGATAACATGTATGGATAGCTCACACATTCAAAATATATGTCTATACATCAGGAGGCAGGCTCAGACGGTGTCAGGCACAGTATGGATTTGACGGCCCAGACTACACAGCGGAGGAGCAGGGAGAGGTAAAGATTGCAAATGCTGGGGCCCTGCCCAAGTAAGGGGGGCCCACTCATGGGCGTCGGTACTGGCACTGGGCCCCTCATAGTACGGCGGTGTGTCTGACGGCGGGTGTGCACCACCACCGTCAGAGACACTTGATTGCACTATGAGGGACCCTGCACCAGTGCCCGCGCCCAAGAGTCGGCCTACCCACCTGTCCAGGGCAACGGCACTCGCACAGTGTCGTGCGCTAGGTGGTGACCCCGGCCATGGGGGGGGGAGGCAGCACAGTTAGGGAGTTTTAGAAAGTGGCATATGTTGATGTTGGACATTCAGCTGATGCAAAAGGCGAAATAGGTCAAGTCCCAGGAAGAGGTGGACCAAAGCAAGCCATTTTTCTGTCACCCTATGTGTCATCAGGGGAAGGTGGGACAAAATCCTTGGAAACCCATGCATGGTTCATTTTAATGAAGGTTAGATCATCCACATTTTGGGTTGACAGACGGGTCCTTTTTTCTGTCAGGATTGATCCAGCTGCACTGAAGACTCTTTCCGATAGCACACTTGCAGCTGGGCAAGCGAGCTCCTGTAAGGCATATTGTGCCAATTCAGGCCAGGTGTCCAGTTTAGCGGCCCAATAGTCAAAGGGGAATGACCTGTGTGGGAGAACATCGATATGGGAGGAAAAGTAGTTTGTAACCATAGTTGACAACTGCTGTCTCCTGTCACTTTCCATCGATGCAGTATTACCAGTTGTGTGAGCGGTACTTGAAAAATCAGTCCACAACATTGTCATGAAACCCCTGTCTCCAACGCCACTTCTGCTGTGTGCACCACGAACACTTCTGCCAAGCTGACCCCGGCCCGTACGGCTCGTGTGAGAACCATCACCGCTGCTGTGTGCTGGGAATGCCTCAAGCAACCGATTTACCAGAGTTGCTTGTTTATTAGCCAATATTAGGTCAAGGTTCTCCTGTGGCATGATGTTTTGAAATTTGCCTTTATAGCGTGGATCCAGGATGCTGGCCAACCAGTAGTCGTCATCGTTCATCATTTTGGCAATGCGGGGGTCCCTTTTTAGGATCTGCAAGGCATAATCTGACATGTGGGCCAATGTTCCCGGTGTCAATGATGCACTGCGAGTGCTGGTTGGAGGAGCACTTTCTGGCAAATCCACATCCCTCCAGTCACGCACAAACCCTGTACCAGACCTTGCCACGCCAACATTTTCACTTGCCCCTCGAGATGCATCCTCCTCCCCTAAGTAATCATCCCCATCATCCTCCTCCTCCTCCTCCTCTTCTTCCTCCACCTCGTCCAGGAGAGGTCCCTGAGCAGACAATGGCTGAATGTCATCAAGGATTCCCTCCTCCTCTTCCTCCTCATCAACATTGGCTGCAGAAGCCTGCTCCTTATGGTGCGTCAAAGTTTGCATGAGCAGACGCATAAGTGGGATGCTCATGCTTAGGATGGCGTCGTCTGTGCTTACCAGCCGTGTGCATTCCTCAAAACACTGAAGGACTTTACAGATGTCTTTCAGCTTCGACCACTGCACACCTGTCAACTCCATGTCTGCTCTCAAAGTGCCTGGCCGTGTATCCTCCCACAAATGCATTATGGCCTGCCTCTGCTCGCACAGCCGCTCCACCATGTGCAGGGTGGAGTTCCACCTTGTTGCAATGTCGATAATGAGGCGGTGGTTGGGAAGGTGGAGCAATCGCTGCAGCTTCGGCATACGAACGGAGTGTACAGGCGACCGGCGGATGTGCGCGCACAGTCTTCGCACCTTCTGGAGCAGGGCTGTTAACTCCGGATAATTTTTGAGGAAGCACTGCTCCACCAGGTTCAAGGTGTGAGCCAAGCAAGGTATATGGCTGAGTTTTGAAAGGGCTATGGCTGCCACAAAATTACGGCCGTTATCACTAACTACCTTGCCTGCCTCAAGATGTACACTGCCCAGCCATGACTCAGTTTGTCGCTTCAAGTACTCGGCCAGCACCTCGGCGGTGTGTCTGTCGCCCAAACACATCATCTGCAACACAGCCTGCTGACGCTTTCCACTAGCTGCTCGATAGGGGGACACCTCATGTGCAACAGTGGCAGCTGCAGATGGAGTGCTCGTACGACTGCGCTCTGTGGACGAGCTTTCGCTTCTGGAGGAGGAGGAGGAGGGTCGAACGCCTACAGCCAACTGTTTCCTATACCGTGGGCTAGGCAGCACTGTCCCACCACCGCTGTCCCCTGTGGACCCTGCATCCACCACATTAACCCAGTGCGCAGTGATGGACACGTAACGGCCCTGGCCATGCCTACTGGACCATGCATCAGTTGTGAGGTGCACCTTTCCACTCACTGACTGCTTGAGTGCATGGACAATGCGGTCTTTCACATGATGGTGGAGGGCTGGGATGGCTTTGCGAGAGAAGAAGTGGCGACTGGGTAGGTCATAGCGTGGTACTGCATAGGCCATGAGTTCGCGGAAAGCTGCGCTTTCCACCAACCGAAAGGGCATAATCTCAAACGAGATTAGTTTGGCAATGTGGGCGTTCAAACCCAGTGTACGCGGTTGAGAGACTGAGTACTTTCTTGACCTACTCATAGTGTCTGGGAGGGTGAGCTGGACTTGAGAGCTGCATATGGTGGAAGTAGCGGTGGACAGGGCGGACTGAGAGAGGGTTGATGATGGTGATGGAGTTGGTGTTCTTTCTGATGGCCTAGAATCAGTCTTTCGTTGATATAACAGTGGGATTCCCTGACTGCTGTGGCCTTGCAACGACACCTCAACATTTGCTGCTGTGCTAACCGGTGGGCTTACAGTGGGGGAAACAATGTAGCGTTGCTGACTACCTTCGTTGTGATCAGTTGCACATGTGGCACTTGAGGTTTGGTGTTGTGTCCACGCTTGCAAGTGCATGGTGTTTAAATGTCTAAGCATGCAACTGGTATTCAAATTTTTCAGATTTTTCCCTCGGCTAAAGGACTTTGCGCACTTCTTACAGATAACCTTGGCCTGATCATGAGGATTTTGTTCAAAAAAGTGCCACACTGCACTCTTCCTACTTTGGCAGACATTTTGCGGCCTAGCACGCTGTGATCTTTTGACCCTCTGGACAAGCTGTCCAGCAACTCTTTTGATTTTTGGAACCTGTCTTTGGAGTGCTCCGGGCCTGCCAGATAACAGCTGTTGGGATGTCGATGTCTGCTGTGGATGCTCCTCATCTGAGCTATTGGAAGCAGCACCCTCTTCCCCCAATGGATGCCAATCTGGGTCAACAACTGGGTCATCCAACACCTCCTCTTCAATGTCATGTGCACCTTCCTCTGTGTCACCGTGTATGGTGGTATAGTGTGCGGGAAGGGGCACCTGAGTCTCATCAGGGTCAGAATCTGGCTCTGTACACTGCGAGGACAATGTAGTGCTCGGAGTGAATGTACCAGCAGAATCATCCTTCAGCGGCTGTGCATCAGTGCACTCCATGTCAGATTCATCTTGGCCTGGGTAATTCACCATTTGACTTGATAATCCAGGCATGGTATGTGAAAACAGCTCCATGGAGTAATCAGTAGTATGGCCTGCATCATCCTTCAATCTTGGTTGGGGTGAAGGACACAAGGAAAGGTGTGGTTCATGAACATGAGCCTCCAATGACGACACAGTGCTTTTACTTTTTACAACTGAAGAAGAAGAGGCGATAGAGCTGGAGGCTGAGTCAGCAATGTAAGACAAAACTTTTTCCTGATGCTCTGGCTTTAAAAGCGGTTTGCCAACTCCTAGAAAACTAAGCCTTCGAAGCCTTATGTAGCCAGACGATGACGCAGGCTCAACACCTCCTGCATTCGGTCCTATTTTGCTCTTGCCACTACCATCAGATCCACCACCAACACCATCATTACCAGCTGCCAACCCCCGCCCAATTCCACGGCCTCTTCCACCAGCCTTCCTCATTTTTGGTAGAAATGTAGACAAAATCCAACAAACTATATAGTAATGTAAAACAAGGTACAAGGTGTCTATAGGACAGGGGAGATTTTGAATTTCTGCTCACACTAGTGGACACTGGACACTTTTGGATTGTGTGAGGCCCACTGAATATCTGAGCGCTATGTCACAGGCTCGATGGCACAGCTGTGACCAAAGTGACTAGAGGATAAGTGAGATTTTGAATTTCTGCTCACACTAGTGGACACTGGACACTTTTGGATTGTGTGAGGCCCACTGAATATCTGAGCGCTATGTCACAGGCTCGATGGCACAGCTGTGACCAAAGTGACTAGAGGATAAGTGAGATTTTGAATTTCTGCAGACACTTGTGGACACTGGACACTTTTGGATTGTGTGAGGCCCACTGAATATCTGAGCGCTATGTCACAGGCTCGATGGCACAGCTGTGACCAAAGTGACTAGAGGATAAGTGAGATTTTGAATTTCTGCAGACACTTGTGGACACTGGACACTTTTGGATTGTGTGAGGCCCACTGAATATCTGAGCGCTATGTCACAGGCTCGATGGCACAGCTGTGACCAAAGTGACTAGATGATAAGTGAGATTTTGAATTTCTGCAGACACTTGTGGACACTGGACACTTTTGGATTGTGTGAGGCCCACTGAATATCTGAGCGCTATGTCACAGGCTCGATGGCACAGCTGTGACCAAAGTGACTAGAGGATAAGTGAGATTTTGAATTTCTGCAGACACTTGTGGACACTGGACACTTTTGGATTGTGTGAGGCCCACTGAATATCTGAGCGCTATGTCACAGGCTCGATGGCACAGCTGTGACCAAAGTGACTAGAGGATAAGAGAGATTTTGAATTTCTGCTCATAGTAGTGGACACTGGACACTTTTCGATTGTGTGAGGCCCACTGAATATCTGAGCGCTATGTCACAGGCTCGATGGCACAGCTGTGACCAAAGTGACTAGAGGATAAGTGAGATTTTGAATTTCTGCTCACACTAGTGGACACTGGACACTTTTGGATTGTGTGAGGCCCACTGAATATCTGAGCGCTATGTCACAGGCTTGATGGCACAGCTGTGACCAAAGTGACTAGAGGATAAGTGAGATTTTGAATTTCTGCAGACACTTGTGGACACTGGACACTTTTGGATTGTGTGAGGCCCACTGAATATCTGAGCGCTATGTCACAGGCTCGATGGCACAGCTGTGTCCAAAGTGACTAGAGGATAAGTGAGATTTTGAATTTCTACTCACACTAGTGGACACTGGACACTTTTGGATTGTGTGAGGCCCACTGAATATCTGAGCGCTATGTCACAGGCTCGATGGCACAGCTGTGACCAAAGTGACTAGAGGATAAGTGAGATTTTGAATTTCTGCAGACACTTGTGGACACTGGACACTTTTGGATTGTGTGAGGCCCACTGAATATCTGAGCGCTATGTCACAGGCTCGATGGCACAGCTGTGACCAAAGTGACTAGAGGATAAGTGAGATTTTGAATTTCTGCCGATACTTGTGGACACTGGACACTTTTGGATTGTGTGAGGCCCACTGAATATCTGAGCGCTATGTCACAGGCTCGATGGCACAGCTTTGACCAAAGTGACTAGAGGATAAGTGAGATTTTGAATTTCTGCTCACACTAGTGGACACTGGACACTTTTGGATTGTGTGAGGCCCACTGAATATCTGAGCGCTATGTCACAGGCTCGATGGCACAGCTGTGACTGAAGTGACTAGAGGATAAGTGAGATTTTGAATTTCTGCAGACACTTGAGGACACTGGACACTTTTGGATTGTGTGAGGCCCACTAAATATCTGAGCGCTATGTCACAGGCTCGATGGCACAGCTGTGACTGAAGTGACTAGAGGATAAGTGAGATTTTGAATTTCTGCAGACACTTGTGGACACTGGACACTTTTGGATTGTGTGAGGCCCACTGAATATCTGAGCGCTATGTCACAGGCTCGATGGCACAGCTGTGACCAAAGTGACTAGAGGATAAGTGAGATTTTGAATTTCTGCTCACACTAGTGGACACTGGACACTTTTGGATTGTGTGAGGCCCACTGAATATCTGAGCGCTATGTCACAGGCTCGATGGCACAGCTGTGACCAAAGTGACTAGAGGATAAGTGAGATTTTGAATTTCTGCTCACACTAGTGGACACTGGACACTTTTGGATTGTGTGAGGCCCACTGAATATCTGAGCGCTATGTCACAGGCTCGATGGCACAGCTGTGACCAAAGTGACTAGAGGATAAGTGAGATTTTGAATTTCTGCAGACACTTGTGGACACTGGACACTTTTGGATTGTGTGAGGCCCACTGAATATCTGAGCGCTATGTCACAGGCTCGATGGCACAGCTGTGACCAAAGTGACTAGAGGATAAGGGAGATTTTGAATTTCTGCAGACACTTGTGGACACTGGACACTTTTGGATTGTGTGAGGCCCACTGAATATCACAGCGCTATGTCACAGGCAGAAATTGGCTAGTGTATCACAAACTACAAGGTGTATGTAGAATTGGGCAGAGTAGGAATCTCCCTAGAGTGCAGGTCTGTAAGAACGGAACATGTCCTCGACTTATTCTCACAGAGTGACACAGATAGCTTCACTGTGGCTGTGATAACAGCCGTTACACGGTACTGTGTGAGGAGCGTACACCGCTGTATGGTGTGAAAAAATGCACGCTCAGTACCTCAGCAGGACAAAAAAAAAAAATTGGGATTGCTTTTAAAAAAGCAGTTTGCAGCTCAGTACCTCAGCAGGACAAAAAAAAAATTGGGATTGCGTTTAAAAAAGCAGTTTGCAGAGCAGTGGAGCAATGCAGCTGTCAGGAAGCCTTAGAAGGCAGCCCAACAACCAACACCACTGATACACCACAATATAGCCTCCCCTTGCACTGCACACACAGTGACTGGTGTGTTGTACAGGCACAATCGCTAGCAACAGAAGCTTTTTTTTCTTCTTCCCTGCCTAACACTCTCCCTACAGAATCAGCAGCAACCTCTCCCTATGCTAAGATCGGCAGAAGTAAGATGGCGGTCGGCGTGCACGCCCTTTTATAGCCCCTGTGACGCCCACCAAAGCAAGCCAATCACTTGCATGCCCTTCTGAAAGATGGTGGTGACCCGTGCCTATGTCATCACGTTGCCCACAGTGTCCGTGGATCCTGATTGGCTGAAAAAGAGCGCAAAACAAACTTTTGAAACGCGACTTTGGCGCGTAAGTCGCCGACCTCGTGGCCGACCTCATCCTAGGGTCGGGTTTCGTTTCATGAAACCCGACTTTGCCAAAAGTCGGCGACTTTTGAAATTTTTCGACCCGTTTCGCTCAACTCTAATCAGCACCCTTCTTAGTCAAATCAGTCAATGGCTTGGCAATACTAGAAAATTTTGCTATAAATTTCCGATAAAAATTAGCATAACCCAAAAACTTCTGGAGGGCCTTCAAAGAAGTGGGCTGAACCCAATCGTGAATGGCCTGTACCTTGGCCGGGTCCATTTCAATAGTTGACGTGGACAAAATAAATCCCAAAAAAGAAATCCTCTGTACTCCAAAAAGGCATTTAGATCCTTTGACATACAGGGAATTCTCCCTCAAGATCCGGAACACAGTCCGAATATGTTCCACATGAGAATCCCAATCCTTGGAGAAGATCAAAATATCATCCAGATAGATAATCAAAAATTTATCGACAAAATCTCGGAAAATATCGATCATGAAGCACTGGAAGACAGAAGGGGCATTAGTGAGCCCAAAAGGCATCACCAGGTACTCAAAATGTCCCTTCGGAGTATTAAACGCCGTCTTCCATTCATCCCCATGCTTAATGCGAATAAGATTATACGCCCCCCTGAGGTAAAGCTTGGTAAACCAGCAAGCACCTTTAACTCTGGAGAATAGATCAGAAATCAGGGGTAACGGATACTGATATTTAACAGTAATTTTGTTGAGGGCACGATAATCAATACAAGGTCTTAATGATCCATCCTTTTTGGCTACAAAAAAAAAAAACGGCACCTAAGGGTGACGAGGATGGTCTAATATGACCCTTCTCCAAAGTCTCCTCAATATAGGATCGCATAGCCTCGTGCTCGGGTACAGATAAATTGAAGAGCCGACCCTTGGGAAATTTACACCCCGGCTCAGTTCAATTGCACAGTCATAACTCCTATGAGGAGGCAGAGACGCAGACTCATTCTCACTAAATACATCATAAAAGTCCGCCAAATAATCAGGAACATCATGCGACTGAGGAGAGGTGGAAAACCCGGAGCCTCACTAAAGGCACACCGACAACCCCAACTCACCACAGACACAGATTTCCAATCCAAAACTGGATTATGAATCTGTAACCAGGGAAACCCCAGAACAATAGTATCATGCAGATTATGCAACACCAAAAATCTGCAATTTTCTTGATGGTCTGGGGCGACCCGCATTACCACCTGGGTCCAAAACTGGGGTTTATTTTTAGCCAAAGGAGTAGCATCAATCCCCCTCAAAGGGATAGGCGTCTGCAGAGGCGTCATCGGAAATCCACAACGTTTAGCAAAATCCAAGTCCATTAGGTTTAGGGCTGCTCCCGAATCCACAAAAGCCTTGGCGGAAAATGTGGACAGGGAGCAGATCAGAGTAATAGCCAGAAGAAACTTAGGTTGAACACCCCCAACAGAAAACGTGTGTGCAAAGCGTTTCTCTCGTTTAGGACAGACAGAAATAATATGCGAGGCATCTCCACAGAAAAAACACAACTTATTACGACTTCTGAACTCCTGACGCTGCTCTCTGGAAAAAACTCTATCACATTGCATAGGTTCAGACATTTGTTCAACAGGTGGCAACACCTCTCGTGCAGCTTTGCGTTCACACAAACGCCGATCAACCTGAATGGCTAATGACATAGAATCGTCAAGACCAGAGGGAACAGGAAATCCCACCATAGTATCTTTTTCGGCTTCTGACAACCCCTTCCGAAAGAGAGCAGCCAAGGCATTATCATTCCAGGTAGTAAGTACTGCCCACTTTCGGAATTTTTGACAGTACAATTCTGCAGAATCACGACCCTGGCTCAATGCCAGCAGGGTCTTTTCAGCCTGATCAATGGCATTAGGTTCGTCATACAACAACCCCAAAGCTTGAAAGAATGCGTTCACATTAGTCAGAATAGGATCATCTGGTTTCAAAGAAAACGCCCAATCCTGGGGATCGCCACGCAGCAAAGAGATGACAATTTTAACCTGCTGCGCGGAGCTCCCTGACGAGTTAGGCTTCAAGGCAAAAAATAATTTACAATTATTTTTGAAATTCAAAAAATTATGCCGATCCCCAAAAAATACATCAGGTGTAGGAATCTTTGGTTCAACAGCATGTGAATGAGCAAGGTAGGCGGAAATTCCCCGCACTTCCGCAGCGAGCTGCTCCAAACGATCAGACAATTGCTTTATCTCCATTGAGAGAAAAAAAAAATTCCCCCTACGGCCTCAGAGATATAGAGGAAAAAATATACACACTTTTTTTTTTTTTTTTTTTTACAATTCTTTCCTGCTATTGAGTACCCTAGGATCTGCGGTATGGCGGGTGATTCTGTTATGAATGAGTCACCGTAGGAGGCAAAAGCAGAAATACAAGCTAAGTCCAGAAAACCAGAGAAGTTGGCAACTATCAGATTGCAGACCCCTGAACCTATCAACACAACTAGCAGTAGCCGTGGGGGGTTCCTACGATGCCCTAGACCCCTCGATCACAGCCGGAAAATTACATAGGCCTAAAGAAAGAAAGGGGAAATCTAAACTGCCCCAGAGCAGACCCCAAAGCAATAGGCAGCCCCCAACATATAATGACGGTGAAGCAAGATGAAAATACTAACACAGACAGAAAGATAGACTGAGCAAAGACGGGGCCCAAAACTACCTAGATAGGAAAGGACAGGAAGGCTGCTGTCTGCAATCTGCCAAAACCCTATCAAAGACATAAGCCAACAAGCTGATATGAAAAAGGCCCTGAAGCAGCTAGGCTTCAAAAACTAAATCAGCACTCAGGTATTTTCAGAAGACAGAGCTAAATGAATTCAGCACACCCCAGCAGGGAATGGCAGAAATCCAGAAAAACAAAGCAAAACAAAGACAAAGCACCAAAGCAAAAGGCCGAGCAGCAAACTTAGCTTTAGAGGAGCAGGAATTCAGACTGGTCTCCAAGGATCCCACAGAGAAATCACCCGCAGGGAAGAAGGGCATCGGCAGCCTTATATCCAGTTAGTAACTCGACTCAGCCAGTCATCATCATCAGCCTCAGGTGTTTGATGATCAGGCTCACTACCTTTCTTTACCAGAAGAGGGAGTTCCTCGGGCCTCAGTAATGAAGGGGAAAATGAACTCACAACAGTCCAGCTCCATTGTGGTATGCTTCCAAGACCATTGATGCCTCCCTCTTTGGGCTACCACCTGCCAGACCAGCTCATGAGTGCGGGCATTGATACTCCTCCGACACAGCTTTCCTTCATAGATGAACAACCGGTCTCTTTCCTTCCACAACTGTTGGGTTTCTTCCGGAGTATCCGACTCTGGGCGTGAGTCAGCTTGGGACAGTAGCTCCTTCACCAGGTGGACTGCGGGGTCACTATCCTGGGTTTCGGTCCAGTCATGATGAGGCAATGGGTTTAGGGTGGCCTCTTTCAAGACAGACCGTCTGTTTCTCACTCCTTGGGCACGTTGGGCCGCAATTGGCCGGTGGAAGGCAGGTAACTCTATTTCTTTAAGTGCCTCAGGGTCTTCTCCTGCATCTGGCAGATTGGGCATTCTGGACAGCACATCAGCACTGGCATTCTTGGGCCCCGCTCGGTACTTGATGGTAAATTCATAGTTAGACAGCCGGGCCATCCATCGCTGCTCCAGTGCACCTAGCTTGGCAGTTTCCAAGTGAGTCAACGGGTTGTTGTCCATGAAGATGGTAAACTTGGCTGAAGCTAGGTAATGCTTGAATCGTTCAGTCACAGCCCAGACTATGGCGAGAAACTCCAGCTTGAAGGAACTGTAGTTGTCAGGGTTCCTTTCAGTGGGACGAAGCTTCCTGCTGGCGTAGGAGATCACTCTTTCTTTGCCATTCTGTATCTGTGACAGTACTGCTCCAAGTCCCCCATTGCTGGCATCAGTATACAACACAAAGGGTTGGTCATAATCTGGGTAGGCCAGAACTTCATCTCCTGTGAGAGCCATCTTCAGTCGAGTGAAGGACCTCTCCAGCTCCTCATTCCATTCGAATGTAGGACTCTGCTTTCTGGCCTTCTTGGGCTGACCCACCAGAAGATTTTGCATAGGAGTGGCTATCTCAGTGAAGCCTTTGATGAACCTTCGGTAGTAGCCTACCAGCCCTAGGAATTGACGTACTTCATGGAGGTTGCTGGGCTTCTGCCAGTCCCGGATGACTGTGACATTGTCAGGATCCGGTGCCACATCTTCTGCACTCACTACATGACCGAGGTACTGAACCTTGGGCTTCAGGAGGTGACATTTGGAAGGCTTCACCTTCAGACCAAAGTTGGACAATGCATCAAACACCTCAGCCAGGTGCTTCAGATGGTCTTCATAAGTCTTGGAGAAAACAATCACATCATCAAGGTGCCAAAGGTATGTCTCGAAGTTCTTGTGCCCAAGACAGCATTCCATTAGCCGTTGGAATGTCCCTGGAGAGGTGCAGAGCCCAAATGGAATGTAGTTGAACTCACAGAGAGCCATTGGGGTGGTAAACATTGTTTTCTCCTTGTCTGCCTCTGCCACGGGAACCTGCCAATACCCGCTAGTGAGATCTAAGGTGGAAAAATAGTTAGCAGTTTTAAGTGCAGCTAATGACTCCTCAATTCTGGGTAATGGGTAGGCATCCTTATGTGTAATGCTGTTAATTTTTCTGTAATCAACACACATTCTCATGGTACCATCCTTCTTTTTCACAAAGACTATTGGGGCTGCCCACGGGCTACAACTGTCTCTGATCACCCCAGCCTCCTTCATTTCCAGCAACATACCTTTGGCACATTGATATTGTGTTGGGGGTATAGGCCGGTACCTTTCTTTAATGGGTGGATGATCTCCAGTGGGGATATGATGTTGAATCCCTTTTGCCTTCCCAAAGTCTAGGGGGTGTTTACTGAATACCCGCTCATATTCCTGAGTCACTCGGTAAACCACATTCTTTTGGTATGACGGGGTGGCGTTAGTTCCCACCTGCAGCTGCTGGCACTCCTCCAGCTGCTTTACAGAGCCATTGTCCTCCACCTGGTCGGATGAGACCAAGGGCTCTACTGCCTGCATTGCGTTCTTACTGACAGTAAGCAGCTTAGCAACTGTGGCATACCAAGGTATTGTGGCCTCTTCCTCCCCACAATTCAAGAGGCGTACAGGTACTCTCCCTTTACGGACATCAACTACCCCTCTGGCTGTCAGTACAGTGGGCCTGCTATCAGAGTACACTGGTTCTACCATTGCCTGGTAATCTTTTCCTCTGATGCCTATGGCTGCATGACACCAAATCAACATTTCACATCTGGGGGGTATTGCAATTGGGAAAGAATCACTCACTCTGACGCTGCCAATTTCTCCGTCAGAAAGTTCTACCTGCTGTCTTTGCATCAGGGCTCTGATCTCCTTCTGCAGGACTTGCTGTTCATTGGAACCAGCAGTCTCAGCCACCTGTTGCAACAAGACAATAACCTCAGAAAGACAATTTTCAATCACATTGGGACCAAGAGTCATCATTGGGTTACATTCTCGTCAATCAATATCCACAACTATCAGACCTTGAGATTTTAACTCTACCCGACCCACTTTAACAGTAATTTCTTTACATCCCACTTGCGGTAAAAACTGACCATTACTGGCAACTACTGTGAGTTCATCACTTGGGCCGCGAGTAAGTTCAGAATCAGCCCAATACCGCTTGTAAAGGATATAGGGCATAGTTGTCACCTGGGAGCCAGTGTCCAGCAAAGCGTTCATGGGGATACCGTCAATCACCACTGGGAGGACCGGTCTCCCTCCAACATACTTAGCTCGCCAGTTCTTTGGGCTTTGTGGTCCTACTCCTGGGGGTTGGCCCTCGGTTGGCCCTCTGCCCCAGGGGTTGCTCGTTTAAATAACAGCATCTTGCGATATGGCCTGCCTTGTGGCAGTGACGACAGATGGGACGTCCGTCCTGGTCATAGCGATCGTTGTTCCTTCCTCGGAGTGGCGGGATCCTCTTCTTCTTTAGCCACGGGACATCCTCTGGACTGGAGGCGAGCTGGATCTTCTCCTTGGAGGATACCTGCAGGGACTGCACGGTTTTAGCAAGTGCAGCCATACCCTTGGTCAACTACTGGACCTGAAGACGCAGTTCTGCAGCTGGATCTTTGTCCAGAGTCTGTGCATCAGCCTCCACAGGGATGGAAGGGAAAGATGTTGCTTCCTGGTGTTATGTAATCGCTGGGCGCCTAGGGGGCGCTGGACGGCTGACATTTGGTTCATGCACCACCCGGATAGCCCTGTTTTTGAAATCAGCAAAGTCTAGGTCAGGGTTTTGTAGGGCTACGATGCGCAGCTGTGCTCTGTGGGTACTGGATAGGAGTCCCTCAATGAATTGCTCCTTTAACAGTCCGTCTCCATCTTTCACACTGTCTGGGTCAATGTGCTTGACGACTCGCAGCGCCTCCTGCAGGTTTAGAACATAGTCCCGTATACTGTCCTGTGCTTTCTGCTTACACCCAAAGAATCTTATCTTGATTTCAGTAGCAGTACGGATGTCAAAGGTACTTCTTAGCTTAGCCAGGATCTTTTTATCAGTCTCCTTATCAGTGTCCTGCCAGGCTTTTACTTCTCTCTGCGCTCCACCTGTTAGTTGCCCAATAAGGATGGTCACCTTCTGGCTTTCAGAGAGAGGATACACTTCAAACAAACTGCACAGTCTCTTTTTGAATTCACTCAGGGTATGTGACTCCCCTGAATACTGCGTTAGCCATGCTGCTCCCGGTATGTAAGGCATAGACAGCGGCATTACGGGGACCGCTGCGGTGGGTGCTATTGGAACCGCAGCCGCATGCCTCCGAGATTCTCTCCCCCCTAGTTAACGTTAGCCAGGCCCCGGGGTTGAGCAGGCTTACCAGCTTCAGCGTTGCAGGCTGGATGATCGGGGCTCCAGGCCTCTGCTCCTCCCACCTCTCGCGCGCTGTCCTCTTCCCGCTTGGCACTCCACTTCTTTGCGCTCTTCAGCTGGCTCCGCCCACGACGTCCCGCCTCTTTGGGTTCCCGTGCACGCCAAGCAGCGGGATAATGGCGGCACTTTCACAAACAGTCTATAGCACACTACACAGTCTCTGGCACACATGACCCGGGGACACCGGGCTCCGTAAATCCTGTTCGTGACGTCAAAATGGGTCGCCCTCCCAGGGCTGTGGGGTACTTGGTGTCACAGCAGCTGTGACCCGGTCCGTGGCCCTGGGCGCACAAGTAAAAGGGTGAATGCTGGAATAAAGTTTATGAGTGATTCGTGACGCCACCTCTGGTATTCGGCAATGAAGATGTTAAGCCGACACTGCAGACAGATCCTCTGGGACAGATGGTGTAGTGCAGCAATGATGGTGTAGCCCTCCACAGGCAGGGCTGTAGTCCCAGGGCAGTGTAGATCGATGTTGGGGAAGAGGGTGCAGTGTCTGGCACAGAGATGTAGCAGTGCTGGAGAAGTTGCAGAAAGAAGGCAAAGACACATCGGAATGTAGTTTCTTTACCTTTACTTTGTAAGTGCAGTCCAGGGTCCAGATTACAGATGGCACAGGAGCTGATTAGCCTGGAAGCAACTCAGGAATATCTCTATGCAGATAGGTTGTGTAGTCTCCTTCCTAGCGCTTACTTGAGGTACATCCAGTACTGTGTTACACTGAAGTTCCCCCTTCTTGCTCCCTCTCAGATCTAACTCGTATGGCAGACAGCTGTAACCTTCTATCTCTTCTCTTAACTCACCCGTTGCTGTTGTGCCTCCGAGTCTTAGGTGGGAATAGAGCATTTACAGCTTCCTATTCCTCTGGTTTCTGTTGCAGGACCTTCAGTATCCATACAACCATGGAGACCAGGCTCCAGTTCATGAGCTCCAGCTGGGAACGAGCTCTCAACTCCGCTCAGTCTCCCAGCTTCTCTCTCCACGTCTACACACGTTGCCCTCCTCACACTAACTACCTCCTCTTTTCCTTCCTGGCCCTCAGAGAGCACTCCTCCCCCAATTCTGGTTCAGAGCTCCCTCTGCTGGCCCGGAGTGGGAACTGTGTTGCATGTTATGGTTAACTGCTAAAGAGACCCTTCATTGCTTCCAAGCCTGACATCACCCTCCCTGGAGGAAGACAATGCCACTGTGGCGACCATACTCCCGGGGGGCGCCACACATGTTCCTGCGTACACCATGTTAAAGATACTGTATGTACGCTGGATGCATGCAGATCTATGCGGATGAAACGCTGTGTTCACAGATGCAAATGTGAAACCAGCCTAAGCTAAATCCAAGGCATGATATATGGACAAGGATCCCAGCAACAATACCCCCTTAACATTAACCTTGGACATATTTCTGTCATTACACTCAGAGGCAGAAAAGATCAGAAAATGAGTAAAATGCTGAATATGCTCTTTATTATGAATGATACTGTATAATCAATAATTTGAGGACAGGTTCATCTCATTGCAGGCAGCGTGGACATATCTAATGCATTAAGGGTAATTTATTGATCATACAATAACCTTGTGACCCGCAGGTGACGTTCATGGATATGTGATAGGTACCATGTTGCAGGCATCTGCAAATTGCACTTTATCTACTTGAAAATGTAATGCAATCCTAATAAATGATTGTATATAATATATGGGATGAACTACTATACAATTCTTAAAGGGAGTCTGTCCTCACATGTAACATATCTAAACTATTAATATGGTCATACGGGTTATAGACTTCTGTGGAAAGTGATAGCTGTAGGCCTCATATCAAACGCTTTGTTGCTGAATAATCCTCTTTTATCTATTTATGTAAATTACCTATTCCAAACTATGAGCAGGTGTCAGGACTCTGAACATTTTTTGATTACCTTTTGGGCATTCCTGCCTTTTTTCAAGATAGCGTCTTTTGTCTCATGTGCCCCGTGTCTTCCCGCTTTATAACTCCACCCCAGCCTTTAGTCTGTGCTAGAGTATTCTGCCCGTGTCCTGCTCATTGTCCTGGAGGCTTCTTGATTTACTACCTGCTCCTGGGAACCTGTGTGGATATCCTGTTACTCTGCTTTCTGAGTTTCTGCCGCATACACCGTTCTCCAGAATTCCTCCTGCTTCTAGCTGCGCGTGTTGCTCCCATCTGCATTTGTTGGACACGTAAGGCCTCTTTCACACTTCAGTTTTTTACAATCAGTCACAATCCGCCAGGTTTTGAAAAAAACGGATTCGCAATTTTCTTTTGTGGATCTGTTTTTTTTCCCCATTGACTTGCATTATTGGCGGATTGTGACGGATTGCTGTCCGTTGCATCCGTTTTTTTTGCGGATCTGCCAAAAGTTGCTGTCCGTCACCATCCTCAAAGATTTCAAAACGGAGCTTGCAACATTTTTTTCTCTGGCGGATCCTCCAGATTCTCATTTAACCCGAAATTCTGTCTGGGTGCCGGACAAAAAAAAAATCTCTCTCTCTCTCTCTCTCTCTCTCCTGCGATTCCTTTAAAATTCTTCATTTGTCGGATCCGTCAAAAAACCGGACTCATCAGTACTAAAATGGATCCGCCATCCGTCCTTTTGGCGGATTTTGACTGATGCAAAAAACTGAAGTGTGAAAGAGGCCTAAGCTGTTGCTGCTCTGCAATACCTGAGACTGCCTACCCATGCCTCCCTGGACGAGTTAAAACATTATTTGAACTGACTCATATATATACTTAACCATGTATGTACTAAACAAGGACTTACTTGTGTCACAGACAGCGCCATTTGATGCATTGCATTGATTGCATTTTCCTCTGAGGTTTCCTACAGACTCTGCTAAGTTGCACTTAATATTGACATCGAGTGTTTATGTGTATAAAAGTCCAGCTCACCCACATCTGACCTCACCGCACCTCAGACTCGGATCCGGCCCTGCCCTGGCCACACAGCAATAATAAAAGAAGAAGCGATCCAGCTGAGTACTCTGGTGATTTATTGAATGCTGTTCAAACAACAGAACGTTGTGTTTATGTACTTGAGTTTTTTCCGTGCACCTGTTTGAATCACCGTGTGATATAATATAGACTTTACCACCTATAAACTGTGTTCTGTAGTTGTCTTTTTCCACGAAAAGAGACTTATGAGTTATCCATATAATTATTACAGTAGGATGTTGCCTGGAAGATAAGTCTGCCTCCGCACTTTATCTCCATACGTCTCACCTCTCAATAGACCTTACTCTGTGCCTGTGATGTCGGCTGCTTGAGAGGAATTCTTGTGCATGCACCTTAATGTTCTCTTATTTCATCTACAGTCTTCTGCCCTTCAATGGGCGTAGGCATCAAGTACCTTTTGCGCAGGTGCCCTTCCTAGTGTTCTCCCGTGCACGCATCTAATGATGATCACAAAACAATGCTGCTAATATGGAGTGATTGCTGGAATGCTCCATATCAACATTACACCTGAAGAGAGAGAGCAAAAGATATGGACTAAATATTATAGTAGCAAACTACAGAAGCTCAGACACTGGCATTTTTTACTGTTTTATTGCCATCTTTCTATTTCTATTAAGCCATAGGCAGGACATAGAGTGCCTTGCAAAAGTATTCGGCTCCCTGGAACTTTTCAACCTTTTCCCACATATCATGCTTCAAACATAAAGATACCAAATGTAAATTTTTGGTGAAGAATCAACAACAAGTGGAACACAATTGTGAAGTTGAACGAAATTTATTGGTTATTTTAAATTTTAGTGGAAATTCAAAAACTAAAAAGTGGGGCGTGCAATATTATTCGGCCCCTGTAACTTAATACTTTGTTGCGCCACCTTTTGCTGCGATTACAGCTGCAGTCGCTTGGGGTATGTCTCTATCAATTTTGTACATCGAGAGACTGAAATTCTTGCCCATTCTTCCTTGGCAAACAGCTCGAGCTCAGTGAGGTTTGATGGAGATCGTTTGTGAACAGCAGTTTTCAGCTCTTTCCACAGATTCTCGATTGGATTCAGGTCTGGACTGTGACTTGGCCATTCTAACACCTGGATACGTTTATTTGTGAGCCATTCCATTGTAGATTTGGCTTTATGTTTGGGATCATTGTCTTGTTGGTAGACAAATCTCCGTCCCAGTCTCAGGTCTTTTGCAGACTCCAACAGGTTTTCTTCAAGAATGGTCCTGTATTTGGATCCATCCATCTTCCCATCAATTTTAACCATCTTCCCTGTCCCTGCTGAAGAAAAGCAGCCCCAAACCATGATGCTGCCACCACCATGTTTGACAGTGGGGATCTTGTGTTCAGGGTGATGAGCTGTGTTGCCTTTACATCAAACATATTGTTTGGCATTGTTGCCAAAAAGTTTGATTTTAGTTTCATGTGACAAGAGCACCTTCTTCCACATGTTTGGTGTGTCTCCCAGGTGGCTTGTTGCAAACTTTAAACAACACTTTTCCAGGATATCTTGGAGAAATGGCTTTCTTCCTGCCACTCTTCCATAAAGGCCAGATTTGTGGAGTGCACGACTGATTGTTGTCCTATGGACAGACTGTCCCACCTCAGCTGTAGATCTCTGCAGTTCATCCAGAGTGATCATGGGTCTCTTGGCTGCATCTCTGATCAGTCTTCTCCTTGTTTGAGATGAAAGTTTAGAGGGACGGCCGGGTCTTGGTAGATTTGCAGTGGTATGATACTCCTTCCATTTCAATATGATCGCTTGCACAGTATCCAAATCCAGTTTTAAACTTCTCCACAACAGTATCACGGACCTGCCTGTTGTGTTCCTTGGTCTTTATGATGCTCTCTGTGCTTCAAACAGAACCCTGAAACTATCACAGAGCAGGTGCATTTATACGGAGACTTGACTACACACAGGTGGATTATATTTATCATCATTAGTCATTTAGGACAACATTGGATCATACAGAGATCCACAATGAACTTCTGGAGTGATGTTGCTCCATGGAATGTAAAGGGGCCAAATAATATTGCACGCCCCACTTTTCAGTTTTTGAATTTCCACAAAAATGTAAAATAACCAATAAATTTTGTTCAACTTCACAATTGTGTTCCACTTGTTGCTGTTTCTTCACCAAAAATTTACATTTTAGTATCTTTATGTTTGAAGCATGATGTGTGGGAAAACATTGAAAAGTTCCTGGGGGCCGAATACTTTCGCAAAACACTGTAATAGAGGATTGCTGATATAACAATATACAGCAGTCAAAAGTATTATAGAGCATGGCACTTGCAATTAAGTGATCACAGGTTCAAGTCCTTTTGGAAAACTAAAAGAGTTCTAAAATAGTTTACAAATGTCTTTATATATTAAAACATAACATAAAAATTTTGTTTTTCTAAATACTATAATAAGAGGGGCACTTCAGTCCTTTATTGTATAGCCCCTGACTGGTGTGCCCAATGTTGAAAGGGTTAAAAGCTTGTGTCCCATGTTCCCTG
The DNA here is from genome assembly GCF_039654945.1 of Dendrobates tinctorius. Classification (NCBI taxonomy): domain Eukaryota; kingdom Metazoa; phylum Chordata; class Amphibia; order Anura; family Dendrobatidae; genus Dendrobates; species Dendrobates tinctorius. Next base: position 634,426 of record NW_027362120.1, on the reverse strand, counting down.
TTTTTTCCTTATCTCCCCCCTTCCTGTTTGTCATAATGGCACCCCCCTTTTTCCTCCTCCCTTTGTGCCTCCTCCTATAAAGGATGTCCCAGTCTCTTCCTGCCTCTCTCCTCACTGCAGCGGGACCCGGATGATGCATTGTGCTCTTTACTGCTGGGCTGCCTGCTGGTGAGAGATATAGAATTTAGTCTAAGAGTGGATTCACATTAGGATCCCAGAGAGATAAAGACTGTCTAAGAAAGGATTGGCATTAGGTCCTGGCAAACAATAATCGCTTTAACGTGGCTGCCAGGTACACATGAATTGGCCAATTTATGCGCTAAGCATTCTCAATTTTCATATTTCTAGTGCAGCAATGTAATTAAATTGTCATATTTCATGTTTGTATGCAATGACGCTGCAGAGTACTGCCTTATTTGTTTGATTGCTGTGAGAGATGGCTGACACTTTGGTGTCAGTGATAAGGAACAAAATAAGGGGGGCAGGCGCTACTTGGCTTACCAACATCTTGGTCAAGCAGGAAGCGCCTATCATGACCACAAGGGTCGGAACAGCGGACGGTACAACAAACAACAACAACGTGATGGAAAAAGGGGAAAGAAGGCCCTAATAGTGGGGAACAAGGGATTGGGCACCTCCTAACTTAGCCTGTGCCTATTCCTAAGCTCCCCTAACACACTAAGCGGGTCCTTCCCCCTGACCCCTTCACAAACCTCGGCCCTAACTGTAACCTCACTTAACCCTGGCTAATGCACTGGCCTGCAAGCAAGCTAGCCTCACCACTGCAGATGATACAAACAGGGGATAGTGAAAAGCATGAGACAGACAGGGAAAATACAAAAGTAACTTAGCTACATGCATAGCTGCCAAGCTCTTCACCATAGAGAACACAGAAAACAGAATCCCGAACTCCACAGAAGTAGTCAATTCAGCTGCACACTCCAGGGCTGGTCTACATAGAGTTATTCTATCACCAACAGTTACAGTCATATGTAAAAGTTTGGGCACCCCTATTAATGTTAACCTTTTTTCTTTATAACAATCTTGGTTTTTGCAACATGTATTTCAGTTTCATATATCTAATAACTGATGGACTCAGTTATATTTCTGGATTCAAATGAGGTTTATTGTGCTAACAGAAAATATGCAATCTGCATTTAAACAAAATTTGACCGGTGCAAAAGTATGGGCACCCTTATCATTTTCTTGATTTGAACACTCCTAACTACTTTTTACTGACTTCCTGAAGCACTAAATTGGTTTTGTAACCTCATTGAGCTTTGAACTTCATAGCCAGGTGTATCAAATCATGAGAAAAGGTATTTAAAGTGGCCACTTGCAAGTAGTTCTCCTATTTGATTCTCCTATGAAGAGTGGCATCATGGGCTCCTCAAAACAACTCTCAAATGATCTGAAAACAAAGATTATTCAACATAGCTTTTCAGGGGAAGGATACAAAAAGTTGTCTCAGAGATTTAACCTGTCAGTTTCCACTGTGAGGAACATAGTAAGGAAATGGAAGAACACAGGTACAGTTCTTGTTAAGCCCAGAAGTGGCAGGCCAAGAAAAATATCAGAAAGGCAGAGAAGAATGGTGAGAACAGTCAAGGACAATCCACAGACCACCTCCAAAGACCTGCAGCATCATCTTGCTGCAGATGGTGTCACTGTGAATCGGTCAACAATACAGCGCATGCATAACGCCTTTTTGTATTACCAAACAACTCAATCTTTGTTTCATCAGTCCACAGGACCTTCTTCCAAAATGTAACTGGCTTGTCCTAATGTGCTTTTGCATACCTCAGGCGACTCTGTTTGTGGCGTGCTTGCAGAAACGGCTTCTTTCGCATCACTCTCCCATACAGCTTCTCCTTGTGCAAAGTGCGCTGTATTGTTGACCGATGCACAGTGACACCATCTGCAGCAAGATGATGCTGCAGGTCTTTGGAGGTGGTCTGTGGATTGTCCTTGACTGTTCTCACCATTCTTCTTCTCTGCCTTTCTGATATTTTTCTTGGCCTGCCACTTCTGGGCTTAACAAGAACTGTACCTGTGTTCTTCCATTTCCTTACTATGTTCCTCACAGTGGAAACTGACAGGTTAAATCTCTGAGACAACTTTTTGTATCCTTCCCCTGAAAAGCTATGCTGACTAATCTTTGTTTTCAGATCATTTGAGAGTTGTTTTGAGGAGCCCATGATGCCACTCTTCATAGGAGAATCAAATAGGAGAACTACTTGCAAGTGGCCACTTTAAATACCTTTTCTCATGATTTGATACACCTGGCTATGAAGTTCAAAGCTCAATGAGGTTACAAAACCAATTTAGTGCTTCAGGAAGTCAGTAAAAAGTAGTTAGGAGTGTTCAAATCAAGAAAATGATAAGGGTGCCCATACTTTTGCACCGGTCAAATTTTGTTTAAATGCAGATTGCACATTTTCTGTTAGTACAATAAACCTCATTTGAATCCAGAAATATAACTGAGTCCATCAGTTATTAGATATATGAAACTGAAATACATGTTGCAAAAACCAAAATTGTTATAAAGAAAAAAGGTTAACATTAATAGGGGTGCCCAAACTTTTACATATGACTGTAGCTGATGCATCATGTGACTGTTTAAAGGATGGTGGGAGTGGTCACCACTCACATCAGTTGACCTAGCAACTCAGCAGCTTGCAGCAAGGAAAACTGACATTAACCCCTGCTGGCACAAAAGCAAAAACACAGAATTTAAATTTAAGCAGACCCAGAGCTGTCACGAATCCAAAAATGGATTGTGGCAATACCTCCCTTTCAACGACGGGCCTCTGGATCCTTAACACCGGACCTCACATGATGAGGATGCCTCAACCCACTAGGATTCACCTCCGCAGTCACCTGATCCTCTGGTTTACGTGTAACGCAGCCCAATGATAACAGAAATAATGTAAGCTCCGGAGGCGCAACAAATCTCCAGAGTACCGACTTGGAACATGTTCAGCACCGGCATTACTGGGTTGCCTGTGGTTTACCGTGGGTTAGGGTCATGTTTCTACTCTGGTCTTATGGATTATTACATTAATGTCTGCCCATCTCACGCCAAAGTCGGTACTTCATCACCAAAGCCGCATTCCCCTGGGTATGGAGGGAGGCGACCAGGATGTGTACATTTCCTCCACCTTCACGTCTCAGTTTTCCATTTCTGCTGAAGTGGTGGTGGGTGGGGAGCCTGATACGGTACCAGTTCTTGTGGATAGTGGACTTGGGGTCAATCTAGAGGATTCTCACTTTGTTTAGTCCCACGGTCTGATCAGTAGGATGCTGACGAGACCCATTTCGATTCATGCGATTGACTGTGTCCCTCTCAGCCAGAGGAGTCTGACCCAAGTTGTAGACAATATTAACCTGCATATAGGGACTATTCATGAAGAGTCCCTGTCGTGCTACATGTTGGAGGGTATGCCAACTTCCATCTTCTTAGGCCTTCCCTGGCTGAAGAGACACAATCTGGTCATAGATTGGCGGTCCAGGGAAGTGGTGAATTGGGGCCAGTCTTGTAAAGACTGTTGCCTGGGAGCTACTGTCTCTGCCATCCTTCTCAAACCTACTCCTTCTTCTCTGGTAGAGGCACATAAGGTGCTAACAGGGAATAGGGGCAGGATTTAACCCTCACAAGTAAACCCTGAGCCTTGGGGTCCTCTCAGGAGGAAGGATCGGGGGTAGTGGTTCCCTCTAAATATAGTGAGGGTAGGAGTTTGGTGATAATTTTGGTAAGCGAACGGTACAATAAACACTGTGATGGAAAAATGGTAAAGAAGGCCCTAATAGTAGGAAACGAGGGATGGAGCACCTTCTAACTTAGCTTGTGCCAATCCCTTAGCTCCTCTAATGCCCTATGTGGGTCCTTTTCCCCAGCGCCATCACGAACCTCATCCCTAGCTGTCACCTCACTTAAGCCTGGCTAGTGCACTGGCCGGCAAAGACACTTCACCACTGCAGATGGTACAACAGAGGGGATAGTGACAAGCATGAGACAGACAGGGAAAATACGTCAGTAACTTAGCTCCATGCAAAACACAAGCCGCGGAGACACCATCACATGTTTCTCAACGCAAGCAATGACTAGCCAGGTCTTTCCCCGGGAAGGAACAACCACGGGAAGGGCAGTCTCCAATGAAGGAAACCACCTATGCCAAAACATGTTATCCATTCACAGACAGCTGTTTCGGGGTATTGCCCCTTATCAGTGTGGAGTAGGAAACTGGCTAGTAGTAGCAATGCCTAGTAAAAGACTTTGAAAAATGAGGATGAATGAACTCATGGAGATCAACATCCAACACTGCGGAGACACCATCACATGTTTCTCAATGCAGTGATTCTAGAGCAATGCCCCCATCCCTTATGGGAAATATGGAAAAACATGCAAAACACAAGCCGCGGAGACACCATCACATGTTTCTCAACGCAAGCTTCCTACTCCACACTGATGAGATGCGGAGTTTCCTGAATACCTTGAGTGCTGTCTCTTGGCCTTTCGGCATAGCTGCTTCGGTGGCTTAAGCCGGTCGCTGCTTTTGGGAGATAGAAAGGAGGTTTCGGGGAGGAGACCCTTGGAGTTGTGGACGATGGGAGTCCAACTTCAATTCTCTGGGACCGGTGATAGCCGGGTCAAAAATGGATTCAGGATTGACATCGCTGAAGATAAGAAGTTGCATTTTTCCCTGTGATATATGGTCAACATGGTGTTTTATGACATCCTGAAGATTCGGAAGTCCGATATAATATGTCTGCAGGAGTTTAGGAGAGAAGGCAGGTATGTACTGGTGCTATCTTCTATGGCAGCTTGCCAGAATTTGTTTACTGCCCTGAAAAATAGAGTGGCAAATCCTTTGCTGGAAGGTCTTACCTTTACTGTGCTGTACTCTAAGGGAGATATCCCATTTGTAGTTTTCATGCACAACCCTTTTGTTTAACTGGAGGACATTGCCTTATTTTTGAAAAGACATTGCATTTATGTTCAGTACTCCCACAGAGTCCTGAATGGAGAATGGCTCTGGATCGGGAAGTACAAATTTTTTGTGAGATTTGGGATGCATCCCCAATGCCCGGGAGGCATCCATTAACCCCCTCTTAATTTTTCAATTGGGAAAAATACTGTTTTTTTGTTCTTTCCAGATGCCCCAATGTGTTGCAGGAGGTGTAAAAATTTCGGGCATACCCAGGATTGTTGCAAGGAGATGCCAACTTGCAGGAATTGCAATGCTTCTGGCCATATGGCAAAAGACTGCACAAATCCTGTTATGTGTAATGCTTGTGGTGAGGAGGGCCATAAGTATCGGGACTGTAAGGCCAGGATCAGTCCTAGGTCTTACGCTGAGGTCTAAGGTGGGGCAGCTGCACCCCCTGCTGCTGTTGTTGACATTCCACAGGTTTCAGACCCAGAACTTATTGAGGAACCTGAAATCATGGAAGCACATGAGGAGGCCCTGCCCCAAACGGAGTCTCCCAGCACAGAGGTGGCAGTTTTGGAAGCTACTGATGTTGAATGTGAGCTCCCTCATCAGTCTGATGTCTGTGGGAAGGGGGAGTTGGAGAGTACTCTTGGCAATACCCCCAGTGTATCTTGGTTTGCTACTGAGGAGGAGTTGGCCAGTTGTGGAGATCAAGGTGACTTCACTCTTGCGAGGTCCTCTCAGGATGAGGAGCCTGGAAATTCCTGTAAGAAGCCCAGAACGGATTGGGCATACCCCGGTGAAGTTGGTTTAAGTCCGGTGAGTGAAAGTAGTTACCCTCAGAATGTCTTCTCTCCTGACACCAATGCTTTTTTAGGCATTCCCGTAGACGTAAACAGATTCAAGGAGTTGCAGTTCCAGATGGAAGACGAAAACGGCTGAAGAGGAAGTGCCGTGTTTGTCGTCATGTAAATAACACAGTCATGTTATGGCTCCCCAAGCTGGTTGGGGCATTGCGTCCCTGAATGTCAGGCAAATTAGATCCAAATTCAGGAGGGCAATCGTTCTATATTATATTAAACAGATGAATGCTCACATCTTTTGTCTTCAGGAATGTGGGATTGTGGACGCTCCAAGCGATAAGGACTGGCCTTACGGACAGCATGTATGGTCTGGCTCATGTGTTAATAGGAATGATGGTGTAGGGATATTAATGGGTAACATGGAGATTAGTTTAGATAGCTACACAGTGGTAGACGTGGGTAGATGTATAATTGCACATATTAGCTATAGGGGGTGGCGGGCTAGAATTATTAATGTGTACTGTCCATCAGGACACGACAGGAAAAAGGAACGTCTGGCTCTTCTGGAAAAATTAAGTTTGTTTTTTCCGGGCAAAATGCCTACAGTTTTAGTTGGAGACTTTAATTGCACCACAGAAGGGAATTGTGACATAACTGGTGAAAAGTTATCCTATCTTATTTCTGATTTTTCCCTTCTAGATGCTGCTGCTCTGAAATTTGGCATCCCACCACCGCACCATGCTGATAGGGGTGGTATTGCATCCAGGATAGATAAAATGCATCCAGGATAGATAAAATGTTGTTTTCCAAAAATATGTTGTGCATGAATTTTGAACAAAATGCTGTACCTTTTTCTGATCATGAGTGTTTGAGAGGTGTGTTTAGTGCGATTGATGACCGTGTGTATGGGGGTGGGGTTTGGAAGCTGAATGTAAGACTGTTAGAAGATGAAGATGTGATGAATGAATTAAAAATAAAGTATAAAGAGTGGAGAGTATGTAAGAGGGATTTTGCACGTGTACTGGAATGGTGGGACTGGGTTAAGGTGTGTTGCAAAAAATTCTTCAAAAAGTGGGGCTATAAATAAGCTGCTATTTATCGGAGTAGATTTAATGATTAAAACAGGCGCTTAGACTGGTTAAGGAAGTGTGGAGAAAGTGGCATGGATGTGTCTGATCTGCTGGCTGAGACAAAGAGTGAATTAAAGAGTGTTATGGATTAAAAAGGGAAAGAAATCATCTATCGCACCAAAATAGAACATCTTGAGAAAGATGAAAAGTGCACGAGGTTCTTTTTTAAGAAAGTGAATGGGAGAAAGGTTGATATGGATAAAATCCTGCATAGGAATGGTTTGTGTGTGTCAGGTGAGAATGTGATAAAGGAGGTGAATAGGTTCTATAGAAAGTTATATGATAAAAAATGGATTGATTTTGGTCTTGTTTCAGAAGTGCTGAATGGGTTAGAGAACAAGTTGGATAGTGGAGAATGTGATATTTTGAATGAGGACGTAATTATGGAAGAAGTAGAAAATGTGATGAAGAGTGCTAAAAAGAATAAGACACCAGGTAAAGACGGATTGCCGGTAGAATTCTATGTGAAGGCGTGGGATTTTCTGGGTGCTGATTTGACTGAGATATGTAAGTATATGTGGGAGAGTGGTAAGTTGTGTGAATCAATGAAAGAGAGGGTGGTTGTGCGTGTGCATAAGAAAGGTGAGAGAAAGTGTTTAGAGAATTGAAGACCTACAACATTGCTGAACGCAGATTACAAAATCTATAGCAAATTGTTGGCGAATCGTATGCGTGAGGTGATTGGTAGTGTTGTGGATGAGGATCAAGTGTGTGCTGTGCCTGGAAGATGTATGAGTGAGATGTAGTGTTGAGCGATACCACCCGATACTGAAAAATATCGTATCGGAATGGATCGGCCGATCTAAAAAGAGTATCAGTTATCGCCGATTCCGATCCCGGAAGTCCCATTCAAGTCAATGGAACAGAAATATCGGAATTAAAAAAAAACCTTTCTTTCCCTGTTGGTTAATTCTACATGGAGAAAAACAACTAATAATAATGTAGAATGTATTGTGGGAGGTGTAGGAGACATTAAAGCCATAGAGCTTTAGCCCAATCAAATGGAATCGCAGTATTTTTTTTTTTAAAGACATTCATAGTTACAAAGATACTGACTATGTTAAAGTCTTTAATTTTTTGTCAGATATGTATGTTTCACTACTTCCATGCTCTTCACCATCTTTTTTACTTCTCACACACTTTCTCCTTCATCATCTTCAGCAGCAGCAGTACCTTCTTCTTCTTCTTCTTTTATTCTTCTTCTTTTATTCTTCTTCATATTCTACTTCTTCATCTTCTTCCTATTCTTCTTCATCATATTCTTATTTGTGTCAGGCATTCCTGTAGTTGTTATCTATAAAAGTTTGAAGATTACACCTTCCGTTCAGCCTGTCACAAAAGATTTACAACAGGATTTGTCCGCGTTCAGTTTGGCCTGCAGCAGCAGGCGTTTTTCAGGGGCACCACGAGGAGGACCGGACTCACCCCCATACACTGCTTAGTCTTCTTCTGCTTATAAATTAGATAATATCATTTGCTCTGATTGTTAGTCTTATGCTTCATGTTCTTCTGCTTTTGGTTTTTAAGCTTCTTGGTCTTCTGTCTCTTGTTGTTCTGCATCTTGGTGGTTGTCTTCCTGTTCTTTGTCCTCTTGGTCATCTTCTTCAGGGTCATCTTTTAGGTATTCTTCTGTGTGGTCTTCAGGGTCGTCGTCTTCAGGGTCATTGTCAGGGAGATCCAGAGTGAGAATCAAAAACCATTTCCACAAGCTTGAACTTGGAAAAGTAGCCGAAGGTACAAGAAGGCTGAGGAACTGCCGAGAACCAGCTGACGGTACTGGAACCCGGAGGGGCAGCAGAATGAACAAGACCCAATGGCACAACCCTGGACCAGCTGACGCTGCTGGAACACGGTTACTAAGCAGGAGGTACCTGTGCTCCAAAGCACTACCAAGGACCAGCAGACATTGCTGGAACTCGGATACCACGAAGGAGGCACCTAGGCCAAAGGCACTGCCGAGAACCAGCTGACGGTGCTGGAACCCGGATGGGTAGCAGAAGCTGCAAGAGCAAATGACACTAGCAAGGACCAGCTGACGGTGCTGGAACCCGGTGGGGCAGCAGAAGGAACAAGAGCCAATGGGAGAACCGTGGAGCAGCTGACGGTGCTGTAACACGGTTTCTAAGCAGGAGGTACCTGTGCTACAAAGCACTACCAAGGATCAGCTGACGTTGCTGGAACTCGGATGGGTAGCAGAAGGTACCCAGGAAAAAAACAAAGTTGCAAGGCCGTGAGCCGGCCGCAGTTACCGAAACCCACAGTCCTACAGGGGGTGCTTGTCCCATTGGCACTACGGAACCAGCCTTTATTACCAGAACCCGCAGCCCACAAAGGAAGCACCGAAACTGCAGGCACCATAGACTCGGCTAACCCGACCGCAACACGACAGGACAACATATCGGTGGCAAAGTGACGTTGACACTACCCGGAAACAGCAGGCGTGCTGCAACCAGGCTGGGCAGGAGGGAGTGCCCGTGCCAAAGACACTTCCGAGAACCAGCTGACGGTGCTGGAACCCGGATGGGTAGTATTAGCTACAAGAGTCAATGGAACTACCGAGAACCAGCTGACGGTGCTGGAACCCGGAGGGGCAGCAGAAGGAACAACAGCCAATGGGACAACCGTGGACCAGCTGACGGTGCTAGAACACGGTTTCTAAGCAGGAGGTACCTGTGCTCCAAAGCACTACCAAGGACCAGCAGACTTTGCTGGAACTCGGATACCAAGAAGGAGGCACCTAGGCCAAAGGCACTGCCGAGAAACAGCTGATGGTTCTGGAACCAGGCTGGGCAGGAGGGAGTACCCATGCCAAAGACACTGCCGAGAACCAGCTGACAGTGCTGGAACCCAGATGGGTAGCAGAAGGTGCCCATAATCAGCAAAGTTGCAAGGCCGCAAGCAGGACACAGTTACCGAATCCCACAGTCCAACAGGGGGTGCTTGCCCTATTGGCACTATGGAACCAGCCTTTGTAACCAGAACCCGCAGCCCACATAGGAAGCACTGAAACTGCAGGCACCATAGACTCGGCTAACCCGACCGCAACACGACAGGACAACGTATCAGTGGCAAAGTGACGTCGACACTACACGGAAACAGCAGGCGTCCTGTAACCAGGCTGAGCAGGAGGGAGTACCCGTGCCAAAAACACTGCCGAGAACCAGCTGACGGTGCTGGAACCCGGATGGGTAGCAGAAGGTACCCATGAAAAAAAAAGTTGCAAGGCCGTGAGCCGGCCGCAGTTAACGAAACCCACAGTCCTACAGAGAGTGCTTGTCCTATTGGCATTATGGAACCAGCCTTTGTTACCAGAACCCGCAGCCCACATAGGAAGCACTGAAACTGCAGGCACCATAGACTCGGCTAACCCGACTGCAACACGACAGGAAAACGCATCAGTGGCAAAGTGACGTCGACACTACCCAGAAACAGCAGGCGTGCTGTAACCAGGCTGGGCAGGAGGGAGTACCCCTGTCCAAGACACTGCCGAGAACCAGCTGACGGTGCTGGAACCCGGAGGGGCAGCAAAAGGAACAAGAGCCAATGGCACAACCGTGGACCAGCTGACGGTGCTAGAACACGGTTTCTAAGCAGGAGGTACCTGTGCTAAAAAGCACTACCAAGGACCAGCAGACGTTGCTGGAACTCGGATACCATGAAGGAGGCACCTAGGCCAAAGGCTCTGCCGAGAAACAGCTGACGTTGCTGGAACCCGGCTGGGCAGGAGGGAGTACCCGTGGCAAACACACTTCTGAGCAGCAACATGCGATGCTGAAGCCCAGGGGTCAATCAGGCAGCAGGCTGAGGCCAACTTGGAGCGAGTTTTATATTGGTTGTACACAACTACTGATTGTAACCGTGATCCACTTTGGCCTCTGGCTCTACTGTCTCTAGTATTTCTCCTGGCCTCCAACCACAGCAGTTGCTGCTCTGCAGAGTTGTCTGCACAATCCACACTTGTTCCTGAGTTACTGGGGCTCAGTCACGTCAGTTGATGTGTGTCTGGCAAGGTGTCCTGCTCTGTCCACATTCCCACAACTATTAATGGGAATGGGGACAGAGCAGGAGACATTGCCGGACGCAGCACAGGGGATCAACTGACGTGACTGAGCCCCAGTAACACAGGGACAAGTGTGGATTGTGCAGACGGCACATCAGAGCAGCGACTGGCGTGGTTGGAGGCCAGGGGAAATACTAGAGACAGTACAGCCAGAGGCCTAAGTGGACCACCGTTAAAAGTCAGTTGTAGTGTGATGCTGGAGGCAGCAGGAGACTTTGCCATCCACACAGCAGGGGAACAGCTGGCGTTACTGAACCCCACAGACACAGAAGCGAGTGTTTCTATCTGTGCGGACGGCACTTCCAAGCTACAACTGGCTGTGTTGAAGCCCAGGATCAATGCTCCGAGCAGGCTGAGGCCTACTTGGAGCAAGTGGAAAATAACATGTAGTGTGATGTTGGAGGCAGCAGGAGACTTTGCCATCTGCACAGCACGGGAACAGCTGGCATTACTGAACCCCACTAACACAGGAGCTAGTGTGTGTTTCTCTGTTAAGACGGTACTTCTGATCACCTACTGTCATTGTTGGAGCCCAGGATGAGGCATGGAGTTGGCTGAGGCCAACTTTCAGCACGTTTTATAGAGGTTGTAGACTACTACTGATTGTAACCGTGCTCCACTTAGGCCTCTGGCTCCACTGTCTCTAGTATTTCCCCTGGCCTCCAACCCCGCTAGTGAGAGCTCTGAAGTGGCGTCAGCACAATCCACACTTGTTCCTGTGTTATTTGGCCTCAGTCCTGTCAGTTGATCCCCCGATATATGTCCGGCAAGGTCTCCTGCTCTGTCCTCATTCACACTACTAGTAATGGGAATGTGGACAGAGCAGGAGACCTTTACGGACACACATCAGGGGATCAACTGACGTGACTGAGGCCAAGTAACACAGGAACAAGTGTGGATTGTGCTGACGCCACTTCAGAGCTGTCACTGGCAGGGTTGGAGGCCAAGGGAAATACTAGAGACAGTGGAGCCAGAGGCCTAAATGGAGCAGGGTTAAAAATCAGTTGTAGTTTGAATGTGGATGGAGCAGGAGACTTTGCCGTCCACACAGCAGGGGAGCAGCTGGCATTACTGAACCCCACTAACACAGGAGCGAGTGTTTCTATCTGTGCGGACGGCACTTCCAGGCTACAACTGGCTGTGTTGTAGCCCAGGATCAATGCTCCGAGCAGGCTGAGGCCTACTTGGAGCAAGGAGAAAAAGCGTTGTAGTGTGAGTTTGGAGGCAGCTGGAGACTTTGCCGTCCACACAGCAGGGAAACAGCTGGCGTTACTGAACTCCACTAACACAGGAGCGAGTGTTTATATCTGTGCGGACGGCACTTCCAGGCTACAACTGGCTGTGTTGTAGCCCAGGATGAAGCATGCAGCAGGCGGAGGACAACTTGCAGCTAGTTTTATAAAGGTTGTAGACTACTACTGATTGTCACCGTGCTCCACTATGGCCTCCGGCTCCACTGTCTCTAGTATTTCCCCTGGCCAACAACCCTGCCAGTTACAGCTGTGAAGTGGTGTCTGCACAATCCACACTTGTTCCTGTGTAACTGTGGCTCAGTCTTGTCTGTTGATCCCCTGATGTGTGTCTGGCAAGCTCTCCTGCTCAGTCCTCATTCACACTACTAGTAATGTGAATGTGGACAGCGCAGGAGACATTGCCGGACACAAATCAGGGGATCAACTGACGGGAATGAGCCACAGTAACTCAGGAACAAGTGTGGTTTGTGCAGATGCCACTTCACAGCTGTAACTGGCATGGTTGTTGGCCAGGGGAAATACTAGAGACAGTGGAGCCAGAGGCCTAATTTGACCAAAGTTACAAATCTGTAGTAGTTTGCATGTGGATAGAGCAGGAGAAATTGCCGTCTACACAGCAGGGGAACAGCTGGCATTACTGAACCCCACTGACACAGGAGCTAGAGTGTTTTTCTCTGCGGAGACGGCACTTCTGAACACCAACTGGCGTTGTTGGAGCCCAGGATGAGGCATGGAGCAGGCTGAGGCCTGATGGTGTTGGCATGTGGATGGAGTAGGAGACATTGCCGTCTACACAGCAGGGGAACAGCTGGCATTACTGAACCCCACTAACACAGGAGCTAGAGTGTTTTCTCTGCGGAGACGGCACTTCTGAACACCAACTGGCGTTGTTGGAGCCCAGGATGAGGCATGGAGCAGGCTGAGGCCTGATGGTGTTGGCATGTGGATGGAGCAGGAGACATTGCCGTCTACACAGCAGGGGAACAGCTGGCATTACTGAACCCCACTGACACAGGAGCTAGTGTGTTTTTCTCTGTGAAGACGGCACTTCTGAACACCAACTGGCGTTGTTGGAGCCCAGGATCAAGCATGGAGCAGGCTGTGGCCTGCTGTTTTATGAATGTGGAGGCAGCAGGAGACATTGCCGTCCACACAGCAGGGGAACAGCTGACGTTAATGAACCCCACTAACACAGGAGCTAGTGTGTTTTTCTCTGTGAAGACAGCACTTCTGAACACCAACTGGCGTTGTTGGAGCCCAGGATCAAGCATGGAGCAGGCTGCTGTTTTTTGAATGTGGAGGCAGCAGGAGACATTGCCGTCCACACAGCAGGGGAACAGCTGACGTTACTGAACGCCACTAACACAGGAGCTAGTGTGTTTTTCTCTGTGAAGACGGCACTTCTGAACACCAACTGGCGTTGTTGGAGCCCAGGATCAAGCATGGAGCAGGCTGAGGCCTGCTGTTTTTCGCATGTGGAGGCAGTAGGAGACATTGCCGTCATCACAGCAGGGGAACAGCTGACGTTACTAAACCCCACTAACACAGAAGCTAGTGTGTTTTTCTCTGTGAAGACGGCACTTCTGAACACAAACTGGGGTTGTTGGAGCCCAAGATGAGGCATGGAGCTGGCTGAGGCCAACTTGCAGCACGTTTTATAGAGGTAGTAGACTACAACTGATTGTAACCGTGCTCCATTATGGCCTCCGGCTCCACTGTCTCTAGTATTTCCCCTGGCCTCCAACCCCGCCAGTGACAGCTCTGAAGTGGCGTCAGCACAATCCACACTTGTTCCTGTGTTACTTGGGCTCAGTCCCGTCAGTTGATCCCCTGATGTGTGTCCGGCAAGGTCTCCTGCTCTGTCCTCATTCACTCTACTAGTAATGGGAATGTGGACAGAGCAGGAGACCTTGCCGGACACACATCAGGGGATCAACTGACGTGACTGAGGCCAAGTAATACTGGAACAAGTGTGGATTATGCAGACGCCACTTAAGAGCTGTCACTAGCGGGGTTGGAGGCCAGGGGAAATACTAGAGACAGTGGACCCAGAGGCCTAAGTGGAGTAGGGTTAAAAATCAGTAGTAGTTTGAATGTGGATGGAGCAGGAGACTTTGCCGTCCACACAGCAGGGGAGCAGCTGGCGTTACTGAACCCCACTAACACAGGAGCTAGTGTTTTTCTCTGTGCAGACGACACATCTGAGCAACAACTGGCTGTGTTGAAGCCAAGGGATTATAGTTCAAGTGGTAGAAACATGAACACAACAGGAGACCCGGATACAGTTGCCAACCAATTATTTAGTCGGGAAGAGGACTGGCAAATTCTGGGGAGATCCAGGCCTTGTTCATTTTCAGAAAAGTAAGCCGGTCGACGTTATCGGAAGAAAGTCGCGTGCGACGGTCTGTTAGTACACCACCTGCGGCACTAAAGACGCGTTCCGATAATACACTGGCAGCAGGGAAAGCCAGCACCTCCAATGCATACTGGCTAAGCTCTGGCCATGTATCCAGCTTAGAGACCCAAAACTTGAAGGGGGAAGAGCCATCTGGGAGTACACTCACAGGGCAAGACATGTAGTCTGTCACCATCTGACGGAAACGTTGCCTCCTGCTGACTGGAGCCGTCAGTGATGGTGTAGACAATTGTGGTGGACACACAAAACTTTGCCACATTTGGGCTATAGTGGTCTTGCCTTGTGCTGAGGCGCTGCCTCTGCTCCCTCTTTGTGCCGAGTTTCCTCCACTGGCTGGACGCACAGAGGTGCTTTGTAAAGCACTAGCACCACTGCTGTCGGGTGGAATGGAAAACATGTTGGCCTGCACCAGTGTGTCTTGGTACTCCCGCAGTTTACGCTCCCGGTTCAACGTTGGTATGAGGGTTTGCAAGTTGTCCCGGTAGCGAGGATCTAGGAGGGTGTACACCCAATAATCAGCCGTGTAGAGAATGTGGGCGATGCGGCGGTCGTTTCTCAGGCACTGCAGCATGAAGTCAACCATGTGCTGCAGACTCCCAACTGCCAAAGAACCGCTGTCCCCTGCTTGAGGCGTGATCTCTGCCTGCTCTGCATCACCCCACCCTCGCTGTACATACTGACTACAGCTTTGTGTAACTCCCTCCTGTGGAGAGATGTCTTCCTCCTCCATCGACTCCTCCTCATCCTCCTCACAAAGTGTCCCCTGCCTAGGCCTTTGTGAGGAAGCATGTAGCGCAGACTGTCCAGAAGCAGATGGCATTTGGGACTCCTCATCCTCCATCTCTTCCAAAACCTCATCCCTTAGTGCTTGCAGTGTTTTTTGAAGCATGCAGATAAGGGGGACAGTCATGCTGACTAGTGCATCATCTGCACTCGCCATCCGCGTGGAATCATCGAAGGCACGCAAAACAAAGCAGATGTCCTTCATAGAGGCCTGTTGACGTTTGGCCACGGCTGTGCTCATATCGGTTGTAACAGGCTCCTGCTGCGCTGTTTCAGAGGAACTGGAGTAGGAGGATGAGTCAATGTGTACAGACTGGATTCCTGCAATCCGTGGAGTTGGCAGAACATGTAGAGCGCCACTCTCCAGATCTGTACCCGGCTCCACAACATTGACCCAATGGGCAGTGAGGGAAAGGTATCGTCCCTGTCCATGGTTACTGGTCCATGCATCGGTGGTCAGGTGGACCTTGCTACTGACGGCGTTTAGTAGCGCATGTTTTATGTTTGCCTCCACATGTTTCTGCAGGGCAGGGACGGCTCGCCTGCTGAAATAAAAGCGGCTGGGCACAGTGTATTGTGGGACTGCCATTGCCATGAAGTCCCGGAAGGTGTCAGTCTTCACCAACCTGAATGACAGCATTTCAAGGGCCAGTAGTTTGGCAATGCCAGCATTCAGAGCCTTTGCTCGGGGATGGTTTGCTGAGTATGGCCGCCTTTTATCCCATGCCTGTGCTACCGATGGCTGCCGAGTGGCCTGGGAGTGTGAGGATGACTTGGAACGTGGTGCTGTGGGTGGAATGTCACAGGGTCTCTGGACAACAGCGCCAGAGGAGCTTCCTTGGCGATCCTGTGAGGAAGCCGAACCAGCTGTGTGTGAGCTGGAGGAAGAGGCCCCAACACGAGCTGAAGAGGTGGTAGGTGGTGCTGTACATTGGCCTAGAATCATAGAATCATAGAATCGTAGAGTTGGAAGGGACCTCCTGGGCCATCTGGTCCAACCCCCTGCTCAAAGCAGGATTCGCTAAATCATCCCAGTCAGATGTCTGTCCAGCCTCTGTTTGAAGACTTCCATTGAAGGAGAACTCACCACTTCTCGTGGCAGCCTGTTCCACTCATTGATCACTCTAACTGTCAAAAAGTTTTTTCTAATATCTAATCTGTGTCTCCTCCCATTCTTACATCTTCAGTGTGTCTGTGTAACTCCACCTCGTGCTTGGTCTGCACATGTTTCCACATATTAGTGGTATTGAGGTTGCTGACATTTTTCCCTCTTTTTACGCTTTGATGACACAGCTTGCATTTGACAAAGCAAATGTCATCTGCAACTGTGTCAAAAAAGGACCACGCACTGCAAGTCTTGGGAGCTCCCTTTTTGCCTTTTGAAAGTGGAATGCTCCTAACGGGTGCCGAAGTGGAGGCTACAGGCAACCAAGTCTGCCCCCTCCCTCTCCCTCCGGTTTTGGCCGTTCGGAGAATCTCTTCCTCAGAGCTGCTCACACCACCTTCCTGTTCCTCACGCCATGATGGGTCAAGGACCTCATCATCTACACTCCCCTCTTCAAACACCTGCTTCTCCTGGGTTGTCTCGCCAGCACCATACGCACCAGAAAGTGGTAACTGAGTCTCGTCATCATCTGATGCGTACTGAGGTGTGCTGACCATAGGCACTGGCCCACCCGCCTCTTCAGATTCAGAGGGACAAAGAAGTTGCGCATCACTGCATACTCCCTCTTCTTCACATTCTGGAATGCTGCTTGGCTGGCCCCCTCTTTCCAAACCAACAGATTCCGAGAACAGAAGTAGAGACTGTGATGGCTCCTGTCCAGAGGTCTCTGACTGCCTGGGCACTTTGGCAGATGGTGAAGAGACAGATGGTTGCTCTTCGGTGCTCTGGCCCTGAGAGGATGTGGAAGTAATTGAAGTTGATGCGTTAAGTGCTATCCATCCGACAACGGCTTCAATTTGTTCCTCCCGCAGCAGTGGGGTACGGTGAGGTCCTACAAAGCTGCGCATAAAGGACTGTTGGCTGCTAAAACTGGGGGATGCTGACTCACTGGTGCCAACAGCAGGCACAGAATCCCCACGTCCTCTCCCTGCAGAATCCCCACATCCTCTCCCTGCAGAATCCCCACGTCCTCTCTCTGCTGAAACTCCACGCCCACGGCCACGTGCCTTACTCCCTGCCTTCTTCATCTTGCTAGACTGAGAAAGATAGGCAGAAAAGTACAAAGGGGGGCCTTAGTGTGCCTATTCCTGAACAGCTGGTTACGGGTATAAGAAACACTAATTTTATGAAGTGTGTGTGTCGTCTACACTTTAATAAGAGATAATGTGGCCTACACAACTTTCAAATGTAGTGTTTGGTGAACTTTGTTGTTTTTTTTTGGGGGGGGAAAAACTAAAAGGATGTGACCAAAGATTTGAAAGTCTGAGTATCACCAACTTTCTGGAGCTATTACAATGCAGGCAGGTAACCTACAATGCAAAAGATGAGGCTTCAAAAAAATTGGGTAATACTAATCTGGCTGCAGCTGAAGGGCACAAGCCAGAAAAAAGGCTCCTCTATCTACTCCTATATAGTGTTTGCAACCAACCAATGTAGATGGATATGGATGGATGCACACTAATAGGAGAAGAAAAAATGAGCTGCAATTAAAGAAATATATGTGTGAGGCAGTGATGCACGCTGAGCAGCCTACAACCAGACGTAGCTGCAGGACACACTACTCAGCGTGAGCTGCACTCACACACAGTCAGAGACCTCTCAGACAGCCGTGAACAGTGCAGTTAAGTGGGCACTAGCACTGACAGGCTGCAGAAAGGCTCCGCTGTGTACCCCTAGAGTGTTTGCAACCACCGTATATGGATATGGATGGATGCACACTAATAGGAGAAAAAATGAGCTGCAATAAAAGAAAAATGTGTGAGGCAGTGACACGCTGAGCGGCCTACAACCAGACGTAGCTGCAGGACACACTACTCAGCGTGAGCTGCACTCACACACAGTCAGAGACCTCTCAGACAGCCGTGAACATTGCAGCTAAGTGGGCACTAGCACTGAAAGGCTGCAGAAAGGCTCCGCTGTCTACTACTTGTGTTTGCAACCAACATATATGGATACGGATGGAAGCACACTAGATACAATTTTTTTAAAATAAGCAGCTCAAAAAGAAAAATATGTATGAGGCAGCAGTGAGGCACACTGGGTGGCCTACAACCAGACGTGGCTGCAGGACCCACTCCACAGCGTGAGCTGCACTCACACAGCCCTTACAGACAGCTGTGAACACTGCTACTAGGGAAAAGCAAGCTACAGTGGTGGTTTATGTAGTGTTGTGAGTTCATTTTCCCCTTCACCGTCGATGTCTGATGAACTCCCTCTTCTGGTGAAGGAAGGTAGT
Source organism: Dendrobates tinctorius (assembly GCF_039654945.1). Taxonomy (NCBI): domain Eukaryota; kingdom Metazoa; phylum Chordata; class Amphibia; order Anura; family Dendrobatidae; genus Dendrobates; species Dendrobates tinctorius. The sequence goes on along the minus strand of NW_027362120.1, from coordinate 615,646 downwards.
GAGGCTGATTACCAAACACCTGATCTGGTAGATGATGACTGGGTAACAGGAAATTCTGACTGGATATAAAGCAGCCGACGCCCTTCTGAGACACTGGTGATTTCTCTGCTGGATTCTTGGAGACCAGTCTGATTCCTGCTTCCCAAAGATAAGTTTTTGCTCTGCTATTGAACTTATTACTTTTGTTTTGTTTACCTTGTTTTTTGAAGTTCAGCCAACCCCGGTCGGGGATGTGCTGAGTTCCAATTTTGTCTCTGATCAGTTTGTCTCTTTGCTCTGTCTTCAGAATTTACCTGAGTGCTGATATAGTCTTTTTGAAGTCCTAGCGACTTCAGGGCCTGTTTTTCCTATCAGACGGTTGTGACATTTTTTGGTAGGGTTTTTTACGGATTGCAGACAGCAGCTTTCTATCCTGTCCTTTTTAGTTAGCTTGGGCCCCATCGTTTGCTCAACCTATCTTTCTATCTGTGTTAGTGTTTTCATCTTGCTTCACCGTCATTATATGTTGGGGGCTGCCTATTGCTTTGGGGTCTGCTCTGGGGCAGTTTAGATTTCCCCTTTCTTTCTTTAGGCCTATTTAGTTCTCCGGCTGTGATCAAGGGGTCTAGGGCATCGTAGGAACCCCCCACTGCTACTGTTAGTTGTTGTGGCTAGGATCAGGGGTCTGCAGTCCGATACCTACCAACCTCTCCGGTTTTCTGGACTTAGCTTGTATTTTTGTTTTTTCCTCCTTCGGTGACTTATTCATAACATAATCACCAGCCATACCGCAGATCCTAGGGTACTCAATAGCAGGAAAGAATTGTAAAAAAAAAAAAAAAAAAAAAAAGTTTGTCAGAATTTTTTTTTTTGTGTGTATATTTTATCCTCTATGTCTCTGAGGCCGTAGGGGGAATTTTTTTTTTCTTTCTCAATGGAGATAAAGCAATTGTCTGATCGTGTGGAGCAGCTCACTGCTGAAGTGCGGGGAATTTCCACCTATCTTGCTCATTCACATGCTGATGAACCAAAGATCCCTACTCCTGATGTGTTTTTGGGGATCGGTCTAAATTTTTGAATTTTAAGAATAATTATAAATTATTTTTTGCCTTGAAGCCTAACTCGTCGGGGAGCTCAACGCAGCAGGTTAAAATTGTCATCTCTTTGCTGCGCGGCGATCCGCAGGATTGGGCGTTTTCTTTGAAACCTGATGAACCTATTCATACTAATGTGAATGCATTTTTTTCAAGCCTTGGGGTTGTTGTATGATGAACCTAATGCTATTGATTAGGCTGAAAAGGCCCTGTTCGCATTGAGCCAGGGTCGGGATTCTGCAGAGTTGTACTGTCAAAAATTCCAAAAGTGGGCGGTCCTTACTACCTGGAATGATGGTGCCTTGGCAGCTCTCTTTCGGAAGGGTTTGTCAGAAACCGTAAAAGATACTATGGTGGGATTTCCTGTTCCCTCTGGTCTTGACGATTCTATGTCATTAGCCATTCAGGTTGATCAGCGTTTGCATGAATGCAAAACCGCACGAGAGGTGTTGCCACCTGTTGAACAAATGTCTGAACCTATGCAATGTGATAGAGTTTTGTCTAGGGCGCAACGTCAGGAGTTCAGAAGGCGTAATAAGCTGTGTTTCTTCTGTGGTGATGCCTCGCATATTATTTCTGTCTGCCCTAAACGAGAGAAACGTTTTGCACACACATTTGCTGTGGGTGGTGTTCAACCTAAGTTTCTTCTGGCAATTACTCTGATCTGCCTCCTGTCCACATTTTCCGCTAAGGCTTTTGTGGATTCGGGAGCAGCTCTGAACCTGATGGACTTGGATTTTGCTAAACGTTGTGGATTTCCTATGACACCTCTGCGGACACCTATCCTTTTGAGGGGTATTGATGCTACTCCTTTGGCGAAGAATAAACCTCAGTTTTGGACCCAGGTGGTAATGTGGGTCACCCCAGACCATCAAGAGAATTGCAGATTTTTGGTGTTGCATAATTTGCATGATACAATTGTTCTGGGGTTTCCCTGGTTGCAAATCCATAATCCAGTTTTGGATTGGAAGTCTGTGTCTGTGGTGAGTTGGGGTTGTCGGTGTGCCCTTAGTGATGCTCCTGTTTTCTCCACCTCTCCCCAGTCGCATGATGTTCCTGATTATTTGGCTGATTATTATGATGTATTTAGTGAGAATGAGTCTGCGTCTTTGCCTCCTCATAGGAGTTATGACTGTGCAATTGAGCTGAGCCCTTGGTGTAAATTTCTCAAGGGTCGACTTTTCAATTTATCTGTACCTGAACACGAGGCTATGAGATCCTATATTAAGGAGTCATTGGAGAAGGGTCATATTAGACCATCCTCTTCACCCTTAGTTGCTGGGGTTTTTTTGTGGCTAAGAAAGATGGGTCATTAAGGCCTTGTATTTACTATCGTTCCCTCAACAAAATTACTGTTAAATATCAGTATCCGTTACCCCTGATTTCTGATCTATTCTCCAGAGTTAAAGGTGCTTGCTGGTTTACAAAGCTTGACCTCAGGGGGGCGTATAATCTTATTCGCATTAAGCATGGGGATGAAAGGAAGACGGCATTTAATACTCCGGAGGGACATTTTGAGTACCTGGTGATGCCTTTTGGGCTCACTAATGCCCCTTCTGTCTTCCAGTGCTTCATGAATGATATTTTCCGAGACTTGGATAAATTTTTGATCATCTATCTGGATGATATTTTGATCTTTTCCAAGGATTGGGACTCTCATGTGGAACATGTTCGGACTGTGTTCCGGATTTTGAGGGAGAATTCCCTGTATGTCAAGGGATCGAAATGCCTTTTTGGTGTACAGAGGATTTCATTTTTGGGATTTATTTTGTCTCTGTCAACTATTGAAATGGACCCGGCCAAGGTACAGGCCATTTATGATTGGGTTCAGCCCACTTCTTTGAAGGCCCTCCAAAAATTTTTGGGTTTTGCTAATTTTTATCGTAAATTTATAGCTAATTTTTCTGGTATTGCCAAACCATTGACTGATTTGACTAAGAAGGGTGCTGATGTGCTGAATTGGTCTCCAGGGGCTGTTTCTTCCTTTCTGGAGCTGAAGCAAAGGTTCACTTCTGCTCCGGTTTTGCGGCAACCTGATGTCTCACTCCCGTTTCAGGTAGAGGTGGATGCTTCTGAGATTGGTGCAGGAGCTGTTTTGTCCCAAAAAGATCCTGTAACATCTAAAATGAGTCCCTGTGCTTTCTATTCCCGAAAGTTCTCCCCATCCAAACGTAACTATGATGTGGGGAATCGGGAACTGTTAGCCATGAAATGGTCATTTGAGGAGTGGAGACATTGGTTGGAGGGAGCTAAACATCAAGTCGTGGTCCTTACTGACCACAAGAATTTGATTTACCTGGAGTGGGCCAAATGCTTGAATCCTAGACAAGCTAGGTGGGCCTTGTTTTTCACACGTTTTGATTTTGTGGTCTCTTTTCTTCCGGGCACTAAGAATTTCAAGGCAGACGCCCTATCTAGGAGTTTCTTTGCTGATTCTCCTGTTGTGACCAAGCCTGCTACCATCTTAGGTGAGGGGGTAGTTCTTTCTGCCATCTCACCCGATTTGAGACATGCTCTGGAAGAGTTTCAGGAGGACAAACCTGAGCATTGTCCCATTGGAAAATTGTATCTTCCTGACCAGTGGAGGAAGAGAGTGATGTCTGAAGTTCATTGCTCTGCATTGGCTGGTCATCCAGGTATTTTTGGTACTAGAGATTTGGTGAGTCGGTCTTTTTGGTGGCCCGCCTTGTCTCATGATGTCAGGAATTTTGTGCAGTCCTGTGGGACTTGCTCTCGGTCTAAACCTTGTTCTCGCTCTAGTGGGTTGTTAATGCCTTTGCCGGTGCCCAGGAGGCCATGGACCCATATTTCAATGGATTTTTATCTCTGATATGCCTGTCTCTCAGAGAATGACTGTTATTTAGGTGATTTGTGATAGATTCTCTAAGATGGTCCATCTTGTACCACTCCCTAAGTTGCCATCTTCCTCAGAGTTGGTGCCCTTGTTTTTGCAACAGATGGTTCGCTTGCACGGGATTCCTGAGAACATTGTATCTGACAGAGGAGTTCAGTTTGTGTCTAGATTTTGGAGGACTTTCTGTTCCAAGGTGGGAATTCAGTTGTCCTTCTCCTCTGCTTTTCACCCTCAGACCAATGGGCAGATGGAGAGAACAAACCAGACTTTGGAGTCGTATTTGAGATGTTTTATTTCTACTGATCAGGATGATTGGGTCTCATTTTTGCCCTTGGCCGAATTTGCTTTAAATAATAGAGCTAGTTCTGCCACTTTGATGTCACCTTTTTTTTGTAACTTTGGGTTTCATCCTCGGTTCTCTTCAGGGCAGGTGGAGCCTTCTGCCTGCCCAGGTGTTGACACTGTGGTGGAGAGAATGCACCAGATCTGGGACCAAGTGGTGGATAAGTTGTCTCTCTCCCAGGAAAAGGCCCAGCGGTTTTCCAACCGGCACAGGACCATTGGTCCCCAGTTTAAGGTGGGTGATATGGTTTGGTTGTCATCAAAGAATATCGCTATGAAGGTGGCTTCTCCAAAGTTTAAACCTAGATTTATTGGACCTTACAAGATTTTGGAGATTCTTAATCCAGTCTCTTTTTGATTGGCTCTTCCTGTTACATTTAAGATCCACAACGTGTTTCATTAGTCTCTGTTAAAGAGGTTTGATGAGCCAGTAGTTCCTGTGGTGGCACCTCCTGACCCGGTATTGGTTAAAGGTAATGTGGAATATGAGGTTGAGAAGATACTGGATTCTCGCCTGGCTAGACGGAGACTCCAGTATTTGGTTAAATGGAAGGGTTATGGCCAGGAGGATAATTCTTGGGTCCCTGCATCCGATATTCATGCCGAAAGATTGGTTCGTGCCTTTCATCGAGCCCATCCTGATCGCCCTGGTAGAGTGGATGAGGGTTTGGTGACCCCTCCTCAAGGGGGAGGTACTGTTGTGAGTTCATTTTCCCCTTCACCGTCGATGTCTGATGAACTCCCTCTTCTGGTGAAGGAAGGTAGTGAGGCTGATTACCAAACACCTGATCTGGTAGATGATGACTGGGTAACAGGAAATTCTGACTGGATATAAAGCAGCCGACGCCCTTCTGAGTCGCTGGTGATTTCTCTGCTGGATTCTTGGAGACCAGTCTGATTCCTGCTTCCCAAAGATAAGTTTTTGCTCTGCTATTGAACTTATTAGTGTCAGAGACACCGCACTACACTAGCTCATAGAGCCAGTGCACGTGTCCTGAGTACAGAAGCAGTGCTAAAAGTTACCTGTGGAGCAGGGCAGCAGAGGTGACCAGGCATGCTTCAAGCTAATAGTGTCAGGGTCCAGTCAGTGCTGGAAAGTAAAGAGGCACAGGACCTGCGGACACTGAAAATGAGCAAGCTGGCACAGGACCTATGGTCATGTGACTGCAAGGGGGCGGGGCTTAGCGTCCTGCTTTCAGATGTGACAGGACACCATACAACATCTCAGAGTCAGGCAAAACGGAGGTCACAACAGTACGGGCAAACGAGGTACAGGAGGGACAAACAGACGGGTAGTCAGACAAAGCCAAAGGTCATACACAAGAGGGCGACATGGTACCAAGGGGACAAGCAGAGAGAAGTCGGGTCACAAGCAGAGAGTCATACACGAGAGGTAGCGCAGTACAAGAGGGTCAGGCAGAACTCGTAACAGGGACAGAACCAGATCACAACCAAGCAGGCAACAGGTTATCAGGCACAAGGCACACGTATACAAGAGGTCACTTAACTCAGCCGAGGGCAGGAGTATAACTGACACCGGACCCAGGTTCAGTGAGCACTAAATAGCCTCCTTCTGCCAGAGAGAGGCAGCACAATTAACCCATAGTCTAACCAGGACGGGTCAAAGCGAAATCCCGTAATGGATCATGGCAATTAGTTTTGATTTGTTTTCCTTGTTTTTTGGAGTTCAGCCATCCCCGGTCGGGGGTGTGCTGAGTTCCATTTTTGTCTCTGATCAGTTTGTCTCTTTGCTCTGTCTTCAGAATTTACCTGAGTGCTGATATAGTCTTTTTGAAGTCCTAGCGACTTCATGGCCTGTTTTTCCTATCAGACGGTTGGGACATTTTTTGGTAGGGTTTTTTATGGATTGCAGACAGCAGCTTTCTATCCTGTCCTTTTTAGTTAGCTTGGGCCCCATCGTTTGCTCAACTTATCTTTCTATCTGTGTTAGTGTTTTCATCTTGCTTCACCGTCATTATATGTTGGGGGCTGCCTATTGCTTTGGGGTCTGCTCTGGGGCAGTTTAGATTTCCCCTTTCTTTCTTTAGGCCTATTTAGTTCTCTGGCTGTGATCGAGGGGTCTAGGGCATCGTAGGAACCCCCCACGGCTACTGTTAGTTGTGGATAGGATCAGGGGTCTGCAGTCCGATAGCTACCAACCTCTCCGGTTTTCTGGACTTAGCTGGTATTTTTGTTTTTTCCTCCTTCGGTGACTTATTCATAACAATGTAGCCTGGGTAAAGCACAATATTGTTTTGAGAATCGCTATTTCTAACTGTCCCTCACAGTCTTCAACAGCAGCCTGTCCCTAACTGAATTCACAGCAGAGTGACCAGAAATGGCAGCGGCAGTGGCTTTTATAGTGCATCATGACATCATTTCAGCAGCCAATCACAGCCATGGCAATAGTTAACAGGCCTACATGCCTAACAGGATGTGCCCACACTTCTGAGGAATCCCACTGTCTGAATCAAAGCAAGCAGGCTGATAGCATTATGGGAACTTCTGATTCCGGTATCCGATATGAAAAAAGTATCGGAAGTCAGTATCAGAATTCCGATACAGCTAATATCGGCCGATACCCGATACTTGCGGTATCGGAAAGCTCGACACTAGTGATAACTTGTGGAGTGTGGATTGCGCATAGAGCGTAAGCTAAATTTTTGGCGACTGAGAGACTTGACCTTGAGTGGTAAGATTTTGGTCATAAAAGCGGTGATTCTTCCGATTTTGCTTTTTATTGCAAGTTTTTCCACCATCATGTAGGAAAATAAAAAGAGTGGAAAAGTTAGTTTTCACTTTTTTCTGGAGCAGTAAAATAGAGAAACTTAAGAGAGAGAGTCTTTTCAAGGCGTGTCACCATGGTGGCATGGCCTTTCCAAACATTGAGATTTTTCTGGGGCTTCAGTATATAAAAACTGTTGTTATTTTGCTGAATAAAGGAAATAAGGGAGCGTATATGGCAAGTTATTCTGCTGGTTGGATGTTATATGGCTTATGTTGGAGAAAGAGGGATGCTAGAGTGCCTGTTGCTTTCCAGTGTCCGGTATGAGGTGATTGAGAAGTTTGTGAGGAAGCATGATTTGCTGAGTGTGCTGATGAATGATTTTAGAATGGCTAAGAATGTGATGAAAATAATACGTAAGAATGATGTGGAATGTAATATTGTGGTGTTGAGAGGGAATAAAGTTTCGGTTGCATGGAAGAGTTTGGGAACGCACAGGATGTCTAATAGACAAAAGGATATTGTATGGATGTCCTTGCACAATATTTTGCCTGTGCGACAGGTTCAGAAGAGACGAGGTCTGACCAGAACTGATGTGTGCCCGAGGGAAGGATGTGGTGGATGTGAGATTGTGTGGCATACTATGTGGTAGAGTTGAGCGACTTTGCCTTTTTTTGGGTCACTTTCGCAAAAGTCGGGTCGAACGAAATCAGCCGATTTTTGTGAAAAGTCGAAGGCCGACTGAAACACGAAACCCAATGCAAGTCAAAGGGGAAGCAAAGTCGGCAGGGAGTGGAGGCCAGGAAACACACCTACAGTGCCCTTTTGAATGCCAAAAACATCAAATCTTATTACTGAAGCTTTTCAACCTTAATTTACTCCATAATACTAGTTACGCACTGAAAAATGGGGGTTATTTGGCCAAATTTGTGAGGGGGGTAGGGCTGGCTCCAGGTTTTCATGTGCCCTGGGCCAAAGAGCGCCCCTTTAACACATACCACAACTCATGATGCTCCGATACGGCAGAGAAATAGCAGTATAGTACAATGAAAAATACTTCACTTTTTACATCTCATGACTGATATCCATTTTAAATTCTCCAATAGCTCCAAAAACGGACAGTATCTTACTCCATACAGTATTATGGCCACCGCATAGTGCGCGATACAGAGTAATGAGGCCCATATATTTCACCATACAGAATCATTGGTCCCATATAATGTTTGAAACAGTATATGATGAGCTCCACATAATGCTACAGTATATGTTGGTCCCCAGGGATGAAGCTGCACTGTCTTATGGGCCCAAATAATGCTCTATATATAATGGGCCCCATTTCTAATGCTCTAGTGTATAATGGGCCCTGTAAATGCTGCTCCAGTGTCTGATGTCCACCTTTGGAATGCTCCAGTGTAGGGTGGGCTCCATATATCATTCTCCAGAGTATAGTGCTCCCCAAAAATTGCTGTCCCAACATTGAAAACAATTAAATAAGTCTCCTAAAATAAGTCTCCTCGCTAGGGAATCCCTGTACTAGTCTGGGCGTACAGACGTGATGTCATTGCGCTCTCTGATCAGAATATCACTGTCAGGAAACGAGGAAGACGTCATGGCGGTGGAGCAGGGAGAGGTAAGTATTTCAACTTTGCAAGTGCTGTGATCCAGAGCAAGCAGGGGGGTCCCACTCATTGGCGATGGCACTGGCACAGGGCCCCTCATAGTACGGCGGTGTGTCTGACGGCGGGTGGGCCGAACCTGCACTTTCAGCTGCACCATCCTTTTTGTCACCGTGTAAGGTGGTACAGTATATGGGAAGGGTAACCTGAGTTTCATCTGGGTCACATTCAGCCTGTGTAGAGAGCGAGGGGAATGTAGTGGTCTTGGTCAATGTACCAGCAGAATCATGTAGCAGTGGCTGGGCCTCAGTGCACTTGTGGTTTCCCCAGGAGTACGGTCGCCACAGTGGCATTACCTTCCTCCTAGGGAGTGTGATGTCATGCTTGGGAGCAACGAAGGATCTCTCTAGCAGTTAAACCAACACACAACACATTTCCCACTCCAGGCCAGCAGGGAGACCTCTGAACCTGACTGCTGAGGAGCTGCTGTCTGTGGTCGGGAGGAGGTAAGTTAGGGCAGTCTGTGAAGGGAAGGGGAAGTTTGTGGACGTGAGAAGGGGAGCTGGAGGATGAGCAGAGTTAAGGCTCACTCCTAGCTTGAGCGCCTCGTCCGGACTCCGGTCTCCGAGTTTTTAGGGACACTGATGTTCCTGCAACAGAAACCGGAGGAAGTAGCAGCTGTAAATGCTCTGTACCCAACTAAGGCTCGGAGGCCCCAGCAGCGATGTGTGGGAGCCAGAAGGAAAAGGCTACGGCTGCCTGCCATATGAGAAAGTTCCAAGAGAGAGTCAACAGGGGGAACTTCATTGAACTCAGCACTGCGAGTACCTCAGATAAGCGCTAGAACGGAGGCCACACTACCTATCTGCAGAGAGAGAATTCCAAATTGGCTTCCAGGCTGACCAACTCCTTCTCCATCTGTACTCTGGGTCCTGGACGGCACTTACCAAGTACAGGTAAAGGAACTGCACGACTGTGTCTGTCCTCTTTCTCCTGCGCCTGGCGCACAGCTCTGATACATCCTGCACTGCACATCATCTACCAACTCTTTCATGTGCCCTGCGAAAATGGCCATACCTGTGCAAGGCTTCTACATTTTAGCTGCACCACAACTTCTGTCCCAGAGAAGCGCCACTGCAGCGCTGGTATATCTACTCAGAAACCACAGGTGGCGTCACGTATCATTCACCTATAAATGTAATTCACCCCTTTGCATGAACGCCCAGGGCCACAGAAAGGGTCACCACCACTGTGACACATCCCAGGGAGACACCGTCCCGGTACCGATTAACCCCACTGCCCTGCCTGGCCACCCACACTCCATGTCAGATTCATCTTGGACTGGGAAATTCATGATTTGACTTGATAACCCATGCATGGTATGATAGAAAGAGCTACATGGACTAATGTGAAGTGTGGCCTGCTGCATCATTCACTTTGGGTGCGGGTACAGGAGACAAGGAAAGGGGTTCTTCCTGACCAGGAGCCAGCACTTGATGACTCAGTCCTTGCATTTTTTGAAACTTCAGAAGAGGAGGGCATATTTGCTGGAGTCTGTTTTGGCAATGTAAGCCCAAACCAGTTCCTCATGCTCCAGCTTTAAAAACGGTTAACCTACTCCCAGAAAAGGTAGCCTTCCAGGCGTTCCATAGACAGACCATGACGTAGGCTCAACACCTCCTGCCTTAGCTGCGATTGTGCTTTTGCCACTACCAGCAGATGCACCACCACCATCAGCACCAGCTGACCCCCCCACGCCCACGTCCGCGGCCTCTTCCACCAAACTTCCAAATTTAGCACAAAATAGACACAAAATAACATCACCTATATGGTACTGTATCAGAAGCGTACAGCTCTATTCAGTCTAAGGATAATTGTCAATCTCCATATATATTCCATCAGTCACACAGAGACACTCCCAGGCTCAGTATGGATTAGACAAGAATATAAAAAGTAGACAAAGTATACAGTATCATCAGACAGCAGGTATATATAGCATAGTTTAAACATTAACAATGTACGTCTATATATCATGAGTAGTATTGAGCCACCCCGCTAGTGTTTTGGTTCGTCGCACAGGAGGCAAGTTCGTCGAATGTTCGTCGAACCACACTGAAAACAATGGCAGGCAAACACAAACACATACTAACACATACAAAACAATTACAAAACACCCTAAAAGGTGTCCCAAAGCCGAGAAAATGCTCAGAAGCCAAAAATAACATATGGAAAAGGGCAACTACATTTACAAAAGAGGTGGAGGAGTAAAAGGAGGAGGTGGAGGAGACACAGATCAAGGCTAGTCATGCCCTTATGAAGTCAAGAAAGTCTGGACTAAAAATGTAAAAACCAAACCCAAAAAAACAAAATCTGAAAACGAACACGATCATATACCGTCGGACTTCCCACCAATAAATTATGGCAACTGACGATCGGGCGGCGTTATTCCCATGAACCTCCAAACAGCGTCCATGAAGCCAAAGTGTTTGCTTTCCGAGGACAGTATGATTGCAAAGCTGAACCTTAAAGGAATGTCCAAAAGGGCACCACAAGGAGTGGAGCCTGCGGCTTAATTGGACTCCACCCGGGAAACCACCACCATGCCACCTCAAAAAAAGATGCACACATTGAAAGCTTTGTCGATTGCGTGTGTGGTGTGGTATGTCCGTTTGTAGTTGTGCTAGCGATTTGTCAGCTTTATTCCATTAACGAACGAGACCCAAGCATGCCCCTGCGGTACGCATAAAGCTTACTAGAGGGATACGCGAGGCTCTGGCACGCGCGATCGAGCAATAACAGAGCTATCATGGCCTTCCATGTCCGGGGCTACATGCGTGCTACACTGAAAGGACCATCTTTTGTCGCTTACAGGTGCAGATAACCCGCTGAACACCGTTAGTGATGGGAATCTGGGATTCCAATAATTCGCCGTGAATGATGATTTCCCAGTAAGTGCAGGTCAACAGCAATTCCTGATTTCGGCCTAACCTCCATTCCAGAAAAAATGCAAAACATTACGTGTCCAAACCACAGGTGCTGTAGCTTGCTTAACAGCTCTGCAGCTGTTCTCAGGCCCAGTATGGATTCTACAAGATTCGAGAAAGTAGATGAAGGGTACAGTTTCACTGGATAACACGTATATATGTTGCATAGTTTACACATTAAAAACCTATGTGTATCGATCAGGAGGCAGACTCAGACGGTCTCAGCCCCAGTATGGATTAGACCAGATTGTACAAAGTTGAGATAGGGTACATTATCACTGGATAGCAGGTATATAGAGCATAAGAAGAAGAAAGTTCGTTCAGCACACCGGCATAAATGAAAAAAACTTTATTAGGCTAATATGCCATATTAAAATGCAAAAAACACCTGACGCGTTTCTGGTGCACAAAGGCACCCTTAGTCATAGGTAAATAAAAACAAAAGGCATAGAAAAATATATACAGGTTACAAACCAATCAATCACAAAGCTTGCAATTAATTACAAAAAGTGGCAACACATGAAAGGAAGAGTGAGCGGTTCCTTGCAATGACACAGATCACTCCAGGATTGAAGTTCCCAAGGAAAAAAAAAAAAAAAAATTTACAATAATATAAATGGATATATCTAAAAGTAATTAAATAACTCCAAAATGATCTTCCAATGGAAAATGGATTTTCTGCGCAGAAATAAATGATTCCATGCGAAAGGTGTGAATGAGTGCCTACGGACAATATATAGAGTTAGTCAGAATCAAAAGGAATTTTTTACACCTCAAAAATAATTTATAGATGCGCAGGAATGAGTGGTTCCATGCAAAAGGTGTGAATAGGTACCTACAAACAATATATGGAATTAATAACAATCAGATGGAGTTTTTTGCACGTATAATAAAATATTTCATGCAAAGAGTGTGAATGAGTGCTTGCGAACAATATATAGAATTAGTCAAACAAAACAAAAAAAAAAAAAAGTTTTTTTGGACTTGAAAAATAAAATATAGGTACGCAGGAATAAAAAGTTCCATGCAAGATGTGTGAATGAGTGCCTGCAAACAATATATAAACTTGGTGACAATTAAATGGAATTTTTAGCACATAAAAAATGAAAAATAAATTATAGACACATAGCAGTCAATGGTGGAACTATTGCAGAATGCTTGATAAACATATGAATAAAATAGGAGCTATGAGATAAATTCTATGCTTTCCTACTATAACAAAATAAATACGCAAAATAAACTAAATACGGATCACTGTAAAACTATTTTTGACAGAAAAAACTAATAAGTACATAAATTTCATTAATAAATATAGAACAAATCGTTCCTGAAATTCATACCGTTTGGAGATTTCGTGTCTAATTTTAATATCCAAAAAGCTTCACGTATATTTAATAGCTTGTGTCTATCACCACCTCGTGCAGGAGTTTTAACCTTTTCTAGACCATAGAAGGCTAATGAATCCATATTGCTATGATGAGCATGAACGAAGTGTTTTACCGCTCCTGAATAGGAAGCGTTTCTTTGTTCTATATTTCTGATATGTTCGGCTATTCTTTTTTTTTAGTTTGCGTATAGTACAGCCGATATACTGAATCTTACACTCTGTGCAACAAATGCAATAAACGACAAACTGACTGTCACAATTGATAAAAGATGTAATTTGTTGAGAAAAACCTTGGTATGAAAAAATAAATTTGGATTTGTCTATTGCATGTGTGCAAACATTGCACCTGGAACCAGCACATTTGTAAAATCCAGTGGAAGTCATCCAAGTACAAATTTTTTATGGTGATTTTAAAAGACTGGGAGAAAGATAATTCGCCAAACTGGTTCCCCTTCGGGCAACATAACGGCAGCCAGATTGTATGATTTGTCTTAATTTAGTGTCTTGGTTTGTGACGGGCAGATATTTTTTCACAATTTTATTGAATTGGGGGCTGAATGGCGTTGAAAAAGTCACCATATGATCAGCACAAGCTGAGGATTTTTCCTTTAAACTGGTAAATCTTGGTTTGTTCATCACTTTGTGGAATGCATTGCTGACAATTTGATTATTGTAACCTCGATCAAAAAGACGTTTTTTTATGACTTTACTTTCTTGTAAAAACAAGGCATTGTCTGAACATAAACGTTTAACCCTATTGAATTCCCCATAAGGGATGGACTGGATGGTATGTTGGGGATGACATGAAGAAGAAAGTAAAAGTGAATTACCTGCAGTTTCCTTTCTATAAATGGTAGTGTGAACTTTGCCATTGATAGAATCACCTGTGAGCAATAAATCCAAAAAGGAAACTTGATTCCCTGTGCCACTAATAGTGAATATTACATTTAGATTGTTAGAATTGAGATAAGAATGAAAAAGGGACAAGTCTGTGGAATTACCCTTCCAAACGAACATCAGATCATCCACATATCTACCAAACCAAAAAATGTCATTGAAGAATGGGTTGAGATCATAAAAAAGAAATTGCTCTTCCCACCAAGCCATATATAATATGGCTAAAGAAGGTGAGAAATTTAACCCCATAGGGGCACCCAAAATTTGAAGAAAAAATGATTTATTAAACATAAAATAATTGTGACTCAGTAGATATGCGGATGATCTGATAATGAAAGATTTTAGTTCACCTGAATAATTGCTATAATTATCCATATGGTGCGATAAAGCCTGTAGAGCAAGAGAATGAGGAATCGAGGAGTACAAGTTGGTTACATCACAAGTGAAAAAGCTGAAATTTTTCTGCCAAACAAAATTATCAAACGCATGAATCACAGATGCAGAATTTTTCAAATACCCTGGAATGCGAAGGGTTAAAGGTTGCAAAAATTTATCTACCCAAACACTTAAATTTTCATTTAGTGAACCAATACTAGAAATGATAGGACGGAGTGGAGGAGGGAATTGATTTTTGTGGATTTTGGGTAACCCATGGAAAATAGGAATTACTGGATGGTCAGGTAACAACCATTTAGCTGTTTTTGAACAAAGTATGTTCATTTTTAGACCATCCTGTACCAAGTTAGTTAATTCACACTTGAAAGTGTATAGAGCATAGTTTAAACATTTAAAATCTCCGTGTTCTCTGCATGGATTACACAACAATCTAAAAACTAGAAAAAAGGAAATGTATTTCAAGCGCACACCATGATACACTTTTGGTGGTATTTTTAAATCTTCATTTATATTTCTGCCTCAGTAAGACAGCCCAGACTCTCTGCATTAGGAAATTAGATGCATACAATTATTCACCTAAAGTCTAGTGATTGCAGAAATCTATGAATTCTTATTCACGGGAACAACTTCCATCACAATACTCAGAGGCGATGCTGACCCTCAATTAATTAGTGTGTGGACACAGTAAAAACCTTTCTTTGTGAAGAAAGTGTTGCTGTATCTCAGTACCGTTGATCCCATCGCCGTTACTCATATCCATCCAATTTTGACCACAGGGAGAGATGTAAACATGGTGCTCAATGCCTATCATGATCTGTCACGTAACTTTGGAGTGCAAAAGACAGAAGCCACAGGCCGTAGGCGATTCAATTGGATTGGCATGAAAGGGAGGGCACATTTAAAAATGTGCGCTGGAATGTCACACGTCTGTGGGTAGGAAAACTGTTAAAGCTGATGAGAAACCACCACTGCATCTCATTGTGAGTCGACGTCCATAAGAAATGGAAGCCATTGATCACTGAAGCTGGATCCCGGCCAGTGGGACAGGGCATAGCTTCATCTTAACCATCATCTTCTATCAGTTCACCAAATTTGAAGTGCCAGTCCCAGTGATGGATTTGACAGCCCAGACTACACAGCGGAGGAGCAGGGAGAGGTAAACATTGCAAATGCTGGGGCCCTGCCCAAGCAAGGGGGGCCTACTCGCAGGCGTCGGCACTGGCACTGGGCCCCTCATAGTACGGCGGTGTGTCTGACGGCGGGTGTGCACCACCACTGTCAGAGACAGTTGATTGCACTATGAGGGACCCTGTGCCAGTGCCCGCGCCTACGAGTCGGCCCACCCACCTGTCCAGGGCAATGGCACTCGCACGGTTGCGTGCGCTTGGTGGTGACCCCGGCCATTGGGGGGAGGAGGCTGCCCAGTTAGGGAGGTTTACAAAATGGCATATGTTGATGTGGGACATTCACCTGCTGCTAAAGGCGAAATTGGTCAAGTCCCAGGAACAGGCTGACCAAAGAAACAATTTTTCTGGCAACCTATGTGTCATCAGGGTAAGGTGGGAAAAATCCTTGGAAACCCATGCATGGTTCATTTTAATGAAGGAGATCATCCACATTTTGGGTCGACAGACGAGTCCTTTTCTCTGTCAGTATTAATCCAGCAGCACTGAAGACTCTTTCCGATAGCACACTTGCAGCTGGGCATGCGAGCTCCTGTAAGGCATATTGTGCCAATTCAGGCCAGGTGCCAGTTTTGCTGCCCAATAGTCAAATGGGAATGACCTGTGAGGGAGAACATCGATATGGGAGGAAAAGTAGTTTGTAACCATACTTGACAAGTGCTGTCTCCTGTCACTTTCAATCGATGCAGTATTACCAGTCGTGTGAGCGGGACTTGAAAAATCAGTCCACAACATGGTCATGAAACCCCTGTCTCCAATGCCACTTCTGATGTGTCCACCACCAACACCGCTTCCAAGTTGCCCCCAGCCCCTACAGCTCGTGTGAGAACCATCACCGCTGCTGTGTGCTGGGAATGCCTCAACCAACCGGTTTACCAGAGTAGCTTGTTTGTTAGCCAATATTAGGTCAAGATTCTCCTGTGGCATAAAGTTTTGGAATTTACAGCGTGGATCCAGGATGCTGGCCAACCAGTAGTCATCATCGTTCATCATTTTGGCAATGCGGGGGTCCTTTTTAGGATCTGCAAGGCATAATCTGACATGTGGGCCAATGTTCCCGGTGTCAATGATGCACTGCGAGTGCTGGGTGGAGGAGCACTTTCTGGCAAATCTACATCCCTCCAGTCACGCACAAACCCTGTACCAGACCTTGCAAAGCCAACATTTTCTCTTGCCCCACGAGAAGCATCCTCCTCCCCTATATAATCATCCCCATCATCATCCTCCTCCTCTTCCTCTTCTTCCTCCACCTCGTCCACGACAGTTCCCTGACCAGACAATGGCTGACTGTCATCAAGGCTTCCCTCCTCCTCGTCCTCCTCATCAACCTCGGCTGCAGATGCCTGCTCCTTAATGTGCGTCAAAGTTTGCATGAGCAGACGCATAAGTGGGATGCTCATGCTTATAATGGCGTCGTCAGCGCTTACCAGCCGTGTGCATTCCTCAAAATACTGAAGGACTTTACAGAGGTCTTTCAGCTTCGACCACTGCACACCTGTCAACTCCTTGTCTGCCCTCAAAGTGCCTGCCCGTGTATCCTCCCACAAATGCATTATGGCCTGCCTTTGTTCGCACAGCCGCTCAACCATGTGCAGGGTGGAGTTCCACCTTGTTGCAACGTCGATAATTAGGCGATTCTTGGGAAGGTGGAGCAATCACTGCAGCTTCTGCATACGACTGGAGTGTACCAGCGACCGGCGGATGTGCGAGCACAGTCTTTGTACCTTAAGGAGCAGGCCTGTTAAATCTGGATAATTAGTGAGGAAGCACTGCACCACCAGGATCAAGGTGTGAGCCAAGCAAGGTATGTGTCTGAGTTTTGAAAGGGCTATGGCTGCCACAAAATTCCGGCCGTTATCACTAATTACCTTGCCTGCCTCAAGATGTAGACTGCCCAGCCATGACTCAGTTTGTCGCTGAAAGTAGTCGGCCAGTACCTCTGCGGTGTGTCTGTCGCCCAAACACATCATCTGCAACACAGCCTGCTGACACTTTCCACTAGCTGATCGATAGGGGGACACCTCGTTTGCAACACTGTCAACTGCGGATGCAGTGCTCGTGCGACTGCGCTCTGGGGACCAGCTTTCGCTTCTGGAGGAGGAGGAGGGTCGAACGCCTACAGCAAACTGTTTCCTATACCGTGGGCTAGGCAGCACTGTGCCACCACCGCTGTCCCCTGTGGACCCTGCATCCACCACATTAACCCAGTGCGCAGTGATGGACACGTAACGGCCCTGGCCATGCCTACTGGACCATGCATCAGTTGTGAGGTGCACCTTTCCACTCACTGACAGCTTGAGTGCATGGACAATGCGGTCTTTCACATGAAGGTGGAGGGCTGGGATGGCTTTGCGAGAAAAGAAGTGTCGACTGGGTAGTTCATTGCGTGGAACTGCGTAGGCCATTAGTTTGTGGAAAGCTGCGCTTTCAACCAACCGATAGGGCATCGTCTCTAACGAGATTAGTTTGGCAATGTGGGTGTTCAAAGCCAGTGTACGCGGATGAGAGGATGAGTACTTTTTTGTCCTACTCATGGTCTCTGGTAGTGTGAGCTGGACTTGAGAGCTGGATATGGTGGAAATAGTGGTGGACATGGCGGCCTGAGAGAGGGTTGATGATGGTGATGGAGTTGGTGTTCTTTGTGATGGCCTAGATTCAGTCTTTCATTGCAATAACAGTGTGATTCCCTCAATGATTTGCCCTTGCGACGAGAACTCAACATTTGCTGCTGGTAGTGTGCTAACCGGTGGACTTACAGTAGGGGAAACAATGTTGCGTTGCTGACTACCTTCTTTGGGAGCAGTAGCACATGTGGTATGTGAGTTTTGGTAGTCCATCCATGCTTGCAAGTGCATGGTGGTTAAATGTCTTAGCATGCAACTGGTTTTCAAATTTCTCAGATTTTTCCCTCGGCTAAAAGTCTTTGCGCACTTCTTACAGATTACCTTTGCCTGATCATTAGGATTTTGTTCAAAAAAGTGCCACACTGCACTCTTCCTACTAGGGAAGACAGTTTGAGGCCTTGCACGCTGTGCTTTTTTGACCGTCTGGCTAAGCTGTTCTGCAATTCTTTGAGTTTTTGTAACCCGTTTTTGGACTGCTCCGGGCCTGCCAGATAACAACTGTTGCGATGTCGATGCCCGCTGCGGATGCTCCTCCTCCTCTTCTGAGCTATTGGCAGCGGCACACTCTACCCCAATGGATGCCAATCTGGGTCAACAACTGGGTCATCCATCACCTCCTCTTCAATGTCATGTGCACCTTCCTCTGTGTCACCGTGTATGGTGGTATAGTATGCGGGAGGGGGCAACTGAATTTCATCAGGGTCAGATTCTGGCTCAGTACAGTGTGAGGACAATGTAGTGCTCTGAGTGAATGTACCAGCAGATAAATCTAGCAGTGGCTGTGCATCAGTGCACTCCATGTCAGATTCATCTTGGCCTGGGTAATTCACAATTTGACTTGATAACCCAGGCATGGTATGTGAAAACAGCTCCATGGAGTAATCTGTAGTGTGGCCTACCGCATCCTTCAATTTTGGTAGGGGTGAAGGACACAAGGAAAGGTGTGGTTCATGACCATGAGCCTCCAATGATGACTCAGTGCTTTTATTTTTTAAAACTTCAGAAGAGGAGGCGATAGAGCTGGAGGCTGAGTCAGCAATGTAAGCGAAAACTTGTTCTTGAAGCTCCGGCTTTAGAAGCGGTTTACCTACTCCCAGAAAAGGGAGCCTTCGAGGCCTTGTGGAGCCAGACAATGACGCAGCCTCAACACCTCCAGTATTAGGTGCTATTTTGCCTTTGCCACTACCAGCAGATCCACCACCAACACCAACACCATCACTACCAGTTGCCAACCCCCACCCACTTCCACGGACTCTTCCACCACACTTCCTCATTTTTTGGAAAAATTTACCCAAATTTACACCAACTCTCTGGTACTGTAAAACAAGGTACAAGGTGTACACTCACTGGCCACTTTATTAGGTACACCTGTCCAACTGTGTGTTAAGACTTAATTTCTAATCAGCCAATCACATGGCGGCAACTCAGTGCATTTAGGCATGTAGACATGGTCAAGACAATCTCCTGCAGTTCAAACCGAGCATCAGTATGGGGAAGAAAGGTGATTTGAGTGCCTTTGAACGTGGCATGATTGTTGGTGCCAGAAGGGCTGGTCTGAGAATTTCAGAAACTGCTGATCTACTGGGATTTTCACGCACAACCATCTCTAGGGTTTACAGAGAATGGTCCGAAAAAGAAAAAAAATCCAGGGAGCGGCAGTTCTGTGGCCGGAAATGCCATGTTGATGCCAGAGGTCAGAGGAGAATGGGCAGACTGGTTCGAGCTGATAGAAAGGCAACAGTGACTCAAATTGCCACCCGTTACAACCAAGGTGGCCAGAAGAGCATCTCTGAACGCACAGTGCGTCGAACTTTGAGGCAGATGGGCTACAGCAGCAGAAGACCACACTGGGTACCACTCCTCTCAGCTAAGAACAGGAAACTGAGGCTACAATTTGCACAAGCTCATCGAAATTGGACAGTAGAAGATTGGAAAAACGTTGCCTGGTCTGATGAGTCTCGATTTCTGCTGCGACATTCGGATGGTAGGGTCAGAATTTGGCGTAAACAACATGAAAGCATGGATCCATCCTGCCTTGTATCAACGGTTCAGGCTGGTGGTGGTGGTGTCATGGTGTGGGGAATTTTTTCTGGGCACTCTTTGGGCCCCTTGGTACCAATTGAGCATCGTTGCAACGCCACAGCCTACCTGAGTATTGTTGCTGACCATGTCCATCCCTTTATGACCACAATGTACCCAACATCTGATGGCTACTTTCAGCAGGATAATGCGCCATGTCCTAAAGCTCGAATCATCTCAGATTGGTTTCTTGAACATGACAATGAGTTTACTGTACTCAAATGGCCTCCTCAGTCACCAGATCTCAATCCAATAGAGCATCTTTGGGATGTGGTGGAACGGGAGACTCGCATCAGGGATGTGCAGCCGACAAATCTGCGCCAACTGTGTGATGCCATCATGTCAATATGGTCCAAAATCTCTGAGGAATGCTTCCAGCACCTTGTTGAATCTCTGCCACGAAGAATTGAGGCAGTTCTGAAGGCAAAAGGGGGTCCAACCCCTTACTAGCATGGTGTACCTAATAAAGTGGCCAGTGAGTGTATATAGTACTGGGGAGAATGGGAATGTCTCTACACTTCAGGACAATGTGGGATTCAGTCAGGCCCTGTTTATTTAACACCGCAATATGACAGGCAGATTCTCTATGCTGATAGAAGGGTGTATAGAGGACTGTGTAGAATTGGAATGTCTCTACACTTCAGGACAATGTGGGATTCAGTCAGGCCCTGTTTATTTAACACCGCAATATGACAGGCAGATTCTCTATGCTGTTAGAAAGGTTTATAGAGGACTGTGTAGAATTGGAATGTCTCTACACTTCAGGACACTGTGGGATTCAGTCAGGCCCTGTTTATTTAACACCGCAATATGACAGGCAGATTCTCTATGCTGTTAGAAGGGTGTATAGAGGACTGTGGAGAATTGGAATGTCTCTACACTTCAGGACACTGTGGGATTCAGTCAGGCCCTGTTTATTTAACACCGCAATATGACTGGCAGATTCTCTATGCTGTTAGAAGGGTGTATAGAGGACTGTGTAGATTTGGAATGTCTCTACACTTCAGGACACTGTGGGATTCAGTCAGGCCCTGTTTATTTAACACCGCAATGTGACCGGCAGTTTCTCTATGCTGTTAGAAGGGTGTATAGAGGACTGTGGAGAATTGGAATGTCTCTACACTTCAGGACACAGTGGGATTCAGTCAGGCCCTGTTTATTTAACACCGCAAAATGACAGGCAGATTCTCTATGCTGTTAGAAGGGTGTATAGAGGACTGTGTAGATTTGGAATGTCTCTACACTTCAGGACACTGTGGGATTCAGTCAGGCCCTGTTTATTTAACACCGCAATATGACAGGCAGATTCTCTATGCTGTTAGAAGGGTGTATAGAGGACTGTGGAGAATTCGAATGTCTCTACACTTCAGGACACAGTGGGATTCAGTCAGGCCCTGTTTATTTAACACCGCAATATGACAGGCAGTTTCTCTATGCTGTTAGAAGGGTGTATAGAGGACTGTGTAGAATTGGAATGTCTCTACACTTCAGGACACTGTGGGATTCAGTCAGGCCCTGTTTATTTAACACCGCAATGTGACCGGCAGAAATTGCCTTGTGTATGACAAACTACAAGGTGTATATAGAATTGGGCAGAACTGGAATCTCCCGGGGGGCGTGGCCTATGCCTTGTACCATGAGGACATAGGAACCGGGTGCTCCAGTGAAACCCGCAAAATCCGACTTAATCTGCGGCGGTTTTGAACCATCCAAGCTCAGATTCCTCTTTATTAGCTTCCCAAAAAGCTACAGGATCTTTCAAGATCATTTTGGACTAATTTTGGCCCTTATTGAAGATGTTGCGGCCTATACCTCATTGCAGACCTGAAACCAGGGACTAAATTTTCTACATGAGGCCTGGCTCCTCCTCCCCTCTCTCCTAGGAGATCTACAACCATTGGAGACGCCGCAGACCAGGAGAGGAAGACCGGGAGGGGCAGGTGCCACTGCCGAATTCTCGTCACCGGGACACTGCCACGCCGGCCACGCCAGCAGCTAAAGAGGTGGGTCATCTGCAGTGGCACAGAATCCCCTAGAGCTGACGAGCACAGCAGGCTCTGAAAAAGCTCTGAAAGATCAGCTAGCCAGCGCTGATATAGAGACAAGGATCACCGCTCACTATGAGCCAGGGAGCAATGCTGTGGTTCTAATTGTGCCAACATCAGGGAAAGGTCTTTCCTTAATAGACGGCTGGGAGCTTAAGAAGCGGACTAGTAATAATACTTACCACAAACTTTATTAGCAGGGAGCCGCTGTGGTTGTATATACTGAGGATAACAGACCCTCACATCCCTCTTGCCCCCAAGAAATACTAAAATCTGAGGAGGGGTTAATCACACTGCCTGAGTGGGAAGCCCTGTTGTGGAGGGAACTAGAAAGATCACACATTGACATTGCATGTATTCAGGAGTCTAAGTTCATGATTAACAACCATCCACACCTCCACCACAAAAAGTTCCCCCACATTTTTACATCTTGTGGCCCTCAGAAAAAAGAAGGTGTAATCACTATGATAAGTTCTTCAACTCCCTTTGAAATCATAGATGAACATAAAGATACTAACGGTAGATGCCTCATCTTGATCTGCAAAATTAATGAACAAATCTGTACCCTAGTTAACCTATACGCCCCCAACCGGCACCAGCTTCGCTTTCTAAACAAGCTCCTGAAAATCATTTCCAAGGTTAGAAAAGGTGAACTAATTCTTGCTGGAGATTTCAACATTACACCAGATAGCACTGTTGACTCTTCCTCACACACCCGTAGTCCCTCAAATAACCTAAATCAGTGGATCTTTAAAAACGAACTTTTCGACGTCTTCAGGTGTCTAAACACGTCGTCAAGAGAGTACACTTTCTTTTCAGACGTACATCAGTCCGCATCCCGGATTGATCTAATCCTTACAGACGTGTTCACTCTCCCCAGACTCCAGGAGGTTTCTATAGGCAAAAAGTCCTTCTCTGATCATTCACCAGTACACAGTCTTATTCAATTAGGTCCCCCTCTTAAGAATGCTAATATGTGGAGATGTAACTCCAACATCCTTCACGACACCTTTCACAAGCAAAAAATAGAAAAGGCCATTTCCCAATTCTTCCTAGATAACAAATCCTCCTCAACCAACCCTTTCAATACTTGGTGTACCCACAAGGCTGTACTCAGAGGTATTTTCATTGATATTTCATCAAAAATTAAAAAAGAGAATAGAAGGAATATCTTGGAAGTCCAAACCAAAATCCACAATAAAGAATCCGAATTATTAGCCCATCATTCCCAATCTTCCTCTCTCCAACTTGAACTCTTGACTCTGAGACAAAAGCTCAAATCACTTATCAGCACTCCTTATGATGCTGTAGTAAAATCCTCAAAATTTAAATATTATTCTGCACTAAATAAACCAACTTCTTTCATGTCAAATAGGGTAAAGAATAAAAGAGTTCACAATAGAATCAACAGAATAGTAGCCACCTCCAAAAACGGCATTCTATCCCACCCCAAGACATAGTTAACGAATTTGCCCAATTTTACCAAAAATTATATAACCTCAAACCAACTTCTTCCTCTTCCCAACCTAACTCGCAAGATATCAATGACTACCTCAACTCAATCAATGTTCCCTCTTTATCAACCGACGACCTGGCGTTTATGTCTGCCCCTTTCTCCCCTATTGAAATAGAAGATACTATTAACAAATTCCCCCTCCACAAATCCCCAGGCCCCGACGGTTTCAACAATTCATACTACAAAACCTTCAGTAAACTCTTATCTCCTCACCTTGCAGAAGTATTCAACTTTGCCACAGTCCGGGGGCTATTTCCAAAGGAAATGCTTGAGGCTTCGATTGTCCTGATTCCAAAACCTAAAGGTAACCCTGAACTAATGACCAATTATCGCCCCATTTCCCTCATCAACACAGACATAAAACTGTTCTCCAAAATAATAGCCAATAGGTTGAGTAACTTTCTCCTGTATCTTCTGGCCAATGACCAAATGGGATTCACCCATGGGAGACAACCCGCAGACGCCACAAGGAGATTAATAAACGTTATTAGGTACGCCAACTCTACTAAAACTCCAACAACTTTAATATCGCTAGATGCCGAGAAGGCCTTTGACCGCATAAATTGGGACTTCCTTAGACACACTCTTTTCAAATTTGGATTCAATCAAAAATTAGTGACCACTATTATGGCATTATACTCAAACCCAAGCGTGAAAATAACCTCCAACAATCATATCTCAAACCCCTTTGCTATCTCGAACGGCACCAGACAGGGGTGCCCTCTATCACCCCTACTTTTCAACTTGGCCCTCGAACCGTTAGCCGAACACATTCGTAACAATGCCAAAATTAAAGGTATCCATACCCAACACAAGGAACACAAAATCAGCCTATTCGCAGATGACATCATTTTGACTTTAACTGACCCCCAAAACTCTTCATCTGAGGTTTTCAATGAACTAGACAAATTCTCGGACCTATCTAACTACAAAATCAACCAGTCAAAATCGAACATCCTTCCCCTTAATCTTGACACTAAACAAACAGATGCAATAAAGGAAAAAACATCCCTTAACTGGTGCAACAGAGAGATTCCTTACCTAGGTATTTCCCTCTGTAATAATCTCCACCTTATGGGGAAGATAAATCTGAGAAATTTGACAGATTCAATAAGCAAAGATTGCTTAATCTTTAAAGAGAAAAATCTCTCTTGGTGGGGAAAAAATTATATCCTTAAAACACACATCCTTCCAAAAATTCTATATGTTCTCTGATGCCTCCCTCTGCCCATCCCGGTCATACTTCTGACAAACATCCAATCTTTGTTCAAAACCTTCCTGTGGGGAGGAAAAAAAGCTAGGACTTCTTCCTCATCATTACACAGGAAAAAAGGGAATGGGGGGATGGGCCTTCCCAACATTATTGCCCATTATCAAACTCTTCTGATTAAACAAAGTGTCCATTGGATTTCCCAACGTGAACCTCCGGCCTGGTTTGATTTGGAACTATTTTTAAATAATGGTAAACAGTTAAGCAACATCATCACTCAAGCAATCTCAAATCATCTTCCTAACTTTAACGCTCACCCTCTATTCCTGGCCATTGCTCAAGCTTGGTGTAAATTCTCCAAACCAAGCAGACGGACACACAAATTCCCCATTCTAAAAAACATACCCCTTACTCTTATTTTTAGCCTCTCTAACGTAACCCTCCCTACTATTTGGCCAGAATTAAAAATCACAAAACTGGGAGATATCCACAACGGCTCCAATTTCGTAGACTTTGCATCGCTAAGAAAAAACTTTAACGTCCCTCATTCCTTATTCTTAGAATTCATCCTCTTAAAAGATAATGTCCTCGCTTTTCTTAAGTCAAAAATGAACTTTACTCACGCTTCCATAAAAGTCTTACTCAATCCTCATCATAAAATCTTTTGGAGTCATGGCTTTCTCTATGACTCCTTCAACAACGACGATAGTTTGTCAAAAAGCCCTTATATGGTTACCTGGGAAAAAACCCTAAAATCCACCTTTTCTCCTGAACAATGGGAAGAGGCTCTCTCCAAAACATACAACTCCACAATCTCATTTCCACTTCAAGAGACATACTTTAAAACTATTAGTAATTGGTACCTTACTCCGGCAAAATTAGCACACTTCGGTCCTTCAAACTCATCCTCACCCCTTTGCTGGAGAGACTGCGGCTTCAAGGGAGACCTATTGCATATGTTTTGGGAATGTCCCAGAGTCAAAACAGTCTGGTCTTGGATCTCTACCTCTCTCAATAAACTCTCTAACAAAACTTTAACCCTCACCCCTCAAATGGCCCTTCTTTCCCTTAACCTAGACGAACTAGACTTGGCACTCCAACCCATATTCATTCATCTTTGTCTTGTAGCAAAAAATTTCATCACTTTCCACTGGAAAAACAAAATACTCCCAAATCCAGAGATTATCTTCCACCTAGTCCAGCAACATAGAGCACATGAACTGAATTTTGCTCTCATTAATAATCAGTTTGGAAAATTTTATAAAAAATGGAACAAATGGGACAAGGCCTTTCCGTCCCCTATAACTTAATTTCTTTCACCACCAACTTCTAGGCGCTACCATTTAATTGTATATTTTGTCTACTAATCCTTGTTAAGTATTTGCTCACTTATGATTGGCCTTAATTGGCTTACAATCTCTCGTCATGCGTTTGTTCGCAGCCGTTTTGTTTATACCTTTTACACCCCCAGTGACCTGGGCATTATGTACCCTATAAGTGTAATATCACTCTTGTTATATTGTTATATTGTTGCATTGTTATTTTACCTATGTCCCTCCCTTTTTTTTTTTTTTCTTTCCCTCCCCATCCCTATCCTCTCCCCCCTCCTTCCTCTCCTGCCCTTACTCCCTATTCTTGCCTGTTATTTTAAAATCAAATAAAATCTTTGGAAAAGAACTGGAATCTCCCTACAGTGTAGGTCTGTAAGAACTGAACAACTCCTCGACTTATCCTTACAGAATCACACACAGATAGCTTCACTGTGGCCGTGATAACAGCCGTTACATGGTACTGAGAGAGGAGCGTGCATGTACACCGCTGTCCGGTGTATGTAAAATTGTCAAGCTCCATGTTTTAGCATACGGACTGACACACGCTGTCTCTCTATAGTTTTGAATGTAATAAAACAGCAAACAGCAAATATACTAAACTGTTTGAAAACCAGACAAAACTATAAGGTGAAGGTCTGTAAGAACGGAACAACTCCTTGACTTATCCTTACAGAGTCACACACAGATAGCTTCACTGTGGCCGTGATAACAGCCGTTAGACGGTACTGAGAGAGGAGCGTGCATGTACACCGCTGTCCAGTGTATGTAAAATTGTCCAGCCCCGTGTTTTAGTATACGGACTGACACACGCTGTCTCTCTATAGTTTTGAATGTAATCAAACAGCAAATATACTAAACTGTTTGAAAACCAGACAAAACTATAAGGTGGAGGTCTGTAAGAACGGAACAACTCCTTGACTTATCCTTACAGAGTCACACACAGATAGCTTCACTGTGGCCGTGATAACAGCCATCACACGGTACTGAGAGAGGAGCGTGCACGTACACCGCTGTCCAGTGTATGTAAAATTGTCAAGCTCCGTGTTTTAGTATACGGACTGACACACGCTGTCTCTCTATAGTTTTGAATGTAATCAAACAGCAAATATACTAGACTGTTTGAAAACCAGACAAAACTATAAGGTGGAAGTCTGTAAGAATGGAACAACTCCTCGACTTATCCTTACAGAGTCACACACAGATAGCTTCACTGTGGCCGTGATAACAGCCGTTACACGGTACTGAGAGAGGAGCGTGCACGTACACCGCTGTCCAGTGTATGTAAAATTGTCAAGCTCCATGTTTTAGTATACAGACTGACACACGCTGTCTCTCTATAGTTTTGAATGTAATCAAACAACCGTTACACGGTACTGAGAGGAATAGTAGTGATTGTCACAGCCAAACTTTCAAATTGGATATCAGATGAGTCCCTCCATAGTAAGAACGTTCTAACCAAAAATGGAGCCAAGATGTGCGCAAACTGGTGGTAGTAAGAATTAGAAAAACCATCTGGCCCGGAGGCAGAAAGTCTCTTAGAGGAATTAATAACCCGAACAGCTTCCTCCTCAGTAAGGGGGGCATTAAGAGCAGCCAGAGCCGTGGGGGAAAGTTTGGGCAAATTTAGTTTAGCAAGGAAAGAAGAAATTTCATCCTTCGTGGGCTGGTATGTTTTAGGATCTGACTTAAGATTATATAGTTGGGAATAGTATTCTTTAAACTCACTGGCTATATGAGTAGGGTTTAAAACTTTGGACCCATCGTGCTTAATCAAAAAGGGAATGGCCATCCGAGCCTCCCTTTTCTTCACTCGACTTGCTAGGACCCTACCGGCTCTATCACCCAAGCTACAGAATTTGGATTTAAGCTTTTTTAGATTTTTTTCATAGGAATACAGCATAATTGATCTCAGCTGATCTCTCAGACCTCTAATAGAGTCAAGGAAAATATCAGAGGGGTGGGCCTTGTTTGCCCTTTCCAGGAGCTGGAGTTTAGACAAAATATCATTAAATGTTTTTAACCTTTCCCTTTCTCCATTGCTGCAATTTTGATGAGGACACCTCTAGCAAAGGCCTTATGGGCCGCCCAAAGAGTTTCATCCGAGACCATTTGATTATCATTAATGGCAAAAAATTATTTTAATTGCCGAGCGATTTCATCGCTGGTATCTTGGTTAGTGAAGATATAATCATTCAGTTTCCATTTGGAAGGAGACCAGGTAGGACCCCCATCTGAAATTGTTAATATAACGGGCATGTGGTCCGACCACGTAATGGGACCAATGTTAATCTGGTCACAACCCAACAGTAACGAATCATCTACTAAGATATAATCTATTCTAGAGTAGGTATTAAACCTTAGGAAGTGAAAAGAGTAGTCTCTCTCTCCTGCATGAGCATATCGCCATATATCATGAAAACGAAACTCACGGATCACGTGTCCCATCTCTTTTCTCGCCGGGGCTTGGTGGGAACAATCTAGGAATTTACACATAGGGACATTAATGTCTCCGCATATCACCGAGGAACCCTTTGCTATTCCCCTAAAAGTCTCCAAAAATTTACGCATGAATCTCAACTGGCCCACATTGGGAGCAAACACTGAAGCAATAGTAAATTGCACATTGTTTAGTAGACCAATTAAAATGACATATCTCCCCTCAATGTCCCCCACCACCCTTTCAAGCTGGAAGGCTACAGAGCTTTTAATGAGGATTCCCACACCCGCCCTTTTATGGACATTATTGGCAAAAAAATGATGAGGATAATTAACATTTTTCATTCTACCATTATCCTGGGCTAATAAATGTGATTCTTGAATGCACAAAACAGCACTACTAGCCTTCCCTGCCTCCTTCCAGACCCATGACCTTTTATGCGGAGAATTTAATCCCTTTACATTTAGAGACAATACCTTTAAACCCATGGTATGTAAGGCCAGAAGTGGCTGTGATAGCTGAGAATCTGCTTCCTTTGGAGTATTAACCCTGCAGAAAGAAACGGTACAAACAGGCAAGACCTATCAACAAATAACATGACATAACAATTAAAAAAAACTGAGAAACAAGTTGCTCCTCACATAACATGACGGAGCTACACAAGGACTGACAAGCAGTCAAAGCAGTAAGAGCGAAAAAAAGACGCTCGTGGGGAAGGAACTGCAGGTGGGCTGGATGCGGCCACAAAATGTAGTAGCCAGCATCCTCTGCAGAAACAAAAAAAAAATCCAGAAAAATGGAGACCACAACCTCAAAAGGCGAAAGTTATGGGAACTTCAAGCTTTAAACCATTCAGGGCTAATTCTCCTGTTTTGGGGTGAACCTTTATCCAAGGAAGATGGCGGAGGGGGTGGAATATCCTAGTCCTCAAACACTTTCCCAAGTTGCGCAGTAGAGAAGCAAACCCGAGTGTTACCATTTTTACTGACAATGAGCTTGATAGGGAAACCCCAACGATATATAATGCCTTTATCCCGTAGAATCTTTGTAATAGGGGTGAATTCTCTCCTCCTCACAAGCGTGCCAGCTGAGAGGTCTGGGAATACCAAAAGGCGAGCAAATCTGTCTGGCAGGGAAGGTTTCTTCTTTAAACCAAGCAGGAAGGCCTCCTTTGCTTTATAGAAGTGAATGCGGGCAATAGTATCTCTGGGAATCGAAGGGTTAAGTCCTCGAGGCTTAGGGATTCTGTGAATCCGGTCCACTAAGATATCTCTCCCTTCTGCTTCAGGCACAACAGCTTGAATAAAGTCCTGTAACAGGGGGAGCAAATCTTTATCATGTACTTCTTCTGGTATTCCTCTTATTCTAACATTGTTTCTCCTGGATCTGTCCTCCAGGTCCAGCATTTTAGATGTTAACTTGCAGACTTCAGCTTTAAGCTCAGCCGTTACACGGTACTGAGAGAGGAGAGTGCATGTACACCGCTGTGCAGTGTATGTAAAATTGTCAAGCTCCGTGTTTTAGTATACGGACTGACACACGCTGTCTCTCTATAGTTTTGAATGTAATCGAACAGCAAATATACTAAACTGTTTGAAAACCAGACAAAACTATAAGGTGGAAGTCTGTAAGAACGGAACAACTCCTCGATTTATCCTTACAGAGTCACACACAGATAGCTTCACTGTGGCCGTGATAACAGCCGTTATATGGTACTGAGAGAGGACCGTGCACATACACCGCTGTCCAGTGTATGTAAATTTGTCAAGCTCCGTGTTTTAGTATACGGACTGACACACGCTGTCTCTCTATAGTTTTGAATGTAATCAAACAGCAAATATACTAAACTGTTTGAAAACCAGACAAAACTATAAGGTGGAGGTCTGTAGGAACGGAAAAACTCCTCGACTTATCCTTACAGAGTCACACACAGATAGCTTCACTGTGGCCGTGATAACAGCCGTTAAACGGTACTGAGAGAGGAGCGTACACCGCTGTATGGTGTGTAAAAAATGAAAGCTCAGTAACTCACAAGGACAAAGCAATAAAATCTGGATTGCTTTGAAAAAAGCAGTTTGCTCAGCAGTGGGCACACAGCAATGCAGCTACCAGGTAGCCTTAAAAGGCAGCCTAATAACCAACAGAGCTGATGCACCAAAATATAGCATCACCTTGCACTGCACAGTGACTGGTGTGTTGTACAGGCAAAATCGCTAGCAGCAGAATTAGTTTTTGGTATCTTCTTCCCTGCCTAACACTCTCCCTACAGAATCAGCAGCAGCTCTCCCTATTCTGAGATCAGCATGAGTAACATGGCGGTCGGCGTCCCCGCCCTTTTATACCCCCTGTGACGCCCCACAAAGCAAGCCAATCACTTGCATGCGCTTCTACGAGATGGTGGTTACCGCTGTCTATGTCATCACGTTGCCCACAGTGTCCATTCTTCCTGATTGGCTGCAAAAAGGGCGCTCAAGCATCTTTTGAAATGCGACTTTGGCGCTAAAGTCGCCGACCTCGTGGCCGACCTCACGCTAAGTTCGGGTTTCGTTTCATGAAACCCGACTTTAGCGAAAGTCGGCGACTTTTCAATTTTTTCGACCCGTTTCGCTCAACTCTACTATGTGGGACTGTGATTACGCGTGCAGTGTGTGGAAGTGTGTAGGTGGGTTGTGTAAGGAGTTAGCAGGTGTGAGTTTTATTGACTGGCGTGTTGCGATGTTTGGAATTGGTGCATGTGGTCGTGTGAAAAATAGAATCCTATGGTTAATTCTGACTTGTGTGATGCAGAGTTTGTGAGATGTGAGGAATTTAGGAATTTTCAAAGAGAAGTGTTATGAATGAGTCACCGAAGGAGGAAAAAACAAAAAAATACAAGCTAAGTCCAGAAAACCGGAGAGGTTGGTAGCTATCGGATTGCAGACCCCTGATCCTATCCACAGCAACTAACAGTAGCCGTGGGGGGTTCCTACGATGCCCTAGACCCCTTGATCACAGCCGGAGAACTAAATAGGCCTAAAGAAAGAAAGGGGAAATCTAAACTGCCCCAGAGCAGACCCCAAAGCAATAGGCAGCCCCCAACATTTAATGATGGTGAAGCAAGATGAAAACACTAACACAGATAGAAAGATAGGTTGAGCAAACGATGGGGCCCAAGCTAACTAAAAAGGACAGGATAGAAAAGCTGCTGTCTGCAATCCGTAAAAACCCTACCAAAAAATGTCCCAACCGTCTGATAGGAAAAATAGGCCCTGAAGTCGCTAGGACTTCAAAAAGACTATATCAGCACTCAGGAAAATTCTGAAGACAGAGCAAAGAGACAAACTGATCAGAGACAAAAATGGAACTCAGCACACCCCCGACCGGGGATGGCTGAACTCCAAAAAACAAGGAAAACAAAACAAAACTAATAAGTTCAATAGCAGAGCAAAAACTTATCCTTGGGAAGCAGGAATCAGACTGGTCTACAAGGATCCAGCAGAGAAATCACCAGCGACTCAGAAGGGCATTGGCTGCCTTATATCCAGTCAGAATTTCCTGTTACCCAGTCATCATCTACCAGATCAGGTGTTTGGTAATCAGCCTCACTACCTTCCTTCAGGGCGATCAGGATGGGCCCAATGAAAAGCACGAACCAATCTTTCGGCACGAATATCGGATGCAGGGACCCAAGAATTATCCTCCTGGCCATAACCCTTCCATTTAACCAAATACTGGAGTCTCCGTCTAGCCAGGCGAGAATACAGTATCTTCTCAACCTCATATTCCACATTACCTTCAACCAATACCGGGTTAGGAGGTGCCACCACAGGAACTACTGGCTCAACAAACCTCTTTAACAGAGACTTATGAAACACGTTATGGATCTTAAATGTAACAGGAAGAGCCAATCGAAAAGAGACTGGATTAAGAATCTCCAAAATCTTGTAAGGTCCAATAAATCTAGGTTTAAACATTGGTGAAGCCACCTTCATAGCGATATTCTTTGATGACAACCAAACCATATCACCCACCTTAAACTGGGGACCAAAGGTCCTATGCCGGTTGGAAAACCGCTGGGCCTTTTCCTGGGAGAGAGACAACGTATCCACCACTTGGTCCCAGATCTGGTGCATTCTCTCCACCACAGTGTCAACACATGTGCAGGCAGAAGGCTCCACCTGCCCTGAAGAGAATCGAGGATGAAACCCAAAGTTACAAAAAAAGGTGACATCAAAGTGGCAGAACTAGCTCTATTATTAAAAGCAAATTCGGCCAAGGGCAAAAATGAAACCCAATCATCCTGATCAGCAGAAATAAAACATCTCAAATACGACTCCAAAGTCTGGTTTGTTCTCTCCGTCTGCCCATTGGTCTGAGGGTGAAACGCAGAGGAGAAGGACAACTGAATTCCCAGCTTGGAAAAGAAAGTCCTCCAAAATCTAGACACAAATGGAACTCCTCTGTCAGATACAATGTTCTCAGGAATCCCGTGCAAGCGAACCACCTTTTGCAAAAACAAGGGCACCA
The DNA here is from genome assembly GCF_039654945.1 of Dendrobates tinctorius. NCBI lineage: Eukaryota > Metazoa > Chordata > Amphibia > Anura > Dendrobatidae > Dendrobates > Dendrobates tinctorius. The sequence goes on along the minus strand of NW_027362120.1, from coordinate 582,440 downwards.
ACTCTGAGTAAGATGGCAACTTAGGGAGTGGTACAAGATGGACCATCTTAGAGAATCTATCACAAATCACCCAAATAACAGTCATTCTCTGAGAGACAGGCATATCAGAGATAAAATCCATTGAAATATGGGTCCATGGCCTCCTGAGCACCGGCAAAGGCATTAACAACCCACTAGAGCGAGAACAAGGTTTAGACCGAGAGCAAGTCCCACAGGACTGCACAAAATTCCTGACATCATGAGACAAGGCGGGCCACCAAGAAAAGACCAACTCACCAAACCTCTAGTACCAAAAATAACTGGATGACCAGCCAATGCAGAGCAATGACCTTCAGACATCACTCTCTTCCTCCACTGGTCAGGAACATACAATTTTCCAATGGGACAACGCTCAGGTTTGTCCTCCTGAAACTCTTCCAGAGCGCGTCTCAAATCGGACGAGATGGCAGAAAGAACTACCCCCTCACCTAAGATGGTAGCAGGCTTGGTCACAACAGGAGAATCAGCAAAGAAACTCCTAGAGAGGGCGTCTGCCTTGACATTCTTAGTGCCCGGAAGAAAAGAGACCACAAAATCAAAACGTGTGAAAAACAAGGCCCATCTAGCCTGTCTAGGATTCAAGCGTTTGGCCGACTCCAGGTAAATCAAATTCTTGTGGTCAGTAAGGACCACGACTTGATGTTTAGCTCCCTCCAACCAATGTCTCCACTCCTCAAATGCCCATTTCATGGCTAACAGTTCCCGATTCCCCACATCATAGTTACGTTCGGATGGGGAGAACTTTCGGGAAAAGAAAGCACAGGGATTCATTTTAGATGTTACAGGATCTTTTTGGGACAAAACAGCTCCTGCACCAATCTCAGAATCGTCCACCTCTACCTGAAACGGTAGTGAGTAGAGTTGAGCGATACCGTCCGATACTTCAAAGTATCGGATCGGAATGGATCGGCCGATCTTAAAAAAAAGTATCGGTATCGCCGATTCCGATACCGGAAGTCCCATTCAAGTCTATGGGACTTCCGGTATCGGAATAAGAAAAATCCTGTTTTTCCCTTGTACAGCCTCTCTGGGGTCTGTACGGGCCTTTCGGGGGGCTGTGCCGGCCTGCCAGGGGGTCTGTGCAGGCTCCGGTGGTCTGTGCCGGCCTGCCGGGGGGCTGTGCCGGCCTGCCGGGGGGCTGTGCCGGCCTGCCGGGGGGCTGTGCAGGCTCCGGGGGCCTGTGCCGGCCTGCCGGGGGGCTGTGCCGGCCTGCCGGGGGGCTGTGCAGGCTTCGGGGGTCTGTGCAGGCATCGTCCGATGGGACTACAAGTCCCATCGGGCGATGCCTGCTACCATGACAGTGATTGACACATTGGCCAATGATGGGACAGTAGTAGTCCCATCATCCGGCTAATGTGTTGAATGTAAAAAAAAAAAAAAAAAAATTACATGCTACATACATGCTACATACATACAACATGCATACTACATACATGCTACATTCATACTACATACTACATACATGCTACATTCATACTACATATATACTACATGCAACATACATACTACATATATACTACATGCAACATACATACTACATATATACTACATGCAACATACATACTACATATATACTACATGCAACATACATACTACATATATACTACATGCATGCAACATGCATACTACATATATACTACATGCTACATACATACTACATATATACTACATACATACTGCATGCCACATACATACTACATGCTACATACATACCACATACATACTACATACATACTACATGCTACATATATACTACATATATACTACATGCTACATACATACTACATATATGCTACATACATACAACATACATACTACATGCTACATACATACTACATATATACTACATACATACTACATGCATGCTACATACATACTACATGCTACATACATACCACATACATACTACATACATACTACATGCTACATACATACTACATGTATACTACATGCATGCTACATACATACTGCATGCTACATACATACTACATACATACTACATACATACTACATACATACTACATACATACTACATGCTACATACATACCACATATATACTACATACATACTACATACAATACATTCACACAATACATTCATAGACATACAGTACATATAACATAGAGTAACATACTTACCAATACTTGTCACATTGTTCCCCGAAGCCATTGTCTTTTACGGAATAAATATTAACATAACAAACCACAAAAATACTCACCCACGATCCGAAGCAGTCCACGAGAGTGTCCCACGACGATCTTGGGTAGAGAACTGCAGCATCAGCTGTTGCTGCCGTTCTCTACGGGCTGCAGGAATCCAATGACGGAAGGTAGGTATCCTTCCGCACTGTATTCCTCCGCCACTTAAAAAAAAAAAGTCCCTAGTCTCACTTTATGCCATTGCTGCGCATAAAGTGAGACTAGGGACTTTTTTTTTTTTAAGTGGCGGAGGAATACAGTGCGGAAGGATACCTACCTTCCGTCATTGGATTCCTGCAGCCCGTAGAGAACGGCAGCAACAGCTGATGCTGCAGTTCTCTACCCAAGATCGTCGTGGGACACACTCGTGGACTGCTTCGGATCGTGGGTGAGTATTTTTGTGGTTTGTTATGTTAATATTTATTCCGTAAAAGACAATGGCTTCGGGGAACAATGTGACAAGTATTGGTAAGTATGTTACTCTATGTTATATGTACTGTATGTCTATGTATGTATTGTATGTAGCATGCATGTAGTATATATGTGGTATGTATGTAGCATGTAGTATGTATGTAGTATGTATGTAGCATGCATGTAGCATGCAGTATGTATGTAGCATGCATGTAGTATATATGTAGTATGTATGTAGCATGTAGTATGTATGTAGTATGTATGTGGTATGTATGTAGCATGTAGTATGTATGTAGCATGCATGTAGTATGTATGTAGTATGTATGTAGTATATATGTAGTATGTATGTAGCATGTAGTATGTATGTAGCATGCATGTAGTATATATGTAGTATGTATGTATGTAGTATATATGTAGCATGTAGTATGTATGTAGCATGCATGTAGTATATATGTGTTATGTATGTAGTATGTATGTATATATGTGGTATGTATGTGGTATGTATGTAGTATGTATGTAGTATGTATGTAGTATGTATGTGGTATGTATGTAGTATGTATGTAGCATGTAGTATGTATGTAGCATGCATGTAGTATGTATGTAGTATTTTTTTTTTTTTTTTAACATTTAACACATTAGCCGGATGATGGGACTACTACTGTCCCATCATTGGCTAATGTGTCAATCACTGTCATGGTAGCAGGCATCGCCAGATGGGACTTGTAGTCCCATCGGACGATGCTTGCACAGACCCCCGGACATCAGCACAGCCCCCGGCAGGCCGGCACAGCCCCCCGGCAGGCCGGTACAGACCCCCACAGGGTGCACAGACCACCGGCAGGCCGGCACAGCCCCCCGGCAGGCCGGTACAGACCCCCACAGGGTGCACAGACCACCGGCAGTCCACACAGCCCCCCGGCAGGCCGGCAGAGACCCCCGGAAGGCCCGAAATGACGGCGCATCATGATGACGTCAGGCTGTCAATCAACTTTGAACTTCCCATTCCGATGCCGACTTCCGATATTGAAAAAATATCGGAAGTCGGTATCGGAATTCCGATACAGCAAGTATCGGCCGATACCCGATACTTGCGGTATCGGAATGCTCAACACTAGTAGTGAGACATCAGGTTGCCGCAAAACCGGAGCAGAAGTGAACCTTCGCTTCAGCTCCTGAAAGGAAGAAACAGCCTCCGGAGACCAATTCAGCACATCAGCACCCTTCTTAGTCAAATCAGTCAATGGTTTGGCAATACCAGAAAAAATAGCTATAAATTTACGATAAAAATTAGCAAAACCCAAAAATTTCTGGAGGGCCTTCAAAGAAGTGGGCTGAACCCAATCATAAATGGCCTGTACCTTGGCCGGGTCCATTTCAATAGTTGACGGAGACAAAATAAATCCCAAAAATGAAATCCTCTGTACACCAAAAAGGCATTTCGATCCCTTGACATACAGGGAATTCTCCCTCAAAATCCAGAACACAGTCCGAACATGTTCTACATGAGAGTCCCAATCCTTGGAAAAGATCAAAATATCAACCAGATAGATGATCAAAAATTTATCCACCAAGTCTCGGAAAATATAATTCATGAAGCACTGGAAGACAGAAGGGGCATTAGTGAGCCCAAAAGGCATCACCAGGTACTCAAAATGTCCCTCCGGAGTATTAAACGCCGTCTTCCATTCATCCCCATGCTTAATGCGAATAAGATTATACGCCCCCTGAGGTCAAGCTTTGTAAACCAGCAAGCACCTTTAACTCTGGAGAATAGATCAGAAATCAGGGGTAACGGATACTGATATTTAACAGTAATTTTGTTGAGGGAACGATAGTCAATACAAGGCCTTAATGACCCATCTTTCTTAGCCACGAAAAAAACCCCAGCACCTAAGGGTGAAGAGGATGGTCTAATATGACCCTTCTCCAACGACTCCTTAATATAGGATCGCGTAGCCTCGTGTTCGGGTACAGATAAATTGAAAAGTCGACCCTTGGGAAATTTGCACCCAGGGCTCAGCTCAATTGCACAGTCATAACTCCTATGAGGTGGCAAAGATGCAGACTAATTCTCACTAAATACATCATAATAATCAGCCAAATAGTCAGGAACATCATGCGACTGGGGAGAGGTGGAGAAAACAGGAGCGTCACCAAGAGCACACCGACAACCCCAACTCACCACAGACACAGATTTCCAATCCAAAACTGGATTATGGATTTGCAACCAGGGAAACCCCAGAAGAATGGTATCATGCAAATTATGCAATACCAAAAATCTGCAATTCTCTGGATGGTCTGGGGCGACCCGCATTACCACCTGGGTCCAAAACTGAGGTTTATTCTTCGCCAAAGGAGTAGCATCAATGCCCCTCAAAGGGATAGGCGTCCGCAGAGGTGTCATAGGAAATCCACAACGTTTAGCAAAATCCAAGTCCATCAGGTTCAGAGCTGCTCCTGAATCCACAAAAGCCTTGGCGGAAAATGTGGACAGGGAGCAGATCAGAGTAATTGCCAGAAGAAGCTTAGGTTGAACACCACCCACAGGAAATGTGTGTGCAAAACGTTTCTCTCGTTTAGGGCAGACAGGAATAATATGCGAGGCATCACCACAGAAGAAACACAGCTTATTACGCCTTCTGTACTCCTGACATTGCGCCCTAGACAAATCTCTATCACATTGCATAGGTTCAGACATTTGTTCAACAGGTGGCAACACCTCTTGTGCGGTTTTGCGTTCACGCAAACGCCGATCAACCTGAATGGCTAATGACATAGAATCGTCAAGACCAGAGGGAACAGGAAATCCCACCATAGTATCTTTTACGGTTTCTGACAAACCCTTCTGAAAGAGAGCTGCCAAGGCACCATCATTCCAGGTAGTAAGGACCGCCCACTTTCGGAATTTTTGACAGTACAACTCTGCAGAATCGCGACCCTGGCTCAACGCCAACAGGGCCTTTTCAGCCTGATCAATAGCATTAGGTTCATCATACAACAACCCCAAGGCTTGAAAAAATGCGTTCACATTAGTAAGAATAGGATCATCAGGTTTCAAAGAAACCGCCCAATCCTGGGGATCGCCGCGCAGCAAAGAGAAGACAATTTTAACCTGCTGCGCGGAGCTCCCCCGACGAGTTAGGCTTCAAGGCAAAAAATAATTTACAATTATTCTAAAAATTCAAAAATTTTGACCGATCCCCAAAAAAACACATAAGGAGTAGGGATCTTTGGTTCAGCAGCATGTGAATGAGCAAGATAGGCGGAAATTCCCTGCACTTCAGCAGTGAGCTGCTCCACACGATCAGACAATTGCTTCACCTCCATTGAGAAAAAAAAATTCCTCTATGGCCTCAGAGACATAGAGGAAAAAATATATGCAACAAAAAAAAAAAAAATTCTGACAAACTTTTTTTTTTTTTTACATTTCTTTCCTGCTATTGAGTACCCTAGGATCTGCAGTATGGCTGGTGATTCTGTTATGAATGAGTCACCGAAGGAGGAAAAAACAAAAAATACAAGCTAAGTCCAGAAAACTGGAGAGGTTGGTAGCTATCGGATTGCAGACCCCTGATCCTATCCACAGCAACTAACAGTAGCCGTGGGGGGTTCCTAAGATGCCCTAGACCCCTCGATCACAGCCGGAGAACTAAATAGGCCTAAAGAAAGAAAGGGGAAATCTAAACTGCCCCAGAGCAGACCCCAAAGCAATAGGCAGCCCCCAACATATAATGACGGTGAAGCAAGATGAAAACACTAACACAAATAGAAAGATAGGTTGAGCAAACGATGGGGCCCAAGCTAACTAAAAAGGACAGGATAGAAAAGCTGCTGTCTGCAATCCGTAAAAAACCCTACCAAAAAATGTCCCAACCGTCTGATAGGAAAAACAGGCCCTGAAGTCGCTAGGACTTCAAAAAGACTATATCAGCACTCAGGAAAATTCTGAAGACAGAGCAAAGAGACAAACTGATCAGAGACAAAAATGGAACTCAGCACACCCCCGACCGGGGATGGCTGAACTCCAGAAAACAAGGAAAACAAAACAAAACTTATAAGTTCAATAGCAGAGCAAAAACTTATCCTTGGGAAGCAGGAATCAGACTGGTCTCCAAGAATCCAGCAGAGAAATCACCAGCGACTCAGAAGGGCGTCGGCTGCCTTATACCCAGTCAGAATTTTCTGTTACCCAGTCATCATATACCAGATCAGGTGTTTGGTAATCAGCCTCACTACCTTCCTTCACCAGAAGAGGGAGTTCATCAGACATCGACGATGAAGGGGAAAATGAACTCACAACAGAGAAGCATGTATCTGTGAATAAGTGTGTCGGCCTGATCCTTTCTAGATTATACTTGATTTATAAATTAGACAGCGAAGGCGGTGGTGGTTCTGATGCAGAGGGTGTCTGGAAATTTAAAAAATGGCAGCATCTGATCAAATATCAGTGAATTTTAGTGATGTTTATTGATGTACAGGATGTCTTTTGTGTATGCCCTTGGTTTGTTATACTAAAATAAATATGAACCATGATGATGAGAGTTGAAACAACGACGTTTAAGTTGATGAGCTTATATTGAGTTGTTTATAACTAACCTGAATGTTTAAAAAAAAAAAAAAAAAAGAAACAGCTGTCTGTGGATGGACACCATGTTTTGGCATAGGTGGTTTCCTTCATTGGAGACTGCCCTTCCCGTGGTTGTTCCTTCCCGGGGAAAGACCTGGCTAGTCATTGCTTGCGTTGAGAAACGTGATGGTGTCTCTGCGGCTTGTGTTTTGCATGTTTTTGCATATTTACCATAAGGGGTGGGGGCATTGCTCTAGAATCTCTGCGTTGAGAAACATGTGATTGTGTCTCCGCAGTGTTGGATGTTTATCTCCATGAGTTCATTCATCCTCATTTTTCACAGTAACTTAGCTCCAGGCACCACTACCAAGCTCCACGCAGCAGAAAACACAGAAAACAGGACCCAGAACTTCACAGAAGTATCCAATTCAGCACTAACACCAGAGATCTGCACACTCCAGGGCAGATCTACATAGAATAACTCTATCACCAACAGTCAGCTGATGCATCATGTGACTATTTAAAGGATGGTGGGAGTGGTCATCACTCACATCAGCTGACCAGCAATTCAGCAGCTTGCAGCAAGGAAAACTGACATTAACTACTGCTGGCACGAAAGCAAAAAAAGTTTAAATTAAAGCAGAGCCAGAGCTGTCACAAATTCAAAATTGGATTGTGACAGCACCCCTTCCTGCTGCTCAGGTGTCTGTTCCCAGTGGCTGGCGGTCCACATGGCGAATCCGCCCGCTGGAGCGTTTAAGCACGTGTCATCACCAGAACACAACCCCATGCTCTGCGCGTAGCTTCTGCAACTCTCTCATGTCCCAGAGGCAGCATAGCGCCGCGCACATATCTGGCCACGCCCCCTTGGCTACAGTGGCTTCTGCACCCCTTCCTCTTAATAGAGGCAATGCAGAGCCGCCATTTTGCAGCTCCTCGCACCCAGCACCGCCACATTACACTTTTCAGCGCCCCCCAGCCCTCCTGTGCTGGCCAATAACTGCAATGGGAGGTCAGGCTTGCATCAGTGTATCCTCTGTAGAGGAGCCTGCCTCCAATTTGCAGATCTCTAATGTACAGGCACCACACAGTACCCCTACACAGTGCACAGCCCCTGCACAAACTGATGCAGCTAGTGCTATTACAATAAACAGCACTGCTGCTATGCCCCCCCACCAAACCCCACACAAATTTTAAACCCCCTGCAGGGGTGAATGCAACCACAACAGTTACCCATTATGGGTACAGTGTTCACTAGTGCCCACATTATGCCGGCTTCATCTATGGCTCACGTGATGCTGAACCCCGGCCCCGATTCCGCGCCAGGTCCTCATCCCCATCTTCATCTTATAGTCTCGATCAGCTCTGTCGCTCTGCAAGATCTCATAGCAGGCGGAGCAGGTGTTCGTCAGGTGCAGTCGCCGATCCAGATCATCTTCCTCGTCTGACGAGTTGTCTGACGGATCAGGAAGAAATTTGCATCATAGGTTGACAAGTCACCGTCGATCCTCTAGAATCTCTACGGTTTCTCATCATTCCCAGAACGCGGCTGTTCCTGCGGAGGCAGCTCTGGCTCTTCCCATTCAGTCAGTTCAGCAAGGTATTGATGAGTACCAGTATGTAGGGGCTTGGGGGGAGGTTGTGAGTTTGCTTCCAGCCTTAAAAGCGCTCGAGTCAGGGCTCTAATCTCGCCCCTGGTCAAAATATTTGCGATAACCCACATGTGTTAGACCAAAATCCTAAAAAAATCCCCATGCTCGGGCTAGCATACATAAGGATGTATTTTTCTGCAGCCTATCCCACCTTGGGTCTCACTTAGACGAAGAGACTGTTAACAAAATTTGGGAAAACGATTATGTTGATATTTGGGCCCTCGTGTCCACTGACAAACACGATCAATAAGAAACGGCACCCTGCTGATAGACCGTTTGAATGTAAACCGAAAGTTGCAAAAACAATTAATAATTGGCTACAGGGAATGTTCGTTATGGGCTGCGCCGTGGGCTAAAAGCACCCAGAGCACTGCTTGGAAATGTTCATATATATGGATACCATTTAGAATTCATACAAGGCCAACGAGGGTAGTGCTTGGTGGCGCTGCGATGAAGAATTCAGGAGGCGTTTAGCCTTACAACCTCATCTGGGTTGGGGAGTAAAAGCCATGGATACATGGATCCAACTCATGTTGGCTCAAAAAGTCGCACCCCCATTTCACACAGCGGCCTCTGCCCACACCTCCAGAGCAGGGTCTGTGGCCGTCCGCAGAACCAGCTCCTGTTGGCCATTCAATGAAGGGAACTGTGTTGTTTTTTCAGACTTTGCAAGTACAAACATGAGTGTTCAGCCTATGGAGGCTCCCATGCCACAATCAAATGCTCTCGTCGCCCCCCCAAAATTGCCCACAAAATCCACCAACCACTCAGAAACTATGGCGTCCAGTGAGCATAACCATGATGAGACCTTGGCTCGACGGCTAACCCAAAAAGGAAGTGGGATCCAAGTTAATTTTCAGCTTCAGTTACGTTTTTTTCATCCTCTTTTCTCTCACTAGACAGTCATCTTTTTCCTCAAACATAAAATCGGCATGGGATTTTCCGCTATTTCTTACAGATAAGGTTCATAAAGAGGTCTCCCTAGGCAGAATAAAAGGTCCATTCTCGACTCCACCATTTTACAATCTGTGCACTTCCCCGTTAGAAATCGTTCCCCAAAATCCAGGCTCGTTTTGGCTCATTTAACATCTCTCCTACCCCAAAGGATCATCAGTAAATGAAAGCATTTCGGAAAGTGACACGTCGGTCATGTATATTTCCTTTGATCGGACTATCATGTTGATTAGGGACGCTGGCCCTGGGGCTTTAATGGTGAAATCAGACATAGAGTCTGCTTTCTTAGAACCTACAAAAAAACGAGTTCTAAACAAGCCCAGCCAATAAGAACAAAGTATTCAGCACGAAGACAAAAAGTTTTACAGTGCAAAAATTATTTTTATTCAATTTTAATAAATACATATGTACTAAAAAGGCAGACATACAAATAAGAGTATATGTAAGGTGATAGAACCAAGGCACAGACCACCCAACACATTGGTTAATCACATTGAAAAAATCTCCATTCAAATAGGGTGATTAATATCAAGGTGGGTGCATACATGCAATCAATGCAACCCAAATACCAATAAGTCAATAATAAATTTTATATCATACCATTAATACACCTTGATGGGCAGGGAAACATGGAAAAGGTAACTGCTTGTGCATATGGCGGTTAGACCTCATTGCCTCCTATCTACTCCAAGTCCCCTCCCTCAAATCCATGGACAACTACCAATGTGACACCATAAATATCATATTACCCATGTGGGTGGTCAGATGGTCCTGCCTGTGCCCCGACGCGTTTCGCTGTAGGGCTTCCTCGGGGGGCTGTGTGACCGGTATTATGGCCATTTGGGCTATTTATACTATACTGTTGTGAGTTCATTTTCCCCTTCGTCACTGAGGTCTGGTGAACTCCCTATTCTGGTAAAGGAAGGTAATGAGCCTGATTATCAGGCACCTGAGCCTAATGATGATGACTGGCTGAGTGGAGTCACGGACTGGATATAAGGCTGCCGACGCCCTTCTGCCCTGCGGGTGATTTCTCTGTGGACTTCAAGGAGACCAGTCTGATTCCTGCTCCTCTAAAGCTAAGTTTTCTGCTTTGCCTTCTAGCATTTGTGTTTTGTTTTTGTTTGCCTTGCTTTTCTGGATTCTGCCATTCCCTGCTGGGGTGAGCTGAGTCTCCTTTTGCCGGTTGCTCTGTCTTCAGAATATTCCTGAGTACTGACATAGTCTTTTTGAAGCCTAGCGTCTTCAGGGCCTTTTTCACTGTCAGTCTGTTGGCTCTTATTTTCATAGGGTTTTTCACGGATTGCAGACAGCAGCCTTCCTGTCCTTTCCTATCTAGTTAGCTTGGGCCCCGTCTTTGCTCAGTCTATCTTTCTGTCTGTGCTGTGTTCTTTCTTCTGGCTTCACCGTCATTATCTGTGGGGGGCTGCCTTTTGCTTTGGGGTCTGCTCTGGGGCAGTTTAGATTTCCCTTTCTGTCTTTAGGCTATTTAGTCATCCGGCTGTGATCGAGGGGTCTAGGGCATCGTAGGAACCCCCCATGGCTACTGCTAGTTGTGTTGACAGGTTCAGGGGTCTGCTATCCGATAGCTGCCAACCTCTCTGGTTTTCTGGACTTAGTTAGCATTTGTTTTTGCCTCCTACGGTGACACAATCATAACAGAATGACCCGCCATATCGCAGATCCTAGGGTACTCAATAGCAGGAAAAAATTGTGTTTAAAAAAAAAAAAAAAAAAAAAAAGAGTGTGTATATTCTTTCCTCTATATCTCTGAGGCCGTAGGGGGAACTTTTATTTTTCTCTCAATGGAGATAAAGCAATTGTCTGATCGTGTGGAGCAGCTCGCTGCGGAAGTGCGGGGAATTTCCGCCTACCTTGCTCGTTCTCATGCTGTTGAACCAAAGATCCCTACACCTGATGTATTTTTTGGGGATCGATCTAAATTTTTGAGTTTCAAAAATAATTGGAAATTATTTTTTGCCTTGAAGCCTAACTCGTCAGGGAGCTCCACGCAGCAGGTTAAAATTGTCATCTCTTTGTTGCGTGGCGATCCCCAGGATTGGGCGTTTTCTTTGAAACCAGATGATCCTATTCTGACTAATGTGAACGCATTCTTTCAAGCCTTGGGGTTGTTGTATGACGAACCTAATGCTATTGATCAGGCTGAAAAGACCCTGTTGGCATTGAACCAGGGTCGAGATTCTGCAGAGTTGTACTGTCAAAAGTTCCGAAAGTGGGCGGTCCTTATTACCTGGAATGATAATGCCTTGGCTGCTCTCTTTCGGAAGGGTTTGTCAGAAGCCGTAAAAGATACTATGGTGGGATTTCCTGTTCCCTCTGGTCTGGACGATTCTATGTCATTAGCCATTCAGGTTGATCGGCGTTTACGTGAACGCTGGATTGCACGAGAGGTGTTGCCACCGGTTGAACAGACGTCTGAACCTATGCAATGTGATAGAGTTTTGTCTAAGGCGCAACGTCAGGAGTTCAGAAGGCGTAATAAGCTGTGTTTTCTCTGTGGAGATGCCTCGCATATTATTTCTGTTTGTCCTAAATGAGAGAAACGCTTTGCACACACGTTTTCTGTTGGTGGTGTTCAACCTAAGTTTCTTCTGGCAATTACTCTGATCTGCTCCCTGTCCACATTTTCCGCCAAGGCTTTTGTGGATTCGGGAGCAGCGCTAAACCTAATGGACTTGGATTTTGCTAAACATTGTGGATTTCCGATGACACCTCTGCAGACGCCTATCCCTTTGAGGGGGATTGATGCTACTCCTTTGGCGAAAAATAAACCTCAGTTTTGGACCCAGGTGGTCATGCGGGTCGCCCCAAACCATCAAGAAAATTGCAGAATTTTGGTGTTGCATGGTCTGCATGATGCCGTTGTTCTGGGGTTTCCCTGGTTGCAAATTCATAATACAGTTTTGGATTGGAAATCTGTGTCTGTGGTGAGTTGGGGTTGTCGGTGTGCCTTTAGTGAGGCTCCGTTTTTTTCCACCTCTCCTCAGTCGCATGATGTTCCTGACTAGTGTTGAGCATTCCGATACCGCAAGTATCGGGTATCGGCCGATACTTGCTGTATCGGAATTCCGATACCGACTTCCGATATTTTTTCAATATCGGAAGTCGGCATCGGAATCGGAAGTTCAAAGTTGATTGACAGCCTGACGTCATCATGATGCGCGGTGTGTGAGCATCATGATGCGCCGTCATTTCGGGCCTTCCGGGGGTCTCTGCCGGCCTGCCGGGGGGCTGTGCCGGCCTGCCGGGGGGCTGTGTGGACTGCCCGGGGTCTGTACCGGCCTGCCGGGGGGCTGTGCCGGCCTGCCGGTGGTCTGTGCACCCTGTGGGGGTCTGTACCGGCCTGCCGGGGGGCTGTGCCGGCCTGCCGGTGGTCTGTGCACCCTGTGGGGGTCTGTACCGGCCTGCCGGGGGGCTGTGCCGGCCTGCCGGGGGGCTGTGCTGATGTCCGGGGGTCTGTGCAAGCATCGTCCGATGGGACTACAAGTCCCATCTGGCGATGCCTGCTACCATGACAGTGATTGACACATTAGCCAATGATGGGACAGTAGTAGTCCCATCATCCGGCTAATGTGTTAAATGTTAAAAAAAAAAAAAATACTACATACATACTACATGCATGCTACATACATACTACATACATACTACATACATACCACATACATACTACATACATACTACATATATACTACATGCATGCTACATACATACTACATGCTACATACATACTACATATATACTACATGCATGCTACATACATACTACATGCTACATACATACTACATATATACTACATGCATGCTACATACATACTGCATGCTACATGCATGCTACATACATACTACATACATACTACATGCTACATACATACCACATATATACTACATACATACTACATACAATACATTCATACAATACATACATAGACATACAGTACATATAACATAGAGTAACATACTTACCAATACTTGTCACATTGTTCCCCGAAGCCATTGTCTTTTACGGAATAAATATTAACATAACAAACCACAAAAATACTCACCCACGATCCGAAGCAGTCCACGAGTGTGTCCCACGACGATCTTGGGTAGAGAACTGCAGCATCAGCTGTTGCTGCCGCTCTCTACGGGCTGCAGGAATCCAATGACGGAAGGTAGGTATCCTTCCGCACTGTATTCCTCCGCCACTTAAAAAAAAAAAAAGTCCCTAGTCTCACTTTATGCCATTGCTGCGTGGGAATTTTAAAGTTAAATCAGAGAAAGAAAGCTTCTCATTAAGGCCTCCTGGAGACATGGTGCCTAAAGGTACTGTCACACTTAGCGATGCACCACACGTGCATCCTGACGTGGTCAGGATCGCTGGTACATCGCTAAGTGGTCGCAAGTCAGCTGCCACACAGGCAGATCTCACCAGCGATATAGCTGCGGTCGGCGGTCGCTACTTACCTGTCAGACGAGGCGATCCTGATGTCCTCCCGCCCGCGTCCACACGTCGCTCATCGGCGCCACAGGAAGGTGACGACGAGAAACGGTCCAGGACGTTCTCGCGCGATCAGCGATAACCAGCGGGGGAGCGGTCGGAGGTAAGTATCAGACATAGCGATATCGCTAGCAATATCGCTATAACGTCACAAAAAACAGTGACGTTATAGCGATATTGCTAGCAATATCGCTTAGTGTGACAGGCCCTTAATGTGACTATCCATCGGCATTCCAATTGCGCTAGAACTTTCTTCAAGTTCCCTCCCCTGATACCGCAATGAACCCGATCGATCCCACGTATTCGGAGTCCCGCCTGGTTTGAATTATGATGTAATCTGAAATGTCTAAGGATAGTCTTTAGACTAGGGACGTCTGTCGCGTCCTTCGCTACCAGAATGTCCCTTACATGCTCTCGTGTTCTTATACGAAGATCACGAGATGTCAAGCCCACATAAATCAATTGGCAGGGGCAAGTTGCATAGTATATTACAAAACGTGAACTACATGAGATATAGGTCAGAATCCGATAGTCACTACTGCCATCAGCGGATGAAAAAGATGTGGCCCATATGATGTTACTACATGCGCGGCATGAGCCACATGGATAGCAGCCCCACTGTTTCTGCACACCAAATGGATTAGGGGGCATTGCCACATAATGGCTCCTAACCAGGAGATCCTTCAAATTTTTGCCCCTCCTTGCTGTCATAAAGGGACGGTCGGGCAGAAGTTCCCTCAAAGATGTATCTGTCTTGAGAATTGACCAATGTCTTTGAAGGATCTCTAGCATGTCGGACCAATGATTATTAAAGGTTGCAATAAACCTTACTGGTGTACTTTTACTAGCAGTATGTTCAGAGCTACACAGAAGTTGACTGCGGGGTGTACCTCGGGCACGGCGAAATCCTCTTTTTATAGTTCTATTGCTGTAACCGCGCTCACAGAACCTAGAACTAAGGTCCCGAGACTGGCTCTCAAAGGCCCCATCCGTCGAGCACACCCGCTTCATCCACAGGAATTGACCAATGGGTATTACCCGAATGGTTGAGGGGGTATGGGCAGAACTCGCATGTAAAAGCGCATTATCTGAAGTTTCTTTACGAAACACATCTGTCTGAATCCTGCCCACCTCATCAGCCATGATCTTTATATCCAAAAATTCAGTCTCCCTGGAATTATTATTATTATTATTACTATTTATATAGCACCATTGCTTCCATGGTGCTGCACATGAGAAGGGGTTACATACAGATTACAGATATCACTTACAGCAAACAAACTAACAATCACAGACTTATATAGAGAGGAGAGAGGACCCTGCCCTTTCGGGCTTACATGCTACAGGATGGTGGGGAAGGAGACAGTAGGTTGGGGGGTTTACAGCAGTTCCAGTTATGGTGAGGCGGTAGCTCCAGTAGTGGTGAGGAGGCAGCGGGGATCACTGCAGGCTGTAGGCTTTCCTGAAGAGGTGGGTTTTCAGGTTCCATCTGAAGGATCCGAGTGTGGTTGATAGCCGGACGTGTTGGGGCAGGGAATTCAAGAGGATGGGGGCTATTCAGGAGAAGTCTTGGAGGCGGTTGGGTGAGGAGCGAATAAGTGTGGAGGAGAGAAGGAGGTCTTGGGAGGACCAGAGATTCCTTGAGGGAAGGTATCTGGAGATTAGTTCAGAGATATATGGAGGAGACAGATTGTAGGTCAGTATTAGTAATTTGAACTGGATAGGCTGAGGGAATGGGAGCCAGTGAAGAGATTTGCAGAGGGGTGAAGTGGAGGAGTAGCGAGGAGAGAGATGAATTAGTCGGGCGGCAGAGTTGAGAATGGACTGGAGAGGTGCAAGGGTGTTAGCAGGGAGGCCACAGAAAAGGATGTTGCAATAGTCGAGGTGGGAGATGATGAAGGCATGCACAAGCATTTTAGTAGATTGAGGGTTGAGGAAGGAACGGATTCTGGAAATATTTTTGAGCTGGAGGCGACAGTAGGTGGAGAGAGCTTGGATGTGCGATTTGAAGGACAGGGCAGAATTAAGGGTTACTCCGAGGCAGCAGACCTCCGGTACGGGGGAAAGCGTGATGTTGTCAATTGTTATAGAAAGGTCGGGTAAGGAAGATCTGTGAGATGGGGGAATCAATCTTATGCATCAATTTGATGTTATAATTATTCGAATTAAGCTCACGGATGAAGTCAAGAAAGCCTGTCCCGGAGCCCTGCCAGATAATAAAAACATCATCGATGAACCTATACCAGCACTGCGCATGGAACGCGGCCAGCACGCCGCCACCGAAAACCTCACGATCCCAGAATCCCAAAAAGAGGTTTGCGTATGACGGCGCACGGGCCGCACCCATCGCAGTGCCGCGTTGCTGCAGATAGAACTGGTCCTTAAAGGTGAAGAAATTATGTATTAATATAAAATCTAGCAGCTCCAGGATCAGCGAGCGCAGTCCAGACTCATAATTGCTCATGTCCAAGAAATACTCCACTGTCCTCAAACCGTCCGAATGTCGAATACTACTGTAAAGTGACTCGACATTCACAGTTGCTAGGCACATGTCCGAATCAACACAAAGGCCATCGATCTTCCTCAGGACGTCCGTAGTGTCCCTGACATAGGAGGGCAGCGACTCCACCAAAGGTTGCAAATAATGATCGATAAATTTGCAAACAGGGTCGCACAGCCCTCCAATGCCAGAGACAATCGGACGCCCCGGGGGGCACCAAAGGGTCCTTATTTTTTTTTTGGCAATAGATTGAATGTAGGGACCATCGGACTCTCTACCATTAGGCCCTCAAAGATTTTTTTGGGAATTACCCCTTGTGTCAATGCCTCATCCAAAATCCGGAATAATTCACCCGAGAATTTCTCAACCGGATTACCGGGTAATAGGGTGTATGCTTCCCGGTCCCTCCACTGCCAGAACACTTCGTACTCTCATACATCCCCGATGGCCAAATGACCACATTCCCCCCCTTGTCCGCTGGGTTAATTACAATGTCCTTTAAACTACTCAGTTCTTTAATAGCACAACGTTGTGCTCTAGTTAAATTTTGTCCACCCCCTTGTCAAGGAATCTTTATAAAGTCTTCCAAGACCAATTTATTAAAAATTTCTATATGTGGACACATGGAGAAGGAGGGGAATGTGGTCGACATGGGAGTCACAGATGCAGGAAAGGTACCTGTATTGGTTGGAGATGCTCCAGTCTCTAATTCTTCCAAGATGGTTATAGCCTCTTGTTCCTGGGTGGTGGTAAGATCTAAATCACTCTCAGGTTTATGATGTAGTTTACATAAAACCACCTTCCTCAGGAAGAGTTGCAAATCTTTCATTGCTGAGAAGAAATTAAAGGTATTAGTGGGGACAAATGTCAAGCCCTTGCTTAAAACATCAATTTCAGATCGCGTGAGGACATGGTCAGACAGATTAATTGCCTCCAAGTTATTTTTAGATTTTTTCTCCACGGGTTTGGGTGGGGTCACTTTTGAGTCTGCTTTCTGTCTCTTGCCAGTTCATCCAGATTATCATCACACGTTGGGTTGCTTCATAGATGGTTCTTATTATTACTAGTGATGTGGGAATTTGTTCAGAAAATGATCGCCAAACATAAATTCGGCACTAATATGGCACATTCGGACTCGTGATTGGAAACACAAGCAAAATTTTATAAAATCGTTAAAAATCGTTAACACGCGGTAAAAGGTGTGGGAAAATATTTGTGTTTCCACAAAAGTATTTTCAGCACTTTAGCAACGATAATGGTGGTGTATCATGAGCGTTTGGCATATGTTTGATGAGGCGAGGGGGTTTGCACTGCTCAGAGTCGCGGCGTTCTTGTAAACAGTAATTTTTTTCCTAATTTTATGTGTGCACATTGCAGCTAGCCAATCAGGGAACAGGAAACACCCACAATATCCTGACACAATGTCTTATGTCATTGGCTGCTGAAATCACATGTCCCTATCCATATAAATAGCGGACATCTTGTTTTAGAGCCATTTTGACACTAACAGCGCAGAGAGGCTGCTCCTGACACTGGCACAAGATTTTAGCTAGTTAGCTAAGTGGTTGTATATCAGTCAGATAGTGTAGCTAGGTATTGTCCAGTGTGGCTGTTAAATTTAACTTCCAGCATTTTTTTGGCCATTACTGAGGTCCACAGACTAAGGCTATGTGCCCACGTTGCGTGTTAAAACGCACACTGAAAACCGGACTCCTTCCCAGAAATCGCACATTTTTTTCCGCGCGATTTCTCCGCGATTTTACCACGATTCTGTTCGTGATTTTGTCACGATTTTCTCAAGCACTTTCCAAGCGATTTGAAGCATCGCTTGGAAAGTGATTGACAGGTTGGTCACACTCGTCAAACATAGTGTTTGACAAGTGTGACCAGCTTTTTACTATTGAGGCCACCTATGCGGCATCAATAGTAAAAGATAAACTGTTAAAAATGATAAAAAAAATTAAAAATCGGGGTATATTTACCTTCCAACGTCCCGCGCTGCCATCCCGGGCCTCAGCGTTCCCAGTAATACCTTGCGAGACCTGTGATGACGTTGGTCTCGCGTTACTATAGCGATCTCGCGAGACCGCTAGAGTCACGCGAGACTACGTCATCACAGGACCTTGCCGCAAGGCATTACTGGGAACGCTGTGGCCCGGGATGGCAGCGCGGGATGTCGGAAGGTAAATATACCCCGATTTTTTATTTTTTATTCTTTTTTTTTCAGGGGTATGGTACCCAGGGCCTGGAGGACAGTCTCCTCTCCTCCACACCGTGGGTACCAACCGCACATGAGACGCTTAACTTCCCGCATGGTGGGCATAGCCACATGCGGGAAGTAAGCGATTCTCATGCATTCCTATGGGTGCGGAATTGCGGCAATTCTTTGCGATTCCGCACAAAAGAATGATCATGCTGCGATTTTTTCAGCGATGCGTTTCCGCCGCGGAAAAAGCGCAGCAGTAGCACAGCATGTGCGGAATGCCATAGGAATGCATGGGGTGCGTTCTGTACACGATTTTTAAACATTTTCACAGCGTTTTTGCGCCGAAAATCGTGGCAAAAACGCTTAAAAATCGTATCGTGGGCACACAGCCTAAGCCAGCAGGGCACATGTCCTACAAGTGTGTTGTGCACTGCTTCTATTGTGCTTCATGCACGAGTATAGCATTCTAATTAATATTTTTTCACTAGCTAATGTAAAACAGCCTGCCGTATTCCACCTTGTCATTTAGTGCTGTGGTGATATAAAACTGTCTGCGGACCTAAGACACATTAAAAAAAATTATAATTTTTTCTGTTGCTAAATGTGAAACAGCCTGCTGAGCTACTCACGCCGTAGGCAGAAGATATAACTGACACCGCCTGCAGGATTCAGTGGAGAGAAATAGCAGGCCCGATACCAGAATGAGGCAGAGAAAAGTTAACCCCTGACATGACCAGACCGGGAAAGAGGGAGACAGGACTCACAGCCTGGATCCTGACAATAGCCTCCTCTCAAGGGGTGGGCCACCGGACCCCCAGGTTTCCCAGGATAACATGCATATAAAGCCCAAACTAACCGAACAGCATGGACTGATCGTGCTGGGACCCAAGATTGATCCTCAGGACCGTAACCCCTCCAATGAACCAAGTACTGAAGTTAACTGCGAACCATGCGAGAATCAGCAATCCGTTCCACTTTATACTCAGTTTGACCATCCACAGAGATAGGTGGCGGAATAGATGGAGACCCAGCAGAGAAAGGTACAAATGACTTAAAAAGGGACTTACGGAACACATTTGGGATCCATAGCGACAGAGGAAGGTGTACGCAAAAGACCACTGGATTGACAGCTTCAATGATCTTGTAAGGACCAATAAACTTGAGACCCAGCTTAACAGAAGGAACTTTCAGATGTTCTTGGTAGACAACCACACTTTATCTCCTAACAGAAATTTAGGTCCTACAGATCGTCGCTTATCAGCAAAATGTTTCTGTTTGCCCTTATCCACCCCAATGTTCTCCTAGACCTCCCTCCACACCTCCCCCAACTGTTGAACCACCGAATCAGCCCCTGGCCCCCCCTGAATCCAGCCTGGAAAATTCGTCGAAATGGGGGTGAAAACCATAGTTACAAAAAAATGGAGCGATGCCAGCGGACTGATTAATCTGATCATTAACTTGCAAACTCAGTAACGGGCAACGAAGAACACCAATCATCCTGCTGAGATGTGGCAAGGCACCACAAAATCTGTTGAAGTGACTGATTGGTCCTCTCCGTCTGACCATTGGTCTCAGGATGGTAGGCAGAGGAGAAGGTCAAACTAATACCCAATCTCTTACAAAATGCCCTCCAGAATTTGGACACAAATTACAACCTTTCATCAGACACCAATTTCAGAGGCACACCATGCAACCGCACGTGTTCAATAAACAACCTGGACAGTGTTTCCAAATTAGGTAGTCCTGCCAAAGGTACAAAATGCGCCTGTTTAATAAATCTGTCAACTACTACCCAGACTACAGTTTTGCCATTGGAAGGAGTGAGATCAGTGATAAAATCCATGGACAAATGAGTCCAAGGTCTATCTGGAATTGGCAATGGCACAAATTCCACAGCCGGCCGGTTATGGGAGACTTTAGCATGGGCACATATTTTGCAAGCAGACACTAACACGGCGATGTCAGAAGACATGGAGGACCACCAGAACAGTCTAGCAATAGTTCTCTGGGTGGCCGAGACTCCTAGGATGCCCACTGAGAGTAGAATCATGGAACTTCCGGAGCACCCTCAACCGATACTGAACTGGGACAAAGAGCTTTGATCTGGTAATGACGAAGGACAAGAGACTGAGCCTCACAAATTTCCCGCTTCAATTCGAAGGACACCCCAGCAATGACCACTCCACGCTGAAGAATGGAGGAAGTAGGTTCAGGAGGTGATATCAGATCAATACTGCGAGATAAGGCATCAGCCTTGACATTCTTGGAACCAGGTCAAAAGGTGATGGAAAAATGAAAACGTGAAAAAAAAGCGACCACCTCACCTGTCTAGGGGTCAAACATTTGGCAGACTCAATGTAAGACAGGTTCTTGTGGTCTGTAATCACAATGATCTGATGAGCAGCCCCCCCAAAAAAGTGTCGCTGTGCTGTGGACACTCAATGGAATGACCCTGCACTAAGGAGTCAATTTTTGCATGGGGTTTCCGGAAGGGTTAAACAAGCTCTGCTAATGTATGAGACTCCTGCCTCTCTGGAGGCTGCTATGGTGCTTGTAGTACGCATTGATCGCCGCTTTCGTCAGAGGTCGCAGGAGACATTGCCTGTGGGGGGGGCAGTCTCTGGTGAGGTTGCCTCGGGTGAATCCGTGGAACCTATGCAGATCGCTGGTATATCACATACACATAATAACAAGCATAAATGTCCCTTGCCCAGAAAGCAAGGGATCTGTTATTTTTGTGGCAAAAAAAGACATTTTATTAATGCTTGCCCCCTGGTGCCTAAGAAAGACGCGCCGGCGGAAAACTGCTAGGCTCAGAGGGTTTGAAGTAGTCTAGTCTGAGCCTTTGCATATCCTCCGTGGTGGTCTCCCAGTGTATGCTCCCTGCCAAGGTAGTAATCGGGGGCCAAGAGCTGTCGATTACTGTATTTGTAGATAGTGGTTCAGCCGCTGATCTCATTGATGAAAAGTTTGCGCGTACAGTGGGATTTAAGGTGGAGACGCTGCCTAATCCTATCCAGGTGGTTACCATCAATGCCTCCCCTCTCTCACAAGGGGAGATTAAAGAGTTTGTGGCTGATGTAAAACTCCACATTGAGGTCCTACACTCTGAGCGGGTAACATGTAAGGTGCTCAGTAATTTACCTGCTCAGGTAGTTCTGGGGTTTCAATGGTTGTCTATGCACAATCTGGTGATTGATTAGAAGACCCAGGACATAATCCAGTGGAGCAGATATTGCCAGGAGAGTTGTCTGGCCACATGTATCTCCGCTGTGACTCCCAGCATCCCAGAGCCACTGCTGGACTTTGCTGATGTATTTTCTGAAAGAGGTTGTTCAGAGCTGCCACTGCACCGACCCTATGACTGTGCTATTAGGTTAAAACCTGGGACCAAGTTACTGAAAGCCAGGATGTTTAATATCTCAGGTCCTGAGAGGCAAGCTCTCAAAGAATACATTGCAGAAAGTCTAAGCAAAGGGCACATCAGGCCTTCATCATCTCCATTGGTGGCAGGGTTCTTCTTTGTCAAGAAGAAAGATGGCGGATTACGCCCGTGTCTGGATTTCAGGGAACTCGACCAGATTACGGTACGTGACCCATACCCAATGCCACTGATACCCGATTTGTTCAACCAGGTGTCTGGTGCCAAATGGTTTTCCAAGCTTGACCTCAGGGGGTCGGACAATCTCATAAGAGTCCGTCAGGGGGATGAATGGAAGACGGCATTTAATACCCCTGAGGGTCATTTTGAGAATTTGGTGATGCCATTTGGGTTGACGAGTGCGCCAGCAGTATTTCAACATTTCATAAATGATGTCCTTTCTCATCTCTTGGGGAAATTTGTTATTATATACCTTGATGACATTCTTATTTACTCACGCGACCGTGATGCACACATAGAGCATGTTAGGCAGGTATTGCAGTGGCTCAGGGAGAACAAGCTCTATGCCAAGCTTGAGAAATGTGTATTTGTCCAAGATTACCTTTTTTGGGTTATGTAATTTCCGCCTCAGGGTTTAAAATGGACACCGCTAAGATGCAAGCGGTGCTGCAGTGGGATCGGCCTGATAATCTCAAGGCGCTTCAGCGATTCCTGGGCTTTTCCAATTATTATAGGAAATTTATTAAGAATTTTTCTATGATTGCTAAACCGCTCACCGACATGACTAAAAAAGGTACCAATTTTTCTGACTGGTCTGAGGCTGCTGTGCGCGCTTTTGAATTCCTAAAAAACAGTTTTGCTTCAGCTCCCATCCTAGTTCAGCCTGATGTCTCCCTACCATTTACCGTGGAGGTGGATGCATCTGAGGTTGGAGTGGGGACGGTACTGTCTCATGGTCCATCCTTGGGCAAATTGCATCCATGTGCCTACTTCTCCAAGAAGCTGTCGCCTGCCGAGTGTAATTACGATATTGGTAACAGGGAATTGTTGGCCATCAAGTTGGCATTTGAGGAATGGCGACACTTCTTGGAGGGGGCTGTCCATCAGATTACTGTTATAACAGACCATAAAAATCTGCTTTATTTAGAGTCTGCTAAACGCCTGTCCCTCAGACAGGCTCGCTGGGTGTTATTCTTCACCCGGTTCAATTTTTTTGTAACATACCGACCAGGTTCTAAGAATACTAAGGCGGACGCCTTGTCCAGATGTTTTTCAGGTGGAGAGCCACGGGAGGATCCGATGCCTATCCTCCAAAAGGGAGTTGTGGTCTCGGCTCTCACGACAGAAGTTGAGGCAGAGATTGCTGAGGCTCAGGAGGAGGTACCGCCGGATCTTCCTCCTAATAAATCGTTTGTGCCACTACACCTACGCATAAAGGTGTTAGGGGAACATCACGATACTGTCCTGGCGGGCCACCCAGGGGTTAAGGGCACTCTGGAACTTGTATCACGTCGTTTTTGGTGGCCCAAAATCCGGCAGGACGTCTCCTCATATGTGTCAGCCAGTACCAGGTGCGCACGGGCCAAGACACCACACTCCCGTCCTGCTGGCACGTTGCATCCTCTCTGTGTGCCCAGTAAGCCATGGACTGAGATTTCCATGGATTTCATTACTGATTTGCCCTCCTCGGCTGGGAACACGGTCATTCTGGTAATAGTTGATCGGTTCTCTAAAATGTCGCATTTCGTTGCTTTGCAATCTTAGCCCAATGCGAAGACCCTTGCTCAGGTATTTATTCGAGAGGTGGTCAGACTTCATGGTGTCCCATCTGACATTGTATCTGATAGAGGTACACAATTTGTGGCAAAATTTTGGAGAGCTTTTTGTTCACGCCTAGGTATTAAATTGTCTCATTCATCGGCTTTCCATCCGCAGTCGAATGGGCAGACTGAGCGTATGAACCAAAACCTGGAACAATACTTACGCTGTTTTGTGTCTGACAATCAGGAAGAGTGGTCGGCGTTTCTTCCCCGGCGAAAACACGGGGTGGTACTGAAAGAGGTACCACGGTGTAACGGGGTCTTCCAAGCTGGGGTACCTCTTTCAGTACCACCCCGTGTTTTCGGAGGTCCGCTCTGCGTTGGCTGGAGTCTGAATGAATGACGCTGGCTGGAATTCCTCTGAGTGCATGGGCGCAAATAAAAGATCACTGCTTCTCCATGGTATTTCCAGTCTGACAACACTTTACTCACAGGACACAGAATATATCACACAGATACAGAGGGCCGGCCAATAGACAAGCGTCAGGCCAGACATGCATTACAAAAGCCGCAGGTGGCCGGAGCCTGCGGAGGTTTACTGTGGGAATTACAAAGGTGGGGGGAGGGCGGACACTGCTGATACATTAGGGACATGCATCTCACATGGAACCTATTATATATACATACAGTGGGGCAAAAAAGTATTTAGTCAGTCAGCAATAGTGCAAGTTCCACCACTTAAAAAGATGAGAGGCGTCTGTAATTTACATCATAGGTAGACCTCAACTATGGGAGACAAACTGAGAAAAAAAATCCAGAAAATCACATTGTCTGTTTTTTTTCATTTTATTTGCATATTATGGTGGAAAATAAGTATTTGGTCAGAAACAAAATTTCATCTCAATACTTTGTGATATATCCTTTGTTGGCAATGACAGAGGTCAAACGTTTTCTGTAAGTCTTCACAAGGTTGCCACACACTGTTGTTGGTATGTTGGCCCATTCCTCCATGCAGATCTCCTCTAGAGCAGTGATGTTTTTGGCTTTTCGCTTGGCAACATGGACTTTCAACTCCCTCCAAAGGTTTTCTATAGGGTTGAGATCTGGAGACTGGCTAGGCCACTCCAGGACCTTGAAATGCTTCTTATGAAGCCACTCCTTCGTTGCCCTGGCGGTGTGCTTTGGATCATTGTCATGTTGAAAGACCCAGCCACGTTTCATCTTCAATGCCCTTGCTGATGGAAGGAGGTTTGCACTCAAAATCTCACGATACATGGCCCCATTCATTCTTTCATGTACCCGGATCAGTCGTCCTGGCCCCTTTGCAGAGAAACAGCCCCAAAGCATGATGTTTCCACCACCATGCTTTACAGTAGGTATGGTGTTTGATGGATGCAACTCAGTATTCTTTTTCCTCCAAACACGACAAGTTGTGTTTCTACCGAACAGTTCCAGTTTGGTTTCATCAGACCATAGGACATTCTCCCAAAACTCCTCTGGATCATCCAAATGCTCTCTAGCAAACTTCAGACGGGCCCGGACATGTACAGGCTTAAGCAGTGGGACACGTCTGGCACTGCAGGATCTGAGTCCATGGTGGCGTAGTGTGTTACTTATGGTAGGCCTTGTTACATTGGTCCCAGCTCTCTGCAGTTCATTCACTAGGTCCCCCCACGTGGTTCTGGGGTTTTTGCTCACCGTTCTTGTGATCATTCTGACCCCACGGGGTGGGATTTTGCGTGGAGCACCAGATCGAGGGAGATTATCAGTGGTCTTGTATGTCTTCCATTTTCTAATTATTGCTCCCACAGATGATTTCTTCACTCCAAGCTGGTTGGCTATTGCAGATTCAGTCTTCCCAGCCTGGTGCAGGGCTACAATTTTGTTTCTGGTGTCCTTTGACAGCTCTTTGGTCTTCACCATAGTGGAGTTTGGAGTCAGACTGTTTGAGGGTGTGCACAGGTGTCTTTTTATACTGATAACAAGTTTAAACAGGTGCCATTACTAAAGGTAATGAGTGGAGGAAAGAGGAGACTCTTAAAGAAGAAGTTACAGGTCTGTGAGAGCCAGAAATCTTGATTGCTTGTTTCTGACCAAATACTTATTTTCCACCATAATATGCAAATAAAATGAAAAAAAAACAGACAATGTGATTTTCTGGATTTTTTTTTCTCAGTTTGTCTCCCATAGTTGAGGTCTACCTATGATGTAAATTACAGACGCCTCTCATCTTTTAAGTGGTGGAACTTGCACTATTGCTGACTGACTAAATACTTTTTTGCCCCACTGCATAACTGCACAACATATTCTGGGTGCTGAGTGGTTCTGTAACAGTCGCCTACTCTCCATTTCCTTGAGGTTGGTGGCCCCCACCTCAATAGGTTCTGTATATGGTACATCAGAGTTAGCCAGATGTAAAGGAACCTCTCGTTGCATTACATCTTTCTCCCGCAACCTCCGATCCATACGAATGGCCTGAGTCATAGATTCCTTCAAGGAGCTGGGTGGCGTATGGAGAGCCAGTGCATCCTTAAGAAGATCCGACAGTTCCCTCCTGAACTGACATCTCAGTGCGGATTCATTTCAGGTCACTTCAGTAGACCACCGTCTAAACTCAGAGCAATACCATTCAACAGTGAGTTTACCCTGGGAGATACCCATGAATGCGTCCTCTGCCACCCAGACCCGGTCCAGTTTGTCAAAAATCAGTCCTAAAACCTCAAAGAACCTATCCATAGACACATGTTCAGGGACCGTAGCAGGTAAAAAAAAAGCCCACATTTGAGGACCCTTCCGGAGTAAGGAAATGATTACCCCCACCCGTTGACTCTCATCACCAGAGGACTGGGGTCTCAGAGAGAAAAGCAGCTTATCACTGTCTCTGAACATACAGACTCTCTCCTTTTCCCCAAAGAAAGTATCTGGGAGCATGACCATAGGTTCAGGAGAGTGTAGCAAGTGTAAAGCAGTGTGTTTCCACGCTGTGCAGTTATGAGGCAGTGACCCAAGCAAGTTCAAACAATGCTCCAAACACAACTTACTTGGTGCACAGCACGCTGTATCTTCCGGGTCACAGCCGGGTAAACAAAACGCCAGTTCAGGGCAGTTGCCGTGAGCGACGTACAGCCGGGTATACAGGGAGGGTTGCCAGTACCTTTGGCTCCGCTGGCCCTGTGTTAACTCACACAGGGCGTGCTCTGCTGAACACCTGCTCTGTTTCCTCACCAGAGCAACACTGACTCACTCAATCCCCCTTGTAGGTTTTTTTTCCTTTTTCAACCTGTGGCCATAGGCCACTCATAAGACCTGGGCTGGAGGAAACGGACCGGACCCCACTAACTTCCTGAAGTCCGTTTCAAAAATAAAAGCCCATACTGAGTTTTCCTAAACAAACTCCTTGGTCCAAATAGCTTGACCAGATTTGAACTTACTTTCTGCCCTGCGAGTCACAGGCACATTGCTGTGATCACAAGGCACTCCAGCGGATCTAATACATTTCAGAGCACATCCTAGGGGATACATAGCGACCCTCACATATGACACCGGTCACTGCCTCACACAAGACATTTATGGGGTCCGGGTGCTTACAGGCTGATTGTGTCATAGAACCCTGAAAAGGTTTAATCGTCCCAGAAAGTTCTCTCTGAAGTTGATTATGGGAAGTGGCCAGGACTCTATGTTCCACAGACAAGTCCTGCATCATATGAGTCAAATTAGATATCTGATCTGCCAGGGTACTAAGTGGATCCATAAAGAGATGAGAAAAAGGAAAGAGAAAAAAAACTGTCAGTGGTCAGTTATAATGTCAAGTTGCAGCTCCCCAAGTAAATGCACACTCCACTAGATAGCAGTAGAGTGGAGTGAGGGCTACAATACAGCACAGAACAGAGCACAGGAGCGAGGCTACCACCAGGTGGCAGCAGAATAGTCAAACAAGCCGGGTCAATACCAGAGAGTAACTGAGTAAAAAGGGAAGTAACAAACAAAGGGTCAGAGCCGCGCCAGAGGGTCAATGCCAGTCAGAAGCTGAAGTACCAGAAGCAAGAGACAAAATCAGGTCAGAGCAAATGCCGAGTCAAATACCAGAAAATCCGAACACTAAGGGAAACACTGAGTCGTGGCGGGAGGAGAGGAAGGAACAGACACGGGCAGAGACAGCTAAACACAGCAGGACAAATCAGGGTATCACCAGAGTCAGCTACTTACGCCGTAGGAAGAAAATATAACTGACACCACCTGAAGGATGCAGTGGAGAGAAATAGCAGACCCGACACTAAAATGAGGCAGAGAAAAGTTAACCCCTGACATGACCAGACTGGGAAAGAGGGAGACAGGACTCCAAACCCGGCCTGGATCATGAGATGGAGTGGTTGCATTTTGGCACCGTCCTGGTTGTAAACTGTATATACCCCAGATATGGATTATGGCGTGGGACACAGCGAAGGACAAGTATGGTATATTGTTGGTTTGTTATTTTTTATTTTTTACAGGAGATTGAGGGTGTCGCATGGATTAGGTGTGGTTGTAAGTAGGTTTAATTAAGAATAATAAAGGAATTTGTGTCTTTATTTCAATTAAAGGATTTTTTACTGGGTGTCTGTGTTTTCTTTACAATTTGACTATGGGGTTAGTAATAGGGGCATCTTATTGATGCCTCTCCATTACTAACCCCCAAATATTACCCCATATGCCACCGCTACAGGGCCGTGGGAAGAGCAAGGCTATGTGCCAGAATTGACGCATCTTAGAGATGCGCCGTTTCTGGGGTGGCTGAGAGCTGATGTTTTTAGCCGGGGGGCCACTGTCCAAGGCCTCTTTGTAGGCTATTAACATCAGCCCTTAGCTGTCTGCATAGCCATTGCTGGCTATTAATTATAGGGGGACCCCACGCCATTTTTTTTGTAAAATAACCTATTAATTAAATGTCCTGTATTTTGCACACCCACTATACTAATTGTATTTGTCACTGACATGTAAATATCTACCTATTCTATATAGATTTACTGTATGTAATCCATCTCTCCTATCCTGTTGTCTACTGCAGTGATTTTACAGAAGCCGGCAGATATATTACCGGCTATTCCTCTATCTATCTACCTCTGCAATATAAAAATATATATACATATATATATATATATACAGTATATATGTGTGTGTGTGTTTCACCTACATATATATATTCTATGTGTATATATCTATTCTTTTCTAACCTGTCAGTGTTATTTTACTATACACTGCACATTAATTGCCGGCTTTTCAAAGGACACCGGTGCGTAAAAATCGGACTGCTGCTCATGGTGCAAGTGCTGCGTGATTTTTTTCTTGCACCCATTGACTTCCATTGCGGGATGTGATCCGATTTCTGATTACAATCGCAGCATGCTCAAGGAGGAGATCCCAAGAGGGAAAAAATCACCAGATTCCTGCGCTGCTATATTTCAACCATCAAATAGAGGAAATCCAAGTAGATTGTAGAAATTGGTTCCAATATCAGTAGTTTATTTATGGTACATACAGAGACAACGCATTTCGAGGCTATTCAGTGACCTCTTCTTCAGGTCGAATGTACAGGAATGAAGATAAATCAGAAGTAGGCGGTGTATATCATATCGAGGTTAGGCCCCCCGCTGTTCACAAAAAAAAAATGGAGGGGGAGGGGGCAGTAACCAAATGCAAGTACATAGAACTTTCACAAAAAAAGGCCAAGTGTTAAAAGACACAATAACCTACATCCCATAGATCACAAGTTGGACTAATTAAAAAAGAAATAAAAAATAAGAGTATTTAAAAATGAAACCAGGATCAAACCAATAAGGTTGTGGGACTGAGTGTATGTATATGAACCAAGGTCATCCACTTTAACTAGTAGTGCTATATGTATTCTGCTATATTTGACTGATAAGATAGACATATGTTAAAATGGAAAATAAACATTATACATGGGGAGCGCCAGAGACCATGAATGTGGGTAACCCAAAGTGTTTTCCAGTTCCCACGGTCAGTACTGACGTCAGAGGCCAGGGAGACATTTCCAAGGAAGCGGAGAGATGTCAGCCGAACCCTTCAACACCAGATATCTGAGCTATTGGGATCATTAAAAAGTATCAGAGGATCCCAGGTGAGAGGAAAAAAAAAGAAAAAATGCTGGATGAATACATATGAGGGGAAGTTTTACTCGAAGATATCACACACCTCATTGAGGCCATTCGGATTTATAGTATTCATCCTATAAATCCAATAAATTTCTCTCCTACACAGAGCCTGGAATCTGTTAGGAGTATTAGGAGTAATCCGGTCTATAGGTAAAAACCGCAAACCCGAGAAATCCCGTCCATGTGTAATAGCGCAGTGTCTGGACAGGCCGTGCTTCATGAAGCCTTTTTTAGTATTGTGGCGATGTGCATTGATTCTCTTTCTTAATGTCTGTGTTGTCCGCCCTATATACTGTTTATTGCAGCTACACTGTATCAAATAAATGACAAAGTCCGACTCGCAGGACAATCGCTCACGTATGGGGAAGGATTCATTAGTAGAGGTAGAGCTGAAAGAGGACACATTATGAGTAATGCCTTTGCAACAATGGCATTTCAGTTTCCCACATCGAAACACTCCAATATTGCTGGCTTTTTTATTATTCAAAAAAGGATTAGAGGTCTGCTCATTCAAACGACTGGGGGCCAATATATTTTTGATCATGGGAGCCCTCCTATAAGTGATCCTGGGGTTCTCAGGCAAGGAATTCCCCAAGATAGGATCACTGCGGAGAATGTGCCAATTCTTCATTAATATGCTTTTCATTTGTTTGTGGCACTTATTAAACGTAGTTAGAAAATTAACCCGAGAAATCCCCATCCTCTCGGTTCCTTTTCTTTATAAGTAGCGTTTCCTGATCACACTCAGTCTGTACATGTCTGAGGGATTTTTCAATAAGTTTTTTAGGATAATTTTGTGCATAAAACCTTTTTTTTAAAAACTCAGCCTGCTCTAAAAAGTCTTTCTCCTCACTACAATTCCTCCTAATCCTCTTAAACTGATTTACCGGTATATTAAAGACCCACTTAAAATAATGCCCACTTTCAAAATGTAAAAAACTGTTTGCATCTACCGTCTTAAAAAAAGTCTTAGTGTGAATACTGCAGTTTTCAATAAATAAATTTAAATCCAGAAAATCAATGGCGGTATCACTAAAATGGGGAGTAAAATTAAAACCCCATTCATTGGAATTCAGATAATCAATGAAAGAACCAAGGTTATGTGTCGGTTATCCCAGACTAAAATGAGATCATCAATAAAACGCTTATAAAAATGATCTTGTTTTTAAAAACAGAATTCTCTATAAAAATGTTCTCAAAACATCCCATAACGAGATTAGCAATGGTTGGTGCTACTTTAGATCCCATAGCCACACCCGTTAATTGGTGATAAAAGGCACCTAAAAAGGTAAAAAAATTATTTTTCATGATTAGTGAAATTCCATTGTATATAAAAGTTCTCTGGGGGGATGAAAGCCGATCATCGGATTCCAAATGAAATAATAGACATGATAGGGCTAAATCTTGCTGAATATTTGAATAAAGTGCTGTAATATCGAAAGTTACAAATATATATGAATCCTTCCACTGTACTGTCTTCAAGAGTTGAATCAAGTGAGCTGAGTCCCTTAAAAAGCTGGGTAGTGTAAAAACATGGACTTTCATCACAGAATCAATATATTCAGCCAATCCGCTATAAATAGAACCAATGCTTGATATAATTGGCCTGCCTGGGGGGGTTATTAACCCCTTCATGACCCAGCCTAATTTGACCTTAATGACCTGGCCATTTTTTGCAATTCTGACCAATGTCCCTTTATGAGGTAATAACTCACGAACGCTTCAATGCATCCTAGCGATTCCGAGATTGTTTTTTCGTGACATATTGAGCTTCATGATAGTGGTATATTTAGGTCAATAATTTTTGCGTTTATTTGTGAAAAAAATGGAAATTTGGCGAAAATTTAGAAAATTTTGCAATTTTCAAATTTTGAATTTTTATTCTGTTAAACCAGAGAGTTATGTGACACAAAATAGTTAATAAATAACATTTCCCACATGTCTACTTTGCATCAGCACAATTTTGGAAACAACATTTTTTTTCGTTAGGAAGTTATAAGGGTTAAAAGTTGACCAGCAATTTCTCATTTTTACAACAAAATTTACAAAACCATTTTTTTTAGGGACCACCTCACGTTTGAAGTCACTTTGAGGGGTCTATATGGCAGAAAATACCCAAAAGTGTCACCATTCTAAAAACTGCACCCCTCAAGCTACTCAAAACTACATTCAAGAAGATTATTAACCCTTCAGGTGCTTCACAGGAACTAAAGCAACATGGAATGAAAAAATGGACATTTTAATTTTTCCAACCAAAATTTTATTTTAGCATCAGTTTTTTCATTTTCACATGGGTAACAGGATAAAATGTATCCTAAAATTTGTTGGGCAATTTCTCCTGAGTACACTGATACCTCATATGTGGTCATAAACCACTGTTTGGGCGCACGGCAGGGCTCGGAAGGCAAGGAGCGCCATTTTACTTTTTGAATGTAAAATATGCTTGAATGTTTAGCGGTTGCCATGTCTTGTTTTAAGAGTACCTGTGTGCCTAAACATTGGAGCTCCCCCACAAGTGAGCCCATTTTGGAAACTAGACCCTCCAAGGAACTTATCTAGATGCATAGTATGCACTTTGAACCCCCAGGTGCTTCACAAATTGATCTGTAAAAAAAAAAAGTACTTTTTTTTTCACAAAAATTTTATTTGGCCTCAGTTTTTTCATTTTCACATGGGCAACAGGATAAAATGGATCCTAAAATTTGTTGGGCAATTTCTCCAGAGTACATCAATATCTCATATGTGGTCATAAACCACTGTTTGGGCGCACCGCAAGGCCCGGAAGGGAAGGAGCGCCATGTGACTTTTTGATTGGAAAATTAGCTCCAATCGTTAGCGGACACCATGTCGCATTTGGAGAGCCCCTGTGTGCCTAAACATTGGAGCTCCCCCACAAGTGACCCCATTTTGGAAACTAGACCCCCGAAGGAACTTATCTAGATGTGTGGTGAGCACTTTGAACCCCCAAGTGCTTCACAGAAGTTTATAACGCAGAGCAGTGAAAATAAAAAAATAATTTTTTTTCCTCAAAAATGATTTTTTTAGCCCGCTATTTTTTATTTTCCCAAGGGTAACAGGATAAATTGGACCCCAAAAGTTGTTGTCCAGTTTGTCCTGAGTACACTGGTACCCCATATGTGGGGGAAAACCACTGTTTGAGCGCACGGCATGACTCAGAAGGGAAGGAGCGTCATTTGACTTTTTGAATGGAAAATTAGCTCCAATCGTTAACGGACACCATGTTGTGTTTGCAGAGCCCCTGTGTGCGTAAACTTTGGAGCTCCCCCACAAATGACCCCATTTTGGAAACCAGACCCCTTAAGGAACTTATCTAGATGCATAGTGAGCACTTTGAACCCCCAGGTGCTACACAGAAGTTTATAACGCAGAGCCGTTAAAATAAAAATATTTTTTTTCCCTCAAAAAATAAATTTTTAGCCTGCTATTTTTTATTTTCACAAAGGTAACAGGATAAATTGGACCCCAAAAGTTGTTGTCCAGCTTGTCCTGAGTACGCTGGTACCACATATGTGGGGGGGGACCACTGTTTGGGCACACGTTGGGGCTCAGAAGGGAAGTAGTGACGTTTTGAAATGCCGACTTGATGGAATGGTCTGTGGGCGTCATGTTATGTTTGCAGAGCCCCTGATGTACCTAAACAGTGGATACCCCCCACAAATGACCCCATTTTGGAAACTAGATCACCCAAGAAACTAATATAGATGTGTGGTGAGCACTTTGAACCCCCAAGTGCTTCACAGAAGTTTATAACGCAGAGCCGTGAAAATAAAAAAATATTTTTTTTTCCTCAAAAAATTATTTTTAGTCCACTATTTTTTATTTTCACAAGGGTAACAGGATAAATTGGACCCCAAAAGTTGTTGTCCAGTGTGTCCTGAGTACGCTGGTACCCCATAAGTGGGGGGGGACCACTGTTTGGGCACACGTTGGGGCTCGGAAGGGAAGTAGTGACGCTTTGAAATGAAGACTTGATGGAATGGTCTGTGGGCGTCATGCTACATTTGCAGAGCCCCTAATGTACCTAAACAGTGGAAACCCCCCACAAGTGACCCCATTTTGGAAACTATATCACCTAAGGAACTAATCTAGATGTGAGGTGAGAACTTTGAACCCCCAAGTGCTTCACAGAAGTTTATAACGCAGAGCTGTGAAAATAAAAAATATTTTTTTTCCTCAAAAAGTGATTTTTAGCCCACTATTTTTTATTTTCACAAGGGTAACAGGATAAATTGGACCCCAAAAGTTGTTGTCCAGTTTGTCCTGAGTACGCTGGTACCCCATATATGGGGGGGGGACCACTGTTTGGGCACACGTTGGGGCTCGGAAGGGAAGTAGTGACGCTTTGAAATGCCGACTTGATGAAATGGTCTGTGGGCGTCATGTTACGTTTGCAGAGCCCCTGATGTACCTAAACAGTGGAAACCCCCCACAAGTGGCCCCATTTTGGAAACTAGACCCCCCAAGGAACTTATCTAGATGTGTGGTGAGCACGTTGAACCCCCAAGTGCTTCACAGAAGTTTATAACGCAGAGCTGTGAAAATAAAAAAATATTTTTTTCCTCAAAAAGTGATTTTTAGCTCACTATTTTTTATTTTCACAAGGGTAACAGGATAAATTGGACCCCAAAAGTTGTTGTCCAGTTTGTCCTGAGTACGCTGGTACCCCATATATGGGGGGGACCACTGTTCGGGGACACGTTGGGGCTCGGAATGGAAGTAGTGACGTTTTGAAATGCCTACTTGATGGAATGGTCTGTGGGCGTCATGTTATGTTTGCAGAGCCCCTGATGTATCTAAACAGTGGAAACCCCCCACAAGTGACCCCATTTTGGAAACTAGACCCCCCAAGGAACTTATCTAGATGTGTGGTGAGCACATTGAACCCCCAAGTGCTTCACAGTAGTTTATAACGCAGAACCGTGAAAATAAAAAATCTTTTTTTTCCACAAAAATAATTATTTTAGCCCCCATTTTTTTATTTTCCCAAGGGTAACAGGAGAAATTAGACCCCCAAAGTTGTTGTGCAATTTTTCCTGAGTACCCTGATACCCCATAAGTGGGGGTACACCACTGTTTGGGCACACGTCGGGGCTCGAAATGGAGGGAGCACCGTTTGACTTTTTGAACGCAAAATTGGCTGGAATAAATGGTGGCTCCATGTCGCGTTTGGAGAGCCCCTGATGTGCCTAAACAGTGGAAACCCCTCAATTCTATCTCCAACCCTAACGCCAACACACCCCTAACCCTAATCCCAACCCTAATCATAACCCTAACCACAACCCTAATCGCAACACACCCCTAACGAAATCCCAACTCTAACCCTAACCACAAGCCTAATCGTAATCCCAACCCCAACCCTAATCCCAATTCCAACCCTAACCCTAAATTCAACCCTAACCCTAAATTCAACCCTAACCCTTAGTGCAACCCTAACCCTTAGTCCAACCTTAACCCTTAGTCCAACCCTAACCCCTAGTCCAACCCTAACCCCTAGTCCAACCCTAACCCCTAGTCCAACCCTAACCCTTAGTCCAACCCTAACCCTTAGTCCAACCCTAACCCTAACCCTAGCCCTAACCCTAGCCCTAACCCTAGCCCTAACCCTAGCCCTGGACCTAACCCTAATGGAAAAAAAAAAAAATATTTTATTATTTGTCCCTACCTATGGGGGTGGTGATTTACTTTTTATTTATTTTGATCACTAT
Source organism: Dendrobates tinctorius (assembly GCF_039654945.1). Classification (NCBI taxonomy): domain Eukaryota; kingdom Metazoa; phylum Chordata; class Amphibia; order Anura; family Dendrobatidae; genus Dendrobates; species Dendrobates tinctorius. The sequence continues at coordinate 546,392 of NW_027362120.1, read as the reverse complement.
GAAAGTTTATCATAGTGATCAAAATAAATGAATGAATCTGCAGCGTCGCAGATTCAATTCAGCGCACTGCGCATGCGCCCGCCATCTTGCAAGATGGCGGCGCCCATGACGCTGGACGGCAGGACACCGGGACGGATAGCGGGAGATTGGAGGCACAAAGGAGGGTGAGGGGGTGATCGGAGGGTGAGAGGGGATGATCGGAGGGCTGGGGGGGCGGAGGGAAGGCGGGGGGCAGATCATGACGGCGGCTGCCGATCGGTGCCGTCAGAAGGTGGCGGCAGCCGATCGGTGCCATCTGTCGGTGTGGGGGGGGTCGGGTCTCGGTGTCCAGCCATGTCCGATGCTATTTCAGCATCGGCCATGGCTGGATTGTAATATTTCACCAATTTTCATTGGTGAAATATTACAATCGCTCTGATTGGCAGTTTCACTTTTAACAGCCAATCAGAGCGATCGTAGGCACGTGGGGGCTAAGCCACACCCCCAGGTGTTAACTCTGAAGGGTCCTTTGTGTGCGGGTCGGGTGACCTTTCAGTGACCCCGGTCACCCGACCCGCAGGGGGGCTATTTATAGCATGACGCCTACGTAGGCGTCATAGGTCGTTTGGGCACTGCTTTTCATGACGCCTACGTAGGCGTCATAGGTCGTGAAGGGGTTAAAATCTTTCTGTACCTTGGGGAGGTGATAAAAAAAGGAATATTTGGATTTTTAACCATTAAAAACCTCCCCTCTTTCTCATCAAGGATACCATCTTTCTTGGCATTTTTTATAAAAGACAAATACTCCTTTAAAATATTGGTACCAGGATAAGATTTAACTTTGGAATAAAAATTGGAGTCCGATAAAATTTTAAAAGCCTCTTGGCAATAAGTATTAAAATCCTGTATGACAATCCCCCCACCCTTATCTGCTGGGTGTATAACTATTTCGCGATTGTTTGCCAGATTTTTCAATGCCATTTTCTCTAATCCAGTCAGTATACCTTTTTTATCGTTGAAATTTTTCAAGGATTTGAATTCCTTGAGTACAAGGTCCCCAAATACATTAATAAAACTCCCCATGTTCTCTATAGGAAAAAAATTCGATTTGGACTTCACATCCACATGTAAATGAGTATCAGAAACCGGGGTCAATGTTTCTTTTGGTAATTTCACGTTATCCTTTTTTAGTATTACTACGAAGTGTGAGCTTTCTTAAGAAAAGTTGAACGTCCATAAATAAATTAAAATCACTAGGGTAATGTGAGGGACTAAAAGACAGACCCTTGGAAAATACTTTCTCTTCAATCGGTTTGAGTAGGTAGCCCTGGACCATGTGAAGCTGGTTCCAAGCCGGTCAGGCTACATCTATGCTCTTACCATTGTAGACCACTACTCAAGATTCCTGGTAGTTCTGCCTGTCAAAGACCAGACAGCCAGGACAGCAGCCAGAGCGTTTCAACAGCACTTCTGTAGACCACATGGATATCCTGAAAGAGTGCTTACAGATCAAGGTCCTGCTTTTGAGGCAGAAGTGTTCCAAGAATTCTGTAACTTTTATGGTTGTAAGAAGATCCGGACAATACCGTACCACCCACAGACCAATGGCATGTGTGAGAAGATGAATCAGGTAGTGATTGACCTACTGAAGACTTTGCCCTTGGAGGAAAGGAATCTGTGTGTCATGATCCAGTGTTGGATCTGGCGGTATTAAAAGCACAAAGTGAACTTTTTTTACTTTGGTTAAGTTCAAAGGTGTTTTGACTGTCCCCGGTGGTGGTTGTGGTATTGCACTTTGGGTTTTTGTGCACTTAATTAGGTATCAGGTGTGACACCCTATAAAGGTGTGCTAGAGGTGTGCAATCACTGCCTGTGATATTGTGAGAGTGTGTTCACAGTTTTTGGGAGAGCCTGGAGGAAGGATGGAGCTGGTGAGGAGTCCTGCGCAGCTTAGCCAGGGGGGACTTGTTGCAGCTATGGTGTCTGGACGAAGGGCTGGCATGGCGTGGTGGGGTCACAGTGATGGAGTCAGCGGGAAGTGTCTGCATGGTCTGGTGGAGTGGCTACTATGGAGAGTGGCACGCACCATGTGGGACTTGGCCGCTGAGCTGGGCTCAAGCATGCTTGACTTCGTGGCAGAAGCTGAACACTTCCTTGGGACTCTGGTTCTAAGCAGCTGCAACTGGTGTTGGACTCTGCTCCAAGGCTGCACTAAGGTGAAGGATCCTGTTATGGTGATGGATCCAGGTGGAGGAGAAGATGCACTCAGGTGGAGGGCTCTGTTGCTAGGAGCGCACACAACAGAGCAAAGCTAAGTGGTGTTTCCCCTGTATTGTCTCTTTCCTCATGTGTGTTATTAGTGCAGTGGTGGGATTAGTCTCCGCACCGACCCATTCCCTAGTGAGGGTTTAGGGTCAGGGTGAGCAAGGGCGTTAAGGTACGCGTGCGGCGACAGGTGCGGAGCCTGTTTAGGGAATGTAAGGAGTGCAGGGACTCTGGCTCAGGGGAGCTTAGGAGGTCTCCATTTCCCCATTCCCTATCGCAGGGCCCACCATTGTTAAAGTTTCCCAGGTTCCCCCTTTATTATTTGATTATTGTATGTATAACGTGTAATACCTAAATTCGCCAGGTGGAGGCGGTGTATCCACCTGCACGTGTTATTATTTAAATTCGCCCCACTGGAGGCGGTGTATCCAGGGTCACGTGTGTTATGCGTCCGCCTTGCGGAAACATCTGCGACCTGACACACGTGATCATGACATTATCACAGGCCATACAGTTTTTTTTTTCTGGTGCGCTTTGGCCATGTGGAGACCGCTGAGTAATTGCTGCCGGGCCTCACTGATGTGAGTGAGGAGCGGCAAGGTGTTTAGAGCCGCTGCAGCAGCAGTTATCACGGTCTGGGGCCTCTGCTCAGATAACCAGAGAAAAAAAAAAATGGCGGCTGCGGTCTGGCAAAAGCCCCTAGAGTCACTGCTGGGGAGCGGGACTTACTCTCGCACGGGGAGGTACCCAGGCAGGTGGGAGGAATGGTGCCCCACCGAGCTGCCTGGTATTCCCTGAGGTGAAGGGGTACATCCCTGTGGTGAGCAGACTAGGTGTGTAGTCGCTGCTGGGGAGCGGGACTTGCTCTTACAGGGGACGCACCCAGGCAGGTGGGAGGAATGGTGCCCCACGGAGCTGCCTGGTATTCCCCGAGGTGAAGGGGTACGCCCCTGTGGTGAGCTGACTGGTGTGATAGTCCGCGGGGTTTACGCCATATCTTCTATGCCATCGAAGAAGCCGCCCTCCTGGTCGTGTGGAGGTGACCAGTGAGAGTATATTTCCTCCATTTCCCGGTCCCCTTCTCCTCCTGGTGTGTGCAGCAGGTGTGCTGCGGGGGAGTAGGGACAAATCTCTACCCTCGCCATTAACCAACCCTAGGAGGCGCAGTCCTCATGGTGAAAGGGTTGGAGGGTGGTGTCCCTTGGTGAATAGTGGGGGTGTGAGTGTGGTGACACAGGGGGACGCCTCTGTTGTCAAGTCCAGAGTGAGTTCACCAAAAAATGACAAACGAATGTGTGTAATAAACGTTCAGGTCCGGACCTGTGTGTGAACGAGCATGTATGGGTGCCACCAAAAAACATCTTGGAAATGTGTTGTGGAGTCTGATCAGCTCTTAGCATACATACACATACATAATCTCGTTCCCCAGGTCAGCGCTGTGGAGATGAGTGGTGCCTTCAAAATGAACATGTATTGCCAATACCAGCGGTGTTTGTCATGAACCTGAAGTGTCAGGTAATGGTGGGGTGAACTCAGGATCTGGGCGTCCCCGCTGTAGGTGTTTCCCTAATGAGGGGTGGTCTTGAGGGTCCAGAGGCCCCTCATTAAGGAGGGGGTACTGTCATGATCCAGTGTTGGATCTGGCGGTATTAAAAGCACAAAGTGAACTTTTTTTACTTTGGTTAAGTTCAAAGGTGTTTTGACTGTCCCCGGTGGTGGTTGTGGTATTGCACTTTGGGTTTTTGTGCACTTAATTAGCTATCAGGTGTGACACCCTATAAAGGTGTGCTAGAGGTGTGCAATCACTGCCTGTGATATTGTGAGAGTGTGTTCACAGTTTTTGGGAGAGCCTGGAGGAAGGATGGAGCTGGTGAGGAGTCCTGCGCAGCTTAGCCAGGGGGGACTTGTTGCAGCTATGGTGTCTGGACGAAGGGCTGGCATGGCGTGGTGGGGTCACAGTGATGGAGTTAGCGGGAAGTGTCTGCATGGTCTGGTGGAGTGGCTACTATGGAGAGTGGCACTCACCATGTGGGACTTGGCCGCTGAGCTGGGCTCAAGCATGCTTGACTTCGTGGCAGAAGCTGAACACTTCCTTGGGACTCTGGTTCTAAGCAGCTGCAACTGGTGTTGGACTCTGCTCCAAGGCTGCACTAAGGTGAAGGATCCTGTTATGGTGATGGATCCAGGTGGAGGAGAAGATGCACTCAGGTGGAGGGCTCTGTTGCTAGGAGCGCACACAACAGAGCAAAGCTAAGTGGTGTTTCCCCTGTATTGTCTCTTTCCTCATGTGTGTTATTAGGGCAGTGGTGGGATTAGTCTCCGCACCGACCCATTCCCTAGTGAGGGTTTAGGGTCAGGGTGAGCAAGGGCGTTAAGGTACGCGTGCGGCGACAGGTGCGGAGCCTGTTTAGGGAATGTAAGGAGTGCAGGGACTCTGGCTCAGGGGAGCTTAGGAGGTCTCCATTTCCCCATTCCCTATCGCAGGGCCCACCATTGTTAAAGTTTCCCAGGTTCCCCCTTTATTATTTCATTATTGTATGTATAACGTGTAATACCTAAATTCGCCAGGTGGAGGCGGTGTATCCACCTGCACGTGTTATTATTTAAATTCGCCCCACTGGAGGCGGTGTATCCAGGGTCACGTGTGTTATGGGTCCGCCTTGCGGAAACATCTGCGACCTGACACACGTGATCATGACACTGTGACCAGAGCAGTTGCCAGATCTGGTGGACCTCTACAACCATATTCCAGTGATTTCTACCAACTGTAACCCAGCCTACTTAATGAGAGCAAGACCTGGTAAACTGCCTATTGATTTGGACATGGGAGTCCTTATGCCCGAAGTAACGTCACCAGATGCTGACTGGGATACAGGAAGACAACAACAGTACAGAAGAGTTCGAGAATGCAAGGAAATGAGTCTAGCCCACGCAAGACAAAATCAGAAAAAGCTTTACAATCAAAATGCACCTGCTGTTCCTTTGTCACCAGGAGAACAGGTCTTAAAAAGGAAGAGAAGATTGCACAAATTGGATGATCAATGGGAAGCTGAACCTTATACCATTCTGCCCTCAAACTTTGATAATACCAAGGTATACCTTATTAGCAATGATGAAGGAGAAACCTCGGCAGCAATATCAAGAGATCGCCTGAAACTATGTCCTGACCTGCTGAAGGAAAGAGTGGAAGAACCAGATAACATCCAACCCATAGAGGAAGAAGAGAAGGTCAGCACAATACTTGGGGAATTCCCTGCGAATTGGACTAAAATAAATGATGCTATAGTGGTACCAGTGGTGACATTTCCCCAATTGGTAGCACAGGAAGATGTGACTCAAGGAAATCCTGAGGATCAGGAAAATCAGGCAGCAGATGCCACACCAGCAGTGGAGCCAGAGAACCCTCGCCCTGCCAGTGGTGAACCTGTGATGCCCCTGGTGAGTCTAAGAGTTCACAGACAATCTAGGATCCCTGTGCCATGCAGAACCCCCAGTAGTGTATCCAGTACATTACCCACTACACCAGTCTTACGTAGGTCTACCTGCAGTACACAAGGGATACCACCCATCAGATACCGTATATAAATGAATTTTAATGTTGAAATTGTATGTGTAAATATGTAACTGTTTTTCAAGTTTTGTGCCTACAGGTGACCTATAAGAGTTTCCTTTGGATTTGCCAGATTTATTTATTGGACATTGTACCACAGGACTTGTGTGGTCAAAGACTTTCCTGTATATAGTTCACCATTTGCCCAGGAATGGACCATGGACATTGATGCTTGAATTTATCATCATAGGACCATTTTGAAGCACTTGGTTTTTGTACATTTTTCCTTTTTACAAATCTTGTACAATTATTATTGTTAAACTGTTTATATGTTTCATGTTTTTGTTCAGCCCAGGAGTGCTGACTTGCACTAGGGGGGAATGTGGCGCCCCCAGGGGTATGGTCACCACAGTGGCTTTCCTTCCTCCAGGGGAGGGTAATGCCAGGCTTGGAGGCAATGACGGGTCTCTCTCGCAGTCAATCTATGCATGCAACACAGTTCCACTCCAGGCCAGCAGGGGGAACTCTGAACCAGGATTAAGGGGAGGAGTGCTCACTGAGGGCCAAGAGGAAGGAGTGGTTAGTTAGTCTGCGGAGGGTGAAGTGTGCAGATGTGTAGAGAGAAGCTGAAGGTTGAGCTAGGAAAGGCGAGCTCCCTCACAGTGAGAGCGTATGAACTGGAGCCTGGTCTCCATGGTTGTACGGATACTAGCTGTCCTGCAACAGACACCAGTGGAGTAGGAGGCCGTAAATGCCCTACTCCCATCTAAGACATGAGGGCACAACAGCAGCTTGGATAGTGAGCCAGGACTCAAGAGAGAGGAGTCCCCGAGAAAGGCTACAGCTGTCTGCCGTGCAAGTAAGGTTCTTGGGAACATCTGACAGGAGGAACTTCAGTGTAACTCAGTACTTGGAGTACTTCATTCAAACAAGCGCTAGGAAGGAGACTGCACAGCCAATCTGATGAGAGAGAATCCCTGAATTGCTTCCAGGCTAGCCTGCTCCATTACCATCTGTAATCAGGACCCTGGAATGCAGTTATCAAGTAAAGGTACAGAAATTGCACCCCGCTGTGTCTTGTCTGCTTCCTACCCTTATGGCACCGCTACATCCCCGTGCCGATCACATCTACACTGCCCTGGGACTATAGCTTCACCTGTGGGGAGCTTTTACATCTTTGCTGCACCATACCATCAGTCCCAGAGGATCTGTCTGCAGCGTCGGCTTAACACCTCCCTTGCCGAACACCACAGGTGGCGTCACGAACTATTCATCTAACTACATTCCACCATTGACTTGGGCACCCAGGGCCACGGTCGGGGTCACCGCTGCTGTGACACATCCCACTGATACCGGCCCGGTACCGAGTACCCCACAGCCCTGGGAGGGCGACCCACATACAGTAGTTGTGGCTTTACACAACTATTGAGGGTGAGTACCCTGCACAATTTAATTTATATTCATTATATCTGCACTGGTAAGGCCCTATGGGCGCGCTTTTGTGGTTTCTTTTATTTTTATAGCCAATCCAGGAGATCGCTGAGGAGAGATCCAATGCTGGATTTGGGGATTTCCTACGGAACCCCCTTTCCACAGAAAGCTGCATACCACTAGAGCTTCACCTGCATCAGATTTTCTATCAAGCTACCATGTTTGGAGATACACCCTGGTAAAATGGACTACTTCCAGTTCAGACTATCCTCCAGGGAGAGACTGATTTTACAGGCGATTGGTAATGCCACTACTCCTCCAACTGTGAGTGTTAGTGAAATTGAACAGTGTTTTTCTATTGAAGAGACCGCTAAGATGAAGAATTTGTTTCATGATCTGGATAGATCAATAAGAGAAGAGTTACATAGTAGCATTGATGCTAGATTTCTAGGGATCTACCTGGATGAAAAAATTTGTACAAAGGGATTAAGGATTAGCCATGAGTAGTGTTGAGCATTCCGATACCGCAAGTATCGGGTATCGGCCGATACTTGCTGTATCGGAATTCCGATACCGACATCCGATATTTTTTCAATATCGGGCATCGGAATCGGAAGTTCAAAGTTGATTGACAGCCGAAATGATGTCATCATGATGCGCGGTGTGTGCGCATCATGATGCGCCGTCATTTCGGGCCTTCCGGGGGGTCTCTGCCGGCTTGCCGGGGGGCTGTGCCGGCCTGCCGGGGGGCTGTGTGGACTGCCCGGGGTCTGTACCGGCCTGCCGGGGGGCTGTGCCGGCCTGCCGGTGGTCTGTGCACCCTGTGGGGGTCTGTACCGGCCTGCCGGGGGGCTGTGCTGATGTCCGGGGGTCTGTGCAGGCATCGTCCGATGGGACTACAAGTCCCATCTGGCGATGCCTGCTACCATGACAGTGATTGACACATTAGCCAATGATGGGACAGTAGTAGTCCCATCATCCGGCTAATGTGTTAAATGTTTAAAAAAAAAAAAATATACTACATACATACTACATACATGCTACATACATACTACATGCTACATACATACCACATATATACTACATGCATGCTACATACATACTACATGCTACATACATACTACATATATACTACATGCATGCTACATACATACTACATGCTACACACATACCACATATATACTACATGCATGCTACATACATACTACATGCTACATACATACTACATATATGCTACATGCATGCTACATACATGCTACATACATACTACATATATACTACATGCATGCTACATACATGCTACATACATACTACATATACTACATGCATGCTACATACATACTACATGCTACAAACATGCCACATATATACTACATACATACTACATGCATGCTACATACATACTACATGCTACATACATACCACATATATACTACATGCATGCTACATACATACTACATGCTACATACATACTACATATATACTACATGCATGCTACATACATACTACATGCTACATACATACTACATACATACTACATGCATGCTACATACATACTACATACATACTACATACATACTACATGCTACATACATACTACATACATACTACATGCTACATGCATGCTACATACATACTACATGCTACATACATACTACATACATACTACATACATACTACATGCATGCTACATACATACATGCTACATACATACCACATATATACTACATACATACTACATGCATGCTACATACATACTACATGCTACATACATACCACATATATACTACATGCTACATACATACTACATACATACTACATGCATGCTACATACATGCTACATGCTACATACATACTACATACATACTACATGCATGCTACATACATACTACATGCATGCTACATACATACTACATACTGTACATACCACATATATACTACATGCATGCTACATACATGCTACATACATACTACATACATACTACATACATGCTACATACATACTACATGCTACATACATACCACATATATACTACATACATACTACATACATGCTACATACATACTACATGCATGCTACATACAATACATTCATACAATACATACATAGACATACAGTACATATAACATAGAGTAACATACTTACCAATACTTGTCACATTGTTCCCCGAAGCCATTGTCGTCTACAGAATAAATATTAACATAACAAACCACAAAAATACTCACCCATGATCCGAAGCAGTCCACGAGTGTGTCCCACGACGATCTTGGGTAGAGAACTGCAGCAGCAGCTGATGCTGCCGCTCTCTACGGGCTGCAGGAATCCAATGACGGAAGGTAGGTATCCTTCCGCACTGTATTCCTCCGCCACTTAAAAAAAAAAAATCCCTAGTCTCACTTTATGGTAAAAGGTGTGTGGGAAATTGTAGTATGCCGAATGGAATGCTATACTTTTTGACAGTATGCGCAATTTATTAAGTTGTCTAATGAGAAAAAGACTGGCTTTGAGTGATAAAGCCACAGAATGTGTAGAGAATATTTCTGCTACATTGAGTTTTTTAAATCACATCCGCTTTATAAAAAAATGAATACAAATATCTCAACCAGCATTCTCAAATTAGAACATGATACCATCTTAAATAAAACCAACAAACTTACGAGGGACAGAGAATTTTATAATAAGAAAAATAGTATTTTAGCCGAGTGTAGTTCAGAACCTAATGTAGAAAAATCAGATAATAATCTCTCTGTTGCCTGGACCTCTAAGTTTGGGAACAAGTTTGGAGCAATCGAGGCTGGACAAAATAGTAGAAACAGAGCACCAAGGAATATCTTTTTTAGTAATAAGGATAAAAATGAGGTGGATTCTAGACATAATACTAAGCAGTTGGGGAATATTGATAAAAACATTAGTACCCCTGTTGAAGGATCTTCAGGCTTACTAACACCAGTTATCCACAATAAGCCCATGAAGGGGGGTACCCCAAAAAATGAGCAAGACATTAGTCAGAATATGGAAAAAAATCTGGAAGATTTTAAAACCAAATTTTATGAGAATAGAAGGATATCATCATCTTTTAGTATTCCTTTGTTTGTACGTGAGGAATTACCAGGCACTCCCTCTGATCTAATAGACTTTGGGAATGTTGAAGTGGAGGATCTTTTAGATCTTTCCATATATGTTGATACCCCATCGCAGAGCATGTCTCAAGATGTGGTCAGTAATATAAATCCTGGTTTAAATATTGACCAAAGGATTGATAATTGTTGCAAAATTCCAGTTGCAGATATCGACCAGAAAATTGATAATAACCAAATTGTCATGGTAGATAATAGTGGAAACAATTTGGCAGGGATTGTTCCTTTTTTGCCAGTAACCACCTCTATAAAAGTAAAGAAAAAGAACAATCTGGAAGATTTTTTGGAGCAAAACCAAAAAAAGAAAGCCTCCTACAGAGGTACCGGGGGGAAGGAGAAAGAAAGGCAACAAAAATAAAAAAGAAGTAATCAGTGATATAACTTTGAGGGATAAAAGCACAAATATTTTTAATTTGTCCTCACATAAACTCAAACCGATAGAAGAGAAAGTATTATCCAAGGGTCTGTCTTTTAGTCCCTCACATTACCCTAGTGATTTTAATTTATTTATGGACGTTCAACTTTTCTTAATAAAGCTCACACTTCGTAGACACTTTTTAATACTAAAAAAGGATAACGTGAAATTACCAAAAGAAACATTGACCCCGGTTTCTGATACTCATTTACATGTGAATGTGAAGTCCAAATCGAAATTTTTTCCTATAGAGAACATGGGGAGTTTTATTAATGTATTTGGGGACCTTGTACTGAAGGAATTCAAATCCTTGAAAAATTTCAGCGATAAAAAAGGTAACCTGACTAGATTAGAAAAAATGGCATTGAAAAATCTGGCAAACAATCGCGAAATAGTTATACACCCAGCAGATAAGGGTGGGGGGATTGTCATATAGGATTTTAATACTTATTGCCAAGAGGCTTTTAAAATTTTATCGGACTCCAATTTTTATTCCAAAGTTAAATCTTATCCTGGTACCAATATTTTAAAGGAGTATTTGTCTTTTATAAAAAAATGCCAAGAAAAATGGTATCCTTGATGAGAAAGAGGGGAGGTTTTTAATGGTTAAAAATCCGAATATTCCTTTTTTATATCACCTCCCCAAGGTACATAAAGATTTTAATAACCCCCCCAGGCAGGCCAATTATATCAAGCATTGGTTCTATTTATAGCGGATTGGCTGAATATATTGATTCTGTGATGAAAGTCCATGTTTTTACACTACCCAGCTTTTTAAGGGACTCAGCTCACTTGATTCAACTCTTGAAGACAGTACAGTGGAAGGATTCATATATATTTGTAACTTTCGATATTACAGCACTTTATTCAAATATTCAGCAAGATTTAGCCCTATCATGTCTATTATTTTATTTGGAATCCGATGATCGGCTTTCATCCCTCCAGAAAACTTTTATATACAATGGAATTTCACTAATCATGAAAAATAATTTTTTTACTTTTTTAGGTGCCTTTTATCACCAATTAACGGGTGTGGCTATGGGATCTAAAGTAGCACCAACCATTGCTAATCTCGTTATGGGATGTTTTGAGAACATTTTTATAGAGAATTCTGTTTTTAAAAACAAGATCATTTTTATAAGCGTTTTATTGATGATCTCATTTTAGTCTGGGATAACCGACACATAACCTTGGTTCTTTCATTGATTATCTGAATTCCAATGAATGGGGTTTTAATTTTACTCCCCATTTTAGTGATACCGCCATTGATTTTCTGGATTTAAATTTATTTATTGAAAACTGCAGTATTCACACTAAGACTTTTTTTAAGACGGTAGATGCAAACAGTTTTTTACATTTTGAAAGTGGGCATTATTTTAAGTGGGTCTTTCATATACCGGTAAATCAGTTTAAGAGGATTAGGAGGAATTGTAGTGAGGAGAAAGATTTTTTAGAGCAGGCTGAGTTTTTTAAAAAAAGGTTTTATGCACAAAATTATCCTAAAAACTTATTGAAAAATCCCCAGACATGTACAGACTGAGTGTGATCAGGAAACGCTACTTATAAAGAAAAGGAACCGAGAGGATGGGGATTTCTCGGGTAAATTTTCTAACTACGTTTAATAAGTGCCACAAACAAATGAAATGCATATTAATGAAGAATTGGCACATTCTCCGCAGAGATCCTATCTTGGGGAATTCCTTGCCTGAGAACCCCAGGATCACTTACAGGAGGGCTCCCACGATCAAAAATATATTGGCCCCCAGTCGTTTGAATGAGCAGACCTCTAATCCTTTTTTGAATATTAAAAAAGCCAGCAATATTGGAGTGTTTCGATGTGGGAAACTGAAATGCAATTGTTGCAAAGGCATTACTCATAATGTGTCCTCTTTCAGCTCTACCTCTACTAATGAATCCTTCCCCATACGTGAGCGATTGTCCTGCGAGTCGGACTTTGTCATTTATTTGATACAGTGTAGCTGCAATAAACAGTATATAGGGCGAACAACACAGACATTAAGAAAGAGAATCAATGCACATCGCCACAATACTAAAAAAGGCTTCATGAAGCCCGGCCTGTCCAGACACTGCGCTATTACACATGGACGGGATTTCTCGGGTTTGCGGTTTTTACCTATAGACCGGATTACTCCTAATACTCCTAACAGATTCCAGGCTCTGTGTAAGAGAGAAATTTATTGGATTTATAGAATGAATACTATAAATCCGAATGGCCTCAATGAGGTGTGTGATATCTTCGAGTAAAACTTCCCCTCATATGTATTCATCCAGCATTTTTTCTTTTTTTTTCCTCTCACCTGGGATCCTCTGATACTTTTTAATGATCCCAATAGCTCAGATATCTGGTGTTGAAGGGTTCGGCTGACATCTCTCCGCTTCCTTGGAAATGTCTCCCTGGCCTCTGACGTCAGTACTGACCGTGGGAACTGGAAAACTCTTTGGGTTACCCACATTCATGGTCTCTGGCGCTCCCCATGTATAATGTTTATTTTCCATTTTAACATATGTCTATCTTATCAGTCAAATATAGCAGAATACATATAGCACTACTAGTTAAAGTGGATGACCTTGGTTCATATACATACACTCAGTCCCACAACCTTATTGGTTAGATCCTGGTGTGGGGAGTCTTTTATGTTTCATTTTTAAATACTCTTATTTTTTATTTCTTTTTTAATTAGTCCAACTTGTGATCTATGGGATGTAGGTTATTGTGTCTTTTAACACTTGGTCTTTTTTTGTGAAAGTTCTATGTACTTGCACTTGGTTACTACCCCCTCCGCCTCCATTTTTTTAATTTATTTATTTTTTGTAAACAGCGGGGGGCCTAACCTCGATATGATATAAACCGCCTACTTCTGATTTTTCTTCATTCCTGTACATTCGACGTGAAGAAGAGGTCACTGAATGGACCTCGAACGCGTTTTCTCTGTATGTACCATAAATAAAGTACTGATATTGGAACCAATTTCTACAATCTACTGGATTTCCTCTATTTGATGATTGAAATATAGCAGTATGGGAATCTAGTGTTTTTTTCCCTCTTGGGGTCTCCTCCTTGAGTAATGGAAGCAGACGCTGTCTGTCTACACCATCCTGCTGCAGCTTCATTGCATGTGACTAAGCGCATACAGTAGTTGTGGCTTTACACAACTATTGAGGGTGACTATGTGGTGCCCCAGAGGCTCAGTCGCCACAGAGGTACTGCACCTTCTCCTAAGGTGTAGTGCCCCACCAACTAGGTAAGTTGGGAACTCCTTTCCACACTCCAACACCTGCACACACAGGATGGTTCAGCAATGGACCAGATTGCGGCTCCATGCTTAGAGGATAGCAGAGCACCTTTCGTGGGTCCTTGCTTCGTAACACGTGATGTGCTGGGCGGTGGGTGGAGTTAGATATAAAAGAGTGGGAAAGTTTAGAATTACAGGTCAGTCTCAGATCAGTCTGAGTGGAGTCGGAGAGCAGGCTGACAAGAGGTCAGTCTGACGGGAGGTCAAGGAGGAGGAAAACAGTCAGGAGAGGCTGAGGACTGGTCTTAGTGGAATGAACTCCCGAGGAGAGAGAAGAAGGAGTGCTGCAGCTGCCTCAGTGATCTGAGCCAGCTGGTAAGGCAAAGGAACAGAAGGAGAAAGATGTAGAACTGCAACCTAAGCTTCCATAAGAGAGAGAAGGAACAGCGCAGAACGAAGGAGTAGGAGAACAGAGAGGAGTTGTGGGTTGGAAGAGGAAGCCTGCCTATAGGTTCTCAACGCAAGGCCGGGGCCCGGTCCCCGAGGTTGTATGGACACTTATGGTTCTGCAGCAGACACCGGTGGAGTAGTTGGCTGTAAATGCATTACTCCCATCTAAGACTTGGGGCACAACAGCATCTGTATAGAGAGCCAGGACTCAGGATAAAGGGAGACCCCGAAGTAGGCTACAGCTGTCTGCCGAACAAGGAGAGTTGTTAGGAACATCTGACAGGAGGAACTTCAGAGTACCATGGTACTGGAGCTCTTCACACTAAAAGGCGCAATAGAGGAGTCGTTCAGGAAAGGTACATGTTGGCGGAGTGTTGGAGAGGAGAATACTGACTTGCCCGGGAGGTTGATTGAGTCTCTGCCCCGGAGGACACAGCACGGAGGCAGGCACCAGTGTGTACCACGAACTGTGAGTAAAGATTTGGAACAACAAGCCCTGGTGTCTTCCAGTCATTGTGCGCCAACACCGTCAGCACCGCTACATCTGGGTATCCTCCTTTACACTACCTGCACCTATACACTGCCCTGGGGTTACAGCTTCACCTGTGGGGAGCTATACCATCTCTGCTGCAACACACCATCAGCCCCAGAGGATCTGCATGCAGCGTTGGATTAACATCTTGCTTGCCAAACACCACAGGTGGCATCACAAACTATTTCATCACATAAACTATATCACAAACCACCATTGATTTGGGCGCCCAGGGCCACGGACCGGGTCACTGCCGCTGTGACACATCCCACTGACACCGGTCCGGTACCGAGTACCCCACAGCCCTGGGAACGGGGGCGGCCTAATTTTGGCAACACGAACAGGATGACGAGACCTGATACCATCGGGTTCTGTGTGCCTGAAATTTGTGAGACTTTGAACTTTTGAAAATGTGCAGAAGACGTGATTTAATAGACTGTAAAATGGACATTAGAAATGGCCGCTGGCACGGAGAAGAAGGGCGTGAAGAGATGGTAGGTCCTAGGAAAAGACCGCGAAGAGTATTGGGCCTTCCCTGCCTGAATTACTATGTGACTGATACATGACCCACCCCCGGAGGAGTTCGTATACTGGCTTGGTATGGAGGCGCTGGAAGAAGACGCCGCCCCCGGAAGGAGGGGCAGAAGAAGCCAGTGGCGGGAAAGGGGCCGAGGCAGGAAGAAGAATGCCACAACGCCATTTTGGAGAGTGAGGGAAGGAGGCCTGCGGAGCGCAGGGAAACGGATCTCCCTGGCGCCATGGCTGACGGCTCCAACCCGAACTCCGGAATGAACCGCCAACAACTAGAGTAGGAAATTGCTGAACTGACCATCTGTCTGCGGCTGAGGCAGGAGGCATTAGCTAGACTGAGCCAGCAGCGCGCCCAGGAGGGGCCTACACCTGCGGTACCCGTGACACCGGTACCGGCCGCTGCTACACCGGATCTTTTCCTGGCAGACCTTGCGGAGCTTGGAGCCGCTGCCATGCCACCAGCAGTATACTCTGTCCCCTCTTTGCCGCTGATACCGGAGGAGTTGTACACAGTCCAGGAAGCTGAAGTGGAGGAAGAGAAGCTCCTGCCCGGACCTGGCGCGGCTGCGCAGGTCCCGCCAGCAACCCCCGCGGAACCGGAGCTGCAATTTGCTCCACCGCCATCCCCGGTGTCTCACCGGACAGCGCCTATTGCCACCATGCCTGAACCCGAGCAGAGGCCGCACCGCCGGGAACTCCCAGGTATATACCCCGGCCTTCCTAATGGGTTGATGGGGAGGCGGAGGAGGACCCTGCTGTTGGGGGTACGGTTGGAGCAGGCAGGCCCGATTCGACATCTGCAGGAAAGAGGGGGATTTGGATCATTTTGGGACGGTGATTTCGGGATCCCTTCACTGCCCAGTCCCCAGGTAGTTGCTTGTCAGCGCCGCCAAGATGTAGAAGCCCTAGGAGCTAGACCTCGTACCAGAACAGTGGAACCGCCTATTGAGGAGGAGCAGTTGATGGGCATTGAGATACATCATGGGTTCCCTTTGCTACAGCTTCAAGGCCCTTTAGTGAGAAACCAGAATCAGGATGAGGACAGTTCCAGTTCAGCTTCCAGAACCCCAGGAGGGAAACACAAGTAAAAATTTACAGTAAATCTCATTACCCAGGAGGGTTTGTTTGCTCAAGTTGTGCCTTTTTCTATTTTTCTATTTTGCTATCATGTTTTTCTGGTAGCACTTTTGTTGCCTAATTTTTGTATTGGCAGCTGTTATGATTGGGAAACCGAGGAGGAAAAAAAGACAACATGCTAAGTCTCAGAAAACCAGAGAAGTTGCTAACTATGCAGATTGCAGATCCCTGATCTTAACCGCACAACTAGCAGCAGTCGTGGAGCGTTCCTACGTTGGTCCTAGACGCCTCGTCACAACCGGAGAACTACATAAGCCTAAAGCAGGAAAAGAGGAAAACTAACTGCCCCAGAACAGACCCCAAAGGGAAGACAGCCCCCCACATGTATTGATGGTGAAACAAGATGAAAATACAAACAAAGGCAGGAAAATAGGCTGAGCAAACGATGGGGCCCGGCTAACTAGAAAGGAAAGAAAAGGAAAGACACTGTCTGCAATCTGCCAAAAAAAAACTACAAAAATATTGTCCAACAATTCTGATAGCAAAATTAACCCTGAAGTCACTAGACTTCTAAACCTATATCAGCACTCTGAAATATTCTGAGACAGAGCAAAAAAGAGGCCAATCTAATAAGGGACAAAAAGCAGATTGGCAAATACTGATCAATAGGCGTGGAATTTCAGCATAGCCCCAGCAGGGGCAGGCTGATTACACAAAAAACTGAATTGACCAACAAGCGCAAGTGTGAACATTAGCAAAAAACAAGCTTGACTTGAGAAGACTGGAAGAGAGCTGACGTCCAGGACCTGAGATGCAGATTGAATCACCAGCACCCGGATAGGGGGTCGGCTGTCTTATATCCAGTCTGATACTCCAGAGATCCAATCGTTATCTTCCTCATCAGTTGGCAGTTCACTACCACTTATACCAACCGCACTACCTCCTGTCACCACCAGAGGGAGAACAGAAGGGGAACTCTCAACTGGTGGAGCAGAAAATGAGTTCATGACAGGCAGCGTTTTCCCAATTTGAACTAGTGATCATGAACTTGGAGTGATCCAAAAACTTTTATTGTAAATAGTTGCACCTCTTTAGGTTCTCTCTCTTGGTTTTACATATAAAAGACACTTTGCGAAGATAATGTTTTGCATGGACACTTTTCGAAGATGATGTCTACCTCAAAGGACACTGCAAGAAATCCCGTCTGGGAGCAGTGTCCAGCACTTACAAGAATGATTGCTGAATGTTTTACTGTGAAGTATTTGATAATGTGTTTTAAAAGAGTATTAGTAACTGAGAAATGGCTTTTATAGAAGAATTAGGAATGTCTGATATAGAGATGAGTGATATGAATAAAGAATTTAAAGTGACAGGTGATGGACCAGGTATTTGCGGTCAGCGTCTTGCATCTAGAGAAAGAGAGAAAAATGAGAGAAAAATGTGTTACAGAGAATAGCATTTTGAATTGAGAATTGCACTTAGAATTAAAAATTTTAGATAGAATTGTTTGTAACGTTCAAGATGAGTACCTCCTATACTAGGAAGATTAGTATAAGACAAGTTTGTTATGCATAATAAAATATTTTGTATGTTTCTTTGCTGTCTACTTTGTTGTCTTGCAGCCCGTGGACGTGCTGTGTTTAACAGGGGGGTATGTGGTGCCCCAGAGGCTCAGTCGCCACAGAGGTACTGCACCTTCTCCTAAGGTGTAGTGCCCCACCAACTAGGTAAGTTGGGAACTCCTTTCCACACTTCAACACCTGCACCCACACACAGGATAGTTCAGCAATGGACCAGATTGCGGCTCCATGCTTAGAGGATAGCAGAGCACCTTTCGTGGGTCCTTGCTTCATAACATGAGATGTGCTGGGAAGTAGGTGGAGTTAGATATAAAAGAGTGGGAAAATTTAGAATTACAGGTCAGTCTCGGATCAGTCTGAGTGGAGTCGGAGAGCAGGCTGACAAGAGGTCAGTCTGACGGGAGGTCAAGGTGGAGGAAGACAGTCAGTCAGGAGAGCCTGAGGACTGGTCTTAGTGGAACAAACTCCCTAGGAGAGGAGAGAGAAGAAGGAGTGCTGCAGCTGTCTCAGTGATCTGAGCCAGCTGGCACAGGAAAGGAACAGAAGGAGAAAGATGTAGAACTGCAACCTAAGCTTCCATAAGAGAGAGAAGGAACAGCGCGGAACAAAGGAGTAGGAGAACAGAGAGGAGTTGTGGGTTGGAAGAGGAACCCTGCCTATAGGTTTTCAGCGCAAGGCCGGGGCCCGATCCCCGAGGTTGTATGGACACTTATGGTTCTGCAGCAGACACCGGTGGAGTAGTTGGCTGTAAATGCATTACTCCCATCTAAGACTTGGGGCACAACAGCATCTGTATAGAGAGCCGGGACTCAGGATAAAGGGAGTCCCCGAAGTAGGCTACAGCTGTCTGCCGTACAAGGAGAGTTGTTAGGAACATCTGACAGGAGGAACTTCAGAGTACCACGGTACTGGAGCTCTTCACACTAAAAGTCGCAAAAGAGGAGTCATTCAGGAAAGGTACATGTTGGCGGAGTGTTGGAGAAGAGAACCCTGAGTTGCCCGGGAGGTTGATTGAGTCTCTGCCCCGGAGGACACGGCATGGAGGCAGGCACCAGTGTGTACCACGAACTGTGAGTAAAGCTTTGGAACTACAAGCCCTGGTGTCTTCCAGTCATTGTGCGCCAAAACCGTCAGCACCGCTACATCTGGGTATCCTCCTTTACACTACCTGCGCCTATACACTGCCCTGAGGTTACAGCTTCACCTGTGGGGAGCTATACCATCTCTGCTGCAACACACCATCAGCCCCAGAGGATCTGCACGCAGCGTTGGCATAACATCTTGCTTGCCAAACACCACAGGTGGCATCACGAACTATTTCATCACATAAACTATATCACAAACCACCATTCATTTGGGCACCCAGGGCCACGGACCGGGTCACCGCCGCTGTGACACATCCCACTGACACCGGCCCGGTACCGAGTACCCCACAGCCCTGGGACGGGGGCGGCCCAAGTACCCTGCACAATTTAATTTATATTCATTATATCTGCACTGCGATCGCATGCATGCTGCGATCTTTTTTTCAGTCCGATCGTGATCCAATCCAAGCTGGAAAAAAAAACGCAGGTGAATACACAATTATAGAATAACATTGGTCCAAATTCATTCCGATTTTTTATCAGATTGAATTCGTCCGATTTCATCGCAAGTGGGCATGAGCCCTAAGACTTGGTCTCTATGAATCAGTCTGCTCATGTCTTCTAGCAACTAATTAAAGCATTTCATTTGTATATGTATGTAATTGTATAATTAATTGTAAATAGAATTCTAATTCTATCAAGTCTTAGTTTACGATGACTTTGGAAAATGTTGTGTACTTTTTGAATTCCATCCATTAATAATACAAGAGGTTTCACATTCCAAAGTAAATGCATGTTATGGAAACCTCTGATTTTATCACAAATACAGTATTTCATATAATCAGCAAAGTCAACAGATTTGTAGTCAATAAAGTCAAATCCTTTGGTTGCAGTCTGCTGGCTTCATAAAGAGTAGCGCACGAGGAGGGAACATTAGATAGGACTGATTATATCTTAGAACAGAATGCTTTTAGTGCCAAAATGTAAAAGTCCACAAGGACTTCTTCATTTCACTCAGACGATAATGACAATTTTGGCGTAGTCCCTCAGGAACATCCTCTAAATGATGCTGCTGGACCTTGGAGGATTTTCTGACATCACAAATTTCTTTTCATGACCAGTAAAAAGCTCATAATCCATCACACATAGCAAAGCATTACAGATTAATAATTTTCATTGCCATGCTATCATGTCTACAACATAATGTATATGAATAAAAGACAATTCATATCTTTAGATTATTATTTTATTAATAACATTTTTTATTCTAATTCGCAGCATATTCATTTTTAAAAATGATGTCAGTGTAGCCAAATAAAGCATGAATTTCAATGCATCGTTAAAGGGAATCTGTCACCCAATTTTCAGCTGCCGGCTCTGAAATGAGAAAAATGAGTTAGATTATACTCACCCAGGGGCGGTCCGGGTCCGGTTTTGGTCCGATGGCACAGGCGACACGACGGGACGGAAAGAAGAGGATGTCACCGTTAGAAGAAGGGAGGCCCCGGACCGTGACACCCATCGGACCAAAACCAGACCCGGACTGCCCCTGGGTGAGTATAATCTATCTCATTTTTCTTATCTTTCAGGTTACATCAGGGGCTTATCTACAGCATAACAGAATGCTGTAGATAAGCCCCTGATGTCGGTGCCGGCAGCTGATAGGTGAAAAATAGGGTGACAGATTCCCTTTAAATATTTTAGGCTATCACGTAACTTCTCTTTCACTGTTTTATTGTGAATATGTAGTTGTTAAATAGACTTATTTTGTATATTTATTTATTTATACGGTATGTGCTTTCTTAATTTTTCTGTTAGTTATACTTAGAGATCATAAGACTTTTATGGCTTTCTTCTTCAGTGTATTGCGCAGCTAATAGAATCATAAAATGCAAAAACTGCAGCTTAAACCTATTGACAGAAATGACAATAACTGCAGCTTGAACCTTGGAGTTTGTTGTATGTTTATACATGTTGTTTGTGGGGAAGGCAGATTATAGAGTGGTTGACGAACACTTTTCTGTGCCATCTGGTGATGAGTCAGCACTATTTTTCAATGTATTCTAGGGATTATTCTCATTGGTATACTCAGTAACACTCATGAAATTCCCTCTGATCTTATGCAGACTTCCTGAAATAGATTTAGACTTGATTCAGCATAACTGATACATTTAAATAAAGATCTAGTCAGGAATGCGCAAAGACTTTAAAATTTTACTTCATGAATACAACTTGAATATTAATGACCAGAATCCATGAAGTCTCAAGATCCCCAATGTAATTATTCTACATTCATATTAATTGTTCATAGCAGATGACATTAATGACTTTGAGATATAGTGTGCCTAGGAGGGTGCAGAAGATCAACAGCATGAAGAAGTCAGGTCATTTTTATAATCATCCTTTTGACATCTCAAATGCTTAATGTAATGAGATTAACACTTCACAACTTTCTAGAACTAATTACTCTGGTATTCACAGATTTGGATAAAAAAACAAATCTCCACTAACAGTTTTCCCATTGAATTCCATTTATATTTACCTTTTAGGCATTTTATTTAAAGCACTAAAGCCCATAGCCATTGCCCAGGTATGGACTGGGAGTAAAATTTAGCCCTGGCATTTGAAATCACACAGGCCCATGCTGTCCCTGTCCCCAAGCACTAGATGGGATATATTACTAATAATTAGTGTTGAGTAGTGTTGAGCGATACCATCCGATATCGTGAAATATCGGATCGGATTGGATCGGACCGATACCAAAAAAGTATCGGGTATCGCCGATTCCGATACCGGAAACCAATGCAAGTCAATGGGACAGAAATATCGGAATTAAAAAAAACCCTTTCTTTCCTTGTAGGTTAATTCTACATGGAGAAAAACAACTAATAATAATGTAGAATGTATAGGGGAGGTGGAGGAGACATTAAAGGCATAGAGGTTTAGCCCAATCAAATGGAATAGCAGGAATAAAAATTTTTTTTAAGACGTTCGGAGTTACAAAGATATTGACTATGTTAACCTTTTTTATATTTTGTCAGATATGTATGTTTCACTATTTCCATGCTCTTCACCTTCTTTTTTACTTCTCCCACACTTTCTCCTTCATGATCCTCAGCAGCAGCAGCATCTTTTTCATCAACGTCTGCTTCACCTTATTCATTTTCTTCTTCTTAACCTTCTTCCTATTATTCTCTATTTTTACATTCTTCATATTCTTCTTATTCAACTATTATTCTTCTTCATATTCTACTTCTTCATCTTCTTCCTATTCTTCTTCTTCATCATATTCTTATTTGTGACAGTCATTCCTGTAGTTGTTATCTATACAAGTTTGAAGATTACACCTTCCGTTCTGCCTGTCACAAAAGATTTACAACAGGATTTGTCCATGTTCAGTTTGGCCTGCAGCAGCAGGCATTTTCCAGGGGCACCACGAGGAGGAACGGACTCACCCCCATACACTGCTTAGTCTTCTTCTGCTTATAATTTAGATCATATCTTTTGCTCTGATTATTAGTCTTATGCTTAATGTTCTTCTGCTTTTTGTTCTTCTGCTTTTTGTTCTTCTGCTTCTTGGTCTTCTGTCTCTTGTTGTTCTGTATCTTGATGGTTGTCTTCATGTTCTTTGTCCTCTTGGTCATCTTCTTCAGGGTCATCTTTTTGGTCTTCTTCGGGGTGGTCTTCCGGGTTGTCGTCTTCAGGGTCATCGTTTTTGTGGTCGTCTTCTTCGGGGTGGTCTTCAGTGTTGTCATCTTCAGGGTCGTCGTCAGGGAGATCCAGAGTGATAACCAAAAACCATTTCCAAAAGCTTGAACTTGGAAATGTAGTAGAAGGTACAAAAAGGCTGAGGAACTGCTGAGAACAGCTGACGGTGCTGGAACCCGGATGGGTAGCAGAAGCTGCAAGAGCCAATGGAACTAGCGAGGACCAGCTGACGGTGCTGGAACCCGGAGGGGCAGCAGAAGGAACAAGAGCCAATGGCACTACCGAGGACCAGCTGACGGTGCTGGAACCTGGTTACTAAGCAGGAGGTACCTGTGCTAGAAAGCACTACCAAGGACCAGCAGACGTTGCTGGAACTCGGATACCGAGAAGGAGGCACCTAAGCCAAAGGCACTGGCTCACTATCCAAGCTGCTGTTGTGCCCTCAAGTCTTAGATGGGAGCAGGGTATTTACAGCCTCCTACTCCTCTGGTGTCTGTTGCAGGACCATTAGTATCCGGACAAGCGTGGAGATCAGGCTCCAGTTCATGCGCTCTCACTGTGAGGGAGCTCTCCTTTCCTAGCTCAACCTCCAGCTTCTCTCTACACGTCTGCACACTTCACCCTCCGCAGAATAACTACCTCACCACTCCTTCCTCTTGGCACTCAGAGAGCACTCCTTCCCTTTATCCACGTTCAGAGTTCCCCCTGCTGGCCTGGAGTGGAACTGTGTTGCATGCATAGATTGACTGCGAGAGAGAGACCCATCATTGCCTCCAAGCCTGGCATTACCCTCCCTGGAGGAAGGCAAAGTCACTATGGTGACCAAACACCTGGGGGGGCCACACTAGTTTTTTTCTGTGCAGATGGCACTTCTGAGCAACAACTGGCGATGTTGGAGCCCAGGATCAATCATGGTGTAGGCTGAGGCCTACTTGGAGCAAGTGTAAAATGTGATGTAGTTTGAATGTGGAGGGAGCAGGAGATATTGCCGTACACACAGCAGGGGAGCAGCTGGCGTTGCTGAACCCCACTAACACAGGAGCTACTGTTTTTCTCTGTGCAGACGGCACTTCTGAGCAGCAACTGGCAGTGTTGGAGCCCAGGGTCAATCATGGAGTAGGCTGAGGCCTACTTGGAGCAAGTTTAAAATCTGATGTAGTGTGATTTTGGAGGGAGCAGGAGATATTGCCGTACACACAGCAGGGGAGCAGCTGGCGTTACTGAACCCCACTAACACTGGAGCATGTGTTTTTCTCTGTGCAGATGGCACTTCAGAGCAACAACTGGTGGTGTTGGAGCCCAGGATCAATCATGGTGTAGGCTGAGGCCTACTTGGGGCAAGTTTAAAATCTGATGTAGTGTGATTTTGGAGGGAGCAGGAGATATTGCCGTACACACAGCAGGGGAGCAGCTGGCTGTTATGAGCTCATTTTCTGCTCCACCAGCTGCGAGTTCTCCTTCCGTTCTCCCTCTGGTGGTGACAGGAGGTAGTGAGGTTAGTTTAATTGGTAATGGTCTGCCACCTGACGAGGAGGATAATGATTGGATCTCTGGAGTGTCAGACTGGATATAAGACAGCCGACACCCTATCCTGTTGCTGGTGACTCAGTCTGCTTCTCAGATCTTGGACTTCAGCTCTGCTCCAGTCTTCTCAAGTTAAGTTTTGTTTTTGCTAATGTTCACACTTGCTCTTGTTGGTCAGCTCAGTTTTTGTGTGGTCAGCCAGCCCGGCTGGGCTGTGCTTAATTTCCACTCTTATTTATTTGTATTTGCCAATTTGCCTTTTGTCCTTTATTAGATTGGCCTCTTTTTTGCTCTGTCTCAGAATATTTCAGAGTGCTGATATAGTGGGAGAAGTCTTGTGACTTCAGGGTTAATTTTGTTATCAGAAGTGTTGGACATTATTTTGGGTAGGGTTTTTTGGCAGATTGCAGACAGTATCTTTCCTTTCCTGTCCTTTCAAGTTAGTTTGGCCCCAAAGTTTGCTCAGCCTATTTTGCTGCCTTTGTTTGTGTTTTCATCTTGCTTCACCGTCAATACATGTGGGGGGCTGTCTTCCCTTTGGGGTCTGCTCTGGGGGAGTTAGTTTTCCCTTTTCTTACTTTAGGCTTATTTAGTTCTCCGGTTGTGACGAGGCATCCAGGACCATCGTAGGCACGCTCCATGACTGCTGCTAGTTGTGTGTTAAGATCAGAGATCTGCAATCTGCATAGTTACCAACCTCTCTGGTTTTCTGAGACTTAGCGTGTGTTGTTTTTCTCCTCGGTGACCCATTCATAACAGAATCACCAACCATACTGCAGATTCTAGGGTACTCAAAATCAGGAAAAAATTGTTTTAAAAAAAAAAAGTGTCAGAATTTTTTTTTTTAGATTTTTTTTTCCTCTTTTTCTCTGGGGCCGTAGGTGGATTTTTTTTTCTCCTAATGGAGATTAAGCAACTGTCTGATCGTGTGGAGCAACTTGCTGCTGAAGTGCAGGGAATTTCTACCTACCTCATTCAGTCACATGTTGCTGAACCAAAGATCCCTACTCCTGATGTGTTTTCTGGGGATCGGTCTAAATTTCTGAATTTTAAGAATAATTGTAAATTATTTCTTGCCTTGAAGCCTAACTCATCGGGGAGCTCTGTGCAGCAGGTTAAAATTGTCATCTCCTTGCTGCGCGGCGATCCCCAGGATTGGTGTTGTGAGCTCATTTTCTCGTTCACCTTTGATGTCCGATGAACTCCCTCTGCTGGTGAAAGGAGGTGGTGAAACTGATTTGGATGGGAGAAACCTGTCATCTGAACAGGTGGATTGCGATTGGACATCCGGAATCTCTGAGTGGATATAAGGCTGCCGACGCCCTGTAAGGTTGCTGGTGATTTCTCTGCTCTGAGCTCTGGCCTCCAGTACAGTTTCTGTCTTCTGAAAGCTAAGTTTTGCTCTGTTATTGTTCCATGAGATTTTGTCTGATTTGCTTAGTTTTGTGTTCAGCCAGCCCCGGCTGGGGCTTTGCTGAATTTCCATTTTGTCCCTGATCGGTTAAATCTCTTTTGCTGTCTTCAGAATATATCGGAGTGCTGATATAGGGATTTTGAAGTCTAGTGACTTCAGGGCCATTTTTCTTATCAGACGTGTTGGGACATTTTTGGTAGGGTTTTTGCGGATTGCAGCTAGCATCTTTTCTGTCCTTTCCTATCTAGTTAGTTGGGCCCCATCATTTGCTCTGCCTGTCTTTCTGTCTGTGTTTGTGTTTTCATCTGTTTTCACCGACAATGCATGTTGGGGGCTGTCCATTGCTTTGGGGTCTGCTCTGGGGCAGTTTAGATTTCCCCTTTCTTTCTTTAGGCTTATTTAGCTCTCCGGCTGTGATGAGGTGTCTAGGATCACCGTAGGATCACTCCACGGCTACTGTTAGTTGTGTGAATAGGATCAGGGGTCTGCAATCCGTTAGCTACCAACCTCTCCGGTTTTCTGGACTTAGCTTGCATTTTTGTTTTTTCCTCCTCCGGTGACTCATTCATAACAGATTGGGCTTTTTCTCTGACACCTGAAAATCCTATTTTGACTAATGTGGATGCATTTTTTCAAGCCTTGGGGTTGTTGTATGATGAACCTAATGCAGTTGATCAAGCTGAGAGAACCCTGTTGGCATTAAACAAGGGTCAGGATCCTGCAGAGTTATACTGTAAAAAATTCCGACAGTGGGCGGTCCTTACTACATGGAATGATAGTGCATTGGCAGTTCTCTTTCGGAAAGGTTTATCAGAGACCGAAGAAAGATGTTATGGTGGGATTTCCTGTTCCCTCTGGTCTGGATGGCTCTATGTCATTAGCCATTCAAGTTGATCGGCGTTTACGCGAACGTAAAACTACACGGGAGGCGCTGCCACCTTCTAAACAAATGTCTGAACCTATGCAATGTGATGGGGTGTTGTCTAGGGCGCAACGTCAGGAGTTTAGAAGGTGTAATAAGCTGTGTTTTTTCTGTGGAGACGCCTCTCATACTATTTCTGTCTGCCCTAAACGAGAGAAACGTTTTGCACACACATTTGCTGTGGGCAGTGTACAACCTAAGTTCCTTTTGGCAATTACTTTGATCTGCTCCTTGTCCACGTTTTCCACTAAGGCTTTTATGGATTCAGGAGCAGCTCTGAATCTGATGGATTTGGACTTTGCTAAACGTTGTGGTTTGTCCATGACGCCTCTGCAGATGCCTATTCCTTTGAGGGGTATTGGTGCCACTCCTTTGGCAGAGAATAAACATCAGTTTTGAACTCTGGTGATAATGCGAGTTGCCCCAGACCACCAATAAAATTGTAAATTTTTGGTGCTGCATAATTTGCATGATACTATTGTTCTGGGTTTCCCCTGGTTGCAAGCTCATAACCCAGTTTTGGATTGGAAATCTGTGTCTGTGGTGAGTTGGGGTTGTCAGTGTGTTCTTAGGGACGCTCCTGTTTTCTCCACCTCTCCTCAGTCTCATGATATTCCAGATTATCTGGCTGATCTCTCTGATGTATTTAGTGAGAGTAAGTCTGCGTCTTTGCCTCCTCATAGGAGTTATGACTCTGCAATTGAGTTGATGCCTGAGTGTAAATTTCCCAAGGGTCGGCTTTTCAACTTATCTGTACCCGAACATGATGCTATGTGATCCTATATTAAGGAGTTGTTGGAGAAGGGTCATATTAGACCATCCTCGTCAACTTTAGGCGCTGTTTTTTTTTGTGGCCAAGAAAGATGGTTCATTAAGACCGTGTATTGATTATCGTTCCCTTAACAAGATGACGGTTAAATATCAGTACCCGTTACCTCTGATGTCTGATTTATTCTCCAGAGTTAAGAGTGCCTGCTGGTTTACTAAGCTTGACCTCAGGGGGCGTATAATCTTATTCGCATCAAGCACGGGGATGAATGGAAGACGGCGTTTAATACTCCGGAGGGACATTTTGAGTACCTGGTGATGCCATTTGGGCTCTCTAATGCCCCTTCTGCCTTCCAGTCCTTTATGAATGATATTTTTCGAGACTTTGTAGATAAGTTTTTGATCATCTATCTGGATGATATTTTGATCTTTTCTAGTGATTGGGATTCCCATGTGGAACATGTCCGGACTGTGTTCCGGATTTTGAGGGAGAATTCCCTGTTTGCTAAGGGATCGAAATGCCTCTTTGGTGTACAGAGGATTTCATTTTTGGGATTTATCTTGTCTCCATTGACTATTGAAATGGACCCGGCCAAGGTACAGGCCATTTATGATTGCGTTCAGCCTACTTCTTTGAAGGCTCTCCAGAAGTTTTTGGGTTTTGCTAATTTCTATCGTAAATTTATAGGTAATTATTCTAGTATTGTCAAACCACTGACTGATCTGACCAAGAAGGGAGCTGATATGCTGAATTGGTCTCCTGAGGCTGTTTCAGCATTTCAGGAGCTTAAGCGGAGATTTATTTCAGCTCCAGTTCTACGGCAACCTAATGTCTCACTTCCATTTCAAGTGGAGGTAGACGCTTCCGAGATTGGTGCAGGAGCTGTTTTGTCCCAAAAAGACCCGGTGACTTCTAAGATGAATCCCTGTGCCTTCTTTTCTCGAAAGTTCTCCCCATCTGAACGCAACTATGATGTGGGGAATCGGGAATTGTTGGCCATGAAATGGGCATTTGAGGAGTGGAGACATTGGTTGGAGGGAGCTAGACATCAATATGTGGTCCTCACCAATCACAAGAATCTGATTTATCTCGAGTCGGCTAAATGCTTGAATCCTAGACAGGCTAGATGGGCCTTGTTTTTCACGCGTTTTAATTTTGTGGTCTCTCTTCTTCCGGGCCTTAAGAATGTTAAGGCAGACGCCCTTTCTAGGAGTTTCTTTGCTGATTCTCTTAATGTGACTGCGCTTACTACTATCCTAGGTGAGGGGGTAGTTCTTTCTGCCTTTTCGCCCGATTTGAGACGCGCCCTGGTAGAATTTCAGGAGGATAAACCTGAGCTTTGCCCTATGGGAAGATTGTATGTTCCTGACCAGTGGAGAAAGAGAGTGATGTCTGAAGTTCATTGCTCCACATTGGCTGGTCATCCAGGTATTTTTGGTACCAAAGATTTGGTGAGTCGGTCGTTTTGGTGGCCTGCCTTATCTCGTGATGTCAGGAATTCTGTACAGTCCTGTGGGACTTTTTCTCGGTCTAAACCCTGTTCTCGTTCTAGTGGGTTGCTCATGCCCTTGCCGGTGCCCAAGAGGCCATGGACCCATATCTCAATGGATTTTATTTCTGATCTTCCTGTCTCTCAGAGAATGACTGTTATCTGGGTGATTTGTGATAGATTTTAGAAGATGGTCCATCTTGTACCACTCCCAAAGTTGCCATATTCCGCTGAGTTGGTGCCCTTGTTTTTACAACAGGTGGCTCGGTTACACGGGATTCCTGAGAACATTGTGTCCGATAGAGGGGTCCAGTTTGTTTCCAGATTTTGGAGAGAATTTTGTTCCAATCTGGGAATTCAGTTGTCCTTCTCCTCCATGTTTCATCCCCAGACCAATGGGCAGTCTGAGAGAACAAACCAGACCCTGGAGTCTTATTTAAGATGTTTTATATCTGCTGATCAAGATGATTGGGTCTCATTTTTGCCCTTGGCCGAATTTGCGCTGAACAATAGAGCTAGTTCTGCCACTTTGATGTCACCCTTTTTCTGTAATTTTGGGTTTCATCCTCGATTCTCTTTGGGACAAGTGGAATCTTCGTCCTGTCCAGGTGTGGACACTGGTTGTGAGAATGCAGCAGTTATGGGACCAAGTGGTGGATAAGTTGTAACTCTCTAAGGAAAAGGCCCAGCGTTTTTCCAACCGGCATAGGACCATTGGTCCCCGGTTTAAAGTGGGTGATATGGTTTGGTTGTCGTCTAAGAATATTCCTATGAAAGTTGCATCTCCAAAATTTAAGTCAAGATTTATTGGACCTTATAAGATTTTGGAGATTCTTAATCCTGTTTCTTTTCGATTGGCTCTTCCAGTTACATTCAAAATCCATAATGTATTTCACAAATCACTGTTGAAGAGGTTTGTTGAGCCAGTAGTTCCTGTGGCGGCACCTCCTTACCCTGTTTTGGTTAAAGGCAATGTGGAATATGAGGTAGAGAAAATATTAGATTCTCGTTTGTTCAGACGGAGACTCCAGTATTTGGTCAAATGGAAGGGTTATGGCCAGGATAATAATTCTTGGGTCTCTGCCTCGGATATTCATGCCAATAAATTGGTTCGTGCTTTTCACCGGGCCCATACTGATCGGCCTGGTGGCGTGGATGAGAGTTCGGTGACCCCTCCTCAAGGGGGGGTACTGTTATGAGCTCATTTTCTGCTTCACCAGCTGGGAGTTCTCCTTCCGTTCTCCCTCTGGTGGTGACAGGAGGTAGTGAGGTTAGTTTAATTGGTAATGGTCTGCCACCTGACGAGGAGGATAATGATTGGATCTCTAGAGTGTCAGACTGGATATAAGACAACCGACGCCCTATCCTGTTGCTGGTGACTCAGTCTGCTTCTCAAATCTTGGACTTCAGCTCTGCTCCAGTCTTCTCAAGTTAAGTTTTGTTTTTGCTAATGTTCACACTTGCTCTTGTTGGTCAGCTCAGGTTTTGTGTGGTCAGCCAGCCCGGCAGGGCTGTGCTGAATTTCCACTCTTATTTATTTGTATTTGCCAATTTGCCTATTGTCCTTTATTAGACTGGCCTCTTTTTTGCTCTGTCTCAGAAAATTTCAGAGTGCTGATATAGTGGGAGAAGTCTAGTGACTTCAGGGTTAATTTTGTTATCAGAAGTGTTGGACATTATTTTGGGTAGGGTTTTTTGGCAGATTGCAGACAGTATCTTTCCTTTCCTGTCCTTTCAAGTTAGTTTGGCCCCATAGTTTGCTCAGCCTATTTTTCTGCCTTTGTTTGTGTTTTCATCTTGCTTCACCGTCAATACATGTGGGGGGCTGTCTTCCCTTTGGGGTCTGCTCTGGGGGAGTTAGTTTTCCCTTTTCTTACTTTAGGCTTATTTAGTTCTCCGGTTGTGACAAGGTGTCCAGGACCATCGTAGGCACGCTCCACGACTGCTGCTAGTTGTGTGTTAAGATCAGAGATCTGCAATCTGCATAGTTACCAACCTATCTGGTTTTCTCAGACTTAGCGTGTGTTGTTTTTCTCCTCGGTGACCCATTCATAACAGCTGGCATTACTGAACCCCACTAACACAGGAGCTAGTATTTTTTTTGTGAGACGGCACTTCTGAGCAACAACTGGCGATGTTAGAACCCAGGATCAATCATGGTGTAGGCTGAGGCCTACTTGGAGCAAGTGTAAAATGTGATGTAGTTCGATTTTGGATTGAGCAGGAGATATTGCCGTACACACAGCAGGGGAGCAGCTGGCGTTACTGAACCCCACTAACACAGGAGCTAGTGTTTTTTTCTGTGCAGATGGCACTTCTGAGCAGCAACTGGCGGTGTTGGAGCCCAGGGTCAATCATGGAGTAGGCTGAGGCCTACTTGGAGCAAGTTTAAAATCTGATGTAGTGTGATTTTGGAGGGAGCAGGAGATATTGCCGTACACACAGCAGGGGAGCAGCTGGCGTTATTGAACCCCACTAACACTGGAGCATGTGTTTTCTCTGTGCAGACAGCACTTCTGAGCAACAACTGGCGGTGTTGGAGCCCAGGATCAATCATGGTGTAGGTTGAGGCCTACTTGGAGCAAGTGTAAAATGTGATGTAGTTTGAATGTGGAGGGAGCAGGAGATATTGCCAGACACACTGCAGGGGGGTAGCTGACGTTACTAAACCCCACTAACACAGGAGCTAGTGTTTTTTTTCTGTGCAGACGGCACTTCTGAGCAACAACTGTTGGTGTTGGAGCTCAGGGTCAATCAAGGAGTAGGCTGAGGCCTACTTGGAGCAAGTGTAAAATGTGATGTAGTTTGAATGTGGAGGGAGCAGGAGATATTGCCGTACACACAGCAGGGGAGCAGCTGGCGTTACTGAACCCCACTAACACAGGAGCTAGTGTTTTTCTCAGTGCAGACGGCACTTCTGAGCAACAACTGGCGGTGTTGAAGCCCAGGGATTACAGTTCAGGTGGTAGAAACATGAACATAACAGGAGACCTGGATTCTGTTGCCAACCAATTATTTATTCTGGAAGAGGACTGGGAAATTCCGGCGAGATCCAGGCCCTGCTCATTTTCAGAAAAGTAAGCCGGTCAACGTTATCGGAGGATAGTCGCGTGCGATGGTTTGTTAGTACACCACCTGCGGCACTAAAGACGCGTTCCGATAATACGCTAGCAGCAGGGCAAGCCAGCACCTCCAATGCATACTGGCTAAGCTCTGGCCATGTATCCAGCTTAGAGACCCAAAACTTGAAGGGGGAAGAGTCGTATGGGAGTACACTGACAAGGCAAGACGTATAGTCTGTCACCATCTGACGGAAACGTTGCCTCCTGCTGATTGGAGCCGTTTGTGATGGTGTAGACATTTGTGGCGGACACACAAAACTTTGCCACATTTGGGCCATACTGGTCTTGCCTTGTGCTGAGGCGCTGCCTCTGCACCCTCTTTGTGCAGAGCTTCCTCCACTGCCTCAATGCACAGAGCTGCTTTGTAAAGCACTAGCAGCACTGCTCTCGGGTGGAATGGAGAACATGATGGAATGCACCAGTGTGTCTTGGTACTCCCGCATTTTATGCTCCCGATTCAACGGTGTTATGAGGCTTTGTAAGTTTTCCCGGTAGGGAGGATCTAGGAGGGTGTACACCCAATAATCAGCCGTGTTGAGAATGTGGGCGATGCGGCGTTCGTTTCTCAGGCACTGCAGCATGAAATCAACCATGTGCTGCAGAGTCCCAACTGCCCAAGAAACGCTGTTCCCTGCTTGAGGTGTCATCTCTGCCTGCTCTGCATCACCCCACCCTCGCTGTACATTCTGACTACTAGAGCATTGTGTACCTCCCTTCTCTGGAGAGATGTCTTCCTCCTCCATTGACTCCTCCTCAGCCTCCTCACAAAGTGTCCCCTGCCTAGGCCTTTGTGAGGAACCACGTGGCGCAGACTGTCCAGAAGCAGATGGCATTTGTGACTCCTCATCCTCCACCTCTTCCAAAACCTCCTCCCTTAGTGCTTGCAGTGTTTTTTGAAGCAGGCAGATAAGGGGGACAGTCATGCTGACTAGTGCATCATCTGCACTCGCCATCCGCGTGGAATCATCGAAGGCACGCAAAACGAGGCAGATGTCCTTCATAGAGGCCCACTCAGTGGTGCTGAAGTTTGACCGGCGCACAATGCGACTTGTTTGCTCCTGATGCAGCTGGTACTCATTACTGCTGCCTGCTGCTCACACAACCGCTCCAACATATGTAATGTTGAATTCCACCTGGTGGGTAGGTCACATATGATGCAATGTTCCGGAAGGCGGAATCGGCGCTGCAGAGCTGCAATGCGCGATCTTGCCATGCTGGAATGCTGCAAGTGAGCGCACTCTATGCGGACCTTGTGCAGCAGTGCATCAAGATCCTGATAGTCCCTAAGAAAGCTCTGCACGACCAAGTTGAGCACATGTGCCAAACATGGGATGTGAGTGCCACTAGATTTCGGCCATTGTCACAAACTACCAAGCCTGGCTGGAGATTCGCTGGCACAAACCACACGTCGCTCTCCTGCTTGATGGCATTCCAGAGCTCCTGCGCTGTGTGGCTTTGATTCCCCAAAGAAATTAATTTCAGTATGGCCTGTTGACGTTTGGCCACGGCTGTGCTCATATCGGTCGTAACAGGCTCCTGCAGCGCTGACTCTGAGGAACTGGAGTATGAGGAGGAGTCAATGTGTACAGACTGGATTCCTGCAATCCTTGGAGTTGGCAGAACACGTACAGCGCCACTATCCAGATCAGTACCCGGCTCCACAACATTGACCCAATGGGCAGTGAGGGAAAGGTATCGTCCCTGTCCATGGTTACTGGTCCACGCACCGGTGGTCAGGTGGACCTTGCTACTGACGGCGTTTAGTAGCGCATGTTTAATTTTTCCCTCCACATGCTTTTGCAGGGTAGGGATGGCTTGCCTGCTGAAATAAAAGTGGCTGGGCATGGTGTATTGTGGGACTGCCAATGCCATGAAGTTACGGAAGGTGTCAGTCTCCACCAGCCTGAATAAGAGCATTTCAAGAGCCAGTAGTTTGGAAATGCCAGCATTCAGAGCCTGTGCTCGGGGATGGTTTGCCGAATATGGCCGCCTTTTCTCCCATGCCTGTGCTACCGATGGCTGTAGAGCGGCCTGGGAGTGTTTGGATGACAGGGAACGTGGTGCTGTGGGTGGAATGTTACTGGGTCTCTGGAAAACAGTGCCAGAGGTTCTTCCATGGCGATCCTGTGAGGAAGCCGAACCAGCTGTGTGTGAGCTGGAGGAAGAGGCTACAACACGAGCTGAAGAGGTGGTAGGTGGTGCTGTAGGTTGGCCTACGTCTTCAGTGTGTCTTTGTAACTCCACCATGTGCTTGGACCGCACATGTTTCCACATATTTGTGGTATTCAGGTTGCTGACACTTTTCCCTCTTTTGACTTTCTGATTACACAGCTTGCATTTGACAAAGCAAATGTCATCTGCAACTGTGTCAAAAAAGGACCACGCACTGCAAGTCCTGGGAGCGCCCGTTTTGGGTTTTGGAAAAGGAATGCTCCTAACGGGTGCCGAAGTGGAGGCTACAGGCAACCAAGTCTGCCCCCTCCCTCTCCCTCCTGTTTTGGCCGTTCGGGGAATCTCTTCCTCAGAGCTGCTCCCACCACCTTCCTGTTCCTCATGCCATGATGGGTCAAGGACCTCATCATCTACACTCCCCTCTTCAAACACCTCCTTCTCCTGGGTAGTCTCGCTAGCACCGTACGCACCAGAAAGTGGCACCTGAGTCTCATCATCTGATGCGAACTGAGGTGTGCTGACCATAGACACTGGCCCACCTGCCTCTTCAGATTCAGAGGGACAAAGCAGTTGCGCATCACTGAATACTCCCTCTTCACATTCTAGAATGCTGCTTGGCTGGCCCCCTCTTTCCAAGCCAACAGATTCAGAGAACAGAAGTAGAGAATGAGATGGCTCCTGTCCAGGGCTCTCTGACTGCCTGGGCACTTTGGCAGGTGGTGAAGAGACAGATGGTTGCTCTTCAGTGCTCTGGCTCTGAGAGGAAGTGGAAGTCATTGAAGTCAATGCGTTAGCTGCCATCCATCCGACAACGGCTTCAATTTGTTCGTCCCGCAGCAGTGGGGTACGGCGAGGTCCTACAAAGCTGCGCATAAAGGACTGTTGCCTGGTAAAACTGGGGGATGCTGAGTCACTGGTGCTCGCAGCAGGCACAGAATCCCCACGTCCTCTACCTGCTGAAACTCCACGCCCACGACCACGTGCCTTACTCCCTGCCTTCTTCATCTTGGTAGACTGATAAAGTTAGGCAGAAAAGTACAAAGGGGGCTTAGTGTGCTTATTCCTGAACAGCTGCTAACATGTATAAGAAACACTAATTTTATAAAGTGTGTGGACTACACTTTAATATGAGCTAATGTGGCCTACACAACTGTCAAGTGCCGTGTTTGGTTAACTTTATTTACGTGTTTTTTTTTTCAAAAAAACAAAAAGGATGTGACCAAAGATGTGAAAGCAATAGTATCACAAACTTTTTAGAGCTATTACAATGCAGGAAGGTAACCTACAATGCAATGGATCAGGCTCCAAAAAATAGGCTAATACTAATCTGACTGCGGCTGCAGGGCACAAGCCAGCAAAAAGGCTCCTCTATCTACTCCTATATAGTGTTTGCAACCAACCAATGTAGATGGATACGGATGAAAGCACACTAATAGGAGAAAAAAATCTGGAAATATGAGCTGCAATAAAACAAAAAAAGGACTATGTATGAGGCAGTGATGCATTCTGAGCGGACTACAACCAGAGGTGGCTGCAGAACACACTACAATGTGAGCTGCTGCACTCACACACAGAGACCTCTCAGACAGCCGTGAACAGTGCAGAGAACTGGGCACTAGCACTAAAAGGCTGCAGAAAGGCTCCGCTGTCTACTCCTATTGTCACGTCGGCGGCGGTAGCCGCCGCCCCAGCAGCGGCGGGGCCTGCCGCCGCCTATACTTACCGGTGCTCGCCTCCCTGCTCTGTGCCCACCTCCTCCTCCTTCTCCTCTGTCCGGCGCGTGTCGGCTTCCTGCGGGCGCCTTAGGCCGTGGGCACGCGCTCTCCAGGTCTCTTAACCCTGGAGCGCCCGCCCAGAAGACTAGGCGTCCAATCAGCCGGCAGCACAGGGTACATCAGGCGTCTCCAACATGGTGGAGACGCCTGATTATCGTGTGCCTTTCCTACGGTATCCTGGCCAAGTGTTTAGGGGTTTCCCCTTCACACTCCCTGTCTCAGTCCTGTCTCCGTCCTGCACTCCAGTGCCCTGTCCTGTACTCCGTGTCTCCATCCTGTACTCCAGTGCCCTGTTCTATACTCCGTGTCTCCTTCCTGTACTCCAGTGCCCTATCCTGTACTCCGTGTCTCCGCCCTGTACTCCAGTGCCCTGTCCTGTACTCCGTGTCTCCATCCTGTACTCCAGTGCCCCGTCCTATACTCCGTGTCTCCGTCCTGTACTCCAGTACCCAGTCCTGTACTCCGTGTCTCCGTCCCGTATTCCCCTCTCGGTGCCTGGTCCTATACTCCGTGTTTCCGCCCTGCTCCCACTCCGTACTTCCTACTCCCTTCTGCATTCCGTGCCTCAGTCCTGCACCCCTCACTCAGTCTTGTGAGCCGCCCCTCTTGGGTCTAGCAGTCACGGCATCTATCTTCCGAGGGCCTGCCCCTAACCGCCCCTGTATATGGGTTGGCACCACCGGGCGCACTCGCCCCTGGGAGCTCCAGTGCCGCAACCCAGAGGGTCCACTCTCGGACGTAACCTACCCGTGGTCAGTATACGTCACAGTATAATCAGGCCATGGACCTTGCTAGCGCCTCGGCGGCCACCCAGAAAGAGTTGCTCTTCTTGAGGGAAAATCAAACTAGGATAATGTCCTTTATGAAGTCCATGGACACCCGCCTTTCCGCCTTGCAATTTACCGATCCGGGGAACGCCCCGTTACTAGCGGGACTCCAACAGGAGCTCGCGCAGCAGTGGGACGCCCAGTCCCATATTCTGAGCTACATGGCGTCCGTGG
This sequence comes from Dendrobates tinctorius, assembly GCF_039654945.1. Taxonomy (NCBI): domain Eukaryota; kingdom Metazoa; phylum Chordata; class Amphibia; order Anura; family Dendrobatidae; genus Dendrobates; species Dendrobates tinctorius. The sequence continues at coordinate 509,209 of NW_027362120.1, read as the reverse complement.
ACGACCAACTCCAATCCCTACAGTCCTCTGCGGCCGCCTCAGCCCTACCTTGGGACCCCCAATCCCATCCGCCACGACGCCTAGGGAAACCTCCCAAAGAGCTCAAAGTGCAAGCGACACTGGTTTACAAACCCCCGACACAACTTGGGGTCGCCACTAAACCTGGGAGGTTTCCCTAGGCGTCGTGGCGGATGGGATTGGGGGTCCCAAGGTAGGGCTGAGGCGGCCGCAGAGGACTGTAGGGATTGGAGTTGGTCGTCCACGGACGCCATGTAGCTCAGAATATGACCACTCTGGAAGATCTCATATCTCTAGCTACCCGTATAGACTTACGGTTTCAGGAACGCACCCGGGAGTCAGTTAGGGAGAAGAGATCTTTTAGGCTATAACAAGCACCCATCCCCCGCTCCCCGGCGTCCTCTAGTAATTCCACTCCTGAGCCCATGCACGTAGACCGAGTAAGGTTGTCTGAGCAAGAACGCAGGGAGAGAAGGACGCAGGGCCTATGCCTCTATTGTGGTGGGGCTAATCATTTTGTGCGTACTTGCCCAGTATGGCCGGGAAACGCCTCCGCCTAGGCCAGGTAAGAGAGGCTTTCCTAGGTGATACCGATTCCTCTCTGCCCCTTACTATTTCAGCTCTAATTGTTTTAGGTCGGGAGCGCAGTTCGGTGGAGGCGTATGTAGACTCGGGTGCGGCTGGTAACTTCATCCGGCTCAAAGAAGTGGACCAGCTCCGAATTCCGGTTGTTACATTAGAGAATCCATGCTCTATCGCCTCTGTGGATGGCAAACCACTACCTGAACCCATCACCATGGTCACTGTCGAGGTGGAGATACAAGTTGGAGCTCTTCACCGAGAAAAAAATCGCCTTTTATGTTTTGCCCAGTTTGCCCCACGCCGTGCTCCTCGGCTTACCCTGGCTTCGTCTACATGAGCCCATTCTAAATTGGTGTTCCGGGGAGATCCTCCGCTGGGGACACTTTTGCCATGAATGCCGCCTGTTGCCTGTATCTCGCCCAAGTCCGCAGCAAGCTCCTATCGATCTTCCCGGGCTTCCTTTGGCTTAACACTTGTACGCCGACGTCTTCAGTAAGAAGGAGGTTGAGACTCTACCGCCGCATCGTGCCTACGACTGCCCAATTGAGCTTCTTCCAGGAGCGATTCCTCCCAGGGGAAGAATTTATCTATTGTCTCCAGCAGAAACCGCGGCCATGTCCGAATATGTCCAGGAAAATTTGGCTCGGGGTTTTATTCGGAAGTCATCTTCTCCCGCTGGGGCAGGATTCTTTTTTGTTTGGAAGAAAGACGGGTCCCTTCGGCCATGTATTGACTACCGAGGCCTGAACAGCATCACGGTCAAAAATCGGTATCCCCTTCCGCTGATCCCTGAACTCTTTGACCGCTTGAGAGGGGCCCGGATCTTTACCAAATTGGATCTGCGGGGAGCCTATAACTTGATCCGCATCCGCGCCGGTGATGAGCGGAAGACGGCCTTCAATACTCGGGACGGGCATTACGAGTATTTGGTTATGCCTTTTGGTCTCTGTAATGCTCCGGCAGTTTTTCAGGAGTTCGTTAACGAAATCTTTCGAGACCTACTCTACTCTTGTGTCATTGTATACCTATATGACATTCTCATCTTTTCCCCTGACTTATCCACTCACAGGAGGAGTGTTCGGCTGGTTCTGCAACGTTTACGAGAGAACAGACTCTACGCTAATCTAGAAAAATGTCTGTTCGAACAAACCTCACTGCCCTTCCTAGGGTATATCATCATGGACTCCGGAGTAAAGATGGATCCCGAAAAGTTGTCGGCTGTGCTCAAATGGCCATGTCCGGTTGGAGTAAAAGCCATCCAACGGTTCCTGGGCTTCGCAAATTACTACCGACAGTTCGTGCCCTTCTTCTCTTCGGTGACTAAGCCCATCTCTGCGTTGACCCGGAAAGGCACCAAACCAAATGCCTGGACTCCAGAGGCTGAAGAAGCCTTCCTCGCCTTGAAACAGTCCTTTGCTTCCGCTCCGATTTTACATTGGCCGCTAGTCAATAGGCCCTTCATCCTTGAGATGGATGCCTCTTCTACTGGTGCGGGAGCGGTGTTTTCTCAGCTGACAACTTCTGGTCAAGTGGTACCTTGTGGGTACTTTTCTAAATCATTTTCTCCCGCAGAATGCAATTATGCAATTGGAGACTGGGAATTACTGGCCATTAAGATGGCTCTGGAGGAGTTGCGGTATCTTTTAGAAGGGGCAGTTCATCCCTTCGTAATCTTCACGGACCACAAGAATTTGGCATATCTTCAGTCTGCACAAAGGCTCAACTCCAGGCAAGCCAGGTGATCGCTATATTTCTCCCGGTTTGAATTCAAACTTCTTTTTTGGCCTGGGGACAGAAACATCAAGGCAGACGCTCTGTCCAGGTCTCTACAGTCACCTGAGGTGGAGGAGGGTTCGTCTCACATCATTGAGCCTGCCAAAGTTATCACCGTGGCGCCCGTGACGCTCTCTCCCATTCCACCAGGCAAAACCTTCGTCCCGCAGAATAAGAGGTCAGAGGTCCTGGATTGGGGGAATTTCTCCAAGGTTGCGGGTCACGTTGGGGTCAAGAAAACCCTCAGCCTCCTTTCGCGCTACTACTGGTGGCCATCCCTTCGCCAACATGTGACCGATTATATAGCCTCCTGCACGACTTGTGCTCTGAACAAGGTACCAAGAAGTCTGCCATCCAGCCTGCTCCATCCTCTGCCTCTTCCTGAAGCCCCTTGGCGACAGATTGGTATGAATTTCATCACCGATCTACCATGCTCTTCCGGGTGCACTACCATATTAGTAGTGGTCGACCGCTTCTCCGAGATGGCCCATTTCATCCCGCTGCCTGGGTTGCCTACGGCCTCTGAGCTAGCCAAGGTCTTCATACACCAGATCTTTAGGCTTCACGGACTTCCTCAACGAATTGTCTCCGATCGAGGGGTCCAATTTACCTCCCGTTTCTGGAGGGCACTTAGCAAGCTCATGGGTATGTCTCTGGACTTCTCCTCCGCTTATCACCCTCAGTCCAATGGGCAAGTGGAAAGGACCAATCAGGTATTAACAGCCTACCTGCGTCACTTCTCTAACGCCCATCAAGACAACTGGGTGTCTCTTCTGCCATGGGCAGAGTTCGCCCACAACAATCATCCTAATGAGTCCACCACTAAAACACCATTCTTTGTGGTTTCCGGTAACCCTGGTGTTCCGTTACCTCTCTCTACGCCCTCTGGTGTGCCCGCAGCAGATGCCCTCACTACCGAATTTTCTCAAGTCTGGAAGGAAACCAGAGAGGCACTTGAAAGATCTAGTATCTGGATTAAGAGACATGCAGGGATCTTCCACCATACCAACCTGGCGACAAAGTTTGGCTGTCAACTAAGTATATCCGTTTGAAGATACCTTCTTACAAACTGGGTCCTCGGTACACCGGTCCGTTCGAGGTTTTGGGATGCATTAACAACATGGCTTATAAATTGAAGTTGCCGGCTTCGCTTCGGGTCCCTAACGCCTTCCATGTCTCGCTCCTTAAGCCTGTTGTTCTGAATCGTTATCACTCAGTTCCACTTCCTTCTCCTCAGCCAGTAGGGGCCGATGACGTCTTTGAGGTGAAAGAAATTCTTGCCATGAAAAAAGTTCGGGGGCGTATCCTCTACCTCATTGATTGGAAGGGTTTTGGTCCCAAGGAGAGGTCCTGGGAACCCGGGGAGAATATTAATGCTCCTCTGCTATTAAGGAGATTTTTGTCTAACTTCAGGAGAGGGAGACGTAAAGGGGGATACTGTCACGTCGGCGGCGGTAGCCGCCGCCTATACTTACCAGCGCTCGCCTCCCCGCTCTGTGCCCGCCTCCTCCTCCTTCTCCTCTGTCCGGCGCGTGCCGGCTTCCTGCGGGCGCCTTAGGCCGCGGGCGCGCGCTCTCCAGGTCTCTTAATGCTGGAGCACCCGCCCAGAACCCTAAAGGCCCCTGTATAGGGGTCGGCACCACCTGGCACGCTCGCCCCTGGGAGCTCCAGTGCCGCGACCCAGAGGGTCCACTCTCGGACGTAACCTACCCGTGGTCAGTATATGTCACACCTATAGTGTTTGCAACCAATGTATATGGATACGGATGGATGCACACTAATAGGAGAATTAATGAAAAATGAGCAGCAATAAAAGAAAAATATGTATGAGGCAGTGACGCACGCTGAGCGGCCTACAACCAGAGGTGGCTGCAGGACACACTACACAGCGTGAGCTGCACTCACAGACAGCTGTGAACAGCGCTGCAAGGCAAAAGAAAGCTACAGTGATTGATAATGTAGCCTGGGTAAAGCACAATATTATTTTGAAAATCGCTATCTCTAACTGTCCCTCAGAGTCTTAACAGCAGCCTGTCCCTAACTGAATTCACAGCAGAGTGAACCCTAAATGGCGGCGGCAGCATTTATAGTGCATCATGACATCATTTCAGCAGCCAATCACAGCCATGCCATTAGTTAACATGCCTAAATGCCTAACAGGATGTGCCCACACTTCTGAGGATTCCTCATTGGCTGAATCAAATCAAACTGGCTCATAGCATTATGGGAACTTCCGATTCCGGTATTTGATATGCTAAAAGTATCGGACCTCAGTATCGGAATTCCGATACCGCGAATATCGTCCGATACCCGATATTTGCGGTATCGGAATGCTCAACACTACTAATAATATAATATTACCCTGGATGGAAGAAAGCAATATTTACTTCAAGACCAATATTTTTAATGATACCCGCGGCCTGGTGCGGTTAGTGACGGAGTCAGCGACTTTATGCTCCATCACAACTCTTAACAGTATGAGTGTCTGTTAACAATGTAGCAGACAAGGCAGACTACAACCTGACAGGACCTTCTGGCATTTGCCAGAATTGCCAGATGGCCAGTCAAGCACTGGCCACTGCCCCACATACACAAAAACCTAAGCTTAATGCATCTGATTCCTGATCCAGCATTGCAATTTAAACTTCATATTTTTTATTGCTATGTATTGATTACCTTGGTTTTGTCACAGGTGTGTCAGATTCTACAGACAGTGCTCTGCAAGGTGTCTGCGTTTGGCACTGCAGATGCCTTCTTAACCCTTCTGACTATTGGACCCAGTGGCAACCTCCCTCCAGCTCTATTTGACCCACCTGGACTTGAGTGTTTATAGACTTCCAGTCTGCTTCATAGAGTCATCGGGGATATTCACATTTTCTCTTGTGAAGGCTTACAGCAATAGCAGTTGGCTAACTTCCTCTCTGGTGCTGTTGGAGGACGTTTGGTACTACCTGTCTGTAACGGGGATTTCTGTGCTGTAATACCTCTTACATTACCACCCCGTGTTTCAGGAGGTCCACTCTGCTTTTCCTCACTTCTGGATGAAGGATGCTGGCTCAAAAGGCTTTGTAACATGGTAACATATAAAAGATCACTGCTTCTCCACGTATTTCCAGTGTGACAACATTTTACTCACTGGTCTCAGAATATACAGCATATACATACAGAGGACAGGACAATCAATATGTGGCAGGCCAGTAGATAACAGGCTCCAATTAAGATGCCAGATGTACATTACAATAGCCGCAGGTGGCCGGCGACCCCCGATCATTTAATGTGGGATTTACAAAGGTAGGGGGAGGTCAGAAGTGGGATATCTCATTTGCCTCTGCTGTTATGAAAGGGGTCACCAAGGAGGAGAGCAGGCCCAGGCTAAGCCACAGAAAACCAGAGAGGTTGGTAACTAAGCGGATTGCAGACCCCTCATCCTATCCACACAACTAGCAGAAGCCATGGAGCGTACCTACAATGATCCTAGATGCCTCGGCACAGCCGGAGAGCTAACTAAGCCTAAAGCAAGAAAGGGGAAATCTAAACAGCCCCAGAGCAGACCCCAAAGGAATAGATAGCCCCCAAACATATATTGTCGGTGAGACAAGATGAAAACACAAACGCAGGCAGGAAAATAGACTGAGCAAATGATGGGGCCCACACTGACTAGACAGGACAGGAAAGGAAAGACACTGTCTGCAATCACGCAAAAAACCCTGCAAAAAGTCCAACACGTCTGATGCACAAAAATACTGAAGTTGCACGACTTTGCCCCATACTACAGTATATCAGCACTCTGGTATATTCTGAAAACAGAGCAAAAAGAGACCAATCTAACAGGGGACAAAACAAACTGGTACAAGCAGTAACATATGGGCGGTGATTCAGCACAGCCCCAGCTGGAGCTGGCTGACCCGCACAAAACAGAGATAGACAAAACCAGATCAAATGCAAACAGAATAGCAAATGAACCACTTAGCTGAACATGCATCGACAGAGCTGGAGACATCAGACCTCAGGAGGCACAGGAAGAAAATCACCAGCAGGGATAGAGGGAGTCGACTGTCTTAAATCCCAATCTGAAACCCCAGATCTCCAATCGTCATCCTCATTATCAGGTGGCAAGCCTCTGTCAATCAGATCAGCTCCATTACCTCCAGTAACCACCAGAGGGAGCCCAGAAAGAGAACTTGCAACCCCTCTGTTAATCAGACCAGCTCCATTACCTTCAGTAATAACCAGAGGTAGGCCAGAAAGCGAATTCACAACAGTACCCCCCCTTGAGGCGGGGTCACTGAACCCTCATCCACGCCACCAGGCTGATCAGGATGGGCCCGGTGAACCAATCATTCACCATGAATGTCAGAAGCAGAGACCCAAGAATTATCCTCCTGGCCATAACTCTTCCATTTGACCAGGTACTGGAGTCTCTGTCTAGCCAAACGAGAATCCAATATTTTCTCTACCTCATACTCCAAATTGCCTTTAACCAATACAGGGTCAGGAGGCGCCGCCATAGGAACTACTGGCTCCACAAACCTCTTCAACAAAGATTTATGAAACACGTTATGGATCTTAAACGTAACTGAAAGAGCCAATAGGAAAGAAATGGGATTAAGGATTTCCAAAATCTTATAAGATCCAATGAATCTTGGCTTGAATTTTGGAGACGCAACCTTCATACTAATATTCTTTGAAGACAACCAAACCATATCACCCACTTTAAACCAGGGACCAATGGTCCTATGCCGGTTGGAAAACTGTTGGGCTTTTTACTGAGAGAGGGACAACTTATCCACCACTTGGTCCCAAATCTGCTGCATTCTCTCTACCACAGAGTCCACACTTGAGCAGGCTGAAGATTCCACCTGCCCTGAAGAAAATCGAGGATAAAACCCAAAGTTACAGAAAAAGGGCAACATCAAAGTGGCAGAACTAGCTCTATTGCTTGGCGCGAATTCGGCCAAGGGCAAAATTGAAACCTAGTCATCCTGATCAGCAGATATGAAACCTCTCAAATAGGACTCCAAAGTCTGGTTTGTTCTCTCAGTCTGACCATTGGTCTGAGGATGAAATGCAGAGGAGAAAGATAACTGAATTCCCAGTTTGGAACAAAAAGCTCTCCAAAATCTGGAAACAAACTGGACTCCTCTGTCCGACACAATTTTCTCAGGAATCCCATGCAACCGAACCACCTGTTGTAAAAACAAGGGCACCAACTCAGAAGAAGATGGCAACTTTGGTAGTGGCACAAGATGGACCATCTTAGAAAATCTATCACAAATCACCCAAATAACAGTCATTCTCTGAGAAACAGGAAGATCGGAGATAAAATCCATTGAGATATGGGTCCATGGCCTCCTGGGCACTGGCAGGGGCATCAACAACCCACTAGAACTAGAACAGGGCTTGGACCGAGATCAAGTCCCACAGGACTGTACAAAATTCCTGACATCACGAGATAAGGCAGGCCACCAAAAAGACCATCTCACCAAATCTCTGGTACCAAAAATACCTGGATGACCAGCCAACGCGGAGCAATGAATTTCAGACATTACTCTCTTCCTCCACTGGTCAGGGACATACAATTTTCCCATAGGGCAATGTTCAGGTTTGTCCTCCTGAAATTCCTCCAGGGCACGTCTCAAATCGGGTGAGATGGCAGAAAGAACTACACCCTCATTTAGAATGGTAGTAGGCTCGGTCACATCAAGAGAATCTGCAAAGAAACTCCTAGAAAGGGCGTCCGCCATAACATTCCTAGTGCCCGGAAGAAAAGAGACCACAAAATTAAAACGTGTGAAAAACAAGGCCCATCTAGCCAGTCTAGGATTCAAGCATTTGGCTGATTCAAGATAAATCAAATTCTTGTGGTCGGAGAGGACCACAACTTGATGTCTAGCTCCCTCCAACTAATGTCTCCTCTCTTCAAATGCCCATTTCATGGCCAACAATTCCCGATTCCCCACGTCATAGTTACGTTCAGATGGGGAGAATTTTCGAGAAAAGAAGGCACAGCGATTCATCTTAGAAGTCACCGGATCTTTTTTGGGACAAAACAGCTCCTGCACCAATCTCAGAAGCATCTACCTCCACCTGAAATGGGAGCGAGACATCAGGTTGCCGTTGAACCGGAGCAGAGGTGAATCTCCGCTTAAGCTCCTGAAATGCCGAGACTGCCTGGAGACCAATTCACCACATACACAGATTTCCTACCCAAAACAGGATTATGAGTTTGCAACCAAGGAAAACCGAGAACAATGGTATCATGCAAATTGTGCAACACCAAAAATTTACAATTTGCTTGGTGGTCCGGGGCCACCCGCATTATCACCTGGGTCCAAAACTGGGGTTTATTGTCCGTCAAAGGAGTAGCATCAATACACCTCAAAGTGATAGGAGTCTGCAGGGGTATCATGGAAAAACCACAATGTTTAGCAAAGTCCAAATCCATCAAATTCAAAGCTGCTCCTGAATCTACAAAAGCCTTAGCGGAAAAAGCAGACAAGGAGCAGATCAGGGTAATTGCCAAAAGGAACTTAGGCTGTGCACTGCCTACAGCAAATGTGTGAGCAAAACACTTTTCTCGTTTAGGGCAGACAGAAATACTATGAGAGGTGTCCCCACAGAAAAAACACAGCTTATTACGCCTTCTAAACTCCTGACGTTGTGCCCTAGACAAAACCCTATCACATTGCATGGGTTCAGACATTCGTTCGAAAGGCTGCAACACCTCTCGTGTAGTTTTACGTTCACGTAAACGCCTGTCAATTTGAATGGCCAATGACATAGAGTCGTCAAGACCAGAAGGAACAGGAAATCCCATCATAACATCTTTTACGGTTTCTGCCAAACCCTTCCGAAAGAGAGCTGCTAGGGCATCGTCTTTCCATGTAGTAAGGACCGCCCACTTTCGGAATTTTTGACAATATAACTCTGCAGAATCCTGACCATGGTTTAATGCCAATAAGGTTTTCTCAGCTTGATCAATAGCAGTAGGTTCATCATACAACAACCCCAAGTCTTGAAAAAATGCATCCACATTAGCCAGAATAGGATCTCCAGGAGTCAAAGAAAAGGTCCAATCCTGGGGATCGCCGCGCAGCAGGGAAATGACAATTTTAACCTTCTGCACAGAGCTCCCTGATGAGTTTGGTTTCAAAGCAAAAAATAGTTTACACTTATTCTTAAAATTCAAAAATTTAGACCAATCCCCAGAAAACACATCAGGAGTAGGGATTTTTGGTTCAACAGCAGATGATTGAGCGAGATAGGCAAAAATTCCCCGCACTTCAGCAGCGAGCTGCTCAACACGATCAGACAATTGCTTAGTCTCCATTTAGAGAAAGATAAGTAAGTGCGTTTGCCGCCCCGGGTCCACCGTGCAGAAGGTGTTATGCTGCTGCTATGTAATAGCAGATGCACAATATGGCGGTATAACGCACACAGGTTGAACGTCACCCAGTGTGCGCTGGGTGGTCTCTGTTACTTCACAGAGGTGCCAAAGCGTTAAACACAAATGCCGATCCTGTTGATGTCACAGAACTCAGCGGAATGCACGCACAGTATATGGTCACAGGAATTGGGCCCAAGACACAGGGTCAGCATCCTTCTAGACCTACCGTGCGTGCGGCATCGCAAACGCGGATGCCAATAAGTACTGCTGACTGCAGCGCGGTGACAGACACTGCCGCTGCACGACAATGCCCGGTAGCAGGCACACTGTCGGACGCTAGTACCGTGGATGATATGCACTGTGGCCTGTAGCTTGCCACTGACTGGCACTGACTCTATCACTAGTTCCCTATCCACACACGTAATATCAGAGGGAGGGGAATCTTAATGAGTCATTTGCAAGTCAATGCATCCATCATCATTCACACAGGTAACAACTAGAGTCTGTACTAGCGCATGGCCGAGCGGCAATGCGAACTTTTTATAGCCGGGACCTTCTGGAAGCTTCCAGGTCCCTGAGATGGACCAATTAGATCTGGAGAAGGACCTGTGCATGTGACTCCCGATCTCCAATGGGAGATCGTCTCGTGAGCATGCTTAGTGGAGCGACGGAAGGACTTAGCCTTTGGAGTGGATTGCTGCTGATCAGCCTGCATTGCTATTGCTGGCCCAGAGGTGGCAGCAACAGCCAGACCCTCAGGAACGACGGGGCTGCTGAGCAAGCTCCTCTGCGGTCGATGGAGAATGGGAGACCGCTGAGTGTGAGGCTCTGGATTCCTGCCGTGCCGTTGCAGGAACACGATGCCTAACATTACCCCCCCTCTGAGCCTTCCAATCCTACAAATAAAACTTTTTGCCATGCACCACCCTGCGTCCCACAATGGCGTTGACCTCAAACTCGTCCGAAGACAAGTCTGATGTCCCGGCAGATGACTCGGAAAACCGGGACATGTGAACAGGTTTGAGAAGGGACACATGAAAGGCGTCAGAGATGGCCAAGTGTGGTGGAAGAGCCAGACGATAGACCACCGAGCTGATCCGCTCGAGGATTTTGAAGGGACCAATGTATCGCGGCACAAACTTGGTGGACTCAACCCGCAGCCTGATATTTTGGGCAGAGAGCCACACTAAGTTGCCAGGGGCAAAAGTTGGAGAGGGGCGCTGATGTGTGTTGGCGGACGCCCTCATTCTCTCCTTAGAGACTAGAATGGCATTCTGGGCGCCATCCCAAATGTCGCAAGCCTCCACTGCCCGGTCTGCCACCGGCAAGGGATACAGTAACCCAGCCGGCCTATGCTTAGAGGACCTGTTCCGAGCACAAGAGGCACATGCCTGAATGTATTCTTTCATGTCTCGAACCCTGTGCGCCACCAATAAGACCTTGTCAGGAGTTCTGTGGTCCGCTTGTAGCCACAGTGACCACCCACCCTGGATGCGTGTGCCCACGCGAGAACCTTTGGCCGCAGGCGAGGAGGGACAAAGGTCTTGCCCGGCGGCACTGACTTGAGGTCGACTGGAGCCACGGTCCTCAGATTCTCAATGGTGGGCACGGAAAGATCCGTGGACACCTCCGCAGAGGCTACTTGGACGCTGCCCCCCATACACCTTCCCACACAGTCCTTGCTCCATCCCAGCATTCTCCCCGAGGACCACTCTATATGAGGGGAATGGCAACGGAGCCAGGGAACTCCGAGGAGCACCTGGTCGATGCCCTCTGGCATAATCAGCAGGGACAGCGTCTCATGGTGAGATGGTGGGATTGAGAGCCTAAGGGGTGCTGTCTGGTGGGTAATCTGGGATGGTAAGGTCGAACCGTTGACCACCCTGATGGGCATGGGGTGAGGAAGTGGCACCAACGGAATTGCGTGCTGTTGGGCGAAGGCCGAGGACATAAAGTTCCCTTCTGCCCCAGAGTCCACCGTGACCTCTATCTCCCAGGTGGAAGCACCGCTATCTAACATCCTTCGGAATGCCGGTTTGGGGGGGAGAAAGTCTTCATATCAAATAGAACCCCACCAACTACCACTGGACGAGATCGTTTTTTTGACCGCTGCGGACAACTGTTAGCCAGGTGACCAGGCTGTCGACACTAGTAACAGCGTGCGGAGCTTTGTGCCAGGCGCGGCTTGGGGCCGGTGCAAGAGACACCTCTGAAATATGGAGATCAATGCGGGTGGAAATAGCAATAAGCTCCTCCAGACTTACGGGAACCTCCCTGGTAGCTAGAGCATCCTTGACATGCTCCACCAAACCTCTCCAGAACACAAGGACAAGTGTCTTATCAGGCCACTCCAGCTTGGAAGCCAGTGTCCGGAAAAGGACGGCGTACTAGCTGACCGAAAGGGATCCCTATGTTAATGCAAGTAACTGGAGAGAGGTGTCGTGAGTGATCCGGGACCCCAAAAAGACCTGTTCAAGGGACATTAGAAACTGAGCGGTGCTCAGAAGCACGGGGTCACCACGCTCCCACAGTGGCGTGGCCCATTCTAACGCACTGACCGACAGGAGGGAGACGATAAACTCCACCTTAGCCCGCTCTGTAGGGAATCACTACTCGCCTCGCACTATTTGGATCTCCCGCCCAGCATTTGCCAATCACAGTAATGCCGCAGTCTTCTTGGATGTGGGCGACATTACTATAATTGGCTGGCCGTCCATCGTCATACATGAGTCATAGCCTGGCTCTATATAAGGTTACTTTCACACATCATTTTTTTGCCGTCAGGCGCGATCCGGCTCTTTTTTTAAAAACCGGATCCGGCTAAATCTAAAGCCAGATCCGGTTTTTACCCATTAACTTGTATAAGCGGCGGATCGTGCCGCATGGCCTTACGTTTTGTCCGTTTTTTGCCGATCCGGCGAAAAGTTGCATTCCGGCGTCTGGAAAAAACGGAAACAGTAACGTTTTTTGTCTCCGGCAAAAAAGCCGGAAACACCGGATCCAGCGATTCTGGTTTTTTGCTACAATTGAAGTCTATGGACGCCGCAATGCGCCGCATCCGGCAAAAGAAGGATCCGGTGGCAGGACCCGGTTTTTACGTCTGAGCATGCTCAGAAGTTGGCCAACCCCCAGGAAACATATACAAACCATGCCAGTGGGGCCCTCACCCTCAGCCATTTACCATGGAGTCTGCCAAGGAAGCATCCCAAAGGCCATCAAGGCATCAGCCAGCCAGCAGCGGAGGTCGCAAGCAGCAGCAGATGCTGCCAGCAGCAGTTGTAGACGGCGGCCAGGATCTAACACCGCCAGCAACAGCAGACGCCGCGCAGCAGAAGTGCATGTTGCCAGCAGCAGACGCCGCACATCTCAAGTGCATGCTGCCAGCAGCAGACGCCGCGCAGCTGAAGAACACGCCGCCCAGCAGCAGCCAACGCCGCCAGCAGCAGACGCCGGGCAGCAGCAGGAGATGCTCCCAGCACCAGACACCGCACAGCAGCAGACGCCACCAGCATCAGACACTGGCCACCATCATCATACGCCGCCAGCAGTAGTGGAAATGTCTTCTTCTTCTGGGAGCCCTCTCTCGCATCGACAGCGCTTACAGGTAAAAAATGTTTTATATTTTTTATATTTTTTTTATGCTGGCCTGACAATTGTCATCGACTTTTAACTATTGATGCTGCCTATGCAGCTTCAATAGTAAAAGAAAGGATGTAAACATTTTAAAAAAATTATATACTCACTATGTGATGGCCTCCGGACTCTTTCTCTTTTCTACACTCTCCTTGCATCTTCTGTTCCCAGTAATGCTTTGAGCCAAAGACCGCTCATGACGTTGGGCGAGAGTGACATCATCAGCGTTTTGAGCAAAGCATATACTGTGACCAGAATATGCCGGGCACGTGGTGAGAGTAGGGACAGAGACTGGGGGCCATTGGATGGTCAGTATATTCCTTTTTTGTTTTGTTATTGTATGTTTTTCTAGCGCCGCTGATCAAGAAACGCTAGTGGTGGCGTGCGTCTTTAGAACTCCGGACAGCGTCTGCGTCTGTCACTGATTTGTCGTGCCCTGGCGGACCCTACCAAGCACCTACGCGTGTTTTTTGTGACAGACAGACAGAGACAGACAGACAGACCTGACAAGATAAGATGATGATATATACATATATATATATATATATTAATATATTTTTTAATCTTTTTTTTTTTTTTCTTTAAAGGATTTTGAAGATGAAGAGGTGGCTGAAGAGGTGCTCCCAGAAGAAGAAAGAAGGGGTGGAGAAATACCCGGAGTGGGCTCGCAATTCGTTAGTTTCTTGCATACATCGCAGAAACACAATAACACAGTACACACAACACACAGAAAACAATTTAGTGCAGACAACAAATAAAAAAAAGATGATTGCAGATATCACACTGCACACAGCACAAATGCCTACATCCAAGCACAATTTTTTTCGTTTTATGTTTTTTATTATAGTCTTTGGAATCTTTTGGCCATTCAAGAGGTCCTCAAAGTCCCTCCCAGGGCAGTCGGCATGTGCAACACGGCGGTCGTCACCTTTATTTCAATTTTTTTTTAAATATTTTTCGCCTTATTATTTCCCCCCTTTTTTTATATACATATTTTTTCTAAAATTTTTTTACATTTTTTGTGCATTTTTTCAATTTTTTTTTTTTTGGCCTTTTTTCCCAATAATTTTTGACAAATTGTATTGGCCTTTTTTCAAATTTTTTTAAAAAAATTTTTAACACCCTTTTTTGGTACTTATTTTTTAAAAAAAATTTATTTTGTCTTTTTGGTAGAATGTTTTTTGTGTGTCTAGTTTTGAGGCTAACATTTTATTTTTATTTTTCCTTTAACAGGATTCACAGCGTGCTCCTGACTCGGACGGTGAGGAGGGGGGCTGGACATTGACCTCCTCATTGATCTGGTCCGAGAAAGGGAGCCGCTGTGGAACATGGGGGACCGCCGCAATGCCGATCTCATAGTGACACGGAAGATGTGGGAGGAAATCTGTGCCCAACTTGTGGCCAACTGGGAGGACCTCGATGCTCGGGCCCAGATTCAAAACCGTAAGTATACACATTTCAGTAATGTGGCTGCATGTAAACCAGTGTTTCCCAAACTTCAGTCCTCGTGGACCCTATTTGTGTTCTGTTTTCAGGATTTCATTTGTATTGTGCAGATGGTGGAAGTATCATCAAGGCATCTGTGATTCTATTACCTGTGCAACACTATGGAAATCCTGTAAACATGACCCGTGGGGGACTTGAGGAGTGGACTTTGGGAAACCCTGATGTTGTATACTAGCCAATTTATGCTTTGTCTTTTCAGGGGAGAGAATTATGAAGCGGTGGCGGTCTATCAGGGATCGCTTCAAGAAGGAATTCAGCAAAGAAATGCGGGCCCCGAGTGGCTCTGGAGGACGCAGGAGCAAATACAAGTATGCGCACGCCCTGTTGTTTCTCCGGACAACAATGGTAACCAGAAGGTAAATATTAAAAACCGCATGTACCAAAAAATGTAACATGTCTAACAAATTTTTTTTGTTTCAGCCAGGGACATGCACTAGCAAAATATTAATTTTGTTTTTTCTCTCTTTCTTCATCAGCACCGTGAGCAGCACTCGGGATCCTGCACAGTTGGAACTAGAGATGAGCGACTTTGCCTTTTTTCGGGTCGAGTCGGGTTTCATGAAACCCGACTTTCTCAAAAGTCGGGTCGAACAAAATCGGCCGACTATCGTGAAAAGTCGAAGGCCGACTGAAACACGAAACCCAATGCAAGTCAATGGGGAAGCAAAGTCGGCAGGGAGTGGAGGACAGTGTCCATTTGAATGGCAAAAACATAAATTTTTATTACTGAAGCTTGTCAACCTTAATTTACTTCATAATAATAGTTATGCACTGAAAACTGGGGGTTATTTGCCTAAAGTTGTGGAGGGGTAGGGCTGGCTCCAGGTTTTCATGTGCCCTGGGCCAAAGAGCGCCCCTTTAACACATACCACAACTCATGATGCTCCGATACGGCAGAGAAATAGCGGTATAGTACAATGAAAAATACTTCACTTTTTACATCTCATGACTGATATCGATTTTAAATTCTCCAATAGCTCCTAAACCGGACAGTATATTACTCCATACAGTATTATGGGCACCGCATAGTGCGCTATACAGAGTAATGAGGATCATATATTTCTCCATACGGAATCATTGGTCCAATATAATATTTGAAACAGTATATGATGAGCTCCACATAATGCTACAATATATGTTGGTCACCATGGATGAAGCTCCACTGTCTTATGGGCCCAAATAATGCTCCATATATAATGGGCCCCATTTCTAATGATCCAGTGTATAATGGGCCCTGTAAATGCTGCTCCAGTGTCTGATGTCCACCTTTGGAATGCTCCAGTGTATGGTGGGCCCCATATATCATTCTCCAGAGTATAGTGCTCCCCAAAAATTGCTGTCCCAACATTGAAAACAATAGAATAAGTCTCCTCGCTAGGGAATCCCTGTACTAGTCTGGACTCCTCGTCGTCCCCATCTTCCATCTCACTGCACTTGGCTGTTTAGACAGAGGGCGTACAGACGTGATATCATTTACGCTCTCTGATCAGAATATCACTGTCAGGACACGCGGAAGACGTCATGGCGGTGGAGCAGGGAGAGGTAAGTATTTCAACTTTGCAAGTGCTGTGATCCGGAGTAAGCAGGGGGGGCCCACTCGTTGGTGACGGCACTGTCACTGGGCCCCTCATAGTACGGCGGTGTGTCTGACAGCGGGTGTGCACCCCCACCGTCAGAGACACTTGATTGCACTATGAGGGACCCTGTGCCAGTGTCCGTGCCCAAGAGTTGGCCCACCCACCTGCCCAGGGCAACGGCACTCGCACGGTTTAGTGCGCTAGGTGGTGACCCTGGCCATGGGGGGGAGGCAGCCCAGTTAGGGAGGTTTACAAAATAGCATATGTTGATGTTGGACATTCAGCTGCTGCATAAGGCGAAATAGGGCAAGTGCGAGGAAGAGGAGGACCAAAGCAAGTCATTTTTCTGGCAACGTAGGTGTCATCAGGGGAAGGTGGGACAAAATCCTTGGAAACCCAAGCATGGTTCATTTTAATGAAGGTTAGATCATCCACATTTTGGGTCGACAGACGGGTCCTTTTTTCTGTCAGGATTGATCCAGCTGCACTAAAGACTCTTTCTGATAGCACACTTGCAGCTAGGCAAGCGAGCTCCTGTAAGGCATATTGTGGCAATTCAGGCCAGGTGTCCAGTTTAGCGGCCCAATAGTCAAATTAGAATGACCTGTGCGGGAGAACATCGATATGGGATGAGAAGTAGTTTGTAACCATAGTTGACAACTGCTGTCTCCTGTCACTTTCAATCGATGCAGTATTACCAGTCGTGTGAGTGGGACTTGAAAAATCAGTCCACAACATGGTCATGAAACCCCTGTCTCCAACGCCACTTCTGATGTGTGCATCACCAACACCTCTTCCAAATTGCCCCCGGCCCCTATGGCTCGTGTGAGAACCATCACCGCTGCTGTGTGCTGAGAATGCCTCAACCAACCAGTTTACCAGAGTTGCTTGTTTGTTAGCCAATATTAGGTCAAGGTTCTCCTGTGGCATTATGTTTTGGAATTTGCCTTTATAGCGTGGATCCAGGATGCGGGCCAACCAGTAGTCGTCATCGTTCATCATTTTGGCAATGCGGGGGTCCCTTTTTAGGATCTGCAAGGCATAATCTGACATGTGGGCCAATGTTCCCGGTGTCAATGATGCACTGCGAGTGCTGGGTGGAGGAGCACTTTCTGGCAAATCCACATCCCTCCAGTCACACACAAACCTTGTACCAGACCTTGCCACGCCAACATTTTCTCTTGCCCCACGAGAAGCATCCTCCTCCCCTAAATAATCATCCCCATCATCATCCTCCTCCTCTTCCTCTTCTTCCTCCACCTCGTCCAGGAGAGGTCCCGAAGCAGACAATGGCTGACTGTCATCAAGGCTTCCCTCCTCCTCTTCCTCATCTACCTCGGCTGCAGACCCCTGCTCCTTATTGTGCGTCAAAGTTTGCATGAGCAGACGCATAAGTGGGATGCTCATGCTCATGATGGCATCGTCTGCGCTTACCAGCCGTGTGCATTCCTCAAAACACTGAAGGACTTTACAGAGGTCTTTCAGCTTCAACCACTGCACACTTGTCAACTCCATGTCTGCCCTCAAAGTGCCTGCCCGTGTATCCTCCCACAAATGCATTACGGCCTGCCTCTGTTCGCACAGCCGCTCAACCATGTGCAGGGTGGAGTTCCACCTTGTTGCAACGTCGATAATTAGCCGGTGCTAGGGAAGGTGGAGCAATCGCTGCAGCTTCTGCATACGACTGGAGTGTACCGGCGACCAGCGGATGTGCGAGCACAGTCTTCGAACCTTATGGAACAGGCCTGTTAACTCTGGATAATTATTGAGGAAGCACTGCACCACCAAGTTCAAGGTGTGAGCCAAGCAAGGTATGTGTCTGAGTTTTGAAAGGGCTATGGCTGCCACAAAATTCCGGCCGCTATCACTAACTACCTTGCTTGCCTCAAGATATAGACTGCCCAGGCATGACTCAGTTTGTCGCTGAAAGTAGTCAGCCAGTACCTCCGCGGTGTGTCTGTCGCCCAAACACATTATCTACAACACAGCCTGCTGACGCTTTCCACTAGCTGATCGATAGGGGGACACCTCGTGTGCCACACTGGCAGCTGCGGATGGAGTGCTTGTGCGACTGCGCTCTGTGAATGAGCTTTCGCTTCTGGAGGAGGAGGAGGGTCGAACGCCTACAGCCAACTGTTTCCTATACCGTGGGCTAGGCAGCACTGTCCCACCACCGCTGTCCCCTGTGGACCCTGCATCCACCACATTAACCCAGTGCGCAGTGATGGACACGTAACGGCCCTGGCCATGCCTACTGGACCATGCATGAGTTGTGAGGTGCACCTTTCCACTCACTGATTGCTTGAGTGCATGGTCAATGCGGTCTTTCACATGAAGGTGGAGGGCTGGGATGGCTTTGCGAGAAAAGACGTGGCGACTGGGTAGGTCATAGCGTGGTACCGCGTAGGCCATGAGATCGCGGAAAGCTGTGCTTTCAACCAACCGGTAGGGCATCATCTCTAACGAGATTAGTTTGGCAATGTGGGCGTTCAAACCCAGTGTACGTGGATGAGAGGATGAGCACTTTCTTGTCCTACTCATAGTCTTTGGTAAGGTGAGCTGTACTTGAGAGCTGCCTATGGTGGAACTAGCGGTGGACATGGCGGACAGAGAGAGGGTTGATGATGGTGATGGACTTGGTGTTCTTTCTGGTGGCCTAGATTCAGTCTTTCGTTGATATAACATTGTGATTCCATGACTGCTTTGGCCTTGCGACGACACCTCAACATTTGCTGCTGGTGGTGTGCTAACCAGTGGGCTTACAGTGGGGGAAACAATGTAGCGTCGCTGACTACCTTCTTTGGGAGCAGTTGCACATGAGGTACGTGAGGTTTGGTAGTCCGTCCACGCTTGCAAGTGCATGTTGGTTAAATGTCTAAGCATGCAACTGGTATTCAAATTTCTCAGATTTATCCCTCGGCTAAAGGTCTTTGCGCACTTCTTACAGATAACCTTTGCCTGATCATTAGGATTTTGCTCAAAAAAGTGCCACACTGCACTCTTCCTACTATGGAAGACATTTTGAGGCCTTGCACGCTGTGCTATTTTGACCGTCTCCCCAAGCTGTCCTGCAACTCTTTTGCTTTTTGTAACCCGTTTTTGGACTGCTCCGGGCCTGCCAGATAACAGCTGTTGCGATGTCGATGCCTGCTGCGGATGCTCCTCCTCCTCTTCTGAGCTATTGGCAGCGGCACCCTCTTCCTCCAATGGATGCCAATCTGGGTCAACAACTGGGTCATCCATCACCTTCTCTTCAATGTCATGTGCACCTTCCTCTGTGTCACCGTGTATGGTGGTATAGTATGCGGGAAGGGGCACCTGAGTCTCATCAGGGTTAGATTCTGGCTCAGTACACTGCGAGGAAAATGTAGTGCTCTGAGTGAATATACCAGCAGATAAATCTAGCAGTGGCTGTGCATCAGTGCACTCCATGTCAGATTCATCTTGGAATGGGGAATTCACGATTTGACTTGATAACCCAGGCATGGTATGAGAAAAGAGCTCCATGGAGTAATCTGTAGTGTGGCCTGCCGCATCCTTCACTTTTGGTAGGGGTGAAGGACACAAGGAAAGGTGTTGTTCCTGACCAGGAGCCTTCAGTGACGACGCAGTGCTTTTATTTTTTGAAACTTCAGAAGAGGAGGCGATAGAGCTGGAGGCTGTGTCAGCAATGTAAGCCAAAACTTGTTCCTGAAGCTCCGGCTTTAAAAGCGGTTTACCTACTCCCAGAAAAGGGAGCCTACGAGGCCTTGTGGAGCCAGACAATGACGCCGGCTCACCACCTCCTGTGTTATGAATGAGTCACCGAAGGAGGAATAAACAAAAATACAAGCTAAGTCCAGAAAACCGGAGAGATTGGTAGCTATCAGATTGCAGACCCCTGATCCTATCCACAACGACTAACAGTAGCCGTGGGGGGTTCCTACGATGCCCTAGACCCCTCGATCACAGCCGGAGAACTAAATAGGCCTAAAGAAAGAAAGGGGAAATCTAGACTGCCCCAGAGCAGACCCCAAAGCAATAGGCAGCCCCCAACATATAATGACGGTGAAGCAAGATGAAATCACTAACACAGATAGAAAGATAGGTTGAGCAAACGATGGGGCCCAAGCTAACTAAAAAGAACAGGATAGAAAAGCTGCTGTCTGCAATCCGTAAAAAACCCTACCAAAAAATGTCCCAACCGTCTGATAGGAAAAACAGGCCCTGAAGTCGCTAGGACTTCAAAATGACTATATCAGCACTCAGGTAAATTCTGAAGACAAAGCAAAGAGACAAACTGATCAGAGACAAAAATGGAACTCAGCACACCCCCGACCGGGGATGGCTGAACTCCAAAAAACAAAGTAAACAAAACAAAACTAATAAGTTCAATAGCAGAGCAAAAACTTATCTTTGGGAAGCAGGAATCAGACTGGTCTCCAAGAATCCAGCAGAGAAATCACCAGCAACTCAGAAGGGCGTCGGCTGCCTTATATCCAGTCAGCAGTTCCTGTTACCCAGTCGTCATCTACCAGCTCAGGTGTTTGGTAATCAGCCTCACTACCTTCCTTCGCCAGAAGAGGGAGTTCATCAGACATCGACGGTGAAGGGGAAAATGAACTCACAACACTCCTGCCTTAGGTGCTATTGTGATTTTGCCACAATCAGCAGAAGCACCACCAACACCACCATCAGGACCAGCTGGAAACCCCCGCCCACTTCCATGGCCTCTTCCACCATACTTCTTCATTTTTTTAAAAAAGGTGCCCAAAATAACAACAGCTATATGGTACTGTAAAACAAGGTAAAGGGTCTATAGAGTATTGGTGAGAATTTGAATCTCACTGTAGATTGGAGGACGCTGAACTATTGACTCAGGCCCAGTATAGATTACACCGCAATGTGACAGGCAGAAATTGGCTGGTGGATGAGAAGGCAAAAGCTGTATAGAGTATTGGTGAGAATTTGAATCTCAATGTAGATTGGAGGACGCTGAACTATTGTCTCAGGCCCAGTATAGATTACACCGCAATGTGACAGGCAGAAATTGGCTGGTGTATGAGAAGGCAAAAGCTGTATAGCGCAGGCGTCCCCAACCGCCGGTCCGCGGCCCAGCACCGGGCCGTTGCAGTGCCCTTGCCGGTCCGCGGACACAAGGGGAGCCGGGGGGGCGGTGCAGCTGCTGATACTCACCCTGCATCCCGCGGCGGCTTCATCCAGCGGCGGCTTCATCCAGCGCTGAGCGGTCACGTGCTACCGCTCATTTAAGGTCATGAATATGGACGCCACTCATCTCCCATAGGCGTGGCGTCCATATTCATGGACCTTAATGAGCGGTAGCACGTGACCGCTCCGCACAGGAAGAAGCTGAAGCGCCGCGAGATGCAGGGACGTGCAGCGACGGGAAGGAAGTTCAGCGATGTGAGGGTAAGTATGATGGGGAGGATGGAGGAGGATGGGGGTGCCGAGCGGAGCCATAAATATAAGGGAGAGAGAGTGGGAGCGGAGCCATATACACAGGGGAGGGAGGGTGGGAGCAGAGCCATATATACAGGGGAGGGAGAGTGAGAGCGGAGCCATATACACAGGGGAGGGAGAATGGGAGCGGAGCCATATATACTAGGGAGGGAGAATGGGAGCAGAGCCATATACACAGGGGAGGGAGAATGGGAGCGGAGCCATATATACTAGGGAGGGAGAATGGGAGCGGAGCCATATATACTAGGGAGGGAGAATGGGAGCGGAGCCATATATACAGGGGAGGGAGAATGGGAGCGGAGCCATATATACAAGGGAGGGAGAGTGGGAGCGGAGCCATATACACAGGGGAGGGAGAATGGGAGCGGAGCCAT
This sequence comes from Dendrobates tinctorius, assembly GCF_039654945.1. Classification (NCBI taxonomy): domain Eukaryota; kingdom Metazoa; phylum Chordata; class Amphibia; order Anura; family Dendrobatidae; genus Dendrobates; species Dendrobates tinctorius. The sequence continues at coordinate 486,899 of NW_027362120.1, read as the reverse complement.
ATATACTAGGGAGGGAGAATGGGAGCGGAGCCATATATACAGGGGAGGGAGAATGGGAGCGGAGCCATATATACTAGGGAGGGAGAATGGGAGTGGAGCCATATATACAGGGGAGGGAGAATGGGAGCGGAGCCATATATACGAGGGAGGGAGAATTGGAGCGGAGCCATATATACAGGGGAGGGAGAATGGGAGCGGAGCCATATATACAAGGGAGGGAGAGTGGGAGCGGAGCCATATATACAGGGGAGGGAGAATGGGAGCGGAGCCATATATACAAGGGAGGGAGAGTGGGAGCGGAGCCATATATACAGGGGAGGGAGAATGGGAGCGGAGCCATATATACAAGGGAGGGAGAGTGGGAGCGGAGCCATATATACAAGGGAGAGAGAGTGGGAGCGGAGCCATATATACAAGGGAGGGAGAGTGGGAGCGGAGCCATATACACAGGGGAGGGAGAATGGGAGCGGAGCCATATATACTAGGGAGGGAGAATGGGAGCGGAGCCATATATACTAGGGAGGGAGAATGGGAGCGGAGCCATATATACAGGGGAGGGAGAATGGGAGCGGAGCCATATATACTAGGGAGGGAGAGTGGGAGCGGAGCCATATATATAAGGTAGAGAGAGTGGGAGCGGAGCCATACATACAAGGGAGGGAGAGTGGAAGCAGAGCCATATATACAAGGGAGGGAGAGTGGAGCCATGTATACAGGATGGGAGAGAGGAAGCAGAGCCAGGTATACAAGGGTGGGAGCGGAGCCATGTATACAAGGGTGGGAGCAGAGTCATGCATGCAAGGGTGTGAGCGAAGCCATGTATACAAGGGTGGGAGCAGAGCCATGCATACACCATGATTAAAAAATAATCAGCATGTATACAGTACTCCAGTACAATTTTTTCTAAATGCTCAATGCTCCATTTCCTTGTAGGTTCCAATCATTATTAGCAGTGACAGTCATCAGTAGAAGTATCCATCTTTCAGCATTAGGGGCCCACTACGCCTCCAACTCTTGTAAAATGAGTAAAAAACAAACATTGCTAGAGAGCTTCTTTGAAAAGGGAGAAAGACCTAATGATGAGACAGATGAAGACTCCATGACTGCAAAAAAAAAGAAAGCTGCATTTAAAAGAAAATACAATGAGTCCTACTTAAATTATGGGTTCATCGCAACAGGCGATCCAAATGCCCCAACCCCACTCTGTGTGATATGTGGCGACCGGCTATCCAATGAGGCCATGAAGCCTTCAAAACTGGCTCGCCACTTACAGACCAAGCACCCTGCATCAAAAGACAAGCCTTTGGAGTTTTTTGAAAGAAAAAAGCGTGAACATTAGAGTTGAGCGACTTTGGTCGGATCGGGTTTCATGGAACAAAATTTGTTTCAGATGAAACTCATCCGACTAGGGCAAAAAAAAGTCGGAGTTTCATCCGAAACCTGACCCCAATGCAAGTCAATGGGAAATAAAAGTCGGACGAAACTCCGACTTTTTTTGCCCTAGTCGGACGAGTTTCATCTGAAACAAATTTTGTTTCATGAAACCCGATCCGACCAAAGTCGCTCAACTCTAGTGAACATGAATGACAGAAGAAATTATTGAAGGCCACCACATCAACAAATGTGTCTGCACTGAGAGCATCATTTTTGGTGGCTAACCGCATTGCTAAGGCTAAGAAGCCCTTCACTATTGGTGAAGAGTTGATCCTGCCTGCTGCTAAGGACATTTGCCATGAACTTTTTGGAGAGGCTGCACTTAAAAATGTGGCACAGGTTCCTCTTTCAGCGACCACTGTCACTAGACGAATTAATGAAATAGCAGAAGACGTCGAGGGACAGTTGTTAGAGAGGATTAAAACGTCACCATGGTATGCAATCCAGGTTGATGAGTCTACTGATGTTGACAACAAAGCAATGATGCTTGTTTATGTGCGATATATTTTCCAGGAGGATGTGCATGAGGATATGTTATGTGCATTATTGTTGGCAGCCAACACCACAGGTGCAGAACTATTCAAGTCTTTGGATGATTACATATCAGGAAAATTAAACTGGTCATTTTGTGTAGGTATATGCACGGACGGAGCAGCTGCCATGACTGGACGGTTTTCTGGTTTAACTACTCGGGTCAAACAGGTTGCATCTGAATGCGAGTCTACGCACTGTGTCATGCATAGAGAAATGCTGGCAAGCCGAAAAATGTCACCTGAACTTAACACCGTTTTGCAAGATGTGATTAAAGTTATTAATCACATCAAAGCATACGCCCTTAACTCACGTCTGTTTGAGCAGCTCTGTGAGGAGATGGATGCGGAGCACAAGCGTCTTCTCTTACACACTGAAGTCAGATGGCTTTCTAAAGGTAGAGCACTGGCCAGAGTTTTTGAATTACGAGAACCGCTTCATAGATTTCTTTTAGAAAAAGAATCACCACTTGCAGCACATTTCAGTAGTAAGGAATGGGTCACAAAACTTGCTTACTTATGTGACATATTCAACTTGTTGAATGAACTTAATCTTTCACTTCAGGGGAGAATGACAACTGCCTTCAAGTTGGCAGATAAAGTTGCTGCATTTAAAGCCAAACTAGAAGTGTGGGGACTGCGAGTGAGAACAGGAATATTTGATATGTTTCAAATATTAGCAGGGATTTTGGAAGAGAGCGAGCCTGAACCTTCATTCTCCCAGCTGGTGCATGATCATCTATCTCAGCTTTCAGTACAGTTTGAGCATTACTTTCCAACCACAAAAGACCCAAGAACTAGGAAGGAATGGATTCGCAACCCATTTGTGAACAAGCCAGGTGAATCGACCTTGTCCGTGCTTGAAGAAGACCAACTGCTTGAGATTGCAAATGATGGTAGCCTTAAAAGTATGTTTGAGATGTCAAATCTCCCAACGTTCTGGATTAAAGTCAAGGCAGAATATCCTGAGATCGCCACAAAAGCACTGAAAACTCTGCTTCCATTTCCAACATCCTATCTGTGTGAAACTGGATTTTCTGCAATGACAGCAGCAAAAACGAGATTACGGAGTAGACTGGACATAAGGAACACACTTCGGGTGTCGCTGTTTCCCATCACCCCTAGATGGGACCGTCTTGTTGGAGGAAAACAAGCCCAGTGCTCCCACTAATACATGGAAACAAGCCCAGTGCTCCCACTTCAAAACCTATGGTGAGTTGAGTCTCATTCACATTATAAATGTTATATTATGATAAGTATGCACTAACTACTAAACCTGTCCATAGCCCCGCCCCCTTATGACCAAAAGTCCTGCCCCTGACACGCCTCCATTCTCGCCCTGCCGGGCCATGGAAGAATGGTCTTGCTTGAAGCCGGTCCCTGGTGCAAAAAAGGTTGGGGACCCCTGGTATAGAGTATTGGTGAGAATTTGAATCTCAATGTAGATTAGAGGACGCTGAACTATTGTCTCAGGCCCAGTATAGATTACACTGCAATGTGACAGGCAGAAATTGGCTGGTGTATGAGAAGGCAAAAGCTGTATAGAGTATTGGTGAGAATTTGAATCTCAATGTAGATTGGAGGACGCTGAACTATTGTCTCAGGCCCAGTATAGATTACACCACAATGTGACAGGCAGAAATTGCCTAGTGTATGACTAACTACAAGGTGTATATAGAATTGGGCAGAATTGGAATCTCCCTAGAGTGTAGGTCTGTAAGAACGGACAAACTCCTCGGCTTTTTCTTACAGAGTCACACACAGATAGCTTCAATTTGGCCGTGATAACAGCCGGTACACCTTACTGTGTGAGGAGCGTACACCGCTGTACGGTGTGTGAAAAAATGAACGCTCAGTAACTCACCAGGACACAACAATAAAATTTGGATTGCTTTGAAAAAAGCAGTTTGCTCAGCAGTGTGAAAACAGCAATGCAGCTATCAGGGAGCCTTAAAAGGCAGCCTAATAACCAACAGAGCTGATGCACCAAAATATAGCCTCCCCTTGCACTGCACAGTAACTGGTGTGTTGTACAGGCAAAATCACTAGCAGTAGAAGTAGTTTTTGGTATCTTCCTCCCTGCCTAACGCTCTCCCTACAGAATCAGCAGCAGCAGCAGCTCTCCCTATTCTGAGGTCAGCATAAGTAACATGGCGGTCGGCGTGCACGCCCTTTTATACTCCCTGTGACGCCACACAATGCAAGCCAATCACTTGCATGCCCTTCACAAACATGGTGGTAACCGCTGCCTATGTCATCACGTTGCCCACAGTGTCCGGTCTTCCTGATTGGCTGAAAAAGGGCGCAAAAGCATCTTTTGAAAAGCGACTTTGGCGCGATGGTCGCCGACCTCGTGGCCGACCTCACGCTAAGGTCGGGTTTCGTTTCATGAAACTCGACATTGGCGAAAGTCGGCGACTGTTGAATTTTTTCGACCGGTTTCACTCAACTCTAGTTGGAACCTTCTGGGGCGATCCTTCACGAGACCGCCACCGAGGGACACTTCGACTGCCCTCGCCCATCTGCACCTTCACAGCCTGCCCTCACATGTGATCCCTCCATCCCATCCACCAGCGCTGCAGCATCGTGGCCAACTCCATTGCATGAATCTGCTGGTGAGGAAATAGCTTTCCCTTTACCCCACCCTTCTGCCGCTGCCACCTCAAGTACACCTGTGGGTACTGGGCGGCAGCGGCAGAGGGGTCAGGAAAGGAGCTATGCGCCTGAATTCTTGCATCTGAATGCATCTTTTCAAAACTGTCTCAAAGTGTTGTCTGAGCAAATTGCCGCAGGCTTTAATATGCTCAGCAACAGCATTCTTGAGGTAAAAACACTTTTGCAAAGCATGCATTCAGATGCAAGTCGAACTCCAAACCACACATTTTTCAGGTCTGTAGTTGAGCGCATAGATGCGCTATCTCCTGGCCAGCAGATGCATATAATGCAGTCGTGCCACACTGCTCTAGCGCAGGTTACCTCCCAAGCTCCTCCACCCACCCCGATAATTCCGCCCACACCTGCCCTCCCTTCAGCCTCAGTCCCCCATCCCCCTCCTATTCAATACCAGCAGCCTCCCCAGTACCAGCAACCTCTCCATTACCAGCAACCTCCCCAGTACCACCAAACTGACCCGTACCACCAACCTGCCACATTCCAACATCCTTCCCCGTACCATTTCCCAACCACATCTTCTGCGCCTCCAGTCCCTGCCCAACCATCTTCTCCACCAACCACCACCTCTTTTGCCTCCCACATGTCCTCACATTCTTATTCTTTTTCAACCCCTTCAACTCTTTTACCTACGGATCCTTCCCCACCACCACCATCCCAGTCCTCTCTCCACACTCCCAATGTCGAAGTATCCCAAAGTGGAAGCCCCTCCAGCATTATCTCCACCCAACACTATGTTAATTTATAAGTTTTTTTCTATTAAAAACTCATAATTCTTTCAGATTAATAAAAATCTTTTTCAGTAAATAATGAATACCAATACAATAGAAAAAATTTTTGTTGGTTCAAAAAGTTGTCTGTCCTTTATTTTGACGATTAAATAGTAAAACAAAGGTTAAAAAATTGCTTTACATAGGGTTAAATTGATTGGGTATCCACAACTAGGTATATAACTTTTGGTAAAAGGTAAAATAATTTTACCTTTTGACCCAAGTTGTGTGCCTGGTTGTGTATTATCCAAAGTATTTAACCTTTTACCCAAAGTTTGGTACATTGTTGTGTATTATCTACAGTATTTCTGTACTCCACAACAAGGTACACAACTTTGGGTAAAGAAGGAAAAATACTTTGTGTAATACACAACCAGGTACACAACTTTGGCAAAAAGGTAAAATTATTGTGTTTAAATACACATCCATTTACCCAAGTTTGGTTAAATGGTAACATCATGTAGGTAACAACAAGGTACACCACTTTGTTAAAAATTTCCAATAATGTGGTTACAGAAGGTACATTACTTTTGTTTAAAAAGGTAACAGAAGTTTTCAAACTATGTCATCCTGCCAGTCGATTCGTCCTTCAGGTGAATTAAAGTATTCAGCAAATTTATCCCTCATTCTGGAAACAGCCACAGAACTTCTAAAGGTAATGTTCTGGTAATCATGCAAGGTGGTTTCTTCAGAGTGGTCCTCAATGGAATTCTGCTCCTTGCAGATAACAAAATTGTGCAGGACCACAAAAGCTTTGATCACCTCGTCCACAGTTTCAGTCTTGAGGTTGATCGCAGTCAATAGAACACGCCATTTGGCTGTCAGAATACCAAAAGCGCACTCCACCATTCTTCGTGCTCGTGTGAGGCGGTAATTAAAAATTCTTCTTGTAGGTGTAAATGCACTGCTGGAGTACGGTTTCAATAGGTGTTGTGAGAGCTGGAAGGCTTCATCCCCTACACAAACAAAAGGCATTGGTGGGCCTGATGTTTCAGGCAGCAGTCTAGGGGGTGGAAATTAGAAGTTGTTTCCATAGAGATGCCGGCCCATTGCTGAGAATTTAAAGACTTGGGAATCATTGGACCGGCCATAGGCCCCAATATCAACCGCTATAAATTTGTATTCAGCATGAACGATGGCCATGAGGACAATGGAAAAATACTTCTTGTAATTAAAATATTCAGATCCAGATCCAGCAGGTTTGACGATGCGGATATGTTTCCCGTCCACTGCACCCAAGCAATTAGGAAACTGACATATTTTTTTGGGAACTTGTCAGCAATTTCAAGCCATCTCTCCGTTGTGGGCTCTGGTATAAATTCATCAACTAAAGAGTCCCACAATGCATGGCATGTGTGCCTCACAATTCCAGATATTGTGTAAATCCCAAGTCTGTACTGGAAATGGAGTGTCGAAAGTGATTCTCCAGTTTCAAAGTTTCTGTGAATAAAAAAAGGTGAGAAATGATTTCCAATTCACAGCAATAACATAACAATTATAAGTCAGCTACAACAGTTGGGGATACTATACAAACAATTAATGCAAACGACCATCAACAACATTCCAGTGCAAGTGTGCTCTCAGGTGAGCAGATCAAAGAAATATGGCTTACCGAAGAGTCACCATCAGACGCTCCGCCGGTGAAATGGAGAAGCGGCAATATGTGTCACTTCTTCTGATGACGTGTCCAATTCTTTCCAACAATAAATCAAAGTTCTCCATTTTCATCCGAACATATGCAAAAAATTTCTCAGGGTTTCCTCTTAGCTCCATGTAGAGTGTAGAATACACCCCACATGTCATTCTCTGGGCTGTGATGGGGTTGATCCACAAACGTCGTCGGCGCTGACGCATGATGCACTGCTGTCTCTTTCTCTCCTTCTCCAGAACAATCACTTTCAAACGATTCGCCTCAACAGTGAAATCCACCAAATTCTACAGAATGTTTGCTATCACAACGTCCATCTTTGCCAGCCAGCTACTTTCTCTTCTTCCTCTCCAACCTGCACTTGCTCCTCTACAAAATGTGAAAGATGGGCTGGGAACACTGTAAAAATAGGTTTTCCGTAGCTAATCATGTTTTGGAGCACCCCCATGGACGTTTTTAAAAAACGGATCCGTCGTAATCTGGCAAAAAACGGATTAAAAACCAGACGAAAAGGAAGAAACGGATCAGTTTTTTTGCCGGATCCGCTAGACAGATCCGGCAAAAAAATGCATCCGTTTCTTCCATTTTTACATAGTTGGAGCCGGATCCCATGCTCTGGTGACACGCCGGATCGCGCCTGAGGCCGGGGTCACACTGGCGATTAAATCGGACGAATGCAATGCGATAAAAAAAATCACATTGCATTCATCCCAATGTTATTCTCTGGGGCAGCTCACATCATGCGATTTTTGATGGGATCCGATTCTCGGACCCAGACAATCGCAGCATGCTGCGATTGTCACCGATTTTCGGATCGGATTCGACAATGCAAGTCAATGGGGGCGAGAAAAAATTGGATTGCAAACGGACCCGATGTGTGAGTTGCTGTAAAAATCGCACCAAAAGCCCAATTTTTTTTAAAAAATACAGTAATATCACAGTGACCGGTTAAATAAAGAAACGAATTAATAGATCTAGACGCACACACACATATATATATATATATGTTCCCTCTTCCCTCCTTCCAAATATTACTCTGAATCTGCACCCTACTATTCATGTCTCCACACCCTTCATGCACATGATAACTGCACTTGATACTTGTCTATTGCACTTAAACACACGGGCTGATGACCGGATCATGCAGCTTTATATGAAAATCCCTATTATAATTGCCAGACCTGAATTAACAAGCATTTTTCACCTACTGTGTCCCCCCATTTCCTTGTAGATTGTAAGCTTGCGAGCAGGGACCTCACTCCTAATGTCACTGTTTGAATTGTCTTAACTTGTATTGAATTTATTGTCTGTACATGTCCCCGCTTAATTGTAAAGTGCTGCGGAATATGTTGGCGCTATATAAATAAAAATTATTATTATTATTATTATTATTATTATTATATATATATATATATATATATATACAGTGGGGAAAAAAAGTATTTAGTCAGTCAGCAATAGTGCAAGTTCCACCACTTAAAAAGATGAGAGGCGTCTGTAATTTACATCATAGGTAGACCTCAACTATGGGAGACAAACTGAGAAAAAAAAATCCAGAAAATCACATTGTCTGTTTTTTTTTCATTTTATTTGCATATTATGGTGGAAAATAAGTATTTGGTCAGAAACAAAATTTCATCTCAATACTTTGTGATATATCCTTTGTTGGCAATGACAGAGGTCAATCGTTTTCTGTAAGTCTTCACAAGGTTGCCACACACTGTTGTTGGTATGTTGGCCCATTCCTCCATGCAGATCTCCTCTAGAGCAGTGATGTTTTTGACTTTTCGCTTGGCAACACGGACTTTCAACTCCCTCCAAAGGTTTTCTATAGGGTTTAGATCTGGAGACTGGCTAGGCCACTCCAGGACCTTGAAATGCTTCTTACGAAGCCACTCCTTCGTTGCCCTGGCGGTGTGCTTTGGATCATTGTCATGTTGAAAGACCCAGCCACGTTTCATCTTCAATGCCCTTGCTGATGGAAGGAGGTTTGCACTCAAAATCTCACGATACATGGCCCCATTCATTCTTTCATGTACCCGGATCAGTCGTCCTGGCCCCTTTGCAGAGAAACAGCCCCAAAGCATGATGTTTCCACTACCATGCTTTACAGTAGGTATGGTGTTTGATGGATGCAACTCAGTATTCTTTTTCCTCCAAACACGACAAGTTGTGTTTCTACCAAACAGTTCCAGTTTGGTTTCATCAGACCATAGGACATTCTCCCAAAACTCCTCTGGATCATCCAAATGCTCTCTAGCAAACTTCAGACGGGCCCGGACATGTACAGGCTTAAGCAGTGGGACACGTCTGGCACTGCAGGATCTGAGTCCATGGTGGCGTAGTGTGTTACTTATGGTAGGCCTTGTTACATTGCTCCCAGCTCTCTGCAGTTCATTCACTCTGTCCCCCCGCGTGGTTCTGGGATTTTTGCTCACCGTTCTTGTGATCATTCTGACCCCACGGGGTGGGATTTTGCGTGGAGCACCAGATCGAGGGAGATTATCAGTGGTCTTGTATGTCTTCCATTTTCTAATTATTGCTCCCACAGTTGATTTCTTCACTCCAAGCTGGTTGGCTATTACAGATTCAGTCTTCCCAGCCTGGTGCAGGGCTACAATTTTGTTTCTGGTGTCCTTTGACAGCTCTTTGGTCTTCACCATAGTGGAGTTTGGAGTCAGACTGTTTGAGGGTGTGCACAGGTGTCTTTTTATACTGATAACAAGTTTAAACAGGTGCCATTACTACAGGTAATGAGTGGAGGAAAGAGGAGACTCTTAAAGAAGAAGTTACAGGTCTGTGAGAGCCAGAAATCTTGATTGCTTGTTTCTGACCAAATACTTATTTTCCACCATAATATGCAAATAAAATGAAAAAAAAACAGACAATGTGATTTTCTGGATTTTTTTTTCTCAGTTTGTCTCCCATAGTTGAGGTCTACCTATGATGTAAATTACAGACGCCTCTCATCTTTTTAAGTGGTGGAACTTGCACTATTGCTGACTGACTAAATACTTTTTTGCCCCACTGTATATATTTTATACATGTCATAGAGACACATTTATATATATTTCTAATTCATACAGTTCTTCATTGCAGAATAGCCGCTGAAACATTTGCCGGCTTTTGTATAATCATTCTCCTGCCCGACATGAAATGACACATGGTTTACCTATAGTTAACCATTTCATTTCATGTTTTTTTTTAATGTCTATCACTATTAATTATATGAGGGTATGTGGGTAAAATTTTGGAGTTGTAGGGGTTCATTTAAGGGGTTAATTCGTTGTATCAAATTGCTGGGACTCCCGCTGACGTCACTGAGGCTGCAGGGAGTCCCTGCAATTTCATACAACGAATTAACCCCTTAAATGAGCCCCTACAACTCCAAAATTTTACCCACATATCCTCATATAATTAATTGTGATAGACATAAAAAAAAAAACATGAAATGAAATGGTTAACTATATGCAAACCATGTGTCATTTCATGTCGGGCAGGAGAATAATTATGCAAAAGCCGGCAAATGTTTCAGCGGCTATTCTGCAATGAAGAACTGTATGAATTAGAAATATATATATAAATGTGTCTCTATGACATGTATAAAATATATATATATATATATATGTATTTAATGTGTCTAGATCTATTAATTCATTTGTGTGCGGAAACCTGTCATTGGGCTCCATTATATGTCCATTTAGCTACCCTGCGAGAAAATCTCGCCAGACGGATGTCAAACGGATCCTTACATGCGATTAAAATCGCATCAATGAAGAAAAATCGCATCAATACGGATCATTGGTTAAGATACTTTTGTTTGATTTCGGACCGGTAAAATGAGACCGATTTTTATTCGTTGTGTGTGACTCCAGCCTGACGGCAAAAAATTGATGTGTGAAAGTAGCCTAACCCCTGCTGTCGCCGTTTTGCAGCTAGTGTAGGGAGAGTGTGAGCAGCTGCTAGGGAGAGTTGTGTTTGTTTGTACAAATCGTCCAGAAATCCTGTAAAACCCAAAAGCTCTTGTCAGGAACACCACACTTCACTTGCCTACTGAGCTAGTGCGCGTGTCCTGAGTATAAAAACTGTGCACAAAGATACCTGTGGAGCAGGGCAGCAGTGGTGATGATGCGTGCTCCAGACTAACAGGACCTGAAGCACGTGACTGCTGGGGGCATGGCCTAAACTCCAGAGAGCTAGGAGCTGGAGAAAACTCCTAGAAGGGTAACTACAGGACAATGTTATCAAGGGGCATAGACAGAGACAGAAACCAGATCAAGCCAGGGTCAAAGCACGAGATAGCACGACAGTACCAAAGAATTAGACAGAACAGATAGTCAGGACGAAGCAATAGATCAGTAAACCAGAACGGGCAATAGACGGTACAATTGGGGCAAACGGTAACGGAGTAACGATAGCCAAGCCAGGGGGTCAGAACCGGAGAAGACAATAGTACCAAAATGTGAGACAGAGAACAGAGTGAGGGGACAAACCGGGTCATACATGGGAAGCAAACAAGCAATGCAGTATACACGCACACCAGGGGTCAGACACACAGCCAGAACAATAGTATAGCTGACAGGGAATCCTAGTCTAGAGTGGGTATAAATACCCCTACTAGATCCAAAGGGAGGCCAGCAAAGTTAACCCTGTGAGAACAGGACATTAACCATGTACTATACCATGACAGCTCTTTTCAGAACTGAAAGTATAAGGTCAAGAACTGAGTAGCGACAGTCACTGACAGTTTACCCAGCTATTTTTAAGGTCACATTTACCCCTGCAGGGCACTTTTTTGTGCTGTTGCGGTGCTGTGTTCATGTAGGGAAAGTGGACTGACGTACCGACCTGTCTGCAGTGGGAAGGTAAAGGTATGGTGTGCTCTAGGTGGACTGTTGCATTTATGGATGGGAGACAGCTGGAGAAGGTAAAGATGGGTGTAGTACTACAGTTTGGCCACAAGATGGGAGCAGGGAGCAGTGAGAGCAGAGCTTAACATCAGCTTATGGCTACAAAAACGCACAGTCATGGGGGGCAGAGTTACAGGAACTCTAGAGGGGAATTCCCAGTGAGAGAGGGGATATAAGAGGGGAGAGAGAGTTCCAGAACGGGACAGTCCAGAGAGGGGAGCTCAGAAGAGAAGACTAAAGGAAGAGACAGGAGAAGCTCCAGGAAGGACTGTTGAGGAAGACGGTCAGGGGGGTGACCCTGACAGGAGAAGTCGCAGACAGAGAGAGAGCCTTGGGGTACCACAAGACAGACGGACTTGGGCAGGCAAAGCGCTGTGGTGGTAGGCCTAGGGCAGCCACAGTGAAAGAGCCGCGAGGGATGTCATAGAGGAGAGGAGGCAAGTGAAGGTACCCGGGCCTGGGTGCGGAGTTGAGCAGCTGCTGTGTGGTGCTGCGGAGTTTGTCATGCAGCTGCTGTGTGGTGCTGCGGGTCATAAGAGTACGACCAATAAAGAGGACCTGTTGGATGCACCTTAGACTCTGTCTCAAGTCTGTTCGCGGCGAAGAAAGGGGTCACCCCCAGTCCGCTCACGTACCTATATTCACAGCGAATAGGACACACGGTACTGTACAACTGACACGCAGCCAGCACCACTGTCTTGTGTGGTTACTGGGGTGCCTAATCTCGCCTTAAACCTCAGGGCAATATTTTTGTGCCATTGTGGTGCTGTTTGTAAAACACAAAGCAGTACTAGGCTGTAGTGCTACCTTCCCCAAATCCCTAACTGCTCCTTATTCCCCAATATCTGCATCTGAACATCTGCAACTATGGTAGAAAAATAAAAAAATTCCTAAAAAGGCTATTGTGAAGGGACAGGGACGTGGACGTGGGTTTTCATTGGTGCCCAACAAGGCACAGAGTCTGGGAGACCAAAGAAGGTTGATGCATCTTGGTTCCTGGCGAAATTTCCCGGTCTGGAACGTAATCAGGTCTGGAAGCCAGAAGAACAAGAGCAGATACTGTCTTGGATGGCTGATAAGGCCTCAACGAATTGTTCTAGCAGCACCCAATCGTCCATGACAAAACAGTCTCCTGTCCATACAGAGAATTCTGGATCATCCTAATCTCAACCTGTTCCTAGTTCATCACCCCGTCAGGAGTCACAAGAAACATTTGACCCCAACCTTGGCCACTCCGAGGATCTGTTTGGTCCATTTCCTTTAGTTTCTTCTGGCCTCTCACCACGCAATATTGATGAGGAACGGGTAGAGGTATCGTCTATTGATGATGGCCAAATATTTGAAACTCCACGTCCAGAAGAAAGCCACTTTCATCAACGTGATATACCGGGTGAAGAGGTAGAGGCTGATGGTGATGACACACATTTGCCATCTGGCCAGTCGACAATATCAAAACGGAAGGAAGATGACATGGACGACGAGGTGGTTGATGATGAGACCACCGATACAACCTGGACCATTGGCACGCATAGCCAGCAAAGCAGTACAGAGGAAGAAGGTGGATACGTAGCACCAACAAAGGCACCAAGGGATACTGGTTTGAGCAGAGTGCGAAGTGTGTCAACTGTTTCCAAGAGCAATCCCTCTGTGCCCCAATTCAAGGCAAAGGTGCGTTCAGCCACTGTTTGGAAATTTTTTTCAGATAGTCCTTCTGAACCAGCCTACGAAGCTGAGCAGAGGCCAGGGCAAAGGCAACCAAACCACCACCAGTATGTGGAAATACATGGCAGCCAAGCACCCTAGTTGGTGGGAGGAACAACAGGGTACCATATCGGTGTCTGCGGGTCAATCCACTGCCATGTCGCCTGTGATCCGTCCTTTCCAATCTGCTGGGCAGGAAGCAGGTGATCATCATACCTCTTGCTCACAAGCTGTGGTTGCACAGACACAGGACAGAACAAGCTCATCCACTTGTTTGTCCCAGCCAAGCGTCCAATTGTCCATGCCCCAGATGTATGAAAGAAGGCGTAAATACCAAGCCACGCACCCACAAGCACAAATACTGAACGCGCACATTGCCAAGTTGCTAGCCATTGAGATGTTGCCGTTTAGGCTTGTGGGGACACAGTCTTTCCGTGATCTGTTGGCAGTGGCTGCCCCATGATAATAATAATAATAATAATAATCTTTATTTTTATATAGCGCTAACATATTCCGCAGCGCTTTACAGTTTGCACACATCATCATCACTGTCCCTGATGGGGCTCACAATCTGAATTCCCTATCAGTATATGTCTTTGGAGTGTGGGAGGAAACCGGAGTACCCGGAGGAAACCCACGCAAACACGGGGAGAACATACAAACTCCTTGCAGATGTGGTCCTTGGTGGGATTCGAACCCAGGACCCCAGCGCTGCAAGGCTGCAGTGCTAACCACTGAGCCACCGTGCTGCCCCTATACTCGGTTCCCAGCCGGCACTATTTTTCCCAGTGTGCTGTCCCTGCGTTGCACCAGCACGTCTTAAACAATTTAAAGTGTGCTCTCACCAATGCCATAACCGGGAAGGTCCACCTTACAACAGACATGTGGACAAGTACTTGTGGCCAGGGAAGATACACCTCTGTCACAGCACACTGGCTCAACCTGGTGGAGGGTGGGACAATGTCTCAAACTGGACCATCACATATCCTACCCATGCCATGAATAGCAGGCTCAACCTCAATCAGGGTTTCCGCCTCATCATATACGTCCTGTCTCCCCTCTTCCTCCTCCTCCTCTGCCTTGTCATCCTATGCTGAATTACCCTCCAGATCACTCCCAAGTTGGGAGCTGTGCAGCAGCGCATCGGCAAAAGCGGCAATACGCTCTGCTGAAGCTGATCGGCTTAGGTGAAACACCACACACTGCAGCAGAGCTGTGGCAAGGACTAAAGCAACAGACCAATTAGTGGCTCTCCCACTGCAACTCCAACCCTGTCTGGTTATCTGCGACAATGGGCGTAACCTGGTGGTGGCTTTAAAGCTCGGGAAGCTGGTGCACATGCCATGCATGGCTCACGTGCTGAACCTAGTGGTGCAGAAATTTATAAAAACATACCCTGACTTTCCGTACCTACTTGAGAAGGTGCGCTGTATTTGCTCCCATGTCTGCCATTCCTCAACCGCTGTTGCCGGTCTTGCAGTCCTTCAAAAGCAATTTAATTTGCCAAACCACTGACTCATTTGCGACCTGCCAACACAGTGTAACTCAACATATCATATGATGGCAAGGATAAGTGAGCAGCAGAGGGCTCTTGCTGAATACCAGCTTAAAAATTCCCGTCACACTGAGGCTCAGACAAGACACATAACAACTGTCGAGTGGGTGTGGGTCACTGATATTTCTGAGGTGCTTGATAACTTTGAGTACTGCACCAAGCTTGTGAGCGGTGATCAGGCTATTATCTGTGTAACCATCCCTATGCTATGTCTGCTTAAAAAAAATCGCTGCGGAATCTAAAAACAGAATCTTTGCGTGCCCAGCAGCTGGGTATAGAGCAAGATTTCACAATGGGTGATCCTACCCAGCCCAGCCAATACCATCAGGTAACATTAGGGGATGAAGATGATGAAAATGAGGAGGGAGAGGACTTCTTTTTCAGTGGTACTGAGGTGATACCTCCTGCTACAGAGGGGAATCCCAACTCCAGCTCCATATCTGTCCAGCATGGGTGGTCTGGAGAGGAGGAGGTGGAGGAGGAGTCAGTGTGAGGAGAGAATGGATATTGTTCCTCCTTCTGGGGTCACAGAAGATTTGCCTCTTTGCAGCTTGGCACACCTTGCACACTTCATATCTGACTGTGCCAAGACCCTCGCGTACACAAACAAGAAGTATTCAGCTCACCCCTCTTCACTCCTGATCACACCTCCGACGCACGGAAACACCCTGACCCGGGTGTATAGTGCATGCACAACATAAAGAAGGATTTTTCCAGCGTCTCCAGGAGATAAAATAATAATTGCTTTATTGAGAATATAAAATCTTCATACCATCAGGTAAAAACGACATAAAGAGGTGTATGGAGGGAAGCAATTTCCTACGCGTTTCACCCTGAAAGGGCTTAATCATGGAATGTGTAAGAAAGGTCTCCAAGCAAATATTTAAACACTTCAAGAAAACAGGTGAACCAATTAGATGAAAAACACACCCATTCGTTTAGCATGAAAAAAAAAAAAAAAAAAAAATTAAATCAACTGTGCAAAGGATGGAGACCAACACACAAAAAAATTGTAATGACAAAAAAGATGAGAGGAAAAAAGAAAGAGAAAAAAAAGAAAAAATACTAGTGTATAATGTAAACAGTTAAAAAACACACATTAATGTTATAAAGAAGCCGTAGTATATTTTGATGGTGTTATAACAAGAGTCTTGCGATTCATAAACAATTTATGTACAATTTATTGACAAAAAGGGAAAAAAAAAAAAACACCCAGAAAAAAAAAAAAAAAAAATTACCATTTTCTTTTTTTTTTTTTTTTTTTCTTTTTCCCTGTTACTTCTTCCTGCTTTTGTTTCCCTCTTCCTACTTATATTCCCTTTTCTTTTGTTATGGGGAAAATAGGGTAACATGGAGGAGAAAGGGATGCCTAAGAATACTGCATGATTAGATCTCTCCTCTTATTCATACCATGCGGCACTCTAGTACCCAATTTGTAGATCTATTTGTTACCCTATTTTCCCCATAACAAAAGAAAAGGGAATATAAGTAGGAAGAGGGAAACAAAAGCAGGAAGAAGTAACAGGGAAAAAGAAAAAAAAAAAAAAATGGTAATTTTTTTTTTTTTTTTTTTCTGGGTGTTTTTTTTTTTTTTCCCTTTTTGTCAATAAATTGTACATAAATTGTTTGTGAATCGCAAGACTCTTGTTATAACACCATCAAAATATACTATGGCTTCTTTATAACATTAATGTGTGTTTTTTAACTGTTTACATTATACACTAGTATTTTTTCTTTTTTTTCTCTTTCTTTTTTCCTCTCATCTTTTTGGTCATTACAATTTTTTTGTGTGTTGGTCTCCATCCTTTGCACAGTTGATTTAAATTTGTTTTGTTTTTTTTTTTTTCATGCTAAACGAATGGGTGTGTTTTTCATCTAATTGGTTCACCTGTTTTCTTGATGTGTTTAAATATTTGCTTGGAGACCTTTCTTACGTATTCCATGATTAAGCCCTTTCAGGGTGAAACGCGTAGGAAATTGCTCCCCTCCATACGCCTCTTTATGTCGTTTTTACCTGATGGTATGAAGATTTTATATTCTCAATAAAGCAATTATTATTTTATCTCCTGGAGACGCTGGAAAAATCCTTCTTTATGTTGTGCAAGACCCTCGCGTAATCCACATTTTCAATAGCAACTTATACTGGTTGGCCACCTTTCTAGACCTACGGTACAAGGACAAATTTCCTTCTCTACTGTTGCAGTCACCAAAGGGTTTCTCAATTGAATCCTTCAAGAGGGCCGTTGTAGATCATTTGATGGCACCAGCACCCTCAGACACTGCTGCTAGCACTAATGGGGAGAGACACGCCAAGCAGGTTCAAGAGAGGTGGTGGTAAAATGTCCACAAACTGGGCCATCTTCAATAAACCGGCTCATCACCAAGGACTAACTGGAACAGTAACAATGTCAAAGATGGAGAAGTTGAACAAGATGGTCAACGACTATTTAAGTGACCATACCTGCGTCCTTCCTGACACTTCTGTTCCAAGACTGAGAGGAGACTTAATAGCTGTCTACAAATATCTAAAGGGCTGTCACATTGTAGAAGGATCAACTTTATTCTCATTTGCACAAGGAAAGACTAGAAGCAATGGGATGAAACTGAATGGGAGGAGACACAGATTAGATATTAGAAAAAACTTTTTGACAGTTAGAGTGATCAATGAGTGGAACAGGCTGCCACGAGAAGTGGTGAGTTCTCCTTCAATGGAAGTCTTCAAACAGAGGCTGGACAGACATCTGACTGGGATGATTTAGCGAATCCTGCTTTGAGCAGGGGGTTGGACCAGATGGCCCAGGAGGTCCCTTCCAACTCTACGATTCCATGATTTATTTACTGGGTATCCAAGCTGCATAGTTGGCCAGACCTCTCCTTATATGCCTTGGAGGTGCTGGCCTGCCCTGCTGCTAGTGTGATGTCAGAGCGTGTTTTCAGTGCCGCTGGGGCAATCATCATAGATACACGCACACGGTTGACTACAGAGAATGCAGACAGGTTTACCTTTACCTTCAGCATATAAAGAATTCTCTGACATCTGTGGCAAGAAGAATGCAGATCAGCTTCTGCCACATAGGCATTATTACTGCCCCATTGAGTTGCTTCCTGGGACAGCTATTCCATTCGGTAACATATACCCTTTTTCAGCGCCTGAGCTTCAAGTCTTAAAGGAATATATTGATGAAAATCTGGCCAAAGGCTTCATACATCCTACTTCTTCACCAGCAGGGGCACCTATATTTTTTGTAAAAAAGGATGGGACCCTGAGACCCTGTGTTGACTATCGGGAGCTCAATAAGCTAACCATACAGAATCGTTGTCCTTTACCTTTGATTCCCGAATTATTGGAAAGAGTCTGCCATGCTAAGGTTTTCTCTAAGCTGGATCTTCATGGGGCTTATAATTTGGAGTGTATTCGTTCTGGGAATGAGTGGAAGACAGCATTCAGATTCCGGTATGGACACTTTGAATATCTCGGATGCCCTTCGGGCATTGTAACGTCCCTGCGACTTTTCAACATCTTGCTAATAACATTTTCAGAGATTTGTTGGACCAGTTTGTGGTGATCTATCTGGACGACATTCAAATTTTCTCTGACTCTCTAGTCTACAGGAACATGAAGAACATGTCAAATCTGTTTTAAAACATCTGAAAGAGAACCATCTGTATATCAAACCGGAGAAGTGCGAGTTCCATTGTTCTGAGATACAGTTCTTAAGTTATGTCATCTCTCCCCAGGGGCTGAACATGGATTCTGGTAAGATTCAAGCTATCCTTGACTGGCCGGTACCCAAGAACAATAAGGAGGTCCAACGTTTTATCGGTTTTGCAAATTTCTACAAATGTTTTTTTCAAAATGTTTCTGATATTGTCCATCATATTACTTCCTTGACGAAAAAGGAAAAGCTCTTTAAGTGGTCATCACAGGCTCAGGAAGCTTTTGATCGGCTTAAAAACTGCTTCATCTCAGCACCGCTGTTGATCCACACAGACCCAGCACAGCCTTTCATTGTGGAGGTGGACGCTACTGATAATGCTTTGGGGGCTATTTTCTCCCAAAGAACTGGAGAGAAGGGTCTGCTACATTCTTGTGCTTTCTTTTCCCGTAGACTAACTTCAGCAGAGAAAATCTACAACGTTCGAGACAAGGAACTGCTGGCTATTATTGCGGCTTTCAAGGAATAGAGGCATCATCTGCAAGGAGCCACGCAACAGATCGCAGTGCTGACTGACCATCGCAGTTTAGAATTCCTTAGATCCGCTAGATGTCTTTCTCCTTGTCAGACTTGTTGGAATTTATTTTTAAATCAATTTAATTTTGTTATCTCCTACCATCCAAGTTCTCGTAATGGGAAGGCTGATACTTTATCCCGAATCCATACTGCGGATTCCGTACCTGGAGCCCCATCCCAGACCATTCTATCTGATACCAACTGCATCGGAGTTATCCACGATCAGGACTTGTGGAAGGAGTGCAGGGAGGCTTATGACGGTGATGTATTTCTGGCCAATCGACCTGTTGATAACAATCTTGTCTTTAAGGGTGGCATGTGGTTCAGAGATCGACATATCTACGTCCCTGAGGCGGGCCCTCTGCAGATCCTCAAGTTGGTCCATGACTCCAAGTTGGCTAGTCACAGGGAGGTTCAGAAGAGTTCCTAAGCTGATTTTTGTGGTGGCCAACTTGCCTGAAGGATACTAAGGACTATGTTCTCTCTTGCGAGATATGTGCTCGTTACAAGACTCCTCGTGTGGCATCTATGGGTCTTCTGCAACCAGTGCCTGTTCCGTTCCGCCCATGGGGTTCTATCTCTATGGACTTCATTGTGGAGCTTCCTACATTGGGGGGGCATGAATACGATCCTAGTGGTTGTTGATCGCCTGACTAAGGCCGCTCATTTTGTTCCATGCGCCGGCCTCCCCTCAACTAAGGATACAGTGAACTTGGTTATACAGAATGTTTTTCGGTTGCATGAGATCTCGGATGAGATTATCTCTGACCGTGGAGTGCAGTTCACCTCAAGATTCTGATAAGGGTTTTGCTCTGCACTCAATATTAATGTCTGTCTCTCTTCCGCTTACCACCCCCAGACGAATGGTCAGACCGAGCGCACCAACCAGACATTGGAACAACATCTATGATGCTACATCAGGCATCTCCAGGATAATTGGTTGGAGTTACAGTACAGCTGTTAGCCAAATTCTCATCTAACAATTCTCAGAGCTCCTCCACTAAGTTCACACCTTTCTTTGCCAATCTGGGTTATCATCCCTGTATCTTACCTAGGTCTCCAATTAATTCTCTAGTTCCGGCAGTTGAAGAAAGGCTGGTTGCGATAAGGCAAAATCTGGAGGTTCTGAAAGAATCTCTGACCACAGCTCAAGAACGTTACAAGAGATCGGCTGATAGATTCCATAAACCTACACCCATGTAGGTAAGAGATTCCGTGTGGTTATCCACTAAAAATCTGAAGTCAAACGTTCCTTCACAGAAACTTGGACAGAAATTCATCGGCCCTTTCCAGATCAACGGTATTGTGAGCTCTGTGGCCTGCCATCTGAAGCTGCCTAGGACTATGAAGGTACACCCAGTTTTCCATGTTTCCTTACTAAAGTCTGTATCTCCTAATACCTTCCAGGGACATGTTGTGCCACCTCCGTAGCCTATGGTGATTGATGGGCAAGAACAATTTGTGGTGGAAGAAATTATTGATTCCAGGATTCGCAGGAATCGGTTCCAATATCTGATAAGGTGGCAGAAGTATCCCCCTGAAGAAGACTCTTGGTAACCTGTGGAAAACATCAATGCCCAACAGAAAATTTGTTTCCATCAGAGATTCCCTGAGAAACCGGGTCCAGGATCGTCCAGAGGCCGCTTCTAAGGAGGGAGTAATGTCAGGACTCTGAATATTTTTGGTTATCTTTTGGGCATGCCTGCCCTTTTTCAAGATGGCATCTTTTGTTTCATGTGCCCCTTGTCTTCCTGCCTTATAACTCCACCCCAATCTCACCATCAGAGGCTCTAGTGAACAGTCAGGTGTTCGCTTAGTCACACCCCTCCAGGCTCTCCATGGTCCGTGGCACAGTGGTTCCACAAACCATGTCCGTGACAATTTGCTCAGGCCATGGATCCCGCTGGACCCCGGATCCTGCCTGTTCGGACCATGTACCAGGAGATTTGCCCGACAGAAAGATGCACAGGAAGAGCAGTCCATACAGTTGTAGTCTTTAACCACTAAGTTGGAGGCCTTAAACATCCCTCCACAGTTCAAGCATGTTGAAGTAGTCGTGTCTTCTCCAGAGACTTCCTAGTTTGCTTAGCTCGAAATCAAGATCCCTGACTCAACACTCCACCATGTTTTGATGGCAATCCGAAGCTCTGCCGCGGGTTCATAAATCAGTGCCGGCTACATTTTGAACTTCTTCCACACCGTTTCCCATTGGACCGAGCAAATGTAGCGTTCCTTATGTCGCAGCTTGGAGGCGTGGCCCTGGCATGGTTGAACCCATTATGGGAGAAAGAGAATATGATCATCTCCAATTTGCCTGCATTTTTGGAAACTTGGAAGCTTTTTGCAAAGTGTTCGATGAAGTTGTGCGAACCACCTAGTCAGCTTCCGCTCTTCTCCGTTTATGCCAGTCCAATTCTTCTGTGGGGCAATATGCAGTATGCTTTCGCACCCTGGTGTCCGAACTCGGATGGAATAACAAAGCTTTGTTGGCAACATTCTGGGAGGGGCTTTCCGGAGATATTAAGGATTAGCTTGCTGGTCGAGACCTACCAACTACCATTGACGACCTGATCTCCCTCGCCATCCATATAGACCTCCGCTTCCATGGGCATGCTAGTGAGGTGTCACAAGAAAGAGAATGGCGGCACCTGGCTCCGTTTTTTCCAGGATCGCCTGTTTCTT
Organism: Dendrobates tinctorius; assembly: GCF_039654945.1. NCBI lineage: Eukaryota > Metazoa > Chordata > Amphibia > Anura > Dendrobatidae > Dendrobates > Dendrobates tinctorius. The sequence continues at coordinate 464,767 of NW_027362120.1, read as the reverse complement.
CACCCTCCCTTGACGAGGACTCATCGGAACCCATGCAGATCGACCACCTTGCCTTTGCAAGACAGCAACTGAGGGATCATCCCGCTAAAGGCCACTACCTGTATTATGAAGTTATGGGTCACTCCATTTGAGTCTGCCCAGTGAGATCGGGGAAGCTCCAGTGTCTAGGGGCGGTAGAAGAAGCCTCCCTAGACGGAAAGGAAATCTCTCTACCCCTGACCCTTACTGTGGCCATGACAACCGGTGAATCAAAGTTTGTTAAGTCAGCGTATTTGGATTCCAGGGTAGCCTGAAATTTTATCCTCCAGGCTGTAGTGGATTGGTTCCAAATCCCAGTTCATCTGCTCAAGAACCCCCTGGCAATGACATCTGTCAATGGGAGAACTCTTGGGGAGACGGATCGTCTGGCTACTGAGCCGCTTGAGGTCCATATTGGGATGCCTCATACTGAGAAGATTGCCTTCTATGTTCTTTCCCACATGTCTCACGCCTTTCTCTTAGGTCTACCATGGCTGCGGCAGCATGAACCTGGACTGGAGAACTGGAGAGGTCATGAGAAGTGTCTGGCTCCAGTACGTCCAGTTAAGGTCCCAACTTGTCCGGCATCGCTGTCCAGTTTGTCATCTGCCTGTTGGTCCTTTGCCGATGTTTTTGACAAGAAGGAAGCAGAGACTTTGCCGGTCCACAGGCCACATGACTGCCCTATCGACTTGATTCCTGGATGAATTTAACCTCTGTCCCCAGCTATGACTCAAGCTATGTCGGACTACAATCAGGAGAATTTGGCTAGGGGGTTTATTCAGAAATCCTCCTCTCCTGCTGGGGCCGGGTTTTTATTTGTTAAGATGAAGGATGGGTAACTCCGACTCTGTATTGACTATCAAGGTCTCAGCCAGGTCACGGTGAAGAATAAATACTCTATCCCACTGATTCCTGAGTTGTTCGACCGATTAAGAGGTGCCAGGATCTTCACCAAATTAGACTTAAGAGGCACCTAAAATCTAATCCGTATTTGCTGGGGAGATGAATGGAAGACGGCTTTTAACACCAGGGACGGACATTATGAATACCGAATGATGCCCTTTGGTCTCAGTAATGCACAGGCATTTTTTCAAGAATTCGTCAACATCTTCCGGGACCTGCTTTATTCCTGCGTAGTTGTGTATCTAGATGACATTCTGGTATTTTCCTCAGATATGGCCTCTCACAGACGAGCAGTTTGGCAGGTTTTCAGTGTCTTAGGGAGAATCGCCTCTACGCCAAGTATGAGAAATGCATTTTCGAACAGTCCTCTCTTCCCTCCTTTGGCTACATTATCTCGGATACCGGACTGAGGATCGAGCCTGAGAAAGTCTCTTCCATCCTTAAATGGTCACTGCCCATGGGGATCAAAGCAATTTAGCAATTACTTGGCTTTGCTAAGTACTATCGGCAATTCATTCCTCACTTCTCCATGCTGACCGCTCCTATCTCTGCTATGACCCGAAAGGAAGCCGATCCGAAGAATTGGTCCTCCGAGCAGGGCATACATAGAAATCATGGGGCCCCACAGCAAAAGTCTGAATGGGCCCCCCCACCTCAAAAAAAAGAAAAAAAGAAAAAAAAATTCAACAGGCGCTCTTAACTCCAGGCATGCATGTTATAGGTCAAACAATTAATTTTATAGCTAGTCTTTCATTTTTTTCTCATTTGAGTAAAAGAAAAAGTAAAACACTTACATCCAATTTGATATAATCCTTGTAAAAGTCAAAATGGAAGGAGCTCATATATACTGCACAGGGGCCCAAGTACTGTCTAGGAGCTCATATATACTGCACAGGGGCCCAAATACTGTACAGGAGCCCATGTATACTGCACAGGGGCCCAAATACTGTCCAGGAGCTCATATATACTGCACAGGAGCCCATTTACTGTCCAGGAACTTATATATACTGCACAGGGGCCCAAATACAGTCCAGGAGCCCATATATACTTCACAGGGGCCCAAATACTGTCCAGGAGCACATATATACTGCACAGGGGCCCAAATACTGTCCAGGAACTCATATATACTGCACAGGGGCCTAAATAATGTCCAGGAGCCCATATATACTGCACAGGGGCCCAAATACTGTCCAGGAGCTCATATATACTTCACAGGGGCCCAAATACTGTCCAGGAGCTCATATATACTGCACAGGGGCCCAAATACTGTCCAGGAACTCATATATACTGCACAGGGGCCTAAATAATGTCCAGGAGCCCTTATATAGTGTATAGGGGCCCAAATACTATGGAATGGACAAGGCAACTGTTAGGTGGATTCATAACTGGCTTAGTGATCGGACCCAAAGAGTGGTCGTAAATGGCTGCACATCCAGTTGGAAGAATGTCTCAAGTGGGGTACCACAGGGCTCTGTCCTGGGCCCTGTATTGTTCAACATCTTTATCAACAATTTAGATGAAGGAATTGAGGGTAAACTGATTAAATTTGCTGATGACACAAAGCTAGGAGGGATAGCTAATACTAGAGAAGAGAGAGAGAGGATTCAAAAAGATTTAAATAAACTGGAGAAGTGGGCAGCAACTAACAGAATGGTTTTTAACAGGGAGAAATGCAAAGTACTACATCTGGGCAATAAAAATGGAAAAAGCATATATAGAATGGGAGGAATAGGGCTAAGTGACAGCACATGTGAAAAAGACTTGGGTATACTAATAGATCACAGATTGAATATGAGTCAACAGTGTGATGCAGCAGCAAAAAAGGGAAATGCAATTCTAGGATGTATTAACAGAAGCATACAGTCTAGATTACGTGAAGTCATTATTTCCCTCTACTCCTCTTTGGTCAGACCTCATCTGGAATATTGTGTCCAATTTTGGGCACCACATTTTAAAAAAGACATCAACAAACTGGAGCAAGTTCAGAAAAGAGCGACCAGAATGGTGACCGGTCTGCAAACCCTGTCTTATGAGGAAAGGTTGCAGGATTTGGGAATGTTTAGTTTGCAAAAGAGAAGACTGAGAGGAGACTTAATAGCTGTCTACAAATATCTAAAGGGCTGTCACATTGTAGAAGGATCAACTTTATTCTCATTTGCACAAGGAAAGACTAGAAGCAATGGGATGAAACTAAATGGGAGGAGACACAGATTAGATATTAGAAAAAACTTTTTGACAGTTAGAGTGATCAATGAGTGGAACAGGCTGCCACGAGAAGTGGTGAGTTCTCCTTCAATAGAAGTCTTCAAACAGAGGCTGGACAGACATCTGACTGGGATGATTTAGCGAATCCTGCTTTGAGCAGGGGGTTGGACCAGATGGCCCAGGAGGTCCCTTCCAACTCTACGATTCTATGATTCTATGAAATACTGTCCAGGAACTCATATATACTGCACAAGGGCCCAAATACTGTCTAGGAGCCCATACAGTATATACTACACAGGGGCCCAAATACTGTCCTGAAGCTCATATATACTGCACAGGGGCCCAAATACTGTCCAGGAGCCCATATATACCACACAGGGGCCCAAATACTGTCCTGAAGCTCATATATACTGCACAGGGGCCCAAAAACTGTCCAGGAGCTCATATATACTGCACAGGGGCCCAAATACTGTTCCGGAACTCATATATACTGCATAGGGGCCCAAATAATGTCCAGGAGCCCATATATAATGTATAGGGGCCCAAATACTGTTCAGGAACTCATATATACTGCACAGGGGCCCGAATACTGTCCAGGAGCCCGTATATACTGCAAAGGGGCCCAAATACTGTCCAGGAGCACATATATACTGCACAGGGGCCTAAATACTGTCCAGGAGCACATATATACTGCAAAGGGGCCCAAATACTGTCCAGGAACTCATATATACTGCACAGGGACCCAAATACTGTCCAGGAGCCCGTATATACTGCAAAGGGGCCCAAATACTGTCCAGGAGCACATATATACTGCACAGGGGCCTAAATACTGTCCAGGAGCACATATATACTGCAAAGGGGCCCAAATACTGTCCAGGAACTCATATATACTGCACAGGGACCCAAATACTGTCCAGGAGCTCATATATACTGCACAGGGGCCCAAATACTGTCCAGGAGCACATATATACTGCACAGGGGCCCAAATACTGTCCAGGAGCTCATATATACTGCAAAGGGGCCCAAATACTGTCCAGGAGCTCATATATACTGCACAGGGGCCCAAATACTGTCCAGGAACTCATATATACTGCACAGGGGCCCAAATACCGTCCAGGAGCTCATATATACTGCAAAGGGGCCCAAATACTGTCCAGGAGCTCATATATACTGCACAGGGGCCCAAATACTGTCCAGGAACTCATATATACTGCACAGGGACCCAAATACTGTCCAGGAGCCCGTATATACTGCAAAGGGGCCCAAATACTGTCCAGGAGCACATATATACTGCACAGGGGCCTAAATACTGTCCAGGAGCACATATATACTGCAAAGGGGCCCAAATACTGTCCAGGAACTCATATATACTGCACAGGGACCCAAATACTGTCCAGGAGCCCATATATACTGCACAGGGGCCCAAATACTGTCCAGGAGCCCATATATACTGCACAGGGGCCCAAATACTGTCCAGGAGCCCATATATACTGCACAGGGGCCCAAATACTGTCCAGGAGCCCATATATACTGCACAGGGGCCCAAATACTGTCCAGGAGCCCATATATACTGCACAGGGGCCCAAATACTGTCCAGGAGCCCATATATACTGCACAGGGGCCCAAATACTGTCCAGGAGCCCATATATACAGCACAGGGGCCCAAATACTATCCAGGAGCTCATATATACTGCACAGGGGCCCAAATACTGTCCAGGAGCCCATATATACTGCACAGGGGCCCAAATACTATCCAGGAGCTCATATATACTGCACAGGGGCCCAAATACTGTCCAGGAGCCCATATATACTGCACAGGGGCCCAAATACTGTCCAGGAGCCCATATATACAGCACAGGGGCCCAAATACTATCCAGGAGCCCATATATACTGCACAGGGGCCCAAATACTGTCCAGGAGCCCATATATACTGCACAGGGGCCCAAATACTGTTCCGGAACTCATATATACTGCAAAGGGGCCCAAATACTGTCCAGGAGCCCATATATACTGCACAGGGGCCCAAATACTGTCCAGGAGCCCATATATACAGCACAGGGGCCCAAATACTATCCAGGAGCTCATATATACTGCACAGGGGCCCAAATACTGTCCAGGAGCCCATATATACTGCACAGGGGCCCAAATACTATCCAGGAGCTCATATATACTGCACAGGGGCCCAAATACTGTCCAGGAGCCCATATATACTGCACAGAGGCCCAAATACTGTCCAGGAGCCCATATATACAGCACAGGGGCCCAAATACTGTCCAGGAGCACATATATACTGCACAGGGGCCCAAATACTGTCCAGGAGCACATATATACAGCACAGGGGCCCAAATACTGTCCAGGAGCCCATATATACTGCACAGGGGCCCAAATACTGTCCAGGAGCCCATATATACTGCACAGGGGCCCAAATACTGTCCAGGAGCCCATATATACTGCACAGGGGCCCAAATACTGTCCAGGAGCCCATATATACTGCACAGGGGCCCAAATACTGTCCAGGAGCCCATATATACTGCACAGGGGCCCAAATACTGTCCAGGAGCCCATATATACTGCACAGGGGCCCAAATACTGTCCAGGAGCTCATATATACTGCACAGGGGCCCAAATACTGTCCAGGAGCCCATATATACAGCACAGGGGCCCAAATACTATCCAGGAGCTCATATATACTGCACAGGGGCCCAAATACTATCCAGGAGCTCATATATACTGCACAGGGGCCCAAATACTGTCCAGGAGCCCATATATACAGCACAGGGGCCCAAATACTGTCCAGGAGCCCATATATACTGCACAGGGGCCCAAATACTGTCCAGGAGCCCATATATACAGCACAGGGGCCCAAATACTATCCAGGAGCTCATATATACTGCACAGGGGCCCAAATACTGTTCCGGAACTCATATATACTGCAAAGGGGCCCAAATACTGTCCAGGAGCCCATATATACTGCACAGGGGCCCAAATACTGTCCAGGAGCCCATATATACTGCACAGGGGCCCAAATACTGTCCAGGAGCCCATATATACTGCACAGGGGCCCAAATACTGTCCAGGAGCACATATATACTGCACTAAAATGATTTTCAATCTGGCTTAAAAATAATCCCACTCAGTAACACATCCTTCTTTGTAACCAGTATGTGCTGCTGAGAATAATAATCTATACTGATCATCCCGTGAGCATAAGAAATGCCAAAATGGGCTATCAGCTATTGGCCAACAAGTAGCTGATTGATTGTCAATATATATAACACAAACATTTAGCAAGGCAGAATAAATCATTGGTGGCTCAGTGGTGTATATATATATATATATATATATATATATATACACACACCTGCAGTGCATGCAGAGCTCCCTCCACCCTCCACAGTGCTTGCAGCCGGGCCCCCCTCCCTAACGTGCAAAGTGCAGCCAGAGCCATTGTAAATGTAAAGTGCCAGGCTGCCAGCACAGTGAGAGGACACATTTAACAAAAAAAATCCACCCCCAGCCGGGCTCATCATCTTGAGTGAGAGAGGCTCATGAATGCTTTCTGCTTCCTGCAGTGCACGTGTGCTGCTCTCTGGCTGCCAGGACGCATGGAGTTCTTATGCAAATCCAGCCAGAGATTTCAGCCAACTGCTGACCAGGAAACAAGGAAAGGGGAGCTTCAAGGGGGTATACAGCGGCCGTCAGCCGTCGCTTACATTTAATTAAAGGAGATAGTACTGTGTCAGCACAGCACAGCTGCCAAACCGCAGCGGCCGTCGCGGGCCCCCTCACCCATCCAGGCCCCCTCACCTGTGGGCCCCATAGCAGCTGTGTGGTCTGCTACTATTGACATCATGCCCCTGCCTCCGAGGCTGAAGAGGCCTTCTGCTTAGGCCTCTTTCACACATCAGTTTTTTGCCTTCAGGCGCGATCCGGCTTTTTTTTGTAAAACCGGATCCGGCAAAATGCAATGCCGGATCCGGTTTTTCCCCATTGACTTGCATTAGCGCCGGATCGTGCCGGATGGCATTGCGTTTCATACGTTTTTTGCCGGATCCGGCAACTTGTCTCATTCCGGCGTCTGGAAAAAACGGCTACTGTAACGTTTTTTGTCTCCGGCGAAAAAGCCGGAAGCGCCGGATCCGGCGCTTCCAGCTTTTTGCTACAATGAAAGTCTATGGGCGCCGGAATGCGCCGGATCCAGAAAAAGACGGATACAGCCACCGGATCCGGTTTTTTTAAGTCTGCGCATGCTCAGATCCAATTGGCCAGCCTCCAGGAACAGAGACGGATCCAGCAAAAAAACGGATCCGTTTCTACAGTTCTCCAAAATTTATGCCGGATCCATTTTTTCTAAAAAAAAGCCGGATCCTGCCTGACGGCAAAAAACTGATGTGTGAAAGTAGCCTTAAACAGTTCTTCTCCACTGCTCCCGTTCTCCATCGCCCAGACTTGAACAACCAGTTCAGCTGGAGCTGTGCTCACCCAGAAGTCCTCCTCAGGTCGCTGCATGTCCTGTAGTTTCTTTTCTAAGGCCTTCTCTGCTCCTGATCAGAACTACTCTATCGGGGATTGAGAGTTACTCGCCATTAAGATGGCTCTGGAGGAGTGGCGTTACCTGCTGGAGGGCGCAGTCTATCCAGTGGTCATCTACACGGACCATAAGAACCTGGCTTATCTTCAGTCCGCCCAGAGACTTAATCCACGCTAAGCTAGATGGTCTTTATTTTTTGCCCGCTTTAACTTTCTTTTACATTTCAGGTCCAGAGACAAGAATGTCAGAGCCGATGCCCTCTCTCCCTCTTTTCTGTCTGAGGATCAAGAGGAGGATTCACAATTTATCATTGAACCATCTAAGATGGTCACTGTCGCTCCAGTCTGTCATGAATTCCTCTAGGGAAGACCCTTGTGGCTGAATCAGAAAAGGAGCGAGTTTTGTCTTGGGGCCACTCGTTCAAGGTGGCTGGTCACTTGGGACAAAGGAAGACTCTACAGTTGATTTCTTGCCATTACTGGTGACCGTCCATGAGGAGAGAGATCTATGCTTGCATGGCTGCCTGTCCGATTTGTGCCCGCAGTAAAGTCCCCAGATGACATCCTGACAGTTCTCTCCTGCTGTGACCATACCATCTGGTCTATGGCAGCACATAGGTATGGACTTCATTAAGGATTTGCCAGTATCCAAGTGTTGCACCATCATCTGGGTAGTTGTGGATCGCTTATCCAAAATGGCCCACTTTACCCCGTTGTCTGCTCTTCCGTCCGTTCCTGAACTGGCTGACAGCTTCATCAAACATATTTTCCATGTGCACAGATTTCCTGGTCACATTGTGTCCGATCGAGGTTCGCAGTTCACTTCCAGATTCTGGCAAGCTCTCTGTAAGCATCTGGATGTCACCTTGGATTTCTCTTCAGCCTATCACCCCCAGTCCAATGGACAAGTGGTGCGTGTCAGCCAGGTCCTGGGCAATTACTGTACCTGCGACACTTCGTCAATGCCCACCATAATGATTGGGTGAAATTGCTTCCCTGGGCTGAGTTCTCATATAACAATCACTTTGGTTAAGCCTCAGGAGAATCTCCATTCTACATTGTGTTCGATCGGCAACCTGAGGTTCCCCTCCCGGTGACGGTTTCTTCTGATGTCCCTGCAGCAGATGCCCAGTCAAAGGATTTTGTGAAGTTGTGGGAGGACACCAAAGCCACTTTAGTAGCATCCTCCGCCCGTATGAAGAGACAGCAGACAAAAGACGTCTGGATTCTCCGTGCTTCCGTCCTGGTGAGTACGTCTGGCTGAAGATTCCTTCTTACAAGTTGGTTCCTCGTTTTATCGGGAATTTCGAGGTGTTGAAGTGGATCAACGAGGTCTCCTATAAATTGAAGCTGCCTCCTTCTTTACGGATTCCAAACTCCTTCCATATATCTCTACTGAAGCCGGACATCCTGAGTCCCTTCTTCAAGGATCCCAGTACCATGCCCATGCCAACAGCCTCAGATGACGTTTTTGAAGTGTAGAACATCTTGGCCATAAAGAAGGTGAGAGGCAAGACCTTCTTCCTCGTTGACTGGAAGGGATTTGGTCCCGAAAAGAGATCCTGGGAGCCAAAGGAAAACGTTCACAATCCGACTCTACTCTGGAAATTCCTTGATGACCTGAAGAGGAACGGGCATAAAGGGGGGTACTGTTAGAACCACGCCAGAGTCCTGCCCTGACAGGCAGGGTCACCGGCGTGTCTCTTCACTCACACATGCTGTGGTCAGTTCTTCCCTTCCCCATGCTCTCTATGCTTCCAGCCGGTCCTCTAGTCATGTCCTTAGGGCGTGTGCACTCCCGCCTTCTTAAAGGGTCAGCGCGTGCACTTGCTATTTCCTGCCCTGCCAATAGCTGTGGGACATTATGCATATATTGCTTCCCCCCCACAGGCAGCTCGGGCGGTGGTGAGGCGGCAGAATGGTTATTGCAGGTTGTAAGCTTTCCTGAAAAGATAGGATTTTAGGTTCCATTTGAAGGATCCAAGGGTGATAGATTACCGGACTTGTTGAGGCATGGAGTTCTAGAGGATGGGGGATATTTGCGAGAAATCTTGGAGGCGATTGTGTGAGGAATGAATAACTGCGGAGGGGAGTAGGAGGTCTTGGGAGAATCGAAGATTATGTGAGGGAAGATATTGGGAAATTAGTTCAGAGATATAGGGTGGGAACAGGTTGTGGATGGCTTTGTAGGTCAGTGTTAGTAGTTTGAACTGGATTCATGGGGGAATTGGGAGCCAGTGGAGGGATTTGCAGAGGGGAGAGACAGGGGAGTAGCAAGGAAAGAGGTGGGTTAGTCGGGTAGCAGAGTTGAGGACAGACTGGAGTGGTGCAAGAGAGTTAGTAAGGAGGCCACAGAGGAGAGTCTCGCAGTAGTCAAGGCGGGAAATGATGAGGGCATGTACAAGAGTTTTAGTAGATTGAGGGTTGAGGAAGGGACGAATTCTGGAAATATTTTTGAGTTGGAGGTGACAGGAGGTGGCAAGAGTTTGGACGTGTGGTTTGAAGGACAGGGCAGAGTCGAGAGTTACTCTGAGGCAGCGGATTTCAGGTGCAGGAGAGAGCATGATGCTGTTTACCATAATAGATAGATTGGGTAGGGAAGATACGTGAGATGGAGGAAAGATAATGAGTTCAGTTTTGTCTACATTGAGTTTTAGAAAGCGAGAGTTGAAAAAGGAGGATATGGCTGATAGACATTCCGGGATTCTGGACAGCAGAGAGGTGACATCTGGGCCAGAGAGGTAGATCTGAGTGTCATCAGCATACAGGTGGTACTGGAAGCCATAGGACTTTATGAGTTGTCCTAGGTCAAGGGTATAGATGGAAAAAAGTAGGGGCCCCAGGACAGAGCCTTGGGGGACTTCAACAGAGAGGGGGCGGGATGAGGAGGTAGTGTGGGAGTGGGAAACGCTCAATGTGCGGTCAGAAAGGTATGAGGCAATCCAGGACAGGGCAAGGTCTTTGATGCCAAGGGACAAAAGAATCTGTAGCAGTAGGCAGTGGTCGAGTAAGTCATTAGTAATTTTGGTCAGGGCAGTTTCAGTGGAGTGGTGGGGGTGGAAGCCAGATTGGAGGATGTCAAGGAGGGAGTTAGATGAGAGGTGGGAGGAAAGTTGAGAATGGACATGCTGTTCAAGGAGTTCGGAAGCAAACGGGAGCAGTGATATGGGGCGATAGCTGGGCATAACAGTTGGGTCAAGGTTTGTTTTTTTGAGGATGGGTGTGATGGTGGCATGTTTGAAGGCAGAGGGGATGGTACCAGAAGATACCGATAGGTTGAAGAGATGGGTTAGGGCTGGGATAAGTGTGATGGTAAGGTTGGGGAGCAGGTGGGAAGAGATGGGATCAAGGGCACAGGTGGTGAGGTATGATTTGGAAAGGAAATTGGTAAGCTCTCCTTCAGTGATGTTGGAGAGGGAGGTTATTAGGGAAGGGCAGAGGTCTGGTATGTGGAGTGGTTGGGGTGGTGGAACAGTAAAAGTTTGCCTTGCTTGGTCGATCTTGTTTTTGAAGTAGGTGGTAAAGTCCTTGGCAGAGATGAGGGGAGTTGGAGGTGGCAGTGGTAGGTGGAGGAGAGAGTTAAATGTGCTGAACAGTTGTTTTGGATTGTGGGATAATGAAGATACAAGGTTTGTGAAAGAGGTCTGTTTAGCAGAGGTGAGGGCTGATTTGAAGGCAAGTGTAGCTTGTTTGAGAGCAGTGAAGTCATCTGGCAGGCGTGTTTTCTTCCAAAACCGCTCCCCGACCCTGGATGCTTGTCGAAGTTTTTTGGTGAGGTTGTTGTGCCAGGGTTGCCTATTGATTCGTCGCACTTTGCCATACATGAGAGGAGCAACTGAGTCTATGGCTGATGTGAGGGTGGCGTTGTAGAAAGCAGTGGCGGAGTCCGTATCGTGGAGTGAAGATATGGAGGACAGAGGTAGAAGAGATTCTGAGAGTCTGTGAGTGTCTAGGTGTGCGAGGTTTCTGCGAGGATGTGCTAGCGGCTGGACATGGGGGCAGGTGAGGAGGACAAGGATGAGAAGGTTAGTAAATGGTGCTCAGATAGGGGGAAGGGAGAGGTTGTGAGATTGGATAGGGAACAGAGGCGGGTGAAGATGAGGTCTTATGCACTGTATGTCCATCTGTGTGAGTGGCTGTGGAGGACCACTGAGTAAGCCCAAAGGATGAGGTAAGTGACAGGAGTTTGGAGGCTGCTGGCTGGTGGGTGTCAATGGGGATGTTGAAGTCCCCCATGATGATGGTGGGGATGTCAGCGGAGAGAAAGTGGAGGAGCCAGGTGGAGAATTGGTCAATGAAGACAGTGGCTGAGCCCGGTGGTCGGTATATGACAGCCATTTGGAGATTAGAGGGAGAGTAGATACGAACAGAGTGAACCTTCATCTATGTTGCGGAATGCACAATGAAAAAGTACAAAATAATAATAATAATAATAATAATTTTTCTCTGAAGAGGCAATTTGCACAAAATAATGTTACTTAAAGGTAAAGGCAAAAGCAGATCAGCTGATACCTTCTGTGCAGATGAAGCTTCCTCCTATGCAGTATTAATGCAGTAACACACTAGTCTATGCTATCTCACTTCAACATCAGCTGGATTGAATTCCTACATATTGCACATTTCCAGACTCCCATTCTCTTTCATTGACTCTACAAGGTCAGACACAGATGTACTTAGAATTTAAAATGCAAAAGGCATTAACAGTAAAAGATTAAATAAAATGCTGAAGATGAGTTTCTACATCTATCAACACCTTCCAAGCAAAAGAACCAACTGTACATTAGATCAATTAATGATATAATCTAGAAATAGAAATTAAACTGAATTTACACAGAAATAATTCTGACCATTCTGATTCTATGTCTAAGTGTGCACTTGCTAAAGAGGCAGCCATACAGCCAGTGGCGGATTATAATGAGGTCAATATGAGCCCAGTGGTGTGGGGGGCCCACCAGCCCAGGTAAATTGCCCCATTATAATCCGCCACCATAGTGCCATGCCCGCCCATGCACCGACCCCATCCTCACCCCCCCAGATAGACCCACCGGCCACTGCAGCCCCACCCTGATGAATCCCCGCTCTGTGCGCACAGAACCAGTGATGAGGTCATAGGAGGGGAGTAGTCAGGGGTCACATGATCAGGGGCCTCGCTCTGAGGCCCCTGATCATGTGACTCCGGACTCCTCCCCTCCTGTGACCTCATCACAGGTCCTGTGCGCACAGCCCACGATGTATGCAGGACTTTGCTGTGCTGGTTGTCATCATGCTAGATGAGGGAAGTATGTGTGGGGTTTACAGGGTGGATGTAGCCACGTGTGTGCGAGGTGTGGGGAGCGGAGCCGCATGTGTGTACGAGGTGTACGGAGCGGAGCCGTGTGTGTACGAGGTGTACTGTTGTGAACTCACTTTCTGGTCTGCAGGAGGTAATGAAGCTGATCTAATTAACAGAGACCTGCCACCTGATAATGAGGATGAGGATTGGACCTCTGGAGACTCAGACTGGATTTAAGACAGCCGACTCCCTATTCCCATGCTGGTGATTTTTTCCTGCCTCCTGAGGTCTTAGTTTCCAGCGCAGTTCCTGCCATCTCAAGCTAAGTTGTCTCTGCTAGTTTTCACATTTAATTTGGTTTTGTCTATTCCTATTTTTTGTGTGGTCAGCCAGCCCCGGCTGAGGCTGTGCTGAATTTCCATTCTTATGTTACTGTATGTGCCAGTTTGCTTTCTGTCCCTTATTAGATTGGCCTCTTTTTGCTCTGTTCTCAGAATATGCCAGAGTGCTGATATAGTGGGTGAAGTCTAGTGACTTCAGGGTTATTTTTTGCTATCAGAAGTGTTGGACATTTTTGCAGGGTTTTTTGGCGTGATTGCAGACAGTATCTTTCCTTTCCTGTCCTTTCTAGTTACCTCAGCCTATTTTCCTACCTGTGTTTGTGCTTTCATCTTGTTTCACTGTCAATACATGTGTGGGGGCTGTCTATTCCTTTGGGGTCTGCTCTGGGGCAGTTTAGATTTCCCCTTTTCTTGCTTTAGGCTTATTTAGTCCTCCGGCTGTGACAAGGCGTTTAGAATCATCGTAGGTATGCTCCACAGCTACTGTTAGTTGTGTGGTTAGGATCATGGGTCTGCAATCTGTGTAGTTACCAACCTCTCTGGTTTTCTGTGACTTAGCTTGGTTTTGTTTTCCTCCTCGGTGACCCAAGCATAACAGAATCACGAGCCTTACCGCAGATTCTAGGGTACTCAAAAGCAGGAAAGAATTGTTAAAAAAAAAAAGTGTCAGAATTTTTTTTATATGTATTTTTTCCTCTTTTTCTCTGGGGCCGTAGGAGGATTTTTCTCTAATGGAGATTAAGCAATTCTCTGATCGTGTGGAGCAGCTCGCTGCTGAAGTGCGGGGAATTTCCGCCTATCTCACTCAGTCACATGCTGTTAAACCAAAGATCCCTACTCCTGATGTGTTTTCTGGGGATCGGACTAAATTTTTGAATTTTAAGAATAATTGTAAATTATTTCTTGCCTTGAAGCCTAACTCATCGGGGAGCTCTGTGCAGCAGGTTAAAATTGTAATCTCCTTGCTGAGCGGCGATCCCCAGGATTGGGCTTTTTCTCTGACACCTGAAAATCCTATTCTGACTAATGTGGACGCATTTTTTCAAGCCTTTGGGTTGTTGTATGATGAACCTAATGCTGTTGATCAAGCTGAGAAAACCCTGTTGGCATTGAACCAGGGTCAGGATTCTGCAGAGTTATACTGTCAAAAATTCCAAAAGTGGGTGGTCCTTACTACATGGAATGATGGTGCATTGGCAGCTCTCCTTCGGAAGGGTTTATCAGAGACCATAAAAGATGTTATGGTGGAATTTCCTGTTCCCTCTGGTCTTGATGATTCTGTCATTAGTAGAGTTGAGCGAAACGGGTCAAAAAATTTCAAAAGTCGCCTACTTCTGGTAAAGTCGGGTTTCATGAAACGAAAAAAGTCGCGTTTCAAAAGTTTGTTTTCCGCCCTTTTTCAGCCAATCAGGATCCACAGACACTGTAGGCAACGTGATGACATAGGCAGGGGTCACCACCATCTTTGAGAAGGGCATGCAAGTGATTGGCTTGCTTTGGGGGGCGTCACAGGGGGTATAAAAGGGCATGCACGCCGACCGCCATGTTACTCATGCTGATCTCAGAATAGGGAGAGCTGCTGCTGCTGATTCTGTAGGGAGAGCGTTAGGCAGGGAAGAAGACACCAAAAACTGCTTCTGCTGCTAGCGATTTTGCCTGTACAACACACCAGTCACTGTGTGTGCAGTGCAAGTGGAGGCTATATTTTGCTGGATCAGCTGTGTTGATTGTTAGGCTGCCTTATAAGGCTTCCTGATAGCTGCATTGCTGTTTTCCCACTGCTCTGCAAACTGCTTTTTTAAAAGCAATCCAAATTTTTTTTTGTCCTGGTGAGGTACTGAGCGTGCATTTTTTCACACCATACAGCGGTGTACGCTCCTCACACAGTACCGTGTAACGGCTGTTATCACGGCCACAGTGAAGCTATCTGTGTGTGACTCTGTAAGGATAAGTCGAGGACATGTTCCGTTCCTACAGACCTCCACCTTCTAGTTTTGTCTTGTTTTCAAACAGTTAAGTATATTTGCTGTTTGATCACATTCAAAACTATAGAGAGACAGCGTGTGTCAGTCCGTATACTTACAAAACACGGAGCTTGACAATTTTACGGACACCGGACAGCAGTGTACGTGCACGCTCCTCTCTCAGTACCGTGTAACGGCTGTTATCACGGCCACAGTGAAGCTATCTGTATGTGACTCTGTAAGGATAAGTCGAGGACTTGTTCCGTTCTTACAGACATACACTCTAGGGAGATTCCTATTCTGCTCAATTCTATATACACCTTGTAGTTTGTCATACACTAGCCAATTTCTGCCTGTGACATAGCGGTGTGATATTCACTGGGCCTCACACAATCCAACAGTGTCCACAAGTGTGTTCAGAAATTCTACATCTCCCCTGTCCTATAGTGACATTTTTCACACCTACGACATTGAGCCTGTGACATAGCAGTGTGATATTCACTGGGCCTCACACAATCCAACAGTGTCCACAAGTGTGTTCAGAAATTCTACATCTCCCCTGTCCTATAGTGACATTTTTCACACCTACGACATTGAGCCTGTGACATAGCGGTGTGATATTCACTGGGCCTCACACAATCCAACAGTGTCCACAAGTGTGTTCAGAAATTCTACATCTCCCCTGTACTATAGTGACATTTTTCACACCTACGACATTGAGCCTGTGACATAGCGGTGTGATATTCACTGGGCCTCACACAATCCAACAGTGTCCACAAGTGTGTTCAGAAATTCTACATCTCCCCTGTCCTATAGTGACATTTTTCACACCTGCGACATTGAGTCTGTGACATAGCGGTGTGATATTCACTGGGCCTCACACAATCCAACAGTGTCCCCAAGTGTGTTCAGAAATTCTACATCTCCCCTGTCCTATATACACCTTGTACCTTGTTTTACATTACTCTATAGTTTGTGGGATTTTGTGTACATTTTTACCAAAAATGTGGAAGGCTGGTGGAAGAGGCTGTGGAATTGGGCGGGGGTTGCCAGCTGGTAATGATGGTGTTGGTGGTGGATCTGTTGGTAGTGGCAAAAGCAAAATAGGACCGAATGCAGGAGGTGTTGAGCCTGCGTCATCGTCTGGCTCCACAAGGCCTCGAAGGCTTAGTTTTCTAGGAGTTGGCAAACCGCTTTTAAAGCCAGAGCTTCAGGAAAAAGTTTTGGCTTACATTGCTGACTCAGCCTCCAGCTCTAACGCCTCCTCTTCTGAAGTAAAAAATAAAAGCACTGAGTCGTCATTGGAGGGTCATGTTCATGAGCCACACCTTTCCTTGTGTCCTTCACCCCAACCAAGATTGAAGGATGACGCAGGCCATACAACTGATTACTCCATGGAGCTGTTTTCACATACCATGCCTGGGTTATCAATTGAAATGGTGAATTACCCAGGCCAAGATGAATCTGACATGGAGTGCACTGATGCACAGCCACTGATAGATGATTCTGCTGGTACATTCACTCAGAGCACTACATTGTCCCCGCAGTGTAATGAGTCAGATTCTGACCCTGATGAGACTCAGGTGCCCCTTCACGCATACTATACCACCATACACGGTGACACAGAGGAAGGTGCACATGACATTGAAGAGGAGGTGATGGATGACCCAGTTGTTGACCCAGATTGGCATCCATTGGGGGAAGAGGGTGCTGCTTCCAATAGCTCAGATGAGGAGGAGGAGCATCCACAGCAGACATCGACATCGCAACAGCTGTTATCTGGCAGGCTCGGAGCACTCCAAAGACAGGTTCCAAAAATCAAAAGAGTTGCTGGACAGCTTGTCCAGACGGTCAAAATAGCACAGTGTGCTAGGCCGCAAAATGTCTTCCAAAGTAGGAAGAGTGCAGTGTGGCACTTTTTTGAACAAAATCCTCATGATCAGGACAAGGCTATCTGTAAGAAGTGCGCAAAGACCTTTAGCCAAGGGAAAAATCTGAAAAATTTGAATACCAGTTGCATGCTTAGACATTTAACCAGCATGCACTTGCAAGTGTGGACACAACACCAAACCTCAAGTACCACATGTGCAACTGATCACAAAGAAGGCAGTCAGCAACGCTACATTGTTTCCCCCACTGTAAACCCACCGGTTAGCACAGCAGCAGATGTTGAGGTGTCGTTGCAAGGCCAAAGCAGTCAGGGAATATCACTGTTATATGAACGAAAGACTGAATCTAGGCCATCAGAAAGAATACCAACTCCATCACCATCATCAACCCTCTCTCAGTCCGCCCTGTCCACCGCTAGTTCCACCATATGCAGCTCTCAATTCCAGCTCACCCTCCCAGAGACTATGAGTAGGTCAAGAAAGTACTCAGTCTCTCATCCACGTACACTGGGTTTGAACGCCCACATTGCCAAACTAATCTCGTTAGAGATGATGCCCTATTGGTTGGTGGAAAGCGCAGCTTTCCGCGAACTCATGGCCTATGCAGTACCACGCAATGACCTACCCAGTCGCCACTTCTCTCACAAAGCCATCCCAGCCCTCCACCATCATGTGAAAGACCGCTTTGTCCATGCACTCAAGCAGTCAGTGAGTGGAAAGGTGCACCTCAAAACAAATGCATGGTCCAGTCCGCATGGCCAGGGCCGTTACGTGTCCATCACTGTGCACTGGGTTAATGTGGTGGATGCAGGGTCCACAGGGGACAGCGGTGGTGGGACAGTGCTGCCTAGCCCACGGTATAGGAAACAGTTGGCTGTAGGCGTTCGACCCTCCTCCTCCTCCTCCTCCAGAAGCGAAAGCTCGTCCACAGAGCGCAGTCGTATGAGCACTCCATCTGCAGCTGCCACTGTTGCACACGAGGTGTACCCCTATCAAGCAGCTAGTGGAAAGCGTCAGCAGGCTGTGTTGCAGATGATGTGTTTGGGAGACAGACACACCGCGGAGGTGCTGGCCGAGTACTTTCAGCGAGAAACTGAGTCATGGCTGGGCAGTATACATAGAATCATAGAATCATAGAATCGTAGAGTTGGAAGTGACCTCCTGGGCCATCTGGTCCAACCCCCTTCTCAAAGCAGGATTCGCTAAATCATCCCATCTTGAGGCAGGCAAGGTAGTTAGTGATATTGGCCGTAATTTTTTGGCAGCCATAGCCCTTTCAAAACTCAGCCACATACCTTGCTTAGCTCACACCTTGAACCTGATGGTGCAGTGCTTCCTCAACAATTATCTGGAGTTAACAGCCCAGCTCCAGAAGGTGCGAAGACTGTGCGTGCACATCCGCTGGTCGCCTGTACACTCCATTCGTATGCAGAAGCTGCAGCGATTGCTCCACCTTCCCAACCACCGCCTCATTATCGACATTGCAACAAGGTGGAACTCCACCCTGCACATGGTTGAGCGGCTGTGCGAACAGAGGCAGGCCATAATGCTTTTGTGGGAGGATACACGGCCAGGCACTTTGAGAGCAGACATGGAGTTGACAGGTGTGCAGTGGTCGAAGCTGAAAGACCTCTGTAAAGTCCTTCAGTGTTTTGAGGAATGCACACGGCTGGTAAGCACAGACGACGCCATCCTAAGCATGAGCATCCCACTTATGCGTCTGCTCATGCAAACTTTGACGCACCTTAAGGAGCAGGCGTCTGCAGCCAATGTTGATGAGGAGGAAGAGGAGGAGGGAATCCTTGATGACATTCAGCCATTGTCTGCTCAGGGACCCCTCCTGGACGAGGTGGAGGAAGAAGAGGAGGAGGAGGATGATGATGGGGATGATTACTTAGGGGAGGAGGAAGCATCTCGTGGGGCAAGTGAAAATGTTGGTGTGGCAAGGTCTGGTACAGGGTTTGTGCGTGACTGGAGGGATGTGGATTTGCCAGAAAGTGCTCCTCCAACCAGCACTCGCAGTGCATCATTGACACCGGGAACATTGGCCCACATGTCAGATTATGCCTTGCAGATCCTAAAAAGGGACCCCCGCATTGCCAAAATGATGAACGATGACGACTACTGGTTGGCCACCATCCTGGATCCACGCTATAAAGGCAAATTCCAAAACATAATGCCACAGGAGAACCTTGACCTAATATTGGCTAATAAACAAGCAACTCTGGTAAACCGGTTGGTTGAGGCATTCCCAGCACACAGCAGCGGTGATGGTTCTCACACGAGCCGTACGGGCCGGGGGCAGCTTGGCAGAGGTGTTCGTGGTGCACACAGCATAAGTGGCGTTGGAGACAGGGGTTTCATGACAATGTTGTGGACTGATTTTTCAAGTACCGCTCATACAACTGGTAATACTGCATCGATGGAAAGTGACAGGAGACAGCAGTTGTCAACTATGGTTACAAACTTCTTTTTCTCCCATATCGATGTTCTCCCGCACAGGTCATTCCCCTTTGACTATTGGGCCGCTAAACTGGACACCTGGCCTGAATTGGCCCAATATGCCTTACAGGAGCTCGCTTGCCCAGCTGCAAGTGTGCTATCGGAAAGAGTCTTCAGTGCAGCTGGATCAATCCTGACAGAAAAAAGGACCCGTCTGTCAACCCAAAATGTGGATGATCTAACCTTCATTAAAATGAACCATGCATGGGTTTCCAAGGATTTTGTCCCACCTTCCCTTGATGACACATAGGTTGCCAGAAAAATGACTTGCTTTGGTCCTCCTCCTATTCTGCGAACTTGACCTATTTCGCCTTTTGCAGCAGCTGAATGTCCCACATCAAAATATGCCACTTTGTAAACCGCCCTAACTGGGCTGCCCCCCCATGGCCGGGTCACCACCTAGCGCATGAAACCGTGCGGGTGCCGTTGCCCTTGACAGGTGGGTAGGCCGACTCTTGGGCGCGGGCACTGGCACAGGGTCCCTCATAGTGCAATCAAGAATCTCTGACGGTGGTGGTGCACACCCGCCGTCAGACACACCGCCGTACTATGAGGGGCCCAGTGCCAGTACCGACGCCCACGAGTGTGCCCCCCTTAATTGGGCAGGGCCCCAGCATTTGCAATGTTTACCTCTCCCTGCTCCTCCGCTGTGTAGTCTGGGCTGTCAAATCCTTCACTGGGAGTGCCACTACAAAATGATTGAACTGAAAGATGATGGGTAAGATGTAGCTATGCCCTGTCCTGCTGGCCGGGCTCTAGCTCCAGATGATCAATGGCTTCCATTTCTTATGGACGTCGACTAACAATGACATGCAGTGGTAGTTTATCATCAGCTTTCACAGTTTTCCTACTCACAAACGTGTGACATTCCGGCGCACATTTTAAAATGTGCCCTCTCATGCCAATCAAATAGAATCACCTATGGCCTGTGGCTTCTGTCTTTTGCACTCCAAAGTTACGTGACAGATCATGATAGCCAGTGAGCACCATATTTACATCGCTCCCTGTGATAAAAATTTGATTGAGATGAGTAACAGTGATGGAATCAACGGAAGTGCGATACAGCAAGACTTTATTCACAAAAAAATGTTTTCACTGTCTCAACACACAAATTAATTGAGGGTCAGCATCGCCTATGAGAATTGTGACGGAAGCTTTTCCCATGAATAGTAATTCCTATATTTCTGCAATCACTAGCCTTTATGTCAGTAATTGTATGCATCTCATTTCCTATTGCAGAGAGGCTGGACTGTATTACTGAGACAGAAATATATATGAAGATTTAAAAATAACACCAAAAGTATATAGTTGTGTACGCTTCAAATGCATTTCCTTTTTTCCACTTTTTAGATTGCTGTGTAATCCATACTGAGAACATGGAGATTTTACATGTTTAAACTATGCTATATATACCTGCTATCCAGTGATAAAGTACCCTTTCTCAACTTTGTACAATCTGGTCAAATCCATACTGGGCCTGAGAACATCTGAGTCTGCCTCCTGATCTATAGACATATATTTTTAATGTGTAAACTAGGCTACATATATACGTGTTATCCGGTGAAACTGTACCCTTTATCAACTTTCTACAATGTTGTTGAATCCATTCTGGGCCTGAGAACGGCTACCGAGCTGTTAAGCAAGCTACAGCACCTGTGGTTTGGACACGTAATTTTTTCAGGAATGACGGTTAGGCCTAACTCCGGAATTGCGGTTGACCTGAACTTACTGGGAAATCATCGTTCGCGGGGAATAATCTGAATCCCAGATCCCCATCACTAAACGGAGTTCAGCAGGTTATCTGCACCTGTAAGCGACAAAAGCTGGTCCTTTCAGTGTAGCGTGCATGCAGCCCTGGACATGTATGGGAATGCTAGACCTGTTATTGCTCAATCTCACGTGCCAGAGCCTCGCTTATCCCTCTAGTAAGCTTGACGCGTACTGCGGGGGCATGCCGGAGTCTCGGTTGTTAACGGAATAAAGCTGAGAAATCGCTAGCACAACTACAAACACACATACCACACCACACACAGAATCGACAAAGCTTTCAAAGTGTGCATCTTTTCTTTAGGTGGCATGGTTGTGGTTTCCCAGGTGGAGTCCAATTAAGCCACAGGCTCCACTCCTGGTGATGCCCTTTTGGACATTCCTTTAAGGTTCAGCTTTGCAATCATACTGCCCCCGGAAACCAAAAACTTTGCCTTCATGGACGCTGTTTGGAGGTTCGTGGGAATAACGCCGCCCGATCAGCAGTCGGCATATGGGTCGCCCTCCCAGGGCTGTGGGGTACTCGGTACCGGGCCGGTGTCAGTGGGATGTGTCACAGCAGCGGTGACCCGGACGGTGGCCCTGGGCGCCCATGTAAATGGCGTGGTATAATGGTAAAGAGTTTATATAGATAGTTTGACGCCACCTGTGGTGTTCGGCAACATAGATGTTAGGGCGACGCTGCATGCAGATCCTCTGGGACTGATGGTGTTGTGCAGCAAAGATGGTGAAGCTCCCCACAGGTGGAGCTGGAGTCCCAGGGAAGTGTAGATGTAGTGATGGGGGAAAGGTACAGGTGGTGTAGGTGCTGGTACCCAGATGTAGCGGTGCTGGAATAACTGTAGGACACCAGAGCGTGCAGTTCCAAAGCTTTACTCACAGTCTGCAGGTTACACAGATGCCTGCCTCCGTGCTGTGTCCTCCGGGTCAGGACCTCAGCCAACCTCCGGGACCAAAATGGAAAGCTCCCTTCCAGCACTCCACCAACATGTACCTTCCTGAACATCTCCTTTCTAGCGCTTGTGGGGGAAGCCCTCACAGGACCGTGGTTCACTGAAGCGCCTCCTGTCTAACAGATGTTCCTCAGACTTTACTTGTATGGCAGACAGCTGCAGCCTTTTCCTTCTCGCTCCCACACGTCGATGCTGGGGCTTCCGAGCCTTAGTTGGGTACAGAGCATTTATAGCTGCTACTTCCCCCCGGTTTCTGCTGCAGGAACATCAGTGTCCCTACAAACTCGGACACTGGAATCGGGACCATGCGCTCCAGCTAGGAGTGAGCCTTAACTCTGCTCATCCTCCAGCTCCCCTTCTCACGTCCACACACTTCCCCTTCCCTGCACAGAGTGCCCTAACTTACCTCCTCCCGACCACAGAGAGCAGCTCCTCAGCAGTCAGGTTCAGAGGTCTCCCTGCTAGCCTGGAGTGGGAAATGTGTTGTGTGTTGGTTTCACTGCTAGAGAGATCCTTCGTTGCTCCCAAGCTTGACAACACACTCCCTAGGAGGAAGGTAATGCCACAGTGGCGACCGTACTCTTGGGGACGCCACAAGTGCACTGAGGCCCAGCCACTGCTGGATGATGCTGCTGGTACATTGACCCAGACCACTACATTCCCCTCGCACTCTACACTGCCAGAATCTGACCCAGAGGAAACTCAGGTTCCGATTCCCACATACTATACCACCTTACACGGTGACAAAGAGGAAGGTGCAGATGAAAGTGCAGGTTCCTTGAGCAGGTGGGGGGGCATACTCTTGGGCGATGACACTGGCACAGGGCACCGCATAGTATGCAAAAGTGTCTCTGCCGGTGGGAGGGCCTAAACAGCCAAGTGCAGTGAGATGGAAGATGGGGACGACAAGGAGTTCAGAATAGTGCAGGGATTCCCTAGCAAGGAGACTTATGTAATTGTTTTCAATGTTGGGACAGCAATTTTTGGGGAGCACTATACTCTGGTGAATGATATATGGGGCCCACCATACACTGGAGCATTCCAAAGGTGGACATCAGACACTGGAGCAGCATTTACAGGGCCCATTATACACTAGAGCAGTAGAAATGGGGCCCATTATATATGGAGCATTATTTGGGCCCATAAGACAGTGGAGCTTCATCCATTGGGACCAACATATACTATAGCATTATGTGGAGCTCATCATATACGGTTTGAAACATTATATGGGATCAATGATTCCATATGGAGAAATATATGGGCCTCATTACTCTGTATAGCGCACTAAGCACTGGCCATAATACTGTATGGAGTTATATACTGTCCGTTTTTGGAGGTATTGGAGAATTTAAAATGGATATCAGTCATGAGATGTAAGAAGTGAAGTATTTTTCATTGTACTATACTGCTATTTCTCTGCCGTATCGGAGCATCATGAGTTGTGGTATGTGTTAAAGGGGCGCTCTTTGGCCCTGGGCCCACGAAAACCTGGAGCCAGCCCTACCCCCCCACAACTGTAGCCAAATAACCCCCATTTTTCAGTGCGTAACTAGCATTATGAAGTAAATTAAGGTTGACAAGCTTAAGTAAGAAGAATTGATGCTTTTGGCATTCAAATGGGCACTGTAGGTGTGTTTCCTGTCCTCCTCTCACTGACGACTTTAATTCCCCATTGACTTACATTGGGTTTCGTGTTTCGGTCGGACCCCCGACTTTTCCCTATAGTCGCCCGATTTTGCTCCACCCGACTTTTGGAAAAGTCGGGTTTCATGAAACTAAACTCGACCCTAAAAAAACAAAAGTCGCTCAACTCTAGTCATTAGCCATTCAAGTTGATTGGCGTTTACGTGAACGTAAAACTACACGAGAGGCATTGCCACCTTTTGAACAAACGTCTGAATCTATGCAATGTGATAGGGTTTTGTCTAGGGCGCAACATCAGTAGTTTAGAAGGCATAATAAGCTGTGTTTTTTCTGTGGAGACGCCTCTCATACTATTTCTGTCTGCCCTAAATGAGAGAAACGTTTTGCACACACATTTGCTGTGGGCAGTGTACAACTTAAGTTTCTTTTGGCAATTACTCTGATCTGCTCCTTATCCACATTTTCCGCTAAGGCTTTTGTAGATTCAGGAGCAGCTTTGAATCTGATGGATTTGGACTTTGCTAAACGTTGTGGTTTTCCCATGATACCTCTGCGGACGCCTATTCCTTTGAGGGGTATCGATGCTACTCCTTTGGTGGAGAATAAACCTCAGTTTTGGACCCAGGCGAGTTGCCCCAGACCACCAAGAAAATTTTCTGCATGATACTATTGTTCTGGGTTTTCCCTGGTTGCAAACTCATAATCCAGTTTTGGATTGGAAATCTGTGTCTGTGGTGAGTTGGGGTTGTCAGTCTGTTCTTAGGGACACTCCTGTTTTCTCCACCTCTCCTCAGTCTCATGATATTCCTGATTATTTGGCCGATTTTCTGATGTATTTAGTGAGAGTAAGTCTGCGTCTTTGCCTCCTCATAGGAGTTATGACTGTGCAATTGAGTTGATGCCTGGGTGTAAATTTCCCAAGGGTCGGCTTTTCAACTTATCAGTACCTGAACATGATGCTATGCGATCCTATATTAAGGAGTCATTGGAGAAGGGTCATATTAGACCATCTTCTTCACCCTTAGGTGCTGTGTTTTTTTTTGTGGCCTAGAAAGATGGTTCATTAAGACCTTGTATTGATTATCGTTCCCTTAACAAGATGACGGTTAAATATCAGTACCCGTTACCCTTGATGTCTGATTTATTCTCCAGAGTTAAAAGTGCCTGCTGGTTTACTAAGCTTGACCTCAGGGGGGCGTATAATCTTATTCGCATCAAGCACGGGGAAGAATGGAAGACGGCGTTTAATACTCCGGAGGGACATTTTGAGTACCTGGTGATGCCTTTTGGGCTCACTAATGCCCCTTCTGTCTTCCAGTCCTTTATGAATTATATTTTTCGGGACTTTGTGGATAAGTTTTTGATCATCTATCTGGATGATATTTTGATCTTTTCCAGTGATTGGGATTCTCATGTGGAACATGTCCGGACTGTGTTCCGGATTTTGAGGGAGAATTCCCTGTTTGTTAAGGGATCGAAATTCTTTGGTGTACAGAGGATTTCATTTTGGGGATTTATTTTGTCTCCGTCGACTATTGAAACGGACCCGGCCAAGGTACAGGCCATTTATGATTGGGTTCAGCCCACTTCTTTGAAGGCTCTCCAGAAGGTTTTGGGTTTTGCTAATTTCTATCGTAAATTTATAGGTAATTTTTCTGGTATTGTCAAACCACTGACTGATCTGACCAAGAAGGGAGCTGATGTGCTGAATTGGTCTCCTGAGGCTGTCTCAGCATTTCCGGAGCTTAAGCGGAGATTTACTTCAGCTCCAGTTTTATGGCAACCTGATGTCTCACTTCCATTTCAAGTGGAGGTGGACGCTTATGAGATTGGTGCAGGAGCTGTGTTGTCCCAAAAAGACCATGTGACTTCTAAGATGAATCCCTGTGCCTTCTTTTCTCGAAAGTTTTCCCCATCTGAACGCAACTATGACGTGGGGAATCGGAAATTGTTGGCCATGAAATGGGCATTTGAGGAGTGGAGACATTGGCTGGAGGGAGCTAGACATCAATTTGTGGTCCTCACCGATCACAAGAATCTGATTTATCTGGAGTCAGCCAAATGCTTGAATCCTAGACAGGCTAGATGAGCCTTGTTTTTCACGCGTTTTAATTTTGTGGTCTCTTTTCTTCCAGACACTAAGAATGTTAAGGCACACGCCCTTTCTAGGAGTTTCTTTGCTGATTCTCTTAATGTGACAGAGCCTACTACTATCCTAGGTGAGGGGGTAGTTCTTTCTGCCATTTCGCCCGATTTGAGACGCGCCCTGCAGGAAATTCAGGAGGATAAACCTGAGCGTTGCCCTATGGGAAGATTGTATGTTCCTGACCAGTGGAGAAAAAGAGTGATGTCTGAAGTCCATTGCTCCGCATTGGCTGGTCATCCGGGTATTTTTGGTACCAGAGATTTGGTGAGTCGGTCGTTTTGGTGGCCTGCCTTATCTCGTGATGTCAGGAATTTTGTGCAGTCCTGTGGGACTTGCTCCCGATCTAAACCCTGTTCTCGTTCTAGTGGGTTGCTGATGCACCTCCCGGTGCCCAGGAGGCCATGGACCCATATCTCAATGGATTTTATTTCTGATCATCCTGTCTCTCAGAGAATGACTGTTATCTGGGTGATTTGTGATAAATTTTCGAAGATGGTCCATCTTGTACCACTCCCAAAGTTGCCATCTTCCGCTGAGTTGGTGCCCTTGTTTTTGTAAAACAGGTGGTTCGGTTACATGAGATTCCTAAGAACATTGTGTCTGATAGAGGGGTCCAGTTTGTTTCCAGATTCTGGAAAGCCTTTTGTTCCAATCAGGGAATTCAGCTATCCTTCTCCTCCGCGTTTCATCACCAGACCAATGGGCAGACTGAGAGAACAAAGCAGACCCTGGAGTCTTATTTAAGATGTTTTATATCTGCTGATCAAGATGATTGGGTCTCATTTTTGCCCTTGGTCGAATTTGCGCTGAACAATAGAGCTAGTTCTGCCACTCTGATGTCACCCTTTTTCTGTAATTTTGGGTTTCATCCTCGATTCTCTTCAGGGCAAGTGGAATCTTCGTCCTGCCCAGGTGTGGACACTGTGGTTGTGAGAATGCAGCAGATATGGGACCAAGTGGTGGATAAGTTGTCACTCTCTCGGGAAAAGGCCCAGCGTTTTTCCAAACGGCGTAGGACCATTGGTCCCCGGTTTTAAGTGGGTGATATGGTTTGGATGTCGTCTAAGAATATTCCTATGAAGGTTGCATCTCCAAAATTTAAGCCAAGATTTATTGGACCTTATAAGATTTTGGAGATTCTTAATCCTGTTTCTTTTCGATTGGCTCTTCCAGTTACGTTCAAAATCCATAACGTATTTCACAAGTCACTGTTGAAGAGGTTTGTTGAGCCAGTAGTTCCTGTGGCGGCACCTCCTGATCCTGTATTGGTTAAAGGCAATGTAGAATATGAGGTAGAGAAAATATTGGATTCTCGTTTGGTTAGACGGAGACTCCAGTATTTGGTCAAATGGAAGGGTTATGGCCAGGAGGATAATTCTTGGGCCTCTGCCTCTGATATTCATGCCAATAAATTGGTTCGTGCTTTTCATCGGGCCCATCCTGATCGGCCTGGTGGCATGAATGAGGGTTCGGTGACCCCTCCTCAAGGGGTGGTACTGTCATGAACTCATTTTCTGCTCAACCAGTTGAGAGTTCCCCTTCCGTTCTCCCTCTGGTGGTGACAGGAGGTAGTGCTGTTGGTTTAAGTGGTAGTGATCTGCCACCTGAGGAGGAAGATAACGATTGGATCTCTGGAGTACCAGACTGGATATAAGACAGCCGACGCCCTATCTGGGTGCTGGTGATTCAGTCTGCTTCTCAGGTCCTGGACTTCAGCTCTCTTCCAGTCTTCTCAAGTTAAGTTTGTTTTTTGCTAATGTTCACACTTGTGCTTGTTGGTCAATTCAGTTTTTCGTGTAATCAGCTTGTCCCTGCTGGGGCTATGCTGAATTTCCACTCCTATTAATCAGTATTTGCCAATCTGCTTT
Source organism: Dendrobates tinctorius (assembly GCF_039654945.1). NCBI lineage: Eukaryota > Metazoa > Chordata > Amphibia > Anura > Dendrobatidae > Dendrobates > Dendrobates tinctorius. The sequence goes on along the minus strand of NW_027362120.1, from coordinate 436,762 downwards.
TTGTTCCTTATTAGATTGGCCTCTTTTTTGCTCTGTCTCAGAATATTTCAGAGTGCTGATAAAGCTTTAGAAGTCTAGTGACTTCAGGGTTAATTTTGCTATCAGAAGTGTTGGACAATATTTTTGTAGGTTTTTTTGGGCAGATTGCAGACAGTGTCTTTCCTTTCCTGTCCTTTTTAGTTAGCCGGGCCCCATCGTTTGCTCAGCCTATTTTCCTGCCTTTGTTTGTAATTTCATCTTGTTTCACCGTCAATACATGTGGGGGGCTGTCTTTCCTTTGGGGCAGTTAGTTTTCCTCTTTTCTTGCTTTAGGCTTATGTAGCTCTCCAGTTCGGACGAGGCATCTAGGACCATCGTAGGAACGCTCCACGACTGCTACTTGTTGTGCGGTTAAGTTCAGGGATCTGCAATCTGCATAGTTACTAACTTCTCTGGTTTTCTGACACTTAGCTTGCTGTTTATTTTTTCCTCCTCGGTGACCCATTCATAACACTGAACTCTGTTGCTGGAAGAGAGCTGCACTCAGAAGCTGGACTCTGTTGCTGGAAGAGAGCTGCACTCAGATGCGGGACTCTGTTGCTGGAAAGCTGCACTCAGGTGTTGGATCCGGTGAGAGGAAAAGATGCACTCAGGTGTCGGACTCTGTTGCTTGGAGCATTAACAACAGAGCAAAGCTAAGTGGTGTTTCCCTGTTTGTCACTTTCCTCAATGTGTGTTTTAGTGCAGTGGTGGGATTAGTTTCTGCACCGTCCACTTCACTAGTAAGGGATTGGTTCAGGGCGAGCTACGGATTTCAGGTATCCTGATCGGCGCCCGGTGCGGAACCGGCCTAGGGATCGTTAGGAGTGTAGAGACACTGACTCAGGGGAGTGCAGGAGGTCTCCACGTCCCCGTTCCGTATCGCAGGGCCACCATTGTAATTGTTTTCCTGGTTTTCCCCTTTATTCTGAAATTCGCCCTGCTGGAGGCGGTGTATCCAGACATACGTGTACTACTGAAATTTGCCTGCTAAAGGCGGCGTATCCGGCTGCACGTTCTATTATTTAAATTCGCCCTGCTGGAGGTGGTGTATCCAGGGTCACGCATGTCACATAAATTCGCCCTGCTGGAGGCAGTGTGTCCAGTCACACGTAACCATGACAATCAGGCTTCCCAGCAAAGTGGCCCTACACCGATCCCTCACCCACCTCATCTTACTGTGACATTCATTGGAAAGCTGTAAATGCTGTCCCAGACCCTGATACCTCATGCCTGGCTGATTGCTGCAGTTCCATGCTGCAACTTGTACTGTGGGTGATTTGAGGCCACTTTCCTGTTGTCTGTCTCTCATTTGAGGTGCTTTAGCAGCATTTGGGGCCGTTCTAAGGTGTTGTGCATGCGTTTGTTTTTGCCTCCCACTGACTATAATGGCATTCGGTAATGTTCGGCAAATATTTGCTGAATTAATCGGCGAATATCTGCAAATTTGGTGAACATAACCTGAACCGAATATTGAAATATTCACTCATCTCTATCCATGATGAACCCTATGTGGACATTACCCTAACATCTATAGTTTTCAAGTAGGTGACTGTGGCTATGGCTTTAACTGAGGCATCACACACAGCTTCCTAGAGAGAACTTCTTCTGAGGAAATTTACGTGTACGTCCTGTGTATTCGCAGGTCAATTCGCGTAGCAAAGTCTTACTTTGAATGATCACTGGTGCTGTGAATCCAAGGGGATCATATAGACTGTTGATTGTGGACAGGACTCCTCGTCGTGTGAAGGATTTTTGCTCTAGGTTGACCTGAAACGTAAAAGTATCAGATTTTGAGTCCCATTTGAGCCCTAGACTGCGTTGTGCAGGAAGAGAGTGTGTGGCTATAAGTCTAGGTCTTCCAATTCGGTGGCATATTCTTCGGTGGGAAACGCTTCCATCACCATTTTGCTATTAGAAGCTCTCTTATGCAGTCTCAGATTAGAACAAGCAAGTGCATTCTTAGTACTTTTGAGTAGGCTGACCACAGAGAAAAAGTTGGATAGTTGATATCACAGGTGTAACACACAGAGTCCACCTCTATTTTAGTTGAGGGGAAGGGCAGAATATAGCAACAGATTGATGAAAGTGCATAGAGTCTTTAAATGTTCCCATATAGGTACGAGACGAAAACACTTCCTGAGGAAGCCCACGCGAAACGCGTATTGGGGGTTGCATATACCGGGTCCTAAAGTGGAGATTATGGGTAAGAACAGTTTCTAGGAGCGGTTCAGGTTTATTTTGTTCACTTAAATTGACATGCACCCTTTTTCTACTCTTGGTATATGATTCTCTGGTGTTGACTTCTTCACTCACTGTCTCATTAGCTCTACATTCTTATATGATTTATTACTTTCTTCCATTACGTTAACTTACGTAGTGTGAGATTGTGAGTGTTTTCGTCTCTATAGTGTCTCATACCTATATGGTAACATATATAGACTCTATACACTTGCACATTCATCAATCTGCTGCTATATTCTGCCCTTCCCTGCCACTAAAATAGAGTTGGACTCTGTGTGTTACACCTGTGATTTCAACTATCCAACTTTGTCGCCAATCTGATGATTACTATTTTTATTGCTGGGTTTTATGTTTTTTGAATAAACTATGATATAATTTTATTTTTGGACTTTTTCGTGCTTTTTTTTCTTTCTATGTGGCCAAACATTTGTTGTATGTCTGCTGTGATTGCAACTGTTTCTTTCCGGAATCTGATGAGAGCATTGTTGAGGTCGGGACTCGGGACCTGTCAAAAGAAAATCATTCAAGCAGAGTCTGTGGTATCGTGAGCTGGAGTAGAACACTATGCGTATCTGTCAGGCTTTTTCGGGTCATAGAACAGGCAGCATTAAGAGCATTAGAGGAACTGTCTGAGGAACATGACACAGTAGAAGGAGGTAAGATACCTCTGTGTATTAGACAATGTTCTAGACAGTTTCCCCTTTATCAAATTGTGGCCCTATTGATTTATTCGTTAAAGTTGTATCAAATGAATTATCTAATATTCCACACTTTATCTATAACAATAATCTTAGTGGGGAGAACGGGCAAGATTGAGGCAACTCTGTGATCTCCCTGATGTGGTCATTTAACCTGCAGACAAGGGGGGGTAACATCATCATATGGCCAAAATCAATGTATGAGAAAGAGGCATTTGGTCAATTATTTAACGCCACGTGTTACAAAAAACTCACCTTCAACCCCTTGTCTGCCTATAGTGTCCAACTTAGGGACATTATATCTAGGGCTATTGGAGCAGAAGTCATTATGAAGGAATTGGGGATGGCATTGATAGTTAATGAACCCATAGTATCTACTTTCTATCTGCTCCCTAAAATTCATAAGGATGTACAATGCCCACCAGGGTGTCCAATAGTTTCAGGCCGGGGTAACTATTTGGAAAATGTCGGCCGTTGGATCGATTCAGTTTTACAGCCTCTGGTAGAAGAATTACCTTCCTTCCTTAAAGATACAAATCAATTACTCAATAGAGTAGATGGATTATTCTTGGATAGGGATTCTATACTAGTTACGGCCGACGTTGAGTTGCTTTATACTAGTATAAGGCATTGTGATTAATTGCGTGCAGTGGATTTTTTTCTGAATACTTCCAGTATGTCTACTGGTATCAAGTGGTTCATACTTGAGGTGTTGGAATTCGCATTAAAACACAATTTTTTTGTGTTCAAGGGGTTCTTCTTCCTATAGACCCAGGGAACAGCAATGGGAGCGGCCTATGTGCCCTCCCATGCAAATCTGTTCCTGGGTCTGTGGGAGAGGGAACTCTTTCAGTCAGATCTTCACGCATCTATGGACCGCGTCCTCCTCTGGACGCGGTACATAGATGACGTGTTCTTGATCTGGCAGGGTACTAGTGATCAGTTGAAGAATTTCTTTCATGAATTGAATAACAATGAATGTAATATAAAGTTGACTTTTGCCCATAGTGATACCAAAATTTAATTTCTGGACGTGACGTTAAAAAGAGATAATCACCATGTGATTCAGACTAGTATTTTTAGGAAATCTACCTCAACGAACGCGTTATTGCATGCTACTTCCTTCCACCCGGGCCATATGATTAGATCTGTACCCATTGGGCAATTATAACGCCTGAGGAGGATCTGCTCGACAGATATGGATTTTGAGTGACAGGCCGAGGAACTCAAACAGCGGTTCCGCAAAAGGGGTTACAGCCATAGAGCCATCAAAAAGGCATATAACCAGGCAAAACACAGTACAAGGAATTCTTTACTGTATAAGGGGCCCCCACGTGAATCAGATCAATTGAGATTTATAACTACCGTATATACTCGAGTATAAGTCGACCCGAGTATAAGTCGACCCCCCTAATTTTGCCACAAAAAACTGGGAAAACTTATTTACTCGTGTATAAGCCGAGGGTGCACAGTGAGTGGCATCAGTTATCTGCATAGTATGTGGCCCCAGTTATGATGCACAGTGAGTGGCCCCAGTTATGATGCACAGTGAGTGTCCCCAGTTATCTGCACAGTGAGTGGCCCCAGTTATGATGCACAGTATGTGGCCCCAGTTATGATGCACAGTGAGTGGCCCCAGTTATGATGCACAGTATGTGGCCCCAGTTATGATGCACAGTATGTGGCCCCAGTTATGATGCACAGTGAGTGGCTCCAGTTATGATGCACAGTGAGTGGCCCCAGTTATGATGCACAGTGAGTGGCCCCAGTTATGATGCACAGTGAGTGGCCCCAGTTATGATGCACAGTGAGTGGCCCCAGTTATGATGCACAGTGAGTGGCCCCAGTTATGATGCACAGTGAGTGGCCCCAGTTATGATGCACAGTATGTGGCCCCAGTTATGATGCACAGTGAGTGGCCCCAGTTATGATGCACAGTATGTGGCCCCAGTTATGATGCACAGTGAGTGGCCCCAGTTATGATGCACAGTATGTGGCCCCAGTTATGATGCACAGTGAGTGGCCCCAGTTATGATGCACAGTGAGTGGCCCCAGTTATGATGCACAGTGAGTGGCCCCAGTTATGATGCACAGTGAGTGGCCCCAGTTATGATGCACAGTGAGTGGCCCCAGTTATGATGCACAGTATGTGGCCCCAGTTATGATGCACAGTGAGTGGCCCCAGTTATGATGCACAGTATGTGGCCCCAGTTATCTGCACAGTATGTGGCCCCAGTTATGATGCACAGTGAGTGGCCCCAGTTATCTGCACAGTGAGTGGCCCCAGTTATCTGCACAGTGAGTGGCCCCAGTTATCTGCACAGTATGTGGCCCCAGTTATGATGCACAGTGAGTGGCCCCAGTTATGATGCACAGTGAGTGGCCCCAGTTATGATGCACAGTGAGTGGCCCCAGTTATGATGCACAGTGAGTGGCCCCAGTTATGATGCACAGTATGTGGCCCCAGTTATGATGCACAGTGAGTGGCCCCAGTTATGATGCACAGTGAGTGGCCCCAGTTATGATGCACAGTGAGTGGCCCCAGTTATGATGCACAGTGAGTGGCCCCAGTTATCTGCACAGTATGTGGCCCCAGTTATGATGCACAGTGAGTGGCCCCAGTTATGATGCACAGTGAGTGGCCCCAGTTATGATGCACAGTGAGTGGCCCCAGTTATGATGCACAGTGAGTGGCCCCAGTTATCTGCACAGTATGTGGCCCCAGTTATGATGCACAGTGAGTGGCCCCAGTTATGATGCACAGTGAGTGGCCCCAGTTATCTGCACAGTGAGTGGCCCCAGTTATCTGCACAGTATGTGGCCCCAGTTATGATGCACAGTGAGTGGCTCCAGTTATGATGCACAGTGAGTGGCCCCAGTTATGATGCACAGTGAGTGGCCCCAGTTATGATGCACAGTATGTGGCCCCAGTTATGATGCACAGTGAGTGGCCCCAGTTATGATGCACAGTGAGTGGCTCCAGTTATGATGCACAGTGAGTGGCTCCAGTTATGATGCACAGTGAGTGGCCCCAGTTATGATGCACAGTGAGTGGCCCCAGTTATGATGCACAGTATGTGGCCCCAGTTATGATGCACAGTGAGTGGCCCCAGTTATGATGCACAGTGAGTGGCCCCAGTTATGATGCACAGTGAGTGGCCCCAGTTATCTGCACAGTGAGTGGCCCCAGTTATCTGCACAGTATGTGGCCCCAGTTATGATGCACAGTGAGTGGCCCCAGTTATGATGCACAGTATGTGGCCCCAGTTATCTGCACAGTGAGTGGCCCCAGTTATCTGCACAGTATGTGGCCCCAGTTATGATGCACAGTATGTGGCCCCAGTTATGATGCACAGTGTGTGGCCCCACCATGTTGCTGCTGCCGCTGCCTCTCTTACAGAAAAACCCAAAAAACTGTATACTCCCCTCAGTCGCTGCCCCCTGCTCATCGGCGTTGCGCTCTGCAGTGACTGTGCAGGCAGAGAGCGATAGTGCTCTCTGACCTGAATGTCACTGCAGAGGATGCAAGACAGCAGAGCGCAGGGACAGGTGAATATGCCTCCCAACCCCCCCTTCATACTCACCGGGTCCTGGCGCTTGTCTCTGCAGCTCCTCTGCTTGTTCCATGTTGTCGGCGCTGCTCTCTTCCTGGTTCAGCGGTCACATGGTACCCGCTCATTAAATATACGCATATTTAATGAGCGGGTTCCATTTGACAGCTGAAGCAGGAAGAGAGCAGCGCCGACAACATGTAACAAGCAGTGGAGCTGCAGGGAAGGGTGAGTATGATCTGACACCCCAGCTCCCCCTCCCCCGCCGATCCCCCCCGGTACATGACTCGTGTATAAGTCGAGAGGGGGACTTTCAGCCCCAAAAAATTGGCTGAAAATCTCGACTTATACACGAGTATATACGGTAACTTTCACTCTCAGTCCGGAAGGGTCAAAAAGGTCCTTGAGAAGTCATGGTCCATTTTATTGACCGACCCAATCTTAGCTAAATTGTTACCCAAGAAACCGCGAATAACATATAGAAGAGCTAAAAACTTGCGAGGGTCTAACTAGGAGCCATTACGAGGTCAATCCGCCGACGACATTTGTAAACCGTGGCTCCTCGCGACATGGTTGTTACACTTGTAGACACTGCATTGCATGTGTGAATATAGATAGGGGAGACGCGTTTTTAGATTCATCAGGTACCAAGACTTATAAGATCAAGAAAAGGATCACATGTGAATCAAAATATGTGATCTATTATGCCACATGTCCATGCTTCCTGATCTATGTCGGACTAACTACACGTCAACTAAAGGTCCGGATCAGGGAGCATGTGCTTGGTATACAAGCTGCAGCTAATGAGGATGATATCTCGGTACTTAAAACTATACCCAAACATTTCAGGCTGTATCACCAATGCGATAGTAAGACCTTTAGAGTCAAGGGGATAAATAGCTTGGAAGTGGGTATTAGGGGAGGAAAAATGTCACAATGTTTAGCTCAATTAGAAGCAAGATGGATTTGGAGCTTAAACACAGTCCATCCATACGGGTTAAATGAATGTTTGAATTTTGCGTCATTTTTGTGATCACCTTCGGCTGCGTCTAGTGGTGTGTCCGGCCTTCCACGTCAATTCTGGTTGTTTTTAACCGGTTTTTAATTTATCTTATTTTTTCACTATTTTTAGGTTATCCAGTATCTTACTATGGCCCCTCAGGAGTCATATATGGAGTCGTATCCGGAGAATATTCACATATTTGAGATACAGAAGTCAAGCTTGATGATTTATTATATTGTGATATTGATATATATGCCTGTATTGGTCTAAATAAAATTGTACGTTCTGTAAGTGATTTACTCTGATAATGGTTATAACATGGGGCAAATGGGTAATTGCTGTTATGGCCCTGTAAGAAGGTGTTGTATAGCGTATACCATCTAGATCCACCTTAGTATGCATATACGGTCTGGCATTTTTAGTTTATCATATATATTTTGGTTTATCAATGAACACCGTTTTACATATGTCTGTTTATATATATATATATATGCGGTGTTAAGATTCACTTACTATTCCTATGTATTTGATAATATGTTTCAATCTTTGCTTTTGGACACCATTTGCGGACTCGTGTAACTAAGGACAGACATATACGAGGTCTTCCCTTTAGTATGTCCCATGCTGTACATTCTAATATTGGCGTGATTTGTTTGGCCAGTACGCATGCGCGCCATGGTCCGGGCTGCGTTGCGGCTTCTGGCGTCTCCAATCAGCGGGTTGCCATGGTGTTCTGGACGCCCTGACTCACGCCGATGACGCTGGCGCCGCTTCGCATCCTCGGTAGTCATGACTGCGGATGCGTCATTTCCGGTCCACACCTTTTGACTTCCGGTTTGACTGCCTTTTTATACTCCCCGGTTTTTATGTATTATACGCCCCCTGACGACGGACGAGCATCCGAAACGCGCGTCGGGGCAGACACGCGGACCCCCGTGACTCACTATTGTGCTGCCCATTGTTGGTAAGACATATAATATGTTTATTTATATGAGTATCAGATATGATGTCGGACAGGACTTAGCTTCAGTGATCATGTATTTGATCAAGGCCAGTGATTAGCAGATATGAGTATGTGATTCACATGACAGGTACAGAGTTAACCCATTGTGGTGGGATATTTATTAGTGTCTGTTTATATGACATTGACAATTGTCTTTATCTGACCAGCATAGTGGTGGGCAACTGAGATTGTTATCACAGCCATTGAGTTAACCCATTGTGGTCTGAATTTGTGAAAATCGGTCTATGTGATATATATTTTTCTGCCGTATGTTGTAATCTCACAGCTACATATTTGATTCGATTATGGAGTTCTGATCATGGAAATGTTTTCTGTGTGATGTGCAATATCCTGTATTGTATTTCACAATCTGATATGTGATATATTTTGGGAGTCCCGGTGGGTTACGCAGCGCCTTATCCATTATTGCCGCAGGATTGTCCGTTTTACATCACTGAGCACTTTGTGTTGTCGATTCCTGTCTTAAACTGCCTAATAAAGATTTATACATTGTTATATTGGATCTATAGTCGCAATTTGTGGTTTTTCCACCATCCTTGGAGATTGATGAAAGTGCATAGAAATAAATGTTTCCATATAGGTACGAGACGAAAACACTTCCTGAGGAAGCCCACACGAAACGCGTATTGGGGGTTGCATACACCGGGTCCTAAAGTGGAGATTATGGGTAAGAAAAGCTTCTAGCATGGTTCAGGCTTATTTTGTTCCCTTAAATTGACATGCACCCTTTTTCTACTCTTGGTATATGATTCTCTGGTGTTGACTTCTTCACTCACGGTCTCATTAGTTCTACATTCTTATATGATTTATTACTTTCTTCCATTACGTTAACTTACGTAGTGTGAGATTGTGAGTGTTTTCGTCTCTATAGTGTCTCATACCTATATGGTAACATATATAGACTCTATACACTTGCACATTCATCAATCTGCTGCTATATTCTGCCCTTCCCTGCCACTAAAATAGAGTTGGACTCTGTGTGTTACACCTGTGATTTCAACTATCCAACTTTGTCTATCCAACTATCCGACTTGTTCACACTTGTGCATGTCACATGTGTTTTTAATCTGTTTTTTCCCTGCCTAACATGGTTTGAAAGACCCCACCCCTCTCTTGTGTGGCATGCACAAAAGAGCTGTCTTGCACCACAAGCCCATACTAAGAAGCGCCTGTCCGAATCCTGTTCATTTTAGACACTGTTCAGATGTTCAGGTTTTAAATACATTAGATAGGGACTGCTTCAATACGCGTCACCTTGACACGGTGAAGCAGCTTGGTGTACTTTTTTTGCAAAAAAACGTATCGACTAAATACCCTGTATTTGTTATCCAGCACTTGCTGATTACTGTCATATATTTTACTGCAGAGTATTTTTGCAAATCTGTTTTCTTGTTGTTTATCAGTTAGTGGGTGGTGTGAACGTTGTCTTACCGACTTGTTCACACTTGTGCATGTCACATGTGTTTTTAATCCATTTTTTCCTTGCCTAGCATGGTTTGAGAGACCCCACCCCTCTCTTGTGTGGCATGCACAAAAGAGCTGTCTTGCACCACAAGCCCATACTAAGAAGCGCCTGTCCGAATCCTGTTCATTTTAGACACTGTTCAGATGTTCAGGTTTTAAATACATTAGATGGGGACTGCTTCAATACGGGTTACCTTGACACGGTGAAGCAGCTTGGTGTACATTTTTTTGCAAAAAAAGTATCGACTAAATACCCTGTATTTGTTATCCAGCACTTGCTGATTACTGTCATATATTTTACTGCAGAGTATTTTTGCAAATCTGTTTTCTTGTTGTGTCTCAGTTAGTGGGTGGTGTGAACATTGTCTTACCGACTAGTTCACAATTGTGCATGTCACATGTGTTTTTAATCCATTTTTTCCTTGCCTAGCATGGTTTGAGAGACCCCACCCCTCTCTTGTGCGGCATGCACAAAAGAGCTGTCTTGCACCTCAAGCCCATACTAAGAAGCACCTGTCCGAATCCTGTTCATTTTACACACTGTTCAGATGTTCAGGTTTTAAATACATTAGATAGGGACTGCTTCAATACGGGTTACCTTGACGCGGTGAAGCAGCTTGGTGTACATTTTTTGGCAAAAAAAGTATCGACTAAATACCCTCCGACTTGTTCACACTTGTGCATGTCACATGTGTTTTTAATTTGTTGTATGTTGTATGTCTGCTGTGATTGCTACTGTTTCTTTCTGGAATCTGATGAGAGCATTGTTGAGGTCGGGACTCGGTACCTGTCAAAAGAAAATCATTCAAGGAGAGTCTGTGGTGTCGTGAGCTGGAGTAGAACACTATGCGTATCTGTCAGGCCTTTTCGGGTCATAGACACCCAATATTGGTAGGTACCAGTATTCTTTGTTCACTTCCAGAGGTGGAGCTACCTCCGTGTGACCATTTTCTAATATTTTGCCCATGAAAGCAAACAATTGTTCTTTCATTTCCAGCTTTCTTAAGAAGCTGCGATTTAGAAAGGCAAGGTGCTTTACGGCTCTTTTGTTGTTAGGAAGACGAGGTCTCTGTGGCCACCCAGCTGTTGTTTCCATCCTTGTGAAATCCTTGATCCATTATCTCCAGAAAGGTCTAATCTTCGATGGAATAGGCTAATTTATAATTCTCTTTAAAAATTTGAAAGACAGCACACCCTAGGTGATCTTTATCTCGGTCGCACAGGTACTTCATAGCGTACCTGTTTTTCCTGTCATTCAAGTGTGTCGAGTTGGCAAGCTTCTCCTTTACAAGGAATTTGTTGGGACATGGGATGAAAAGGTATAGATGTCCACTCTCTAATGTGTTCATGTTGTTCGGCTTGTGAGCATTTCCTAGGCAAATGTTTCAAAAAAATTTGAGAGTTATTCCAGGCACCAATTTGCGGTAATTATTGTGTTCACACAACCAATACCTCATAGTTATCATCGCAGGATCACTTCTGGGTGGTGCAAATGCATAAAGTGGATGGAATGAATTAACAGAGAAGGAAAGAAAAGCAGCACTCACCCGATTCTTTTTCAACTTGTGGTTTAATCTGTAAAAACACAGCATGCGGAGGTGCAGGTGTCAGGGGAGCTTTTCTTGAGGATAGAAGACCTGATGGATGGGTTTTCTATTCTCATATAAAGCTCCCCCCTGACACCTGCACCTCCGCATGTAATAATGCTGTCTTTATAACAGATTAATCCGCAAGTTGAAAAAGGATCGGGTGAGTGCTGCTTTTTTTTCCATCTCTGTTAATTCGTTTCCTAGGTAAATATCCCCTATGACGACCCATCCCAGTTCTAGCTTCTGAGCGTAGGACGAGTCATGAGGACCGTTTCTCTGCTTCCTCACCTTGTGGACTCTAATGATATCTCTCCCAAGCAAAAAGACCAACTTGGCTTGAAGATTGAGTGCGGGAATGAGATGCTCTATTCTTCTCAAGTGCAGATGATGTAGAGCTGCTTCTTGTGTAGAAATTTCTTCTCTATTGTTCGGGATAGAATGACACTCAATTAATGTAAGAAGGGGTAAGAATGTCTGCCCATCCAGGGATTCAATTTGATAACATGTGGCTCTTTCTCCCAGGTTCTTCACTCACTCCTGTGCATGTTTTAAGGGAGTAGGATATCAAAGAAAGCTGAGCTGGCAAGCGATCTATTGCTTTGATCATCGAGGATAGTATAGAGTTTAACCGCCTTTTCTCTGTGGCCTGTAGGGTTAACTGTAACAAAACAGATATTTGAGCAGGATTTGTTACTAAGACATTCACTGCAAACTTGAGTGCACTGGAGTGGCACTTCGGGAGGTGTGCTGTCTTTCTCCTCACTGCCGTTGTCTGTAGGTTGGTCTATGGGTGAGGGAGTCTGTTGCACTGGCCCTGGGTGTAGAGCTGTATTGTGCTCTTGGCTGTTACACTCCGAATAAGTGATACTAACTTTGCAGTCTCTAGCTAAGTGAGATGTAGATGAAGATTCCTAAATCTCCGGAACTTTTATAGTGGGTGAGGTCTTTTATGCAGGGGGTACTCCCTGTCTGGGTCTTTTGTCAGTGACATTTCGGTTTCTGCTGTACTGTGGGTGTTCTGTCTCCGACATCTAACTCATAATCTCTGATTATCTGTTTGTTAATATTTGCAGTGATTTATTGGTAGAATATAGAGAAATCTACAGTTTTTCATAGATTCTATTTGTTTTCAGTGTTTTGGCTCCCTCTAGTGACCAGTGTCATATTCCCAGTCTTATATTGCTTTTCTTTCACTTTCAATGAATCTCTTCCCTCCTTTTGCAATGCATTATGGTAGCTTTCCTTCACTTTCCTCCATTTTCCTTCAGCCTGCATCCAGGAAGCATCTCATCTTTTCCTCTCCCCTTGCGATTGCATCGCCGGTACATACTCATGCTTTCTGTAGCTAATTCTTCTCCTATGTTAGCCTGGTTTAATCAGTCCTGCTCCTGGTTAGCTATTAGTGTGCATTCACAGTGTACTATGTATAATATGTATTTCTACTATGCCCCTGTACTGATTGTATATATATTATGTTTGTATTGTAGTTTCACCACGCCAATATATCAAGATCAATAAAAGCACAGACTCAACCTACAGTCTCCTTATTGGACCCTGGTATAGTGGTTTAGCTGTCTGTATAAGCTGCAAATAAGGTCTGTCTTCCAAAATGTCACTAGAGACTTGGGGTTACAACACAGGGAAGAGATAGACCTCTTAGTCAAATAAGAGTCAGTCAAACACGAGTAAGGATCAGAGACATTAATTTAAACCGCCCTGAGACTGGCCTCAAAGAGATCTGGAAAAGGCTAGATGAGTGTTACGACTCAGCAGAGGTAATAGAGAGAGCCTTGTTCAAAAGAATCGATGACATTCCTAAAATATCTAACAAAGGTCTCCAGAAACTTAGAGAACTAAATGACCTGCTAAAGGAAATCCAAGTTGCCAAATGCGAAGATGACCTACAAGGACTTGCATTCCTTGACACAGCCAAAGGCGTTAACCCTATAGTCCAAAAGTTGCCCTATAATCTACAGGAGAGGTGGCTCACATATGGTTCCATGTACAAATACAAACACAGTGTTCCATTCCCTCCCTTCTCCATTTTTGTAGACTTTGTACACCAACAAGCGAGAATTAGAAACGATCCCAGCTTTGACTTTGCAATGTCGTATGCCACACTGTGACCAGCTACAAATCCACGCAGAACATCTGTGGCCGTGCACATGACTTATGTTTCTTCTCCAAGTTCCAATTACAGGTCTGATGACTGCTCCCAATCAGAGACAAAGTTGCAAGACCCTGACAAGCAGTGTCCGCTCCATCAGAAGCCTCATCCTCTCCTGAAATGCAGAGCCTTCAGAGGAAAATCTAGGCCAGATCGCAGAAGCTTCCTGAAAGAGAACGGTATCTGCTACAAGTGCTGCTCATCCACAACTCATTTCGCCAAGGATTGTAAGGTCAGTGTAAAATGCACAGAGTTTGGCACCACAGATCATAACACTGCTCTACACCCTGGCTCAGCTCCATGGAGTACACAAGACACGCCAGCTGACAGCGAGCATGGCGGGGAGGAAAGGAACACTGATGCAGCTATGCCAGAGATCACGTCACGATGTACTGAAGTCTGTAAAGGAACAACAGACAGTAGGTCCTGTTCAAAATATGCCTTGTTAGAGTGTACCCAAAGCATCATAGAGACAAAGCTGTAAGACTGTATGCTATCTTGGATGATCAAAGTAATCGATCCTTGGCTACATCAATATTCTTTGACCTATTCAACATCAATGGGCCAAGCATCCCCTACTCATTAAAGACGTGTGCAGGTACTGTGACAACATCAGGCAGGAAAGCTATTGACTACCAAATAGAGTCCTTAGACGGACAATTCTGCCTACCACTATCTACAATCATGGAGTGTAATCAGATTCCAGACAACAGATCTGAAATACCTACACCAGATGTGGCAATCCATCACGCTCACTTGAAATGCATAGCAAATCTTATACAGGATCTTGACCATCAGGCCCAGATAATATTGCTGTTAGGAAGAGATATCCTACAGGTTCAGAAAGTGAGAAGTCATATCAATGGACTCCACAATGCTCCCTATGCCCAAAAGCTAGACCTAGGATGGGTCATAATAGGAAACATATGCTTGGGATGCATGCAAGCCCCATCTTCTGTGACAAGCATGCTGACAAATACATTAGAGAAAGGATGCCCATCTCTGTTTCAAACTTGTAACAACGAGTTCCATGTCAGAGAACTACCACACAGCATCCAACTGCCCAATCATTTAATAGACTTTACTCACAGCAGCAGTATTGTGTGATGAAGCTATGAGAATCAGTTAGGGTGCACAGTTTTCCAGAAAACTAACAGGACAACCAAGTGGCAATGTTGGTAGAGGACAAGTTGTTCTTAGAGGTAATGGAGAAGGGCCTTGTTAAAGATGAGACCAACAGCTGGGTCACACCTCTTCCCTTCAGAACCCACAGACCACGTCTACCGGATAACAGAAATCAGGCATTAAAAAGGTTTCTCCTCTCTCAAACATAATCTGCAAAAGAAACCTGAGATGAAAGATTACTTTTTCTCCTTCATGTCAAAGATTTTTGAGAACTGTCATGCAGAACTAGCTCCCACTCTCAAAGACTCTGTAGAATGCTGGTTCCTACCCATGCTTGGAGTATACCACCTGTGGTGTAGTAACCACTGAATCCGCTAGGGGGCGCTGTGTGGATGTCCCAGGAGAAAGGATGAATGGCAGAATACGGATTGGCCGTTATGTATCCCAAAGTGGGTGGCTTTGGGATGGAGACTTATGTGTTGTTCAGCAATGATATTGCTGAGGTGTTGCTTCAATGTGTAAGTGAGAAGTCTTCAGGTAACTAGAGAGATGGGTGGGCCTGGTTACCTACAAACCCACCCAGGAGTGTGTTTAAGAGTGTCATGATAAAGTATATGTGTGGCTGTGTGTAATAGGACCTTTAGTGAGGTCATAGCCATGTGATCACCTGTGGGTGTGGTTATGGACCATATAAGGTATCTGAGGTCCGGTCACATGAGAGTGCATGGATCTAATTAGGCCATGTGGAAGGTCCCGGCAGGCCTATGTGGAGGAAGGTGTGCTACCTTCCTGAAGACCACGTGCTGAGGCTGCTGACCCGGGGAGGCCTATGTATATTGGCTGTATGTGAGGACGGATAAGCCTCCTGTGTTTGCTGAGGCTCCAGGACTGAGCCTGAAATCATGGACACTTATACTTGCTTTCGCCTGAGCTAAAGGCTATTCCTTATGTTATGTGCTGGTTTATGGGTTATGGAGCAATAAACCCTATGAACTTTTAAAGGAACGTGCCTCCTGGTTGTCTCCCGTCGCACCTAAGTGAGTTGAATCCCTACACACCCTAAGAAACTGGGCCAAATTTAGAGTGGTGTTTGACTCCAGTGCTAAGTTTGATGATATCTCCCTGAATGATGTTCTACTGACAGGACCAGACCTCAATAACAAACTGCTGGGAGTACTTATGCGTTTCCATAAGGATTCCATTGCTTTCATCGCTAACATCCAGCAAATGTTCCATTGTTTCCTTGTGAGAGAGAGAAACAGGAACTTCCTAAGATTCTTCTGGTACAGAGACAATGAGCCTACTAAAGAAGTCACAGAGTATCGCATGAGCGTGCACACCTTTGGCAACAGTCCTTCACCTGCAGTCGAAGGTCTCAAAAAAGAAAAAAAAAACAGCTCACCTTAATAGCATGTGGAGCGGGGAAGCACGGGAGCCATGGATTCGTCATGGATAATAATGAAGATAAAAAAGAAGGATTTTCCAGCTTCCAAAAAAATTCCAATTTATTCTAGATAAAACAACATGAAAAAATAGATAGCAGTTCATATGGTGTGAGATAAGGCTATGCGTTTTGAACAGAACACTGTTATTTCTCAAAGCTGCAGGTCTCAAAAGGTTGGCTCAAGAAGGAGAGACAGAATACAGATCACATGTCAGACAATTCATAGAAAAAGACTTTTATGTTGACGACTGTCTGAAAGACATGCCTTCAAATGTGACTGCCATCAGTCTTCTTAGGAGAGCCCAAGAGATGCTTGCTTGGTCGAACCTCAGACTTCACAAAATAGCCTCAAACAGCCAAGAACTCATGGAAGCATTCCCTTCACAAGACTTATGTAACAGTCTTAGAGACTTGGACTTGCGGTCAGGCCCCACACCAATGCAACGCAGCCTTGGGCTTCTCTGGAATCTACAGTCAGACACTTTCACCTTTCAGGTCAGCCAGGAAGAAAAGCCTTTCACACGCAGAGTTGTCCTGTCTACCTTCAACAGTTTTGCAGCTCCTGTTATTATACAAGTCAAAGCCTTACTAAGAGACTTAACTAAGGAAACATTTGATTGGGATGCACCTCTGCCACCTGATAAGAGAATCCAGTGGGAAGTATGGAAGAACTCTTTAGCAGCCCTCTCCAACCTGAACGTGCCAAGACCATACACCCCTGTGCTGTCTATAGATATACAAAGCCAAAAACTGTACGTATTTGCAGATGCTTCTGTCAAAGCAATTGCTGCTGTTGCCTATCTCAAAACTGTAGACTCCAAATGTCAGAGCCACATTGGATTCGTTATGGGGAAGGTCAAACTTGCTCCACAACCAGAGCACACTATACCCAGGTTAGAGCTTTGTGCTGCAGTCTTAGCCATTGAATTAGCTGAGTTCATCGCATCCGAGATGGATATTGACCTGACACAAGCCAAGTTCTACTCAGACAGCAAAGTAGTCCTGGGAAACATCCACAATGAAACTAGGCGATTCTACGTTTATATTAATAACAGAGTGCTACGAATCAGAAGATCAGTTCATCCAAAACAGTGGCATTACATTCCCACAAACCAAAATCACACAGATCACACAACTAGAGCAGTGGACGCAAGTCGACTAGGAAGCACAACATGGCTTTAGGACCAAAACTATTGTACACTGAGGAACGTTTTCCAGACACCTTTGAACTAGTGGAAGAGGACTCAGATGCTGAAATCCGCCCTCAAGTGTCTACACTTCAT
This sequence comes from Dendrobates tinctorius, assembly GCF_039654945.1. NCBI lineage: Eukaryota > Metazoa > Chordata > Amphibia > Anura > Dendrobatidae > Dendrobates > Dendrobates tinctorius. The sequence continues at coordinate 419,152 of NW_027362120.1, read as the reverse complement.
ACAATGACCTCTGCTATCCAGCTTGGGTCTCACAGATTCGACACCAATCAGAGGACAATAAAACATCCAGACTCCTTATCTATGAACTAATCCAATATTTATGTTTCTCCCTATCCCATAATGATAATTCTGCTTCACGTCACTTGTCTTATCTATTGCATTTTTTTCTGTGCTGTGTTGTGCATATATATGTGATTCTTCAGATGTTGTATTAATCAATGCCTGATGAAGAGACCTGAGTAGTCTCGAAAGCTTGCAATGTGTTACCATCTTTTCAGTTAGCCATTAAAAGGTATCAACCACTGAGGACTCTCAATTCTGAATATTTTTCTCACAGATTCGACAAATTTTCAAATTGGAAGTCACTTATTCGAGCCATTACCTGCCTTACTCATATGGCTCGCTCATTCAGGACCACCAGAGCTTGTGACACAGAAAAATGTAAAGGTTGGCATCTTTGTAAAAATACCTCTGTTACCTCTGACTTAGAATTTTCCAGAAACCACATCATCTTCACTGTTCAAAGAGAAACCTACTTTGTGGAAATCCAATGTCTTATTAACAAAGCTCCAATATCAGCGAGCAGCACATAGAGAAAACTCGACCCATTCATCGACAACAACCGTCTGCTGAGAGTAGGAGGTCAACTCAAAGAAGCTAAAATGGAATTTGAGGAGAAATTCCCTCTTAACCTTCCTGGAAAATGTCATGTTGCCTACTTAATCGTACATAACTACCACAATCTGGTCAAGCACCAAGGAAGACTATTTACAGAAGGAGCCATCAGAACTGCTGGCCTGTGGATTATCGGTGCAAAGAGACTCATCAGTGGTGTCATCTACAAATGCATTACCTGCCGCAAGCTTCGCGGTTCGACTCAAACCCAAAAGATGGCTGACTTACCGGCAGATAGACTCAGCCCAGACCCTCCTTTTACCAGCGTTGATCTTGATGTGTTTGGACCTTGGTCAGTTGTTACACGTCATACGAGGGGCGGACAAGCCAATAGTAAACATTGGGCTGTAATGTTTACCTGTATGTCAATCAGAGCCTTCCACATAGAGCTCATTGAGTCACTCGACACTTCAAGCTTCATCAATGCTTTAAGATGTTTTATTGCCATCCGTGGTCCTATCAGACAGAGGTACTAACTTCATTGGTGCAGCAAAATAATTAGGAATACCTTCAAATCTAGACTATAAGACTCTCAAGAGGTTCCTCAGTGACCAAGGTTGCACATGGTCATTCAACCCGCCTCACTCTTCACACATGGGTGGAACAAGGGAATGAATGATTGGTCTATTACGGAGAATACTTGACTCCACTCTTCTTCAAGAAGGAGCAGCGAGGCTTACCCACGAAAGCCTAATCACCTTCATGGCAGAAGTCTCAGCTATAATCAACGCAAGACCTTTGGTTCCAGTCCCTAACGACCCCAAGGAACCCTTTTTAATCACTCCAGCTACTCTCCTTACCCTGAAAACAGGACTGTCCAGTGCCCCTCCAGGAGAATTCGACGCTAAGGACCTCTACAAACGCCAATGGAGACAGGTACAAAGTCTTGCAAATACTTTCTGGGACAGGTGGCGCAAACAATATTTATCTACCGTGCAGCCACAGACAAAGTGGCCATCTGCTAGGCCTAATCTGGGCATTGGTGACCTTGTTCTTGTGAAAGACTGCCAAGTCCACTGGAGCCAGTGGCCACTTGGTCTAGTTACCGCAACATTCCCGAGCAAGAAATAATAATAATAGTAATCTTTAATTTTATATAGGGCTAACATATTCCACAGCGCTTTACAGTTTGCACACATTATCATTACTGTTGTGAGTTCATTTTCCCCTTCACTACTGAGGCCCGAGGAACTCCCTCTTCTGGTGAAGAAAGGTAGTGAGCCTGATTGTCAAACACCTGGGGCTGAGGATGATGACTGGCTGAGTGGAGTTAATGACTGGATATAAGGCTGCCGACGCCCTTCTGGCCTGCGGGTGATTTCTCTGTGGACTTCTAGGAAACCAATCTGATTCCTGCTCATCTAAAGCTAAGATTTCTGCTTTGCCTTTTTGCATTAGTGTTTTTTTTTCTTGCTTTTCTGGATTCTGCCATTCCCTGCTGGGGTGAGCTGAATCTCCTTTTGCCTGTTGCTCTGTCTTCAGAATATTCCTGAGTACTGACATAGCTTTTTGAAGCCTAGCGTCTTCAGGGCCTTTTTTACTGTCAGTTGGTTGGCTCTTATTTTCATAGGGTTTTTCATGGATTGCAGACAGCAGCCTTCCTGTCCTTTCCTATCTAAGCTATCGTGGGCCCCATCTTTGCTCAGTCTATCTTTCTGTCTGTGTTTTGTTCTTTCTTCTTGCTTCACCGTCATTATATGTGGGGGGCTGCCTTTTGCTTTGGGGTCTGCTCTGGGGCAGTTTAGATTTCCCTTTCTGTCTTTAGGCTATGTAGTCCTCCGCCTGTGTTTGAGGGGCCTAGGGCATCGTAGGAGCCCCCCACGGCTACTGCTAGTTGTGTTGATAGGTTCAGGGGTCTGCAATCCGATAGCTGCCAACTTCTCTGGTTTTCTGGACTTAGCTAGCATTTCTATTTTTGCCTCCTACGGTGACTCAATCATAACAGAATCACCCGCCATACCGCAGATTCTAGGGTACTCAATAGCAGGAAAGAATTGTATAAAAAAAAAAAAAAAAGTGTGTTTATTTTTTCCTCTATATCTCTGAGGCCGTAGGGGGAATTTTTTTTTCTCTCAATGGAGATAAAGCAATTGTCTGATCGTGTGGAGCAGCTCGCTGCGGAAGTGCGGGGAATTTCCACCTACCTTGCTCATTCACATGCTGCTGAACCAAAGATTCCTACACCTGATGTATTTTTTGGGGATCGGTCTAAATTTTTGAATTTCAAAAATAATTGTAAATTATTTTTGGCCTTGAAGCCTAACTCGTCAGGGAGCTCCGCGCAGCAGGTTAAAATTGTCATCTCTTTGCTGCGTGGCGATCCCCAGGATTGGGCGTTTTCTTTGAAACCAGATGATCCTATTCTGACTAATGTGAACGCATTTTTTCAGGCCTTGGGGTTGTTGTAAGACGAACCTAATGCCATTGATCAGGCTGAAAAGACCCTGCTGGCATTGAACCAGGGTCCTGATTCTGCAGAATTGTACTGTCAAAAATTCCAAAAGTGGGCAGTACTTACTACCTGGAATGATAATGCCTTGGCTGCTCTCTTTCGGAAGGGGTTGTCAGAAGCCATAAAAGATACTATGGTGGGATTTCCTGTTCCCTCTGGTCTTGACGATTCTATGTCTTTAGCCATTCAGGTTAATCGGCGTTTACGCGAACGCAGAGCTGCACGAGAGGTGTTGCCACCTGTTGAACAGATGTCTGAACCTATGCAATGTGATAGAGTTTTTTCCAGAGAGCAGCGTCAGGAGTTCAGAAGGCATAATAAGTTGTGTTTTTTCTGTGGAGATGCCTCGCATATTATTTCTGTCTGTCCTAAACGTGAGAAACGCTTTGCACACACGTTTTCTGTTGGTGGTGTTCAACCTAAGTTTCTTCTGGCTATTACTCTGATCTGCTCCCTGTCCACATTTTCCGCCAAGGCTTTTGTGGATTCGGGAGCAGCTCTAAACCTAATGGACTTGGATTTTGCTAAACGTTGTGGATTTCCGATGACACCTCTGCAGACGCCTATCCCTTTGAGGGGGATTGATGCTACTCCTTTGGCTAAAAATAAACCTCAGTTTTGGACCCAGGTGGTAATGCGGGTCGCCCCAGACCATCAAGAAAATTGCAGGTTTTTGGTGTTACATAATCTGCATGATACTATTGTTCTGGGGTTTCCCTGGTTACAAATTCATAATCCAGTTTTAGATTGGAAATCTGTGTCTGTGGTGAGTTGGGGTTGTCGGTGTGTCTTTAGTGAGGCTCCGGTGTTTTCCACCTCTCCTCAGTCGCATGATGTTCCTGATTATTTGGCGGACTTTTATGATGTATTTAGTGAGAATGAGTCTGCGTCTCTGCCTCCTCATAGGAGTTATGACTGTGCTATTGAACTGAGCCCGGGGTGTAAATTTCCCAAGGGTCGGCTCTTCAATTTATCTGTACCCGAGCACGAGACTATGCGATCCTATATTAAGGAGGCGTTGGAGAAGGGTCATATTAGACCATCCTCGTCACCCTTAGGTGCCGGTTTTTTTTTTGTAGCCAAAAAGGATGGATCATTAAGACCTTGTATTGATTATCGTGTTCTCAACAAAATTACTGTTAAATATCAGTATCCGTTACCCCTGATTTCTGATCTATTCTCCAGAGTTAAAGGTGCTTGCTGGTTTACCAAGCTTGACCTTAGGGGGGCGTATAATCTTATTCGCATTAAGCATGGGGATGAATGGAAGACGGCGTTTAATACTCCGGAGGGACATTTTGAGTACCTGGTGATGCCTTTTGGGCTCACTAATGCCCCTTCTGTCTTCCAGTGCTTCATGAACGATATTTTCCGAGATTTTGTCGATAAATTTTTGATTATCTATCTGGATGATATTTTGATCTTCTCCAAGGATTGGGATTCTCATGTGGAACATATTCGGACTGTGTTCCGGATCTTGAGGGAGAATTCCCTGTATGTCAAAGGATCTAAATGCCTTTTTGGAGTACAGAGGATTTCTTTTTTGCGATTTATTTTGTCCCCGTCAACTATTGAAATGGACCCGGCCAAGGTACAGGCCATTTACGATTGGGTTCAGCCCACTTCTTTGAAGGCCCTCCAGAAGTTTTTGGGTTTTGCTAATTTTTATCGGAAATTATAGCAAAATTTTCTAGTATTGCCAAGCCATTGACTGATTTGACTAAGAAGGGTGCTGATGTGTTAAATTGGTCTCCGGAGGCTGTTTCTTCCTTTCAGGAGCTGAAGCGAAGATTCACCTCCGCCCCGGTTTTGCGGCAACCTGATGTCTCACTTCCGTTCCAGGTAGAGGTGGATGCTTCTGAGATTGGTGCAGGAGCTGTTTTGTCCCAAAAGGATCCTGTAACATCTAAAATGAATCCCTGTGCTTTCTTTTCCCGAAAGTTCTCTCCATCTGAACGTAACTATGATGTGGAGAATCGGGAACTGTTAGCCATGAAATGGGCATTTGAGGAGTGGAGACATTGGTTGGAGGGAGCTAAGCATCAAGTCGTGGTCCTCACTGACCACAAGAATTTGATTTACCTAGAGTCGGCTAAGCACTTGAACCCTAGACAGGCTAGGTGGGCCTTGTTTTTTACACGTTTTGATTTTGTGGTTTCTTTTCTTCCTGGAACTAAGAATGTCAAGGCTGACGCCCTCTCTAGGAGCTTCTTTGCTGATTCTCCTGTGGTGACCAAGCCTGCTACCATCTTAGGCGAAGGGGTAGTTCTTTCTGCCATCTCGCCCGATTTGAGACGTGCTCTGGAAGAGTTCCAGGAGGACAAACCTGAGCGTTGTCCCAGTGGAAAGTTGTATGTTCCTGACCAGTGGAAGAAGAGAGTGATGTCTGAAGTTCATTGCTCTGCTTTGGCTGGTCATCCAGGTATTTTTGGTACTAGAGATCTGGTGAGTCGGTCTTTTTGGTGGCCCTCCTTGTCTCGTGATGTCAGGAATTTTGTGCAGTCCTGTGGGACATGCTCCCGGTCTAAATCGTGTTCTCGCTCTAGTGGGTTGTTGATGCCTTTGCCTGTCCCCAAGAGGCAAATCCATTTCAATGGATTTCATCTCTGATATGCCTGTCTCTCAAAGGATGACTGTTATTTGGGTGATTTGTGATAGGTTCTCTAAGATGGTTCGTCTTGTACCACTCCCTAAGTTGCCCTCTTCCTCTGAATTGGTGCCCCTGTTTTTACAACAGGTGGTTCGCTTGCACGGGATTCCTGAGAACATTGTATCTGACAGAGGAGTCCAGTTTGTGTCTAGATTTTGGAGAACTTTCTGTTCCAAGCTGGGAATTCAGTTGTCCTTCTCCTCTGCTTTTCACCACCAGACCAATGGGCAGGCAGAGAGAACAAACCAGACCTTGGAGTCATATTTGAGATGTTTTATTTCTGCTGATCAGGATGATTGGGTTTCATTTTTGCCCTTGGCCGAATTTGCTTTAAATAATAGAGCTAGTTCTGCCACTTTGATGTCTCCTTTTTTTTGTAACTTTGGGTTTCATCCTCGATTTTCTTCAGGGCAGGTGGAGCCCTCTGCCTGCCCAGGGGTTGACACTGTGGTGGAGAGAATGCACCAGATCTGGGACCAAGTGGTGGATAAGTTATCTCTCTCCCAGGAAAAGGCCCAGCGGTTTTCCAACCGACATAGGACCATTGGTCCCCAATTTAAGGTTGGTGATATGGTGTGGTTATCATCAAAAAATATTGCTATGAAGGTGGCTTCTCCTAAGTTTAAGCCTAGATTTATTGGACCTTACAAGATTTTGGAGATTATTAATCCGGTCTCTTTTCGTTTGGCTCTTCCTGTCACATTTAAAATCCATAATGTTTTCCATAAATCTTTGTTGAAGAGGTTTGTTGAACCTGTTGTTCCGGGGGTTGCACCTCCAGACCCTGTATTGGTTGAAGGTAACATGGAATATGAGGTAGAGAAAGTACTGGATTCCTGTCTGGCTAGACGGAGACTCCAGTATTTGGTTAAGTGGAAGGGTTATGGTCAGGAGGATAATTCCTGGGTCTCTGCCTCTGATATTCATGCCAAAAGATTGGTGCGTGCCTTTCATCGGGCTCACCCTGATCGCCCTGGTGGCGTGGTTGAGGGTTCGGTGACCCCTCCTCAAGGGGGAGGTACTGTTGTGAGTTCATTTTCCCCTTCACTACTGAGGCCCGAGGAACTCCCTCTTCTGGTGAAGAAAGGTAGTGAGCCTGATTGTCAAACACCTGGGGCTGAGGATGATGACTGGCTGAGTGGAGTTAATGACTGGATATAAGGCTGCCGACGCCCTTCTGGCCTGCGGGTGATTTCTCTGTGGACTTCTAGGAAACCAGTCTGATTCCTGCTCATCTAAAGCTAAGATTTCTGCTTTGCCTTTTTGCATTAGTGTTTTGTTTTTCTTGCTTTTCTGGATTCTGCCATTCCCTGCTGGGGTGAGCTGAATCTCCTTTTGCCTGTTGCTCTGTCTTCAGAATATTCCTGAGTACTGACATAGCTTTTTGAAGCCTAGCATCTTCAGGGCCTTTTTTACTGTCAGTTGGTTGGCTCTTATTTTCATAGGGTTTTAAACAGATTGCAGACAGCAGCCTTCCTGTCCTTTCCTATCTAAGCTAGCGTGGGCCCCATCTTTGCTCAGTCTATCTTTCTGTCTGTGTTTTGTTCTTTCTTCTTGCTTCACCATCATTATATGTGGGGGGCTGCCTTTTGCTTTGGGGTCTGCTCTGGGGCAGTTTAGATTTCCCTTTCTGTCTTTAGGCTATGCAGTCCTCCGGCTGTGATCGAGGGGCCTAGGGCATCGTAGGAGCCCTCCACGGCTACTGCTAGTTGTGTTGATAGGTTCAGGGGTCTGCAATCTGATAGCTGCCAACTTCTCTGGTTTTCTGGACTTAGCTAGCATTTCTATTTTTGCCTCCTACAGTGACTCAATCATAACACATTACTGTCCCTGATGGGGCTCACAATCTAAATTCCCTATCAGTATGTCTTGAAGGAAGGTAACGTCCGCAAAGTTGAACTAAGAATGACCAAGGGAAATGAGCCTAAGACATTTTTCAGACGGGTAACTAAACTGGTCCAATTGTTGCCTTTAGAAAAAAAGTATAGTGACATCTGTTGATGCCAGATGGGGAGTGTTCTGTCTCCGACATCTAATTAATAATCTCTGATTATATGTTTGTTAATATTTGCAGTGATTTATTGGTAGAATATAGAGAAATCTACAGTTTTTCATAGATTCTATTTGTTTTCAGTGTTTTGGCTTCCTCTAGTGACAAGTCATATTCACAGTCTTATATTGTTTTTCTTTCACTTTCAATGAATCTCTTCTCTCCTTTTGCAATGCATTATGGTAGTTTCGCAATGCATTATGGTAGCCTTGCAAAGCATTATGGTAGCTTTCCTTCACTTTCCTCCATTTTCCTTCAGCCTGCATCCAGGAAGCATCTCATCTTTTCCTCTCCCCTTGCGATTGCATCGCCGGTATGTACTCATGCTTTCTGTAGCTAATTCTTGTCCTATTTTAGCCTGGTTTAATCAGTCCTGCTCCTGGTCAGCTTTAGTGTGCAATGCTAATTCACATAGTACATATACATTGTTAGGGCTGGTGGAACACACCAAATAATAAAATAATAGTAAGGTGCGTTTGCAGCCCGGGGTCCACCGTGCAGGGGTGATAAACTGCTGCCTAGTAATGTCGGAAGCATAAAGCGGTATACAAAAGGTCATACATGGGTTAACATCACCGAGTGTGAACAGGGCGAACTCTGTTACCTCACAGAGCCGCATTACCGCAGAACATAAATGCCGGAGCCTGTTTAGCTCACAGAGCTCGGCAATGGAGTGCACAGAATGCGGTCAAAGAACTCTGCCCCAAGGACACGGGGTCAGAGGGGACACTGGGTCAGTGTCCCTCTAGACCTTCTGAGCGCGCGTGTCGCACCTGCGGATGCCACTATAGACGCTGACTATGGTGGAGTGTCAGGCATGTGCACCGTGGCGTGCAGAGCCACCGGTGGACACTGATGCCAGTCTCAGACTCTGCCTCTACCTAAACCTAAGCCTGGGCGCTTAACAGGCTAGGCCACACAACACATGCGTACCAAGGGTAGGGGTTTCTTAATGAGTCATTCACCAGAGACATTCATACATGCATACAACACTCACTCCTCATAGTCTGGTAATGCAGTCCATACTAGCGCATGGCCGCTCGGCCATGCAAACCTTTTATAGCAGCGTCCTTCCGGGACCTTCCTGACCTTCCTGATGGTCCAATCTGAGCTGGAGAAGGACCTGAGCATGTGACTCCGATCTCCAATGAAAGATCGTCCCATGGGCATGTTCAGTGGACCTAAAGGAGGACTTAGTCCCTGGAGTAACTCGCTGCTGACCAGCATGCATTGCTATAGCTGGACCAGAGGTTGGAGCAGCAACCAAACCCACAGAGCTGGTCTGAGCAGAGCGCCGGGATCAACGAGTCTGCTGAGCAGCCTCCTCTGCAGCCAGAGAGGAATGGGAGACTGCCGAATGCAAGGCTCGGGATTCCTGCTGTGCAGCGACAGGAACCCGACGCCTCACATGCATAGTAATGTATAATATGTATTTCTACTATGCCCCTGTACTGATTGTATATATATTATGTTTGTATTGTAGTTTCACCCTGCCAATATATCAAGTTCAATAAAAGCACAGACTCAACCTACAGTCTCCTTATTGGACCCCGGTATAGCGGTTTAGCTGTCTATATAAGCTGCAAATAAAGTCTGCCTTATTCAGTGAGGACAGAACAGTGGGTCTTGTGTGATGAATCTGTAGAAGACATATTCATTTTGTGCACGGTGATAGGTGTGCCTTTTGGATTATGGACTGGAGCAAGCTTATCTGTTCTTGGGTTGACAGGATATCCGGTGGAAAGGTTGAAGCTGGGATCAATCCTGATATATGCCTGCTGGCGCACAAAAAGTACGAAGAAGCAGAATGGAAGGAACAGCACGCTGTGTTTCTTTTTGCACTCTGAACCTGGGTTGATCCATTTCTCTTGCAAACTGTAAGGTCATTTCTTCACCATGGGTTTGATGCCCCTGGCTGTGTCTAAGGATGTGAGGTCTAGCAGGTCTCCTTCAGTCTTGGTAACTTGGAGTTCTACCAAGAGTTCACTAAATTCTCTTAGCATGTGAAAGCTAGTATTATTATTATTATTATTTATTTATATAGCACTATTGATTCCATGGTGCTGTACATAAGAAGTGATTACATACAAATTACAGATATCACTTACAGTAAACAAACTAACAATGACAGACTGATATAGAGAGGAGGGGACCCAGCCTTTTGGATGGACTGGAGAGGTGCGAGGGTGTCAGCAGGGAGGCCACAGCAAAGGATGTTGCAGTAGTCTAGGCGGGAGATGGGTGCATGCACAAGAATTTTAGTAGAATGAGGGTTGAGGTTAGAGATTTTAGGAAAGTCCTCCAATATTTTAAAGAGGGATTATTCTATCATCTCTGAGGAGCCGTAGTGGAGCGCCCTCCAGGGCCATGGGGATACTCAATACCGGACTGGTTCTTAAGGGGATGTGTCACGGCAGCAGTGACCTGGTCCAAAGCCCTGGTAATCCAATGAAAAATGATGAATAAGGGGAATTAAAGTTTATAAGAGATTATTTGTGACGCCACCTGTGGTACTCAGCTAAGGATGCTTAAAGAAACCGCTGGGGCTGATGGTGATGCAGCAGAGTTGATACAGCTCTCCACAGGTGGAGCTTAGTCCCAGGGCAATTATATTGTTAAAGATGGTGATGATGGATGTAGTGCAGGGTGGATGGCGCACTATATAACTCCGAGGACACAGCAGGGTGCAGTTTCCACACTTTTATTCACGGTTTGAAGTGCAAGCCAGGGCACTAGTTACAGATGACAATGGAGGTTCAGGGAGCCTGGAAGCAACTTAGGATCCACTAAGCCAGATGGGTTTTGAGGCCTCCTTACTGCGCTGTCCTCTGAAGTCCTTGCTGCCTAAAGCTATGCTCAGTTCTCTGTTCCTGATTGTTCTGAAGTACTTGCCCGTGTGGCAGGCAGCTTGAGCCTATTGCAGGTGTCACTCCTTTGTGGTGGCTCTGGGCTCTGGTCTGCTGCTGTGCCTTCAGGTGCTTGCTGGGCCAGGAGACCTGCAATCCCCTGCCCTCCTGATTTAACTGCTGGGACTGTTCACCATCAGACACGGACTCTGGCGTCCGGCTTCTTGCGCTGTTCTCTGTGGTGAGCTTGGTCACAGCTCCACTCCCCAGGTTCTCTTTCACTTCTCCTCTCTCCTCTCTTCACTCAGACTCTATCTTTCTCAGTCCCAGACACTGACTGACGGCCCCCTCCTCCTGGCCAGAACTGTTAGGCGTCGGGTTCCTGCCGCTGCACAGGAGGAATCCCGAGCTTTGCCTTCGGCGGTCTCCCATTCCTCTCCAGCCGCAGTGGAGCCTGCTCAGCAGACTCGTCAATCCCGATGCTCTACTCACACCAGCATTGTGGGTTTGGTTGCTGCTGTCACCTCTGGTCCAGCTATAGCAACGCATGCTGGTCAGCAGCATACTTCTCCAGGGCCGAAGTCCTCCTTTAGGTCCACTGAGCATGCCCATGGGACGATCTCTCATTGGAGATCGGAGGTCACATGCTCAGGTCCTTCTCCAGCTCAGATTGGACCATCAGGAAGGTCAGGAAGGTCCTGGAAGGATGCTGCTATAAAAGGTTTGCATGGCCGCCCCACCATGCGCTATGACAGACATTAGTTCTTATGCTTCTAGTGGTGTGTGTGATGATGGATGTATGAGACAGGTGAATGACTTATTAAGGAACCCCTTCCCTATGATATGCGTGGTAGTAGGGTTCAGAGGCTAGAGTCAGCACGTTGTACTGGCACTGCCTAGCGCCACAGTGCATTCAGCTCTCTCATCCGTCAGCGCCAGTCAGTACACGCTCAGAGCGGTAAGCTAATGCTTGCTGCACCCTGTGACGTTTAACAGGGTACAGCATTCCTGAGGGAACTTTCCCTGGCTCCGCAGTAGCGGTTCCAGGCACTAGCAGGTCTAGAGGGGAATGCTTCTCGTGTCTCAGAAGCAGTGTCCTGTGACCTCATGCTAGTGCTCCTCTAGCCGTAGCCTGTGAGGTTTAACAGGCTTCGGCATAGGTTTCTGCTTACTCTGTGCAGTAACAGAGCCCGTTTCCTATCACACCGGCTCAGTGTTCACCACTGGTGTCAAGCGAGCACTTTACTACTCGCCGTCCGTTGTTGTATAGCAGCAGTATACCATCTCTGCACAGTGGACCCCGGGTTGTGATCGCACCCTGTAATATAAGATATGATTTTGCAGAACTTTCTAGAATCTCCCATTGCTACACACTGAGACCAGCCTGTCATGTAGCTGCAACCCCCCTCTTCCCCCACAACACACACACCAGCGTCGTCCTGCTTGCAGCTCAGAGAAATCTGAGATCACAATGATGATTCTCTCTTTCCCCTCCTTGCACAGCCAGGAAAGGAAGTCCTTTGTTCTCTGGACATGTGCTGGGATCAATATGAGTAGTATTAAAACAAGTCATATTGCAAAAATCATGCACCACAGAGATATAATAATTACATTCCTGCGATGGGCACGAAACCAGCTTTTCGACCCTTAGTTTTCATGGTTCTAGCACCCCCAGAAACTGAGATATGGTTTCCTTCTAAACGGTGTGTCCGAACTACTGCATATTTAGTTTTGAATTATTGTAATTAACAAACTACAAAGAATGATACCATGTGCGTGTTTGTGCGACTTCCTCCTACGAGATACAGTTATATTAAGTTTTGTAGTTTGATTCTAAATCCAAGAGTAGGGGGCTGACCCTCTCCAATCTGCCCCTTCCGTGATGTCACACAGCAGAGGCTATAAGGCATTCCCTTGGAAAAATCAGTCAGTTTGAGCTGGAGTTTGATGCTGACAAGACATGCGGATGTCTTGGGATATGTGGTTGGCCGCCCATCCCCCGAGCGACATGGGATGCCTAATACCAACTAAGCACATGTAAGTGTACTTTCTCTTTTCATCCATGTTAGTTTTATATTTGCATTGTACATATTTATTGTCTCAACTTTGTAACAACTTTTATATTTGTAATCACTGCCCGACTTTGGGGAATAAATCGTAAAATTATCAGTTTGACTCCATGCTCTAAGAAATGAACTAAGCGCCTTTTTTAGATAATCGCTACTCATTTGGAGGTTTGCCACTGACCCTCTTAATTAATTGTTTGATTAATTGAATCATGGCTGGTGGCAGCATGGTGTGTTTGGTTGGTTGGGCTAGTTGGCAGTAAGGAAGGGTCTTGTTAGGGACGGCAGAACGCACCAAATATAAATAATAGGAGGTGCGTTTGCCGCCCGGGGTTCACCGTGTGGTAGGTGACAAGACCGCTGCTGGACAATGGCAGACTCGCTAGCTGGCGAATTGCTGCACTCGGGTTAATGTCACCCGAAGAGTGAAGGCGGACTCTGTTAAGCCACAGAGACGACCCAATATAAATTAGGAATGAGCGCTGGGCCTGTTAACTCCACAGGACCAGCTGGCGTGTGGCATCGCAGCAGCGAACGCCAATAAATGCTGCTACTGCAGCGCGGCGGTAACTATAGCCGCTAGACCACGGCGCCGGAAAGCCGGACACCGCAGGACGCTAGTGTATAGTGCGGGAAGCACAGTGGCGCATAGCTTGCCACAAACTGGAGCTGACTATAACCAACACTCTGTCACCATTCATATTATCAGAGGGAAGGGGGTTTCAAATAAGTCAGTCACCAGACACATGCATCCGTCACCTTTGGCCGAGCCGCCATGCGGGCTTTTTATAGCCATGTGCTTCCGGGACCTTCCAGTACTCTGGGAAGGACCAATCAGATCCGACACAGGACCTGAGCATGTGACCCCTGCTCTCCACTGAGAGGTCATCTTGCGGGCATGCCCAGCAGCACGGCGAGAGGACTTAGCCTCTGGAGCGATTCCCTGCAGAGCAGGTTGCGCTACCATTGCTGCACCAGAGGTGGCAGCAAGATCCAGGCTCACAGAGCGAGTCCGAGCAGGATGCCTGTATCGCCGGGATTGCTGAGCAGGTCCCCGTGCGGTTGGAGGGGAATGGGAGACCGCTGGATGTACGGCTCTGGATTCCTGTTGTGCAGTCCCAGGAATCCAACGCCTAACAGGTCTTATATGCTGAATAAGGGGGGCTGCGGCCACAGCATTGATAATTCCCTCACTGCAGTAGCCTAATTGCCCATGCACAACAAGCATGCCGTCCGGCGACTAATTATCCTAGGTGCAGTTCCCTGACTGACCTGAGGGTAAGGGGGGCGCCGGAGAGCTGCGAGTTCCAAAGTGGAACTGTGAAAGTGGGATATACATAAATCCCCGCAGTTCTTGGAAGGTTGTTAGCAGTGGTGGGGCATCCAAAATAACCCCCTGCGGTAAATTGTTAGAGTGAGATTAGCTTGCTGCATATTTTTGTCACATGGTACCAGTGGTGGGATAACTAAGATAAGCCCCCACTCTGCCTGTGATAGCCATGTGCCGGCAGTGCGTCGCATCCCTCCGTCTGATGACCTACTGGTGCCAGTGGTGGGATCGTGGCGTATTGGTGGCACAGGGTGCTGGCGCTGTCGTCACATATTGGTGGCGGCGGTGTGCTTTCGTTCTTCACATATTGGTGGGAGAGCGGTGGGATAATCATAGAGCAATGGTGATTTGGTTTGAGCAATCATTCCTCTCACTAAAGACCTGCACGGTTCCTGCGGGAATCCTGCATCATAGGTTTTGGAGAACAGACTCAGTGGTTACTAGTCCTGAGACATTTGTGTGTACTTGCAAGTAAAGTATTCCCTCCCTTTTTCTTCGTCTTTCTCTTCTATCTTTTATTTGGCAACCATGGCGGCAAAAGGAGAAGGCTGGTACAAACAGCAGACAAAGGAAGTTCTTGCTGGGTTATGCACGTACCAAGGCCTTGATGCCGCAAACAAAAACAGAGCCCAACTGATGGCGGCTCTGGTGCAGCTGGACAACACCCAGAGTCCAGCGAATGCAGAAGCTGGCTCAAGTGACAATGGGGCTGCAGCAGAGGCTCCACTCCTGAGCGCTGGCCCCATATTCAACCAGAGCGGGCTGGACCCCTACCTGCAAGCGGCCTTGGACCCCTTGGACCCCTACCCGCCGAAGACCATGATGGTCGTCTGAAGCTGATCCAGCCAGCTCGGGAGATAGCGGAGCAGCGAGCAGAGCGGGAGGCAGAGAGAGCGGAGCAGCGAGCCGAGTGGGAGGCGGAGAGAGATGAGCACCAAGCCCAAGCCAAGAGAGCCCACGATCTGGAGATGCTCCGACAAGGTGGAACATCCTCCACAGCCCGAAGCAGTGAGCCCAGCAGCGTCCAGAGTCCTAAACCCCTGCCAGCACATTTTCCCTTCATGGAAAAGGACGGGGACTTAGACACGTTTCTGCAGGCCTTTGAGAAAGCCTGCAGACAGTACCAGCTGCCTAGAGCACAATGGGCCAGGTACTTGATCCCAGGGCTGAAAGGCAAAGCTCTGGAGGCGTTCACTTCTCTTCCACCAGAAGACGATGATGACTATGACGCCATAAAGCAGGCCCTGATCACCAAATACCGGCTGACACCTGAGGTATACCGAAAGAAGTTCCGGAACCTCCAACGTGGCCCACACTATAGCTATAGCGATGTGGTGCAAGGACTCAGGACCCACTTTGATCAGTGGATCCATGGACTGTCCGTTGATTCCTTTGAGCTGCTATAGGACCTGATGATCAAAGACCAGTTCCTGCATCTCTGCCCAGCTGAGGTCCGACAGTTCATCCTGGACCGCGAACCAACGAATGCGGACAAAGCAGCGCAGATCGCCGACAACTATGAGGCCAACAGGAAGCCAGAGACGCGGAGGCCAGTCACCACCAGCTGGAGAGGGGCTAAGCCTACAACCAACCCCAGTGCCCCAGCTATCCGACCCTCCGGAGGCCCTGTCCCTGGTCACATCAGTTACACCTGTCCGGAAAAGCCGAAGAACCCCCCAGCCAAGGCCCTTGGGTCCAACGCCTCTGTTCTGTTGGTGGGAGGTGTGGTTGGGAGGATGGACAACAATGTTCAACCCATCCAGGTGGGGGCCCCTCTTGCTACAGGCCTCAAGGACACCAGGGCTGAACGAACCCTCATCCGTCCTGGACTGGCGGCCCCTGAAGAGTTTGTTGAGGGGAAAACCCTGACTGTCACCAGGATCGGGGGTACCCGCTGTCCCTTGCCAGTGGCCCGGGTATTCCTTGATTTGGGTGCTGGGAGCGGGTTGAGGGAAGTGGGAGTGTCTGAAAACCTGCCCACTGATGTTTTATTGGGGACTGACTTGGGGAGGATGGTTGCATACTACGTCCCTGACACCCCTCCCCAGTCTGATAATAATGGTAACGTTAACCCTGGTGATGATGATGATGATGGGAAACTGAATGTGTTACCTGCTAATGACTTGAGTAATGATGCAACTAACAACCCTTCTTTCCCCAGGAATGATGCTGATGGTGATGTAAATGCACCAAAGAAATCTGATAACTAGAGTTGAGCGAAACGGGTCGAAAAAATTCAAAAGTCGCCGACTTTTGGCAAAGTCGGGTTTCATGAAACGAAACCCGACCCTAGGATGAGGTCGGCCACGAGGTCGGCGACTTACGCGCCAAAGTCGCGTTTCAAAAGTTTGTTTTGCGCTCTTTTTCAGCCAATCAGGATCCACGGAGACTGTGGGCAACGTGATGACATAGGCACGGGTCACCACCATCTTTCAGAAGGGCATGCAAGTGATTGGCTTGCTTTGGTGGGCGTCACAGGGGGTATAAAAGGGCGTGCACGCCGACCGCCATCTTACTTCTGCCGATCTTAGTATAGGGAGAGGTTGCTGCTGGTTCTGTAGGGAGAGCGTTAGGCAGGGAAGAAGACAAAAAAACTCGCAGTGCATCATTGACACCGGGAACATTGGCCCACATGTCAGATTATGCCTTGCGGATCCTAAAAAGGGACCCCCGCATTGCCAAAATGATGAACGATGACGACTACTGGTTGGCCAGCATCCTGGATCCACGCTATAAAGGCAAATTACAAAACATCATGCCACAGGAGAACCTTGACCTAATATTGGCTAATAAACAAGCAACTCTGGCAAATCGGTTGCTTGAGGCATTCCCAGCACACAGCAGCGGTGATGGTTCTCACACGAGCCGTACGGGCCGGGGGCAGCTTGGCAGAGGTGTTCGTGGTGCACACAGCAGAAGTGGCGTTGGAGACAGGGGTTTCATGACAATGTTGTGGACTGATTTTTCAAATACCGCTCACACAACTGGTAATACTGCATCGATGGAAAGTGACAGGAGACAGCAGTTGTCAACTATGGTTACAAACTACTTTTCCTCCCATATCGATGTTCTCCCACACAGGTCATTCCCCTTTGACTATTGGGTCGCTAAACTGGACACCTGGCCTGAATTGGCCCAATATGCCTTACAGGAGCTCGCTTGCCCAGCTGCAAGTGTGCTATCGGAAAGAGTCTTCAGTGCAGCTGGATCAATCCTGACAGAAAAAAGGACCCGTCTGTCAACCCAAAATGTGGATGACCTAACCTTCATTAAAATGAACCACGCATGGGTTTCCAAGGATTTTGTCCCACCTTCCCCTGATGACACATAGGGTGACAGAAAAATGGCTTGCTTTGGTCCACCTCTTCCTGGTACTTCACCTATTTCGCCTTTTGCATCAGCTGAATGTCCAACATCAACATATGCCACTTTCTAAAACTCCCTAACTGTGCTGCCTCCCCCCCCATGGCCGGGGTCACCACCTAGCGCACGACACCGTGCGAGTGCCGTTGCCCTGGACAGGTGGGTAGGCCGACTCTTGGGCGCGGGCACTGGCACAGGGTCCCTCATAGTGCAATCAAGTGTCTCTGACGGTGGTGGTGCACACCCGCCGTCAGACACACCGCTGTACTATGAGGGGCCCAGTGCCAGTACCAACGCCCACGAGTGGGCCCCCCTTGCTTGGCCAGGGCCCCAGCATTTGCAATCTTTACCTCTCCCTGCTCCTCCGCTGTGTAATCTGGGCCGTCAAATCCATACTGTGCCTGACACCGTCTGAGCCTGCCTCCTGAGACATATATTTTGAATGTGTACGCTATCCATACATGTTATCCAGGGATACGGTACCCTTTCTAACCTTGGTGCAATGACGTGCAATCCATACTGGGCCTAACACCGTCTGAGCCTGCCTCATGCTGTATAGACATATATTTTGAATGTGTACGCTATCCATACATGTTATCCGGGGATACGGTACCCCTTCTAACCTTTGTGCAATGACGTGCAATCCATACTGGGCCTAACACCGTCTGAGCCTGCCTCATGCTGTATAGACATATATTTTGAATGGGTACGCTATCCATACATGTTATCCGGGGATACGGTACCCTTTCTAACCTTTGTGCAATGACGTGCAATCCATACTGGGCCTAACACCGTCTGAGCCTGCCTCATGCTGTATAGACATATATTTTGAATGTGTACGCTATCCATACATGTTATCCGGGGATACGGTACCCCTTCTAACCTTTGTGCAATGACGTGCAATCCATACTGGGCCTAACACCGTCTGAGCCTGCCTCATGCTGTATAGACATATATTTTGAATGTGTACGCTATCCATACATGTTATCCGGGGATACGGTACCCCTTCTAACCTTTGTGCAATGACGTGCAATCCATACTGGGCCTAACACCGTCTGAGCCTGCCTCATGCTGTATAGACATATATTTTGAATGTGTACGCTATCCATACATGTTATCCGGGGATACGGTACCCCTTCTAACCTTTGTGCAATGACGTGCAATCCATACTGGACCTAACACCGTCTGAGCCTGCCTCATGCTGTATAGACATATATTTTGAATGTGTACGCTATCCATACATGTTATCCGGGGATACGGTACCCTTTCTAACCTTTGTGCAATGACGTGCAATCCATACTGGGCCTAACACCGTCTGAGCCTGCCTCATGCTGTATAGACATATATTTTGAATGTGTACGCTATCCATACATGTTATCCGGGGATACGGTACCCCTTCTAACCTTTGTGCAATGACGTGCAATCCATCCTGGGCCTAACACCGTCTGAGCCTGCCTCATGCTGTATAGACATATATTTTGAATGTGTACGCTATCCATACATGTTATCCGGGGATACGGTACCCTTTCTAACCTTTGTGCAATGACGTGCAATCCATACTGGGCCTAACACCGTCTGAGCCTGCCTCATGCTGTATAGACATATATTTTGAATGTGTACGCTATCCATACATGTTATCCGGGGATACGGTACCCCTTCTAACCTTTGTGCAATGACGTGCAATCCATACTGGGCCTAACACCGTCTGAGCCTGCCTCATGCTGTATAGACATATATTTTGAATGTGTACGCTATCCATACATGTTATCCGGGGATACGGTACCCCTTCTAACCTTTGTGCAATGACGTGCAATCCATACTGGGCCTAACACCGTTTGAGCCTGCCTCATGCTGTATAGACATATATTTTGAATGTGTACGCTATCCATACATGTTATCCGGGGATACGGTACCCCTTCTAACCTTTGTGCAATGACGTGCAATCCATACTGGGCCTAACACCGTCTGAGCCTGCCTCATGCTGTATAGACATATATTTTGAATGTGTACGCTATCCATACATGTTATCCGGGGATACGGTACCCTTTCTAACCTTTGTGCAATGACGTGCAATCCATACTGGGCCTAACACCGTCTGAGCCTGCCTCATGCTGTATAGACATATATTTTGAATGTGTACGCTATCCATACATGTTATCCGGGGATACGGTACCCTTTCTAACCTTTGTGCAATGACGTGCAATCCATACTGGGCCTAACACCGTCTGAGCCTGCCTCATGCTGTATAGACATATATTTTGAATGTGTACGCTATCCATACATGTTATCCGGGGATAAGGTACCCCTTCTAACCTTTGTGCAATGACGTGCAATCCATACTGGGCCTAACACCGTCTGAGCCTGCCTCATGCTGTATAGACATATATTTTGAATGTGTACGCTATCCATACATGTTATCCGGGGATACGGTACCCCTTCTAACCTTTGTGCAATGACGTGCAATCCATACTGGGCCTAACACCGTTTGAGCCTGCCTCATGCTGTATAGACATATATTTTGAATGTGTACGCTATCCATACATGTTATCCGGGGATACGGTACCCCTTCTAACCTTTGTGCAATGACGTGCAATCCATACTGGGCCTAACACCGTCTGAGCCTGCCTCATGCTGTATAGACATATATTTTGAATGTGTACGCTATCCATACATGTTATCCGGGGATACGGTACCCTTTCTAACCTTTGTGCAATGACGTGCAATCCATACTGGGCCTAACACCGTCTGAGCCTGCCTCATGCTGTATAGACATATATTTTGAATGTGTACGCTATCCATACATGTTATCCGGGGATACGGTACCCCTTCTAACCTTTGTGCAATGACGTGCAATCCATACTGGGCCTAACACCGTCTGAGCCTGCCTCATGCTGTATAGACATATATTTTGAATGTGTACGCTATCCATACATGTTATCCGGGGATAAGGTACCCCTTCTAACCTTTGTGCAATGACGTGCAATCCATACTGGGCCTAACACCGTCTGAGCCTGCCTCATGCTGTATAGACATATATTTTGAATGTGTACGCTATCCATACATGTTATCCGGGGATACGGTACCCCTTCTAACCTTTGTGCAATGACGTGCAATCCATACTGGGCCTAACACCGTCTGAGCCTGCCTCATGCTGTATAGACATATATTTTGAATGTGTACGCTATCCATACATGTTATCCGGGGATACGGTACCCTTTCTAACCTTTGTGCAATGACGTGCAATCCATACTGGGCCTAACACCGTCTGAGCCTGCCTCATGCTGTATAGACATATATTTTGAATGTGTACGCTATCCATACATGTTATCCGGGGATGCGGTACCCTTTCTAACCTTTGTGCAATGACGTGCAATCCATACTGGGCCTAACACCGTCTGAGCCTGCCTCATGCTGTATAGACATATATTTTGAATGTGTACGCTATCCATACATGTTATCCGGGGATACGGTACCCCTTCTAACCTTTGTGCAATGACGTGCAATCCATACTGGGCCTAACACCGTCTGAGCCTGCCTCATGCTGTATAGACATATATTTTGAATGTGTACGCTATCCATACATGTTATCCGGGGATAAGGTACCCCTTCTAACCTTTGTGCAATGACGTGCAATCCATCCTGGGCCTAACACCGTCTGAGCCTGCCTCATGCTGTATAGACATATATTTTGAATGTGTACGCTATCCATACATGTTATCCGGGGATACGGTACCCCTTCTAACCTTTGTGCAATGACGTGCAATCCATACTGGACCTAACACCGTCTGAGCCTGCCTCATGCTGTATAGACATATATTTTGAATGTGTACGCTATCCATACATGTTATCCGGGGATACGGTACCCTTTCTAAACTTTGTGCAATGACGTGCAATCCATACTGGGCCTAACACCGTCTGAGCCTGCCTCATGCTGTATAGACATATATTTTGAATGTGTACGCTATCCATACATGTTATCCAGGGATACAGTACCCTTTCTAACCTTTGTGCAATCACGTGCAATCCATACTGGGCGTGAGAACGGCTGGCGAGCTGTTAAGCAAGCTACAGCACCTGTCCAGACAAGTACAGGGATTCCCTAGCGAGGAGACTTATTTGATTGTTTTCTATGTTGGGACAGCAATTTTTGGGGAGCACTATACTCTGGAGAATGATAGATGGGGCCCACCATACACTGGAACATTCCAAAGGTGGACATCAGACACTGGAGCAGCATTTACAGGGCCCATTATATACTAGAGCATTAGAAATGGGGCCCATTATGTTTGGAGCATTATTTGGGCCCATAAGACAGTGGAGCTTCATCCATGGGGACCAACATATACTGTAGCATTATGTGGAGCTCATCATATACTGTTTCAAACATTATATGGGACCAATGATTTTGTATGGAGAAATAGATGGGCCTCGTCATGAGATGTAAAAAGTGAGGTATTTTTCATTGTACTATACCGCTATTTCTCTGCCGTATCGGAGCATGATGAGTTGTGGTATGTGTTAAAGGGGCGCTCTTTCGCCCAGGGCACATGAAAACCTGCAGCCAGCCCTCCCCCCCCACAAATTTAGCCAAATAACCCCCATTTTTCAGTGCGTAACTTGTATTATGAAGTTAATTAAGGTTGACAAGCTTAAGTAAGAAGAATTGATGCTTTTGGCATTCAAATGGGCACTGTAGGTGTGTTTCCTGTCCTCCTCTCACTGCCGACTTTTATTCACCATTGACTTACATTGGGTTTCGTGTTTTGGGACGACCCCGACTTTTCCCTATAATCGGACGATCTTTTCACGAAACGAAACGCGACCCTAAAAAACCAAAAGTCGCTCAACTCTACTGATAACCATTCTTTTCCTAGGAGTGATGATGATGATGTATCTGTGCCGACTGAACCTGTTAACCATTTCTTTGAAACGGTAGATGTGTCCACAGGTACCGAAGTGCTCAGTCCCGTCACTCTGCGGAGTGAGCCGGCTGAGGAACCCCTGGCAGGAGCAAGCAACGGTGCTCAAGGAAATGGGGAGGTGCATGGGGACCATGAGGAAGGTAATGCCATGCAACTGACCAGTGCCACCGAGGAAGGTAACTGGCCCATAAGTAGCACTGCTCCTGAAATGTTGGGGGTGGATGGGGAGGTAGAGCCCATAGCAGCACCGACTGGTGGGTCTGTAGAAATCCCCAGGGAGACAGCATACGTAGCAGCTGTCACACGCAGTCAGAGTGCCCAGATCGCAGGTAGCGCCCTGTCTTCTGGGCCCTCTTCTGCTACAAGAGAGAATTAACCAGAAGTGAACCCAGAGCAGGTTCCAGAGGGTTCCAGTAAGGAAGGAACCCTGACGTCACTTCTGGCTGCCTCCAGCAAGGAGTTCCAGGCTGCTCTGCACTCAGATGCAAGCCTGGAGAAATTGAGACACCTCGCCGAGGCGCCCACCTCCAAGCCTGATAAGGAGAGGGTGTTCTGGGAGCGGGGAAGGTTGTACCGGAAGACAGTACCCGGAGAATCCCAAAAGGAGTGGTTGAGAGAAAGACAGCTGGTCGTCCCCTTACAGTTCAGAACTGAGTTGTTGCGGATTGCCCATGAGATTCCACTCGCTGGACACTTGGGGATCAGCAAAACAAAGGCACGGCTGTCTCAACACTCTATTGGCCCAAGATGGGGACAGATGTAACACAATACTGCCGCACCTGTGCCACCTGTCAAAAGGTGGGTAAGGTGGGGCCTGCTCTTAAGGCTCCCCTTATCCCTTTGCCAGTGATAGAGGAGCCTTTCCAGAGAATCGCGGTGGATATTGTTGGCCCGCTGGATATCCCCAGCAGCTCTGGAAAGCAATACATTCTCACCGTGGTAGACTACGCTACCCGGAACCCAGAGGCAGTAGCTCTGTCTTCAACCAGGGCAAATAAGGTGGCTGACGCACTGGTGGCCATCTTTTCAAGGGTAGGATTTCTCAGGGAGATGCTTACCGATCAAGGGACCCAATTCATGTCTCGCCTAATGGAGGCTCTCTGTGAGAAAATTCAGGTGAAGCACCTGGTATCGAGTGCGTATCACCCACAGACTAATGGTTTGTTTGAACGCTTCAATGGTACCCTCAAACAGATGCTCCGCATGCTGGTTGAGACCCAAGGGCGCGACTGGGAGCGGTACCTCCCACACCTGCTATTCGCTTACAGAGAAGTTCTGTCAGGAACACCGCACTGCACTTGCTCACTGAGCCAGTGCGCGTGTCCTGATTAAGACAACCTGTGCTCAGAGATACCTGTGGAACGGGCACCAGCAGAGAAGATGCGAGCTTCAGACCCACAGGACCTGAAGCATGTGACTGCTGGGGGCGTGGCCTAAACTCCTGAGAGTTAGGAGCTGCAGGAAAACTCCTAGAATGGTAACTACGGAACACAGTTACTAATAGGCATAGACAGGGAAATAAACCAGATCAGGGTCAAAGCACGAGAGAGCACGACAATTACCAAAGGGCAAGACAGAACGGATAGTCAAGACGCAGCCAAGAAGTCAGAAACCAGAGAAGCAGATATACAGTACAGAATCAACAGGCAAACTCACAATGGGGGACAGAACCAGATCAGAACCATATAAGCAAGCTATAAGACAACGAACAATCACACAGAGGTCACAACACTCGGCCAAAGGCAAAAGTATAACTGACAGGCATTGGAGTATCTCAGGGCAATAAAAAGCTCTGCCTGAACCAAAGAGAGGCCACAATAATTAACCCCAGGTGTGCAGGTCAAAGCCTGCACTGAGCTCAAGACATTAACCCCTGACGTGCAGGTCAAAACCTGCACCGGGATCATGACAAGTTCCGCAGGCCTCGACCGGGTTCTCCCCCTTCGAGCTCCTGTATGGCAGGCGAGTCTGGGGACCCCTTGGGTTGATAAGAGAATCCTGGGAAGAGGAGCCAAACCCCACAGAAATGTCGATCGTGGATTATGTCATGCGCTTCCGTGACAAGATGCAGACCTTGATGCAGTTGGTGCATGACAACATGACGCAGGCTCAGGCTGAACCAAAGCACTGGTACAACCACAACGCCCGGGAGCGGACCTACCAGGTGGGTCAAAAGGTGTGGGTGCTGGTCCCCGTACCAACCGATAAGCTTCAGGCAGCCTGGGAAGGCCCATACGTCGTCCACCAACAGCTCAACCCAGTCACCAATATGCTGAAGGCGCACCAGTGAAGCTTGCGTCCTACCGGTCTACAACCTGCCCGAGGATGGGGAGGAAGATCCCCTCCTGGACATTCTGGCCCAAGCCAAGGCCAATGGGTCCATTGAGGACATGGAGATAGGTGGTTTGCTAACCGTATCCCAGCGGTCGCAGTTGGTGGAAACCCTGGAACCTTTCCGGGTCGTGTTCACCAACCGACCTGGGAGGACGGAGTTAGCGGTTCATGAGGTGGACACCGGGAATCACGCCCCACTACGGCGAACACCTTATCGGATCTCTGAGGAGGTGCAACAGGTCATGCGCCAAGAGATCGATGAGATGTTAAGGCTGGGGGTGATTCGACGGTCAAAAAGCGTGTGGGCCTCACCTGTAGTCCTCGTGCCTAAAAATGATCGAACCACCCGGTTCTGCGTGGACTACAGGGGGCTCAATGCCATCACAACCTCTGATGCCCACCCGATGCCGCGCATCGAGGATCTGCTTGAGTGGTTGGCGAAAGCAAGGTACATATCCATCATGGCTATGAGTCGGGGATACTGGCAGATCCCCCTGAGCCCTGAGGCACAGGAGAAATCCGCCTTTATCACCCCCTTTGGACTGTACGAGTCCACAGTCATGCCCTTCGGCATGAAAAATGCCCCTGCCACTTTCCAGCGCATGGTCAACCACCTGCTCTGGGGACTGGAGGAGTACGCAGTGGCGTACTTGGACGACATCGCCATCTTCAGTTCCACCTGGGAGGAACACCTTCAGCATCTCCAGGAGATGCTCAAGCATCTTCACCAGGCAGGCCTCACTATCAAGCCGGGAAAGTGCCCGATGGGCATGAGCGAGGTCCACTACCTGGGGCACCGGGTAGGCGGGGGTTCCATGAGTCCAGAGCCAGAAAAGGTGGACGCAATCGTGTCCTGGCCCACCCCAAGGACCAAGAAACAGGTGAAGTCCTTCTTGGGCACTGCAGGGTACTATAGGCGGTTCGTACAACACTATAGCGCCCTTGCAAAACCCTTGACCGACCTCACCAAGCAGAGGCTACACCAAACAGTCAACTGGACAGATGACTGTGAGGCGGCCTTCCAAGCTTTGAAAACAGCCCTGTGCAACTCTCCAGTGTTGAAAGCAGTCGACAGCAGTCGCCCGTTCCTGGTACAGACCGACGCCAGCGAGTTTGGCCTTGGTGCTAGCTCAGCCAGGTTGACTCGGGGAACCAGGAGCACCCCGTGTTGTACCTGAGCTGAAAACTTTTGCCGAGGGAGGTGGCATACTCCACCATCGAGAAGGAGTGCCTGGCCATGGTGTGGGCCCTGCAACGTTTGCAGCCCTACCTGTACGGGCGCACCTTCACGGTGGTAACCGACCACAACCCTCTGAGCTGGTTGCACACAGTGTCCGGAATCAATGGAAGGTTGCTCCGCTGGAGCCTTGCCCTTCAACAATACGACTTTACAGTACAACACAAAAAGGGCAGCGAACATGGTAATGCCGATGGGTTGTCCCGCCGGGGCGAACCCGCTGAAGTGCGTATGGACGATTACCGACAGGTAATTGTTATGAATGGGTCACCGAGGAGAAAAAAGAAAAACAAGCTAAGCCACAGAAAACCAGAGTGGTTGGTAACTATGCAGATTGCAGATCCCTGATCTTACCACACAACTAGCAGTAGCCATGGAGCGTGCCTACGATGAACCTAGATGCCTCGTCACGGCCGGAGGACTACATAAGCCTAAAGCAAGGAAAGGGAAAACTAACTGCCCCAGAGCAGACCCCAAAGGAATAGATAGCCCCCACACATGTATTGACGGTGAAACAAGGTGAAGGCACAAACACAGGCAGGAAAATAGGCTGAGCAAATGATGGGGCCCAAACTAACTAGACAGGAAAGGAAAGGAAAGACACTGTCTGCAACCTGCATAAAAACCCTACAAAATAATGTCCAACACTTCTGATAGCAAAATTAACCCTGAAGTCACTAAACTTCTCCCACTATATCAGCACTCTGAAATATTCTGAGACAGAGCAAAAAGAGACCGAACTAGTAAGGGACAAAAAGCCAATTGGCAAAATACTGATAAATAAGAGTGGAAATTCAGCTCAGCCCCCAGCCGGGGCTTGCAGACCACACAAAAAACTGAATAGACCAACAAAATCAAGTGTGAACATTAGCAGAAAAACTTAGCTTTAGATGACTGGAACAGAGCTGAAAACCAAGAGCTGACAAGCCAAAAGGAATCACCAGCAACTGAATAGGGCATCGGCTGTCTTAAATCCAATCTGAGAATCCTGAGATCCAATCGTCATCCTCATTCTCAGATGGCAGATCTCCACCGATCAAACCTGCCGCACCGCCTCCCGTCACCACCAGAGGGAGTCCAGAAGGGGAACTCACAACTGGTGAACCAGAGAATGAACTCACAACAGGTAATGCCTCTGTAGTGCCCTCTAAAAGGGGGAGGTGTAATGTAAGATATGATTTTTCAGAATTTTCTAGAATCTCCCATTGCTACACACTGAGGAGACCAGCCTGTCATGTAGCTGCAACCCCCCCTCTTCCCCCACAACACACAGACCAGCGTCTTCCAGCTTGCAGCTCAGTGAAATCTGAGATCACAATGAGGATTCTCTCTTCCCCCCTCCTTGCACAGCCAGGAAAGGAAGTCCTTTGTTCTCTGGACATGTGCTGGGATCAATATGAGTAGCATTAAAACAAGTCATATTGCAAAAATCGTACACCACAGAGATATAATAATTACATTCCTGCGACGGGCACAAAACCAGCTTTTCTACCCCTAGTTTTCACGGTTCTAGCACCCCCAAAAACTGAGATATGGATTCCTTCTAAACGGTGTGTCCGAACTACTGCATATTCGGTTTTGAATTATTGTAGTCAACAAACTTCAAAGAATGATACCATGTGCGTGTTTGTGTGAACTTTCTCCTACGAGATACAGTTATATTAAGTTTTGTAGTTTGATTCTAAATCCAAGAGTAGGGGGCTGACCC
Organism: Dendrobates tinctorius; assembly: GCF_039654945.1. Taxonomy (NCBI): domain Eukaryota; kingdom Metazoa; phylum Chordata; class Amphibia; order Anura; family Dendrobatidae; genus Dendrobates; species Dendrobates tinctorius. The sequence goes on along the minus strand of NW_027362120.1, from coordinate 391,519 downwards.
TCTCCAATCTGCCCCTTCCGTGATGTCACACAGCAGAGGCTATAAGGCATTCCCTTGGAAAAATCAGTCAGTTTGAGCTGGAGTTTGACGCTGACAAGACGTGCGGATGTCTTGGGATGTGTGGTTGGCCGTCCATCCCCCGAGCCACATGGGATGCCTAATACCAACTAAGCACATGTAAGTGTACTTTCTCTTTTCATCCATGTTATTTTCATATTTGCATTGTACATATTTACTGTCTCAACTTTGTAACAGCTTTTATATTTGTAATCACTGCCCGACTTTGGGGAATAAATCGTAAAATTATCAGTTTGACTCCATGCTCTAAGAAATGAACTATGCGCCTTTTTTAGATAATCGCTACTAATTTGGGGGTTTGCCACGGACCCTCTTAATTAATTGTTTGATTAATTGAATCGTGGCTGGTGGCAGCGTGGTGTGTTCGGTTGGTTGGGCTAGTTGGCAGTATGGAAGGGTCTTATATGCTAAATAAGGGGGGCTGCGGCCACAGCACTGATAATTCCCTCACTGCAGTAGTCTAATTGCCCGTGCACAAAAAGCATGCCGTCCGGCAACTAATTATCCTAGGTGCAGTTCCCTGACTGACCTGAGGGTAAGGGGGGCGCCAGAGAGCTGCAAGTTCCAAAGTGGAACTGTGAAAGTGGGATATACATAAATCCCTGCAGTTCTTGGAAGGTTGCTAGCAGTGGTGGGGTGTTGTGAGTTCATTTTCCCCTTCACCATTGAGGTCTGATGAACTCTCTCTTCTGGCGAAGGAAGGTAATGAGGCTGATTACCAAGCACCTGAGCAGGATGATGATGACTGGGTGACTGGAATTCCTGACTGGATATAAGGCAGCCGACACCCTTCTGCCTTGCTGGTGATCTCTCTGAGGGATTCTAGGAGACCAGTCTGATTCCTGCTCCTCAAAAGCTAAGTTTTCTGCTCTGCTTTTTGCATTTGTGTTTTGGTTTTGTTTTGCCTTGTTTTTCTGGATTTCTGCCATTCCCTGCTGGGGTGAGCTGAATTCCTTTTTGCTCTATCTTCAGAAAATACCTGAGTACTGATATAGTCTTTTTGAAGCCTAGCGTCTTCAGGGCTTTTTTCCCTATCAGTCTGTTGGCTCTTGTTTTGATAGGGTTTTGGCGGATTGCAGACAGCAGCTTTTCTATCCTTTCCTATTTAGTTAGCTTGGGCCCCATCATTTGCTCAGCCTATCTTTCTATCTGTGTGAGTGTTTTTTCATCTTGCTTCACCGTCATTATATGTTGGGGGCTGCCTATTGCTTTGGGGTCTTCTCTGGGGCAGTTTAGATTTCCCTTTCTGTCTTTAGGCTATTTAGTTCTCCGGCTGTGATCGAGGGGTCTAGGGCACCGTAGGAACCCCCCACGGCTACTGCTAGTTGTTGTTGATAGGTTCAGGGGTCTGCAATCCGATAGCTGCCAACTTCCCTGGTTTTCTGGACTTAGCTAGTGTTTCTGTTTTTGCCTCCTACGGTGACTCATTCATAACAGTGGGGCATCCAAAATAACCCCCCTGCGGTAAATTGTTAGAGCGAGATTAGCTTGCTGTATATTTTTGTCACATGGTACCAGTGGTGGGATAACTAAGATAAGCCCCCACTGTGCCTGTGATAGCCGTGTGCTGGCAGTGCGTCGCATCCCTCCGTCCGCTGACCTACTTGGTTCAAGGTGTGAGCCAAGCAAGGTATGTGGCTGAGTTTTGAAAGGGCTATGGCTGCCACAAAATTACGGCCGTTATCACTGACCTACTGGTGCCAGTGGTGGGATCGTGACGTATTGGTGGCACAGGGTGCTGGTGCTGTCGTCACATACTGGTGGCGGTGGTGTGTTTTCGTTCTTCACACACCCATTCATAATTTATATTTGGTGCGATCCACAAGCCCTAACATTATCATAGCGCCAGGGTCTGGCTAGCATGACGGACAACCAGTGTCTGCAGAGATATTTCCAGCAGCTGGAGGGCAGGTTATCAGTTCTCGAGAGGTCAGCCTCAGCTGTGGATGTCACTGCAGTCGCTGTACAGGCAGCTGCAGAGGCTGTTACCCGCGCTTCCACGTCCATTCCTGCCCCGACTTTGTCCTGTCTCCCACTGCCTGATAAGTTCTCGGGTGACAGCACCTCCTGCAGGGGTTTTGTGAGCCAGTGCTCTATTCAGCTTGAGCTGCTGGCTATGAGATTCCCTTCAGAATGGGCTAAGGTGGGATTCACTATCTCCCTCCTGTCGGGCAGGGCTCTGGAATGAGCCACTCCACTGTGGGAGCGTGGGGACCACGTGATATAGAGTGCCTCCCAGTTCCTGGTCTCTCTAAAACAGGTCTTTCTGGGGCCATGGGTCACACATGATACCGTGCTTCTATTGTTGGCACTGGTATAGGGAACCTTCTTGGTCAGCCATTATGCCGTCCAGTTCCAGACACTGGCTTCCGAGTTGGAATGGCCAGACAAGGTGCTTATACCAGTGTTCTGGAGGGGTTTGGCGGAGCACGTCAAGGTCTCTCTGGCCACCAGGGAGGTTCCTGTTACTCTGGAGGAGCTTATTACCATCTCCACCCGCATAGACCTCCGTTTCACGGAGCTCAGGTTGGAGCATTCCCAGTCCAGATCGAGGGTTAGATTGGCTCCCACCTTCTCTAAACCTCTGGAACCTACCGAATGGGTGATCGAGCCTCCTGAGGCCATGGAGGTGTCTCGCACAGGCTACAAGTCCCGCTCGGTGCGCACCCCTGTGCTCTGTTTCCAGTGTTGACAGCCTGGTCACTTGGCTAACAGGTGCCCACAGCGGTCGGGAAATGCCCGCGTCTAGTGGTAATTGGAGGAGGCCAACTAGACACAGGAACTTTTTCCTCCAAGCTGTCCTTTAAAGGGACGCTAGAGTTTGGTCCTTCTACCTTAGTGGTAGAGGTTTGCGTGGACTCCGGGGCAGAAGGCAATTTTATGTCTTCAGCCTTCGCCCAACGGCACGCAATCTCCTTACTTCTGTTACCTCACCCAGTTACCATCAGGGTGGTGAATGGCTCGACCCTACCCTCACAAATTACACATCAGACTGCTCCCCTTAGGCTCTTGCTGGCTCCTTCCAACCACGAGACCTTGTCTCTCCTGATTATGCAGAGGGGATCGATCAGGTTCCCTTAGGAGTTCCCTGGTTGCGTTGCCACTCTCCTCACATAGAGTGGTCCTCGGGGAGAATTCTAGGTTGGAGCAAGTCCTGTGAGGGTAGATGCGTGAGGGAGTGCATACAGGTAGCTTCCACTGAGGTCCCCACGGATCTTTCCTCGCTCCCTGAGCACTATCGGCAGTACGCGGATGTATTCTCCAAAAAGGCGGCGGAGACTCTTCCGCCGCATCGCACCCAAGACTGTCCTATAGACCTCTTGCTGGGTGCGGAGCCTCCTCAGGGTCACGTGTACCCCCTGTCTCTCCCGGAGATGGAGGCCATGTCACAATATATCAGAGAGAATCTGGCAAGATGGCAAGAGGGTTTATAAGGAAGTCGGTGTCACCAGCAGGGGCGGCATTCTTCTTCGTGCAGAAGAATAATGGAGAATTTCGTCCTTGTCTTGATTACAGGGGTCATAACGTCATAACCGCTAAGAACAAATACCCTCTGCCCCTGATATCCGAGCTGTTCGATAGGTTGCGTGGAGCGAGGATTTTCTCCAAATTAGATCTACGAGGGGCCTATAACCTGATACGTATTCGTGCGGGGGATGAATGGAAGACGGCCTTTAACACCAGGGATGGCCACTATGAGTATCTAGTCATGCCCTTTGGCCTCTGTAATGCCCCAGCCGTCTTCCAAGACTTTGTAAATGATGTCTTCCGAGATATGCTCTCCACCTCGGTGGTGGTCTATCTGGACGACATCCTTGTATTCTCTCCAGATTTGGACTCCCACCGGAGAGACGTTTGCAAGGTCTTCGACCGCTTGAGAGCGAACTCCCTCTATGCCAAGTTGGAGAAGTGCCAGTTTGAGCAGGAGTCCTTGCCTTTCCTGGGCTACATCATCTCGGCCCAGGGTTTTCCTATGGATCCTGTCAAATTGCAGGCGGTGATGGACTGGAAAGAAACCCACTCCCTTAAGGCGGTGTAGCACTTTTTGGGGTTCGTTAACTATTAGCGCCAGTTCATTCCTCACTTCTCCACCTTGGTGGCTCCCTTGGTCGCCCTCACCAAAAAGGGAGCCAATCCTAAAGTTTGGCCAGAACAGGTCTCCGAGGTCTTCTCTGTTATGAATGAGTCACCGTAGGAGGCAAAAACAGAAATGCTAGCTAAGTCCAGAAAACCAGAGAAGTTGGCAGCTATCGGATTGCAGACCCCTGAACCTAGCAACAACAATTAGCAGTAGCCGTGGGGGGTTCCTACGATGCCCTAGACCCCTCGATCACAGCCGGAGAACTGCCTAGCCTAAAGACAGAAAGGGAAATCTAAACTGCCCCAGAGCAGACCCCAAAGCAATAGGCAGCCCCCAACATATAATGACGGTGAAGCAAGAAGAAAAAACACTAACACAGATAGAAAGATAGACTGAGCAAATGATGGGGCCCAAGCTAACTAGATAGGACAGGATAGGAAAGCTGCTGTCTGCAATCCGCAAAAAACCCTATAAAAATAAGAGCCAACAGACTGACAGGGAAAAAGGTGCTGAAGACGCTAGGCTTCAAAAAGACTATGTCAGTACTCAGGTATTTTCTGAAGACAGTGCAAACCGACAAAAAAGGAATTCAGCTCACCCCAGCAGGGAATGGCAGAATCCAGAAAAGCAAGGCAAACTAAAACCAAAACACAAATGCAAAAAGGCAAAGCAGAAAACTTAGCTTTTGAGGAGCAGGAATCAGACTGGTCTCCTAGAATTCTACAGAGAAATCACCAGCGAGGCAGAAGGGCGTCGGCTGCCTTATATCCAGTCAGAGATCCCCGTCGCCCAGTCATCCTCTCCCAGCTCAGGTGCTTGGTAATCAGCCTCACTACCTTCCTTCACCAGAAGAGGGAGTTCATCTGACCTCAATGGTGAAGGGGAAAATGAACTCATAACACTTCTCCTCCATCAAGATCCATTTTGCTGGTGCTCCCATCCTCCATCGTCCCAATGTGGATAAACCATTTATCCTGGAGGTGGATGCCTCGTCCGTCGGTGCCGGAGCGGTCCTTTATCAAAAGGATGCTCAAGGTCGAAAGCACCCCTGCTTCTTTTTCTCTAAGACCTTTTCACCGGCGGAGAGGAACTATTCCATCGGGAACGGGGAGTTGCTGGCAATGAAGTTGGCCTTTTCTGAGTGGAGACACCTCCTGGAGGGAGCGCGGTTTCCCTTCCAGGTGTACACCGATCATAAAAACCTGGTATATCTCCAAATGGCCCAGTGGCTGAATTCTCGCCAGGCCAGATGGTCGCTGTTTTTCTCCCGATTCCGTTTCACCCTTCATTATCTGTCCGGTGAGAGGAACGTCCGGGCCGATACTCTCTCTCGCTCCATGGTGTCGTTGGAGGAGGAGGAGGCTGAGCCTCGGCTAATCGTCCCATCCGAGAGCTTGAGGACTGTGGCTCTGGTCGCTCTTGAAACAGTGCCCCCGGGCAATACCTTTTTCCCTGCCCGTCTGCGACCAGAAGTTCTCTATTGGGCCCATGCGTCCAGGGTGGGAGGCCACTTTGGGACTAAGCAGACCACCGAACTCTTGGCGAGGACATATTGGTGGCCGCATATGGCCCGGGACGTGGGAGATTACATTCAGGCATGCGTCTCCTGCACCCAGAACAGGCCTTCTCGTCAGAGGCCTGCCGGGCTACTTTACCCCCTGCCGGTGGCAGACAGACCTTGAGAGATGGTCAGCGTGGACTTTGTGGTCGGTCTGCTCAAGTCCAGTGGCAGCATGGTCATCTGGGTTGTCACTGATCACTTTTGTAAAATGGTGAACTTGGTGCCACTCTTGCGGCTACCTTCTGCACGGGGCCTGGCATCGTTGTTCATAAAACACGTATTTCGCTTGCATGGTATGCCAGACAAGATAGTCAGCGACTGGGGTCCCCAGTTCGTGTCTCGGTTTTGGAGGGAGCTCTGCAGTCTGCTCAGTATTGAGCTAAATCTCTCTTCGGCCTATCACCCCGAGACGAACGGGTTGGTTGAGAGAGCTAACCAGACCCTGGTCACATACCTGTGACATTTTGTCTCGGCCAGGCAGGATGACTGGGCATCCTTGCTACCATGGGTGGAATTTGCCTTGAACAATGCAGTGGCCGATCCTACAGGTCAGACTCCGTTCCTCCTAAACTACGGCCAGCATCCGCGTGTCCCTGTTCCGATGCCCGTGTCGTCCACTGATTCCAGGGTGGCAGACAGGGCGGTGGAAGCTCGTGACATTTGGGACCACACTCAGGTTGCCATCCGGGCCTCTAAGGAGAGAATGAGGGCATCCGCCGACACGCACCAGCACCCTGATCCAACTTTTGCTCCTGGTGACTTAGTGTGGCTTTCCGCCTGTAATATCAGGCTGCGGGTCGAGTCCAACCAAGTTTGGACCTCGCTACATTGGCCCCTTCAAGGTCTTTGAGCAGATCAATCCAGTGGTCTACCGCCTGGCCCTTCCACCACACCTGGCTATCTCTGACACCTTCCACGTGTCCCTCCTTAAACCTGTTCAAATGTCCCGGTTCTTCGAGCCATCTGCCGGGACATCAGACCTGTCTTCGGACGAGTTTGAGGTCAATGCCATCATGGGATGCAGGGTGGTGCGTGGTAAAAAGTTTTATTTGGTGGACTGGAAGGGTCATGGTCCAGAGGCTCAGACCTGGGAGCCAGTGGAGAACATCCATGCTCCACTCCTTATTGCGGCATTTGAGCATAGCGAGGCTCAGAGAGGAGGGGGCCCTAGGAGGGGGGTAATGTTAGGTGTCGGGTTCTTGCCGCGGCACAGCAGGAATCCTGAGCTTTGCCTTCGGTGGTCTCCCATTCCTCTCCAGCTGCAGTGGAGTCTGCTCAGCAGACTCGTCAATCCCTGGGCTCTACTCACACCAGCATTGTGGGTTTGGTTGCTGCTGCCACCTCTTGTCCAGCTGTAGCAACACATGCTGGTCAGCAGCGTACTTCTTCAGGGACAAAGTCCTCCTTTAGGTCCACTGAGCATGCCCATGGGACGATCTCTCATTGGAGATCGGAGGTCACATGTTCAGTTCCTTCTCCAGCTCAGATTAGACCATCTGGAAGGTCCCGGAAGGACGCTGCTATAAAAGGTTCCCATGGTCGCCCCGCCATGCGCTATGATAGACATTAGTTCTTATGCTTATAGTGGTGTGTGATGATGGATGTATGAGACAGATGAATGACTCATTAAGAAACCACTTCCCTATGATACTCGTGGCAGTATGGTTTAGAGGCTAGAGTCAGCACTTAGTACTGGCACTGTCTAGCGCCGCAGTGCATTCAGCTCTCTCATCCGTCAGCGCCAGTGGGCGCCAGTCAGTACACGCTCAGAGCGGTAAGCTAATGCTTGCTGCACCAAGTGACATTTAACAGGGTACAGCATTCTTGAGGGAACTTTCCCTGGCTCCGCAGTAGCGGTTCCAGGCTCTAGCGGGTCTAGGGGGCACGCTTCTCGTGTCTCAGAAGCAGTGTCCTGTGACCTCATGCTAGCGCTCCTCTAGCCGTAGCCTGTGAGGTTTAACAGGCTTCGGCATAGGTTTCTGCGGACTCTGTGCAGTAACAGAGCCCGTTTCCTATCACACCGGCTTAGTGGTCACCACCGGTGTCAAGCGAGCACTTTACTACTCGCTGTCCATTGTTGTATAGCAGCAGTATACCATCTCTGCACGGTGGACCCCGGGTTGTGATCGCACCCTTTCATAATTTATATTTGGTGCGATCCACAAGCCCTAACAAGAACTCATAGTGAAGTTCTCCTGAAACCGGGATTGGAGCTCCCCCTTCTGGTCTGGAGTCAAGAAAAGAGTTGGATGTAAGTGTTATCTGGTTAGGGAACCCCTCCTTGATTCCAGGCATGTCATCACCCCCTGTGAGGGAGGCAATGCCACTGTGGCAACCGGACTTATACGATGGACTACTTGCTAGAGATGGTGTGCACCTTACGAAGACTGGAAAGCATGTATTTGGAAGTCGCCTTGCTACACTTGTAAGGAGAGCTTTAAACTAGAACAACATGGGAAGGGAAGCAAAAGACCAGAAAAAGCCATACACCTGACAAAAGCTATTGAGAACTCTGCTATTAGAAGTGGAAAGGAAGAACAAAGACAAAAGAATCTAATTAATAAAAATATTGGAGAAAGAGAAAACAATCACAAACTAAAATGTTTCTATACCAATGCACAAAGCATGGGCAACAAACAAGGAGAATTGGAACTACTAGCACAGGAAAAGAAATATGATGTCACTGGAATCACTGAAACTTGGTGGGACGATACACATGATTGGAATACAAGACTAGAAGGATACAACTTATTTGCAAGAAACAGACTTGATAAACGAGGAGGAGGTGTCGCATTGTATGTTAGAAACGCGTATATCTGCACAGAGATTGAAGCTTCAGAGACTGGGAGTTCTGTGGAAACTGTTTGGGTAAGAATACAAGGACAGAACAATGGAAAGGACACCATTGTAGGCATTTACTACAGGCCGCCTGTGCAAGCTGAAGATATGGATGAACTCTTTATGCATCAAATGGCCAAGTTCTCCAAAAAATATGACATAGTGGTCATGGGAGATTTTAACTATCCAGACATTTGTTGGGAATCTCTCTCAGGCAAAACTAACAGGTCAAGGAAATTCTTATCCTCTCTTGCTGACAATTTTATCTTCCAAAAGGTAGGGGAGAAAACAAGGGGAACTGCTACCTTGGATCTAATCCTTATAAACAGGGAGGAAATGGTTGAGGAGGTAAAAGTGGCTGGGACCCTAGGAGGTAGCGACCATGCTATTTTAGAATTTTGGATAACTAGAGGCGGAAGACCTGTGAAGACTCAGACTTCAAGGTTAGATTTCAGAAAGGCAGATTTTAAGGGATTCAGAAAGAGAATTGGAGGGATCCAATGGCTGGATATCCTTAAAGACAAAAATGTCCAGGAAGGATGGGAAATCTTGAAAAATGAAATTCTCAAAGCACAGTTGTTAACAATTCCGAAAAGAGGGAAGAATAGGAAGCATTTAAGGAAACCAGGATGGATGAACACAGAGCTTAAGCACATGCTAAAAAGGAAGAAAAAAATGTTTATAAAATGGAAAGAGGGAGGCATATCTAAAGAAGAATATAATGCTGTCTGCAGAACCTGCAGGGCACAAATCAGATTAGCTAAAGCTGAAAATGAATTGAGGCTTGCAAGAGATGTCAAAAGCAATAATAAAGGATTTTGGGGATATGTCAAAAGTAAAAGAAAAGTCAAAGATGCTATAGGATTTTTACAGGATGAAAATGATGAAATGGTAAGACAGGATGTTGAGAAGGCTGAAGTTTTAAACTCCTATTTTGCATCTGTTTTCTCTCAGAAAGGAAATGTAACATCAACTGTTATTCACTGTTCTATTAAGGGAATAGAAGAATCCAGGATATCTATAAACAGAAAGATAGTGAGGAAACACTTAGCTAAACTAAATGAATTCAAGTCTCCAGGTCCAGATGAATTACACCCCAGAGTACTGAAGGAGATAGCGGAAGACATTTTTGAACCCCTCTCCATAATCTTTGAAAATTCTTGGAGAACAGGAGAAGTGCCAGAAGACTGGAGAAGAGCAAATGTTGTTCCTATCTTCAAAAAGGGGAAGAAGGTGGACCCAGGCAACTATAGGCCGGTGAGTCTGACTTCTATACCAGGAAAGATCTTTGAACAAATTATTAAACAACATGTATGTCAGTACCTGGATGAAAATGAAGTGATTAAACAGAGTCAGCATGGGTTTGTAACTAATAAGTCATGTCAGACTAACTTAATTTCCTTCTATGACGGAATCACTGATTGGGTGGATCAAGGAAATGCTGTAGATATAGTATATCTTGACTTCAGCAAAGCATTTGACAAAGTCTCTCATACAATCCTTATTGAAAAAATGACTAAGTATGGAATGGACAAGGCAACTGTTAGGTGGATTCATAACTGGCTTAGTGATCGGACCCAAAGAGTGGTCGTAAATGGCTGCACATCCAGTTGGAAGAATGTCTCAAGTGGGGTACCACAGGGCTCTGTCCTGGGCCCTGCATTGTTCAACATCTTTATCAACGATTTAGATGAAGGAATTGAGGGTAAACTGATTAAATTTGCTGATGACACAAAGCTAGGAGGGATAGCTAATATTAGAGAAGAGAGAGAGAAGATCCAAAAAGATGTAAATAAACTGGAGAAGTGGCAGCAACTAACAAAATGGTTTTTAACAGGGAGAAATGCAAAGTACTACATCTGGGCAATAAAAATGAAAAAAGCATATACAGAATGTGAGGAATAGGGCTAAGTGACAGCACATGTGAAAAAGACTTGTGTATACTAATAGATCACAGACTGAATATGAGTCAACAGTGTGATGCAGCAGCAAAAAAGGCAAATGCAATTCTAGGATGTATTAACAGAAGCATACAGTCTAGATCACGTGAAGTCATTATTTCCCTCTACTCCTCTTTGGTCAAACCTCATCTGGAATATTGTGTCCAGTATTGGGCTCCACATTTTAAAAAAGACATCAACAAACTGGAGCAAGTTCAGAAAAGAGCGACCAGAATGGTGACCGGTCTGCAAACCCTGTCTTATGAAGAAAGGTTGCAGGATTTGGGAATGTTTAGTTTGCAAAAGAGAAGACTGAGAGAAGACTTAATAGCTGTCTACAAATATCTAAAGGGCTGTCACATTGTAGAAGGATCAACTTTATTCTCATTTGCAAAAGGAAAAACTAGAAGCAATGGGATGAAACTGAATGGGAGGAGACACAGATTAGATATTAGAAAAAACTTTTTGACAGTTAGAGTGATCAATGAGTGGAACAGGCTGCCACGAGAAGTGGTGAGTTCTCCTTCAATGGAAGTCTTCAAACAGAGGCTGGACAGACACCTGACTGGGATGATTTAGCGAATCCTGCTTTGAGCAGGGGGTTGGACCAGATGGCCCAGGAGGTCCCTTCCAACTCTACGATTCTATGATTCTATGAGTCAGCCCTTCGGTTAATTACTACCCAAATTCTCAACCCTTAGGCTGTGTGCCCACGCTAGCGTTTTTTTTCATGTTTTTTAAGCATTTTTACCGGCAAAAATGCTTAAAAATTGCTTAAAAGAAGCATCCCATTCATTTTAATGCATTTTGCACTTTTTGTGCATATTGATGTGTTTTTTTCCGTGAAAATAACGCTTCACGGTAAAAAACGCAGCATGCTCTCTAATTTTGCGGAAAAGTCTGCATTTTTAGATATTTTCTTTGTGTCTGGGGATGCGCGGGAAAAAAGCATCAAAAACGCGCATTTTGTGTGTAAAAAATGCACAAAAAATGAGTGGAAAAAAACGCGCGTTTTCTGGGAAGGAGTCCGGTTTTCATGCAGAAATTTTCTGCATACGTAGGCACATAGCCTTAAAGTAAATAACCATATAATGCTAAAGGACAATGCATCCAGAAAAACCCTCATGTTGATACATTAATACAAAAATATAAAAGTTATGGCTCTTGGAAAAAGGGTAGAAAAAAAAACATTCTAAGAGCATTAAAAGAAAAAAAATCTCCAGGTAATAAAGGAGTTAAATTACATTGATGTGATATATAGGCATAAAACATTGGTGATGGAAGCCAAAATGGCAGCAAGTAACTTCCCTGCTTCAGAACTCTCCACTTAATAACAAGATTTTCCTAGATGTCAATACATTTACCAAGGGTCTAATATTACAGCTATGACCCTCTTCACCTTCAATTTTTCAAAAGAAATGAATGTAATTCAAAACTTGACTTTTCTTTTTCATTCCTGTCTCCATTGCAGTTTATAGATGTCAGTTTAAATTTGTTTGATGTTTGAGGGTTAAAGGGGTATTTCCGTCTCCAAGATCCTTTCCCAATACATAGTAGGTGTAATAATAATAATATTAGCAAATGCCTTCAATTAGAAATGTACACTGCTTAAAAAATAAACAGAACGCTAAAATACCACATTCTAGATATCACTGAATGAAATATTCCAATTGCAAATCTTTATTCATTACATAGTGAAATGCGTAATAACCATGTACTGTATATCTAAGCTACTGCAATGCCCTGCACATGGGGTAAGTGACATAGCGTATACTACACTGCTAAAAAAAATAAATGGAACACTAAAATCCCACATCCTAGAATGAAATATTTCAGTTGCAAATCTTTATTCATTACATAGTGGAATGTGTTGAGAACAATAAAAAATAAAAGTGATCAATGGAAATCAAAATTAATATCCCATGGGCGTCTGGATTTGGAATAATACTCAAAATCAAAGTGGAAAATCAAATTGCGGGCTGATCCAACTTCAGTGGAAATACCTCAAGACAAGGAAATAATGCTCAGTAGTGTGTGTGGCCTCCACGTGCCTTTATGACCTCCCTACAATGCCTGGGCATGGTCCTGATGAGGAGGCAGATGTTCTCCTGAGGATCTCATCCCAGACCTTGGCATTGGTGGGGTCGATGGAAGAGACATGATGTCCCAAATGTGCTTGATTGGATTGAGGTCTGGTGAATGGGCAGGCAGTTCATAGCATCAATGCCTTCATCATGCAGGAACTGCTGACAAATCAGCCTCATGAGGTCTAGCATTGCCATGCATGAGAAGGAACCCAGGGACCACTGCACCTGCATATGGTCTTACAATGGGTCTGAGGATCTCATCCCAGTACCCAATGGTCAGAGTACATTTGGCTAGCACATGGAGGGTTGTGCGGCCCTCTAAAGAAATGCCTCCTCACAATACTGACCCTCTGCCAAACCGGTCATGCTGGAGGATGTTGCAAGCAGCATTATGTTCTCTACATTGTCTCCAGACTCTGTCGTGTTTGTCACATGTGTTCAGTGTGAACCTGCTCTCATCATGAAGAGCACAGTGTGCCAATGTTGAATAGTCCAATCTTGGTCTTCTCTCGCAAATGCCAATCACCCTGCACGGTGTTGGGCTGTAAGCTTAACACCCACTTGTGGACGTCATGCCCTCATACCACCCTTATGGAATCTGTTTCTGACAGTTTGAGAAAACACATGGATGTTAGTGGCCTGCTGGAGGTCATAGAATCATAGAATCATAGAATCATAGAGTTGGAAGGGACCTCCTGGGCCATCTGGTCCAACCCCCTGCTCAAAGCAGGATTCGCTAAATCATCCCAGTCAGATGTCTGTCCAGCCTCTGTTTGAAGACTTCCATTGAAGGAGAACTCACCACTTCTCGTGGCAGCCTGTTCCACTCATTGATCACTCTAACTGTCAAAAAGTTTTTTCTAATATCTAATCTGTGTCTCCTCCCATTCAGTTTCATCCCATTGCTTCTAGTCTTTCCTTGTGCAAATGAGAATAACGATGATCCTTCTACAATGTGACAGCCCTTTAGATATTTGTAGACCACTATTAAGTCTCCTCTCAGTCTTCTCTTTTGCAAACTAAACATTCCCAAATCCTGCAACCTTTCCTCATAAGACAGGTCTTTTTTAAAATGTGGTGCCCAAAACTGGACACAATATTCCAGATGAGGTCTGACCAAAGAGGAGTAGAGGGAAATAATGACTTCACGTGATCTAGACTGTATGCTTCTGTTAATACATCCTAGAATTGCATTTGCCTTTTTTGCTGCTGCATCACACTGTTGACTCATATTCAGTCTGTGATCTATTAGTATACCCAAGTCTTTTTCACATGTGCTGTCACTTAGCCCTATTCCTCCCATTCTATATATGCTTTTTTCATTTTTATTGCCCAGATGTAGTACTTTGCATATTTCCCTGTTAAAAACCATTCTGTTAGTTGCTGCCCACTTCTCCAGTTTATTTAAATCTTTTTGAATCCTCTCTCTCTCTTCTCTAGTATTAGCTATCCCTCCTAGCTTTGTGTCATCAGCAAATTTAATCAGTTTACCCTCAATTCCTTCATCTAAATCGTTGATAAAGATGTTGAACAATACAGGGCCCAGGACAGAGCCCTGTGGTACCCCACTTGAGACATTCTTCCAACTGGATGTGCAGCCATTTACGACCACTCTTTGGGTCCGATCACTAAGCCAGTTATGAATCCACCTAACAGTTGCCTTGTCCATTCCATACTTAGTCATTTTTTCAATAAGGATTGTATGAGAGACTTTGTCAAATGCTTTGCTGAAGTCAAGATATACTATATCTACAGCATTTCCTTGATCCACCCAATCAGTGATACCGTCATAGAAGGAAATTAAGTTAGTCTGACATGACTTATTAGTTACAAACCCATGCTGACTCTGTTTGATCACTTCATTCTTATCCAGGTATTGACATACATGTTGTTTAATAATTTGTTCAAAGATCTTTCCTGGTATAGAAGTCAGGCTCACCGGCCTATAGTTGCCTGGGTCCACCTTCTTCCCCTTTTTGAAGATAGGAACAACATTTGCTCTTCTCCAGTCTTCTGGCACTTCTCCTGTTCTCCAAGAATTTTCAAAGATTATGGAGAGGGGTTCAAAAATTTCTTCTGCTATCTCCTTCAGTACTCTGGGGTGTAATTCATCTGGACCTGGAGACTTGAATTCATTTAGGTTAGCTAAGTGTTTCCTCACTATCTTTCTGTTTATAGATATCCTGGATTCTTCTATTCCCTTAATAGGACAGTGAATAACAGTTGGTGTTACATTTCCTTTCTGAGAGAAAACAGATGCAAAATAGGAATTTAAAAATTCAGCCTTCTCAACATCCTGTCTTACCATTTCATCATTTTCATCCTGTAAAAATCCTATAGCATCTTTGACTTTTCTTTTACTTTTGACATATCCCCAAAATCCTTTATTATTGCTTTTGACATCTCTTGCAAGCCTCAATTCATTTTCAGCTTTAGCTAATCTGATTTGTGCCCTGCAGGTTCTGCAGACAGCATTATATTCTTCTTTAGATATGCCTCCCTCTTTCCATTTTATAAACATTTTTTTCTTCCTTTTTAGCATGTGCTTAAGTTCTGTGTTCATCCATCCTGGTTTCCTTAAATGCTTCCTGTTCTTCCCTCTTTTCGGAATTGTTAACAACTGTGCTTTGAGAATTTCATTTTTCAAGATTTCCCATCCTTCCTGGACATTTTTGTCTTTAAGGATATCCAGCCATTGGATCCCTCCAATTATCTTTCTGAATCCCTTAAAATCTGCCTTTCTGAAATCTAACCTTGACGTCTGAGTCTTCACAGGTCTTCCGCCTCTAGTTATCCAAAATTCTAAAATAGCATGGTCGCTACCTCCTAGGGTTCCAGCCACTTTTACCTCCTCAACCATTTCCTCCCTGTTTATAAGGATTAGATCCAAGTTAGCAGTTCCCCTTGCTTTCTCCCCTACCTTTTGGAAGATAAAGTTGTCAGCAAGAGAGGATAAGAATTTCCTTGACCTGTTAGTTTTGCCTGAGAGAGATTCCCAACAAATGTCTGGATAGTTGAAATCTCCCATGACAACTATGTCATATTATTTGGAGAACTTGGCCATTTGATGCATAAAGAGTTCATCCATATCTTCAGCTTGCACAGGCGGCCTGTAGTAAATGCCTACAATGGTGTCCTTTCCATTGTTCTGTCCTTGTATTCTTACCCAAACAGTTTCCACAGAACTCCCAGTCTCTGAAGCTTCAATCTCTGTGCAGATATACGCATTTCTAACATACAATGCGACACCTCCTCCTCGTTCATCAAGTCTGTTTCTTGCAAATAAGTTGTATCCTTCTAGTCTTGTATTCCAATCATGGTAATATGGTGCGATGGTATTTGTTCCTTGTATGTGATATTATTGGTCATTTTAAAAATTGAAAAATAAATAAAAATATACCTAAATTGTATTTGATCATTTAACAAATATTTACTAGGTTACAATAGAGTAGAGCTCGGCTGAAAGTGTCTTCCTTGTTGCGGTGGTGGCTTAAAAAATCTTTTGACAAAACAAGAGCTGCCGGCTATATGTGTGATCTGGTGATGGAAACTGTTAATGTGTGATCGGTCAGAAGTGGAGTTTTCCAAGAGAGAGCGGTGGGACTGTGAACAGTTTGAGGGGTGGAGCATGGGCTTAGTCTCAAGTGGGCCCCAAAAATTTTGACAGTATGGGGCCCTGAAATTCCTAGTGGCAGCACTGCTCTAGCAGTGCTCCTCCTGTTTGTCCTTGCACAAAGAAGGAGGTAGCGGTGCTGCTGCTGGGTTGTTGCCCTCTTACGGCTCCCTCCACGTCTCCTAGTGTACTGGTCTGTCTCCTGGTATCTGCTCCCTGCTCTGGACACTGTGCAGACAGACACAGCTACACTTCTTTCCACACCTCTCGTTGATGTGCCATCCTGTATGAACTGCACTACCTGAGCAACTTCTGTGGGTTGTGGACACCGCCTCCTGCTGCTGTATGTCTAGGGGTGAGAGCATTTACACTACTAAGCATCATTTCCTTGTCTTGTGGCATTTCCACTAAAGTTGGATCAACCCTGGGATACTCATTTAGATTTACATTGATCATTTTTATGTTTTTTTTATACATATACATTTTTATTAAGTTTTCAATAATAACAAAATATTAAGATAGGTAACATCAATCATGTCAAATAGACATAATAACTATTGCTATCACAGCACATGTAGTTGAAGTCTTAAGGCCCCGTCACACACAGCTGTGTGTGACGGGTATAAGCGACCGGCCCCCCTGCCAGGTATCGCTGATCGTGCTTGATCGGCCTGGGCCAATTTTCGATCACTGGTCTCCCGCTGGCCAGCACACATCGCTGCATGTGGCAGTGAGAGACCAGCGATCAGCGACACTGAATGCTGGTTTCTAATGTAAACAGCGGGTATCCAGGAGCCACGGCTCCTGGATACCCGCTGTTTACCTTGGAAACCGGCGCACACGTTGGCTTCCAAGGTAAATGTGGTGCCCCTGAGGGTTCAGTCGCCACAGAGGTACTGCACCTCTTCCTGAGGTGTGGTACCCCACCATTCAGGTAAGGTGGAGACTCCTGACCACGCTTCAACACCTGCATCCCACACCACATAGCAGTGTAGCAAAGCACCTTTGGTGTCTCCCTGCTTGGAACACGAAGCGTGCTGGGAGGAGGGTGGAGTTTAGTCTGCACCAAAAGAGCGGGAAGAGTTTAGGATTTAGTCAGTCTGACAGAGTCAGTGGAAAAGTGAAGATCCCCTGAGTGGGATGGATGAAGGAAGTGCTGCAGCCGACCTCAGTGACCTGGGTCCGCTGGCACAGGAAAGAGACATTGATAGAAAGCCTGACTCTCTCCATAAGAAGGAAGGATTAGTACGGAACGTAAGGAGAGGAGGCCTAAGGAGCAGGGTTAGAGCAGAACCCTTCCCAAGTTCACAGCGCAAGGCCAGGGTCCGGTCCCCGAGGTTGTATGGATACTTGAGGAATAGAAGTTGTCACCACTTTATTTCCACACAAGACTTGGGGGCACAACAGCAACGATAGTGAGCCGGGACTTGGTAGCAAGGAGTCCCTGAAGCAGGCTACAGCTGTCTGCCGTACAAGTAGAGTTCATAGGAACATCTGACAGGAGGAACTCCAGTGTAACTCAGTACTGAGAGTACTTCACTATAGGCGCACAAGGGAGACGTTCAGAAAAGGCACTTATGTTGGCAGAGTGTTGGAACGGAGTATTTCATCTTGCCTGGTGGTTGGCTGGGCCCCCGTCCTGGAGGACACAGCATGGATGCGGGCACCTGTATGCACAACAGACTGTGAGTAAAGCTTTGGAACTACATGCCCTGGTGTCCTCTGCTTATTCCTGCGCCAACCCACTCGGCACTGCTACATCTCTATGCCTGACACCACACCATATGCGTCTCCTCCCTATCTCTTCACCTACACTGCCCTGGGACTACAGCCCTACCTTTAGAGGGCCACACCATCATTGCTGCACCACACTATCTGTCCCAGAGGATCTGTCTGCAGCGTCTGCTTAACATCTTCATTGTCGAACACCACAGGTGGCGTCATGAATCATTCACTAATAAACTTTAATCATCATCCACACATTCAACATTCCCCTTTTACAATGGATGCCCAGGGCCACGGACCGGGTCACAGCTACCGTGACACTTCCCATTGAACTCCACCAGGCCCGGCTCCGAGTACCCCGCCTTCCCTGGCGAGACCCTGCGGGCGCTCCATAAATAGCGGGTATCCTGGAGTCGTGCGGCTCTTGGATACCTGATGTTTACCTCGGAAACCAGAGTGTACGCCGGTTTCCAAGGTAAACAGCGGGTATCCAAGAGCCGCAGCTCCTGGATACCCGATGTTTACATTAGAAACCACTGTCCAGCGTCGCTGGTCCTGATCACTGGAGGTGCTGTCTTGTGACAGCTCACCACCAGCGATCAGCCTAACAATGTCCCAGCGATCCCATCATGTCGGATAATTTGTGGGATCGCTGGGACATCGTTATGTGTAACGGGGCCTTTAGACTGAGAATGCTACTTTCCAGAAGTAACGAAGATAACCTTGATAATCTTATGCAACCTATGAAAGATAGCTGACAATACTATCAATAATACAAAAGCAAACAACAAAACAAAGAGGAAAAGGAATGGGATAGGAAAGGAAGAGGAAAAAAAGAGGGAGGGAAGCCTCCACCAGGTCGCCTCACATGTCCAAACCGGCGGTCTAGCTTGCCTCTCCTCCTATCAGCAAAACATCCAACCCCAATCACAACAAGAACATTCCTCTGGTAATTGAAGTGGACCTAGATTATTCTTAAGTTTTTCCATAAAATACCATCTAGTAGAGGAAAAAGGATTAGTTATTTTCTGCCTGTCATCTTTGCTACAAAATTTTCCAATAAAATGACTCCATTTCTTGAGAAATTTGCCTGCTTGTGTCTCATTATTTGTAAGTGCATCTCCTTGTTCAACGACCATGTAATGATGTAATTTGGCTATCAATTCTGACAACAGGGGGGTAGATGGATCGAGCCAGTGCCTAAGAATCAACTTTTTAGCTAAAATCAGTATAGTGTGTATTAGTATTCGGGGGGCCCTCCCTCTGCAACCCTCATCTCTCAAATCCCCCCAAATATGTAAAATCGCCATTGACAGAGACAGCGTTTTTACGTCGCTCCATATGTTGCCGAGCAATCCAGAAACTAAATCCCAGAATGGGACTATGTTACCAAAGGATGCTGGATGCACTACAATGTGACTAGTAACAATCACTAAAAATTACAAGGTGCCACCGGATGCATGGAAAAGATCCTGGAGAATATATGCAAAAAAGACCATGACATATAATCAGTGCACGCTTGTATATCCATAAGCGTATAATTTTATTAACATCACAAAAAGCACTCAAAGGTTAAAAACAATTAAAACCAACAATCCGTGCCCATGTCCACTTGGGGACAACTGTAAATTTTACTCTAAGTGCAAATGATACATATATACAAATTACATAGTCTGATAAGCACCTCTCAATTGAAAAATACCATATTGCTACGCATGAATACACAGAAATGGCTGTCGAGGGCATCCCCAAGGACAGCAACACACCAATTTAAGAGGGAACTATGTCTAGAAGAGCATTAAATGGCCCCCTACCCTGATTCTCAATAGCAGACAGAAAGCGGCTAAAGTAGCCGGAAAATATGTTGAAGGTATGAAATATAACTGCATGCAGGAGAATCCCCCAGAAAGTGTCCCAAGTGGGACAAAAGATAGCAGCACAAGAATATTATTCACTCCACGCAGCCCAAGACCACAAATAATGGAAGAAAACTTCCCATATAAGTAAAGGGTCCTGAATGGGACTACCAAAGTGAGGTGTCGCTTGAAAGTACCTCCCAATGGGGGGACGGGAAGTGGAGGAACAGAGCACAGGAGAGCCCCACGCGTATCGCTGCCGCACTGCAGCTTCGTCAGGGGAAGTAGGGATTCGCGCATAATGTGACCTATAAATAGCAGCTCAATCTGACCAGACATGACTCACTGGCATGTGGGCCCTACTGTGGAGGGCGGCGTCTTTCCTGATAACATTGCGCTGCTCGGGAACGCTAAGTGATGCAATCAGTCCAGCACCTGCCCAATAGCAGAGTGCAGGGTCTATTCCATACTGCGCAAGCGCAGGATAGACTAATTGATTGCCGAGGACAGCGCTAGTACGCTGACCACAGCTACCTGTTTGCCCACTGCGCATGCGCAGAGCGGTCAAGAAGGAGCTCAGTGAGCGGCACATGCTCAATACCGACAATCTGGGCAAAAAACAATGAGCGACAGTATCAATGATGCAGATCATCTGGCTTATGCCCATAATCGCAAGTTAACATCACCCCTGTTCAGGATGATCAAAATACATACAGGGCCGAATCAGCCACCTATACAAAAGTGTACAGCATGCTTAGTTTTTTTATTTTTTTTATATATTATTATTAATGGAGAAACCAGACAGATTGTGTCCAAATCGACACATGGGTAAAAGCGCATGCGCGATGTGCGGCCGCACAGAGATGGGAAAGAAATAGACCATCTATAAGGGTATCAATAAATTTTGAAAGCTCAAAAATACTGGTGTACTCGGGGGAGGGGCAAACCAGCTAACGTTACCCCGGACCAATTATAATAGAGGGCATATATCTGTATAGATGTATATTGAGAAAGAGGGGAGAGCATGTCAAACGCTAACCTCCAAACGTATGTGAAAAAATAGATGTGACCAATAGGACTGGTTCACAAGAAGCAGGTTGCATACAAGTATGACCTATGCATAATTAGGAGAAAATGGGGAATTATATATACAAATATGAATAAAGAGGCTAATAAACCACAGGAGGAAGGAAAAAATTATAGTAATAAATGGGAAAGGATAATGGAAAAAAATAAAATGAAAAAATGAAGAAAAGATGAGAAAATATAAAAAAAAAAACTGTAAATTGCTCCGTGCATGATTTTGATAATTTTTATGTTTTATTGTTCTCAACGCATTCTACTTTGTAATGAATAAAGATTTGTAACTGAAAAATTTAATTCTAAGATGTGGGATTTTTTGTGTTCCATTTATTTTTTTGGAGCAATGTAGTATAGTTCTTCTGATTCGCTATGTGGCTTACCCCATGTGCAGGGCATTGCAGTAGCTTAGATATACATGGCTATTACCATTAACAACTATCTGTCGCTATATGAGTGGTCGTAACTAGAGTTGAGCGAAACGGGTCGAAAAAATTCAAAAGTCGCCGACTTTCGCCAAAGTCGGGTTTCATGAAACGAAACCCGACCTTAGCGTGAGGTCGGCCACGAGGTCGGCGACTTTAGCGCCAAAGTCGCGTTTCAAAAGATGCTTTAGCGCCCTTTTTCAGCCAATCAGGAAGAACGGACACTGTGGGCAACGTGATGACATAGGCAGCGGTCACCGCCATCTTGGAGAAGGGCATGCAAGTGATTGGCTTGCTTTGTGGGGCATCACAGGGGGTATAAAAGGGCTGGGACGCCGACCGCCATGTTACTCATGCTGATCTCAGAATAGGGAGAGCTGCTGCTGCTGCTGATTCTGTAGGGAGAGTGTTAGGAAGGCAAAAAGAAAAAAAAACTGCTTGTGCTGATAGCGCTTTTCACTGCACTGTAGTTACTGTGCAGTGAAAGGTGAAGATTTTTGCTTTTGTGCAGCAGCGCTGGTGGTGATTAGCCTGCCTTTTAAGGCTAGCTGCATTGCTGTGTGCACACTGGTGTTCAAACTGTTTTTTTAAAAGCAATCCAAATTTTATTGTTTTGTCCTGGTGAGGTACTGAGCATTCATTTTTTTCACACACCGTACAGCAGTGTACGCTACTCACACAGTACCATGTAACGGCTGTTATCACGGCCAAATTGAAGCTATCTACAGTAAGTGTGTGACTCTGTAAGGAAAAGTCGAGGAGTTTGTTCGTTCTTACAGACCTACACCTTATAGTTTTGTCCGTTTTTCAAACAGTTTAGTATATTTGCTGTTTGATTACATTCAAAACTAGAGAGAGACAGCGTGTGTCAGTCCGTATACAAAAACACGGAGCTTGACAATTTTACATACACCGGACAGTGGTGTACGTGTACGCTCCTCTCACAGTACCGTGTAACAGCTGTTATCACGGCCAAATTGAAGCTATCTAAGTGTGTGACTCTGTAAGGAAAAGCCGAGGAGTTTGTCGGTTCTTACAGACCTACTCTCTAGGGAGATTCCAATTCTGCCCAATTCTATATACACCTTGTAGTTTGTCATACACTAGGCAATTTCTGCCTGTCACATTGCGGTGTAATATACACAGGGCCTGACAGAATCCAACTGTGTCCTGAAGTCTAGAGAGATTCAAATTCTCCCCAGTCCTCTATACACATTTCTTACACCATCCAGATTCTGCCTGTCACATTGCGGTGTAATATAAACAGGGCCTGACAGAATCCAACTGTGTCCTGAAGTCTAGAGAGATTCAAATTCTCCCCAGTCCTCTATACACCTTTATTACACCATCCAGAATCTGCCTGTCACATTGCGGTGTAATATAAACAGGGCCTGACAGAATCCAACTATGTCCTGAAGTCTAGAGATGCAAATTCTCCCCACTACTATATACACCTTGTACCTTTTTTTACAGTATCATATAGTTGGTGGTTTTTTGTGTACATTTTCCCCAAAAATGAGGAACTGTGGTGGAAGAGTCCGTGGAAGTGGACGGGGGTTGGCAGCTGGTAATGATCGTGTTGGTGTTGGTGGTGGATCTGCTGGTAGTGGCAAAAGCAAAAAAGCGCCTAATGCAGGAGGTGTTGAGCCTGCGTCATCGTCTGGCTCCACAAGGCCTCGAAGGCTCCTTTTTCTGGGAGTAGGTAAACCGCTTTTAAAGCCGGAGTTTCAAGAACAAGTTTTGGCTTACATTGCTGACTCAGCCTCCAGCTCTATCACCTCCTCTTCTGAAGTTTTAAAAAATAAAAGCACTGAGTCGTCATTGGAGGCTCATGGTCATGAACCACACCTTTCCTTGTGTCCTTCACCCCAACCAAAATTGAAGGATGCGGCAGGCCACACTACAGATTACTCCATGGAGCTGTTTTCACATACCATGCTGGGCTTATCAAGTCAACTCGTGAAGTACCCAGGCCAAGATGAATCTGACATGGAGTGCACTGATGCACAGCCACTGCTAGATTTATCTGCTGGTACATTCACTCAGAGCACTACATTGTCCTCGCAGTGTACTGAGCCAGAATCTGACCCTGATGAAACTCAGGTGCCCCTTCCCGCATACTATACCACCATACACAGTGACACAGAGGAAGGTGCACATGACATTGAAGAGGAGGTGATGGATGACCCAGTTGTTGACCCAGATTGGCATCCATTGGGGGAAGAGGGTGCCGTTGCCAATAGCTCAGAAGAGGAGGAGGAGCATCCGCAGCGGGCATCGACATCACAACAGCTGTTATCTGGTAGGCCCAGAGCAGTCCAAAAACAGGTTACAAAAACCAAAAGAATTGCAGGACAGCTTGGCCAGACGGTCAAAATAGCACGGCGTGCAAGGCCTCAAAATGTCTTCCATAGTAGGAAGAGTGCAGTGTGTCACTTTTTTGAACAAAATCCTAATGATCAGGCAAAGGTTATCTATAAAAAGAATGCAAAGACCTTTAGCCGAGGGAAAAATCTGAGAAATTTGAATACCAGTTGCATGCTAAGACATTTAACCACCATGCACTTGCAAGCGTGGACGGACTACCAAACCTCACGTACCACATGTGCAACTGCTCCCAAAGAAGGTAGTCAGCAACACTACATTGTTTCCCCCACTGTAAGCCCACCAGTTAGCACACCACCAGCAGCAAATGTTGAGTTGTCGTCGCAAGGGCAAATCAGTCAGGGAATCACACTGTTATTGCAACGAAAGACTGAATCTAGGCCATCAGAAAGAACACCAACTCCATCACCATCATCAACCCTCTCTCAGTCTGCCATGTCCACCACTAGTTCGACCATATGCAGCTCTCAAGTCCAGCTCACCATACCAGAGACTATGAGTAGGACAAGAAAGTACTCATCCTCTCATCCGCATACACTGGGTTTGAACGCCCACATTGCCAAACTAATCTCGTTAGAGATGATGCCCTATCGGTTGGTTGAAAGCGCAGCTTTCCGCGAACTCATGGCCTATGCAGTACCACGCAATGAAGTAACCCAGTCGCCACTTCTTTTCTCGCAAAGCCATCCCAGCCCTCCACCTTCATGTGAAAGACTGCATTGTACATGCACTCAAGCAATCAGTGAGTGGAAAGGTGCACCTCACAACTGATTCATGGTCCAGTAGACGTGGCCAGGGGCGTTACGTGTCCATCACTGCGCACTGGGTTAATGTGGTGGATGCAGGGTCCACAGGGGACAGTGGTGGTGGGACAGTGCTGCCTAGCCCATGGTATAGGAAACATTTGGCTGTAGGTGTTTGACCCTCCTCCTCCTCCTCCAGAAGCGAAAGCTCATCCACAGAGCGCAGTCGCACGAGCACTCCATCCGCAGCTGCCAGTGTTGCACACGAGGTGTGCCCCTATCGATCAGCTAGTGGAAAGCGTCAGCAGGCTGTGTTGAAGATGATGTGTTTGGGCGACAAACACACCGCGGAGGTACTGGCCGACTACTTTCAGTGACAAACTGAGTCATGGCTGGGCAGTCTACATCTTGAGGCAGGCAAGGTAGTTAGTGATAACGTCCGGAATTTTGTAGCAGCCATAGCCCTTTCAAAACTCAGAAACATACCTTGCTTGGCTCACACCTTGAACCTGGTGGTGCAGTGCTTCCTCAATAATTATCCGGAGTTAACAGGCCTGCTCCAGAAGGTCCGAAGACTGTGCTCGCACATCCGCCGGTCGCCGGTACACTCCAGTCGTATGCAGAAGCTGCAGCGATTGCTCCGCCTTCCCAAGCACCACCTAATTATCGACGTTGCAACAAGGTGGAACTCCACCCTGCACATGGTTGAGCGGCTGTGCGAACAGAGGCAGGCCACAATGCATTTGTGGGAGGATACACGGGCAGGCACTTTGAGGGCAGACATGGAGTTGACAGGTGTGTAGTGGTTGAAGCTGAAAGACCTCTGTAAAGTCCTTCAGTGTTTTGAGGAATGCACACAGCTGGTAAGCACAGACGACGCCATCATAAGCATGAGCATCCCACTTATGCGTCTGCTCATGCAAACTTTGACGCACATTAAGGAGCAGGCTTCAGCAGCCAAGGATGATAAGGAAGAGGAGGAGGGAAGCCTTGATGACAGTCAACCATTGTCTGCTCTGGGAACTCTCCTGGACGAGGTGGAGGAAGAAGAGGAAGAGGAGGAGGAGTATGATTATTTAGGGGAGGAGGATGCTTCTCGTTGGGCAAGAGAAAATGTTGGCGTGGCAAGGTCTGGAACAGGGTTTGTGCATGACTGGAGGGATGTGGATTTGCCAGAAAGTGCTCCTCCACAGAGCACTCGCAGTGCATCGTTGACATCGGGAACATTGGCCCACATGTCAGATTATGCCTTGCAGATCATAAAAAGGGACCTCCGCATTGCAAAAATGATGAACGATGACGACTACTGGTTGGCCAGCATCCTGGATCCACACTATAAAGGCAAATTCCAAAACATCATGCCACAGGAGAACCTTGACCAAATATTGGCTAACAAACAAGCAACTCTGGTAAACCGCCGGTTGGTTGAGGCATTCCCAGCACACAGCAGCGGTGATGGCTCTCACACGAGCCGTAGGGGCCGGGGGCAACTTGGAAGAGGTGTTGGTGGTGCACACATCAGAAGTGGCATTGGAAACAATGGTTTCATGACCGTGTTGTGGACTGATTTTTCAAGTCCCGCTCACACGACTGGTAATACTGCATCAATTGAAAGTGACAGTAGACAGCACTTGTCAACTATGGTTACAAACTTCTTCTCGTCCCATATCGATGTTCTCCCTCACAGGTCAATCCCATTTGACTATTGGGCCGCTAAACTGGACACCTGGCCTGAATTGCTACAATATGCCTTACAGGAGCTCGCTTGCCCAGCTGCAAGTGTGCTATCGGAAAGCGTCTTCAGTGCTGCTGGATCAATACTGACAGAAAAAAGGACCCGTCTCTCAACGCAAAATGTGGATGATCTAACCTTCATTAAAGTGAACCATGCATGGGTTTCCAAGGATTTTGTCACACCTTACCCTGATGACACATAGGTTGCCTGAAAAATGGCTTTCTTTGGTCCTCCTCTTCATGGGACTTGACCAATTTCGCCTTTAGCAGCAGGTGAATGTCCCACATCAACATATGTCATTTTGTAAACCTCCCTAACTGGGCTGCCTCCTCCCCCTATGACCGAGGTCACCACCTAGCGCATGCAACCGTGCAAGTGCCGTTGCCATGGACAGGTGGGTGGGTCGACTCTTGGGCGCGGGCACTGGCACAGGGTCCCTCATAGTGCAATCAAGTGTCTCTGTCGGTGGGGGTGCACACCCGCTGTCAGACACACCGCCGCACTATGAGGGGCCCAGTGCCAGTACCGACGCCCACGAGTGGGCCCCCCTTGCTTGGGCAGGGCCCCAGAATTTGCAATGTTTACCTCTCCCTGCTCCTCCGCTGTGTAGTCTGGGCTGTCAAATCCTTCACTGGGAGTGCCACTACAAATTTGGTGAACTGATAGAAGATGATGGTTAAGACGTAGCTATGCCCTGTCCCGCTGGCCGGGCTCTAGCTTCAGATGATCAATGGCTTCCATTTCTTATGGACGTCGACTCACAATATGAAGCAGTGGTGGTTTCTCATCACTTTTCACAGTTTTCCTACCCACAGATGTGTGACATTCCAGCGCACATTTTTAAATGTGCCCTCTCATGCCAATCCAATTGAATCGCCTACGGCCTGTGGCTTCTGTGTTTTGCACTCCAAAGTTACGTGACAGATCATGATAGGCAGTGAGCACCACGTTTACATCTCTTCCTTTGATCAAAATTATATGGATATGAGTAATGGCGATGGGATCAACGGTACCGCGATACAGCAACACTTTCTTCACAAAGAAAGGTTTTTGCTGTCTCCACACACTAATTAATTGAGGGTCAGCATCGCCTCTGAGAATTGTGACGGAAGTTTTTCCCATGAATAGTAATTCCTAGATTTCTGCAATCACTAGACTTTATGTCAGTAATTGGATGCATCTCATTTCCTATTGCGGAGAGTCTGGGCTGTCTTACTAAGACAGAAATTTATATGAAGGTAAAAAAATACCACCAAAAGTGTATACTGGTGTACGCTTCAAGTGCATTTCCTTTTTTCGACTTTTTTGATTGTTGTCTAATCCATACTGAGAACACGAGATTTTAAATGTTTAAACTATGCTATATAAACCTGCTATCCAGTGATAATGTACCCTTTCTCAACTTTATACAATCTGGTCAAATCCATACTGGACCTGAGAACGTCTGAGTCTGCCTCCTGATCTATAGACATATATTTTTAATGTGTAAACTATGCTATACATACCTTTTATCCAGTGATACGGTACCCTTTCTCAACTTTGTACAATCTGGTCTAATCCATACTGGGCCTGAGACCGTCTGAGTCTGCCTCCTGATATATAGACATAGGTTTTTAATGTGTAAACTATGCTACAGATATACGTGTTATCCGATGAAACTGTACCCTTTATCAACTTTCTAGGATCTTGTCGAATCCATACTGGGCCTGAGAACGGCTGCCGAGCTGTTAAGCAAGCTATAGCACCTGTGGTATGGACACGTAATTTTTTGCATTTTTTCAGGAATGCCGGTTAGGCCTAAATCAGGAACAGGAATTGCGGTTGACCTGCTCTTACTGGGAAATCATCGTTCACGGGGAATAATTGGAATCACAGACCCCCATCACTAATGGTGTTCTGCTGGTTATCTGCACCTGTAAGTGACAAAAGCTGGTCCTTTCAGTGTAGCACGTA
Source organism: Dendrobates tinctorius (assembly GCF_039654945.1). NCBI lineage: Eukaryota > Metazoa > Chordata > Amphibia > Anura > Dendrobatidae > Dendrobates > Dendrobates tinctorius. The sequence continues at coordinate 363,419 of NW_027362120.1, read as the reverse complement.
TGCAGCCCCGGACATGTAACGCCATGATAGACCATGATAGTGCCAGAGCCTCGAGTATCTCTCTAATAAGCTTGACGCGTACCGCGGGGGCATGCCGGAGTCTCGTTCGTTAACGGAATAAAGCTGACAAATTGCTAGCACAACTACAAACGGACATACCACACACCACACACACAATCGACAAAGCTTTCAATATGTGCATCTTTTCTTGAGGTGGCATGGTAGTGGTTTCCCGGGTGGAGTCCAATGAAGCCGCAGGCTCCACTCCTCGTGGTGCCCTTTTGGACATTCCTTTAAGGTTCAGCTTTGCAATCATACTGCCCCCGGAAAGCAAACACTTTTCCTTCATGGACGCTGTTTGGATGTTCGTGGGAATAACGCCGCCCGATCGCCAGTTGGCATAATTTATTGGTGGGAAGCCCGACGGTATATGATCGTGTTCGATTTCAGAATTTTTTTTTTTGGGTTTGTATTTTACATTTTTATTCCAGCCTTTCTTGACTTCATAAGGGCATGACAAGCCTATATCTGTGTCTCCTCCACCTCCTCCTTTTACTTCTCCACCTCTTTTCTAAATGTAGTTGCCCTTTTCCATATGTTAATTTTTGTCTTCTGAGCATTTTCTCGGCTTTGGGACATCTTTTAAGGTGTTTTGTAATTGTTTTCTATGTGTTTGTGTTTTCCTGCCATTGTTTTCAATGTGGTTCGACGAACATTCGACGAACTTGCCTCCCGTGCGATGAACCAAAACACTAGCATGGTGGCTCAACACTACTCATGATATATAGACGTACATTGTTAATGTTTAAACTATGCTATATATACCTGCTATCTGATAATACTGTACACTTTGTCTACTTTTTATATTCTTGTCTAATCCATACTGAGCCTGTGAGCGTCTCTGTGTGACTGATGGAATATATATGGAGATTGACAATTATCCTTTGACTGAATAGAGCTGTACGCTTCTGATACAGTGCCAAATATCTGATGTTATTTTGTGTCTATTTTGTGCTAAATTTTGAAGTTTGGTGGAAGAGGCCGCGGACGTGGGCGTGGGTGGGCCAGCTGGTGCTGATGGTGGTGGTGCATCTGCTGGTAGTGGCAAAAGCACAATAGCAGCTAAGGCAGGAGATGTTGAGCCTGCGTCATGGTCTGGCTCTGGAATGCCTGGAAGGCTACCTTTTCTGGGAGTAGGTTAACCGCTTTTAAAGCCGGAGCATGAGGAACTGGTTTTGGCTTACATTGCCGAAACAGACTCCAGCAAATATGCCCTCCTCTTCTGAAGTTTCAAAAAATGTAAGCACTGAGTCGACAAGTGCTGGCTCCTGGTCAGGAAGAACCCCTTTCTTTTCTCCTGCACCCCTACCCAAAGTGAATGATGCAGCAGGCCACACTTCACATTAGTCCATGTAGCTCTTTCTATCATACCATGCCTGGGTTATCAAGTCAAATCGTGAATTCCCCAGTCCAAGATGAATCTGACATGGAGTGTGGGTGGCCAGCCAGGGCAGTGGGGTTAATCGGTACCGGGCCGGTGTCTCACAGGGATGTGTCACGGTGGTGGTGACCAGTTCCGTGGCCCTGGGCGTCCATGCAAAGGGGTGAATTACGTTTATAGGTGAATGATATGTGACGCCACCTGTGGTTTCGGATTAGATTGACCAGCGCTGCAGTGTCGCTTCTCTGGGACAGATGTTGTGGTGCAGATAAGATGTAGAAGCCCTGCACAGGTAGGGCCGTAGTCGCAGGGCAGATGAAAGAGTTGGTAGATGGTGTGCAGTGCAGGATGTAGCAGAGCCGTGTGCCAGGCGCAGGAGAAAGATGACAGACACAGTCGTGCAGTTCCTTTACCTGTACTTGGTAAATGCCGTCCAGGACCCAGAGTACAGATGGAGAAGGAGTTGGTCAGCCTGGAAGCCAATTTGGAATTCTCTCTCTGCAGATAGGTAGCGTGGCATCCGTTCTAGCGCTTATCTGAGATACTCGCAGTGCTGAGTTCAATGAAGTTCCCCCTGTTGACTCTCTTTTGAAACTTTCTCATATGGCAGGCAGCCGTAGCCTTTTCGTTCTGGCTCCCACACGTCGCTGCTGAGGCCTCCGAGCCTTAGTTGGGTAGAGAACATTTACAACTGCTATTTCCTACGGTTTTGGCTGCAGGAACGTCAGTGTCCCTACAAACTCGGAGACCAGAATCCGGACCATGCTCTCCAGCTAGGAGTGAGCCTTAACTCTGCTCATCCTCCAGCTCCCCTTCTCACGTCCACACTAGTATTGAGCATTCCGATACTGCAAATATCGGGTATCGGCCGATATTCGCTGTATCGGAATTCCGATACCGAGTACCGATATTTTTTCAATATCGGATACCGGAATCGGAAGTCCCCATAATGCAATGAGCCACTGTTGTGGCTGTGATTGGCTGCTGAAATGATGTCATCATGATGTGCGGTCTGCGCGCATCATGATGCGCAGTCTGTGCCGACTACGGGGGGTCTGTGCCGAGTGTCGGGGGTCTGTGCCGGCTGCCATTGGTCTGTGCCGGCTGCCGGTGGTCTGTACGGGCCTCTCGGGGGTCTGTACAGGCCTTCGGGGGCCTGTGCCGGCTGCCGGTGGTCTGTACGGGGCTCTCTGGGGGCCTGTGCCGGCTGTCGGTGGTCTGTACGGGCCTCTCGGGGGTCTGTACAGGCCTGTCGGGGGCCTGTGCCGGCTGCCGGTGGTCTGTACGGGCCTCTCGGTGGCCTGTGCCGGCTGTCGGTGGTCTGTGCCGGCTGCCGGGGGCCTTTGCCGGCTGCCGGTGGTCTGTACGGGCCTCTAGGGGGTCTGTACAGGCCTGCCGTGGGCCTGTGCCGGCTGCCGGTGGTCTGTACGGGCCTCTCGGGGGCCTGTGCCGGCTGTCGGTGGTCTGTGCTGGCTGCCGGGGGCCTGTGCCGGCTGCCAGTGGTCTGTACGGGCCTCTCGGGGGCCTGTGCCGGCTGTCGTGGTCTGTGCTGGCTGCCGGGGGCCTGTGCCGGCTGCCGGTGGTCTGTACGGGCCTATCGGGGGCCTGTGCCGGCTGTCGGTGGTCTGTGCCGGCTGCCGGGGGCCTGTGCCGGTGGTCTGTGCGGGCCTGCCGGGGGTCTTGTGTGTGTGCAGGCATCGTCCGATGGGACTACAAGTCCCATCGGGCGATGCCTGCTACATTGACAGTGATTGACACATTAGCCAATGATGGGACAGTAGTAGTCCCATCATCCGGCTAATGTGTTGAATGTAAAAAAAAACAAAACATACATACTACATACATGCTACATATATACTACATTCATACAACATACATACATACTACACACTACATACATGCTACATATATACTACATTCATACAACATACATACATACTACATACATACTACATGTATACTACATTCATACAACATACATACTCGTACATACTACATACTACATACAGTTGTGGCCAAAAGTATTGACACCCCTGCAATTCTGTCAGATAATACTCAGTTTCTTCCTGAAAATGATTGCAAACACAAATTCTTTGGTATTATTATCTTCATTTAATTTGTCTTAAATGAAAAAACACAAAAAGAATTGTCCTAAAGCCAAATTGGATATAATTCCACACCAAACATAAAAAAGAGGGTGGACAAAAGTATTGGCACTGTTGGAAAAATTATGTGATGCTTCTCTAATTAGTGTAATTAACAGCACCTGTAACTTACCTGTGGCACCTAACAGGTGTTGGCAATAACTAAATCACACTTGCAGCCAGCTGACATGGATTAAAGTTGACTCAACCTCTGTCCTGTGTCCTTGTGTGTACCACATTGAGCATGGAGAAAAGAAAGAAGACCAAAGAACTGTCTGAGGACTTGAGAAACCAAATTGTGAGGAAGCATGAGCAATCTCAAGGCTACAAGTCCATCTCCAAAGACCTGAATGTTCCTGTGTCTACCGTGCGCAGTGTCATCAAGAAGTGTAAAGCCCATGGCACTGTGGCTAACCTCCCTAGATGTGGACGGAAAAGAAAAATTGACAAGAGATTTCAACACAAGATTGTGTGGATGTTGGATAAAGAACCTCGACTAGCATCCAAACAAGTTCAAGCTGCCCTGCAGTCCGAGGGTACAACAGTGTCAACCCGTACTATCCGTTGGCATCTGAATGAAAAGGGACTGTATGGTAGGAGACCCAGGAAGACCCCACTTCTTACCCCGAGACATAAAAAAGCCAGGCAGGAGTTTGCCAAAACTTACCTGAAAAAGCCTAAAACGTTTTGGAACAATGTTCTCTGGTCAGATGAGACAAAAGTAGAGCTTTTTGGGCAAAGGCATCAACATAGAGTTTACAAGAGAAAAAAGTGGCATTCAAAGAAAAAAACACGGTCCCTACAGTCAAACATGGCGGAGGATCCCTGATGTTTTGGGGTTGCTTTGCTGCCTCTGGCACTGGACTGCTTGACCGTGTGCATGGCATTATGAAGTCTGAAGTCTACCAACAAATTTTGCAGCATAATGTAGGGCCCAGTGTGAGAAAGCTGGGTCTCCCTCAGAGGTCATGGGTCTTCCAGCAGGACAATGACCCAAAACACACTTCAAAAAGCACTAGAATATGGTTTTAGAGAAAGCACTGGAGACTTCTAAGGTGGCCAGCAATGAGTCCAGACCTGAATCCCATAGAACACCTGTGGAGAGAGCTAAAAATGGCAGCTTGGAGAAGGCACCCTTCAAATATCAGGGACCTGGAGCAGTTTGTCAAAGAAGAATGGTCTAAAATTCCAGCAGAGCATTTTAATAAACTCATTGATGGTTACTGGAAACGGTTGGTCGCAGTTATTTTGGCTAAAGGTTGTGCAACCAAGTATTAGGCTGAGGGTGCCAATACTTTTGTCTGGTCCATTTTTGGAGTTTTGTGTGAAATGATCAATGTTTTGCTTTTTGCTTCATTCTCTTTTGTGTTTTTTCATTTAAGACAAATTAAATGAAGATAATAATACCAAAGAATTTGTGATTGCAATCATTTTCAGGAAGAAACTGAGTATTATCTGACAGAATTGCAGGGGAGTCAATACTTTTGGCCACAACTGTACATGCTACATATATACTACATTCATACAACATACATACATACTACATAATACATACATACTACATATATACTACATTCATACAACATACATATATACTACATACATACTTCATATATACTACATTCATACAACATCCCCGAAGCCAGTGTCATCTATGAAAAAATATGAAAATAACAAACAAGCCATATACTCCCTGATCCACAGAAATCCATGAGGGTCCAACGCCGATTTCCCGTGGAGAATAGCAGCATCAGCTGATGCGACCGCTCTCTAGGGGCTTCAATAATCCAATGACGGGAGGTAGGTATCCTTCCGCACTGTATTCCTCCGCCACTGTAAAAAAATAGTCCCTAGTCTCACTTTATGGCAAAAGCTGCAAGGGAACTTTCTCACACAGCAATGCCAAAAGTGAGACTAGGGACTATTTTTTTACAGTGGCGGAGGAATACAGTGCGGAAGGATACCTACTTCCCGTCATTGGATTATTGAAGCCCATAGAGAGCGGTCGCATCAGCTGATGCTGCTGTTCTCCACGGGAAATCGGCGTGGGACCCTCGTGGATTTCTGCGGATCAGGAAGTATATCGGTTGTTTGCTATTTTCTAATTTTTTATAGATGACACTGGCTTCGGGGATCAAAGTGACAAGTATTGGTGACTATGTACTCTATGTTATATGTACTGTATGTCTATGTATGTATTGCATGAATGTATTGTATGCAGTATGTATGTAGTATGTATGCAGTATGTAGTATGTATGTATGTATGTTGTATATCTGTAGCATGTTGTATGTATGTAGTATGTATGTTGTATGAATGTAGTATATATGTAGCATGTATGTAGCATGTAGTATGTATGTATGTTGTATGAATATAGTATACATTTAGTATGTATGTAGTATGCATGTATGTTGTATGAATGTAGTATATATGTAGCATGTATGTAGCATGTAGTATGCATGTATGTTGTATGAATATAGTATACATTTAGTATGTATGCAGTATATATGTATGTTGTATGAATGTAGTATATATGTAGCATGTATGTAGTATGTATGTATGTTGTATGAATGTAGTATATATGTAGTATGTATGTAGTATGTATGTATGTTGTATGAATGTAGTATATATGTAGCATGTATGTATGTTGTATGAATGTAGTATATATGTAGCATGTATGTAGTATGTATGTATGTTGTATGAATGTAGTATATATGTAGTATGTATGTAGTATGTTTTTGTTTTTTTTTTACATTCAACACATTAGCCGGATGATGGGACTACTTGTAGTCCCATCGCACGATGCCTGCACAGACACAAGACCCCCGGCAGGCCCGCACAGGCCCCCGGCAGCCGGCACAGACCACCGACAGCCGGCACAGGCCCCCGAGAGGCCCATACAGACCACCGGCAGCCGGCACAAGCCCCCGGCAGCCGGCACAGACCACCGACAGCCGGCACAGGCCCCCGACAGGCCTGTACAGACCCCCGAGAGGCCCGTACAGACCACCGGCAGCCGGCACAGGCCCCCTGACAGGCCTGTACAGACCCCCAAGAGGCCCGTACAGACCACCGGCAGCCGGCACAGGCCCCCAAATGTCGGCACAGACCCCCGAGAGGCCCGTACAGACCCTGCCCGCACACACAGACACACACAGTGTCTGCCAACGCACCGCCCAAACTCTTCCTCCCTCCCGAACAGGATGTACAAGGCAAGAAAGGGGTTCTTTTAATTCCGATATTTCTGTCACATTGACTTGAATGGGACTTCCGGTATCGGAATCGGTGATACCGATACTTTTTGGGGTATCGGGCCGATCCAATCCGTTCCGATATTTCTGAATATCGGATGGTATCGCTCAACACTAGTCCACACACTTCCCCTTCCCTTCACAGACTGCCCTAACTTACCTCCTCCCGACCACAGACAGCAGCTCCTCAGCAGTCAGGTTCAGAGGTCTCCCTGCTGGTCTGGAGTGGGAAATGTGTTCTGTGTTGGTTTAACTGCTAGAGAGATCCTTCGTTGCTCCCAAGCATGACATCACACTCCCTAGGAGGAAGGTTATGCCACTGTGGAGACCGTACTCCTGGGGGCGCCACAAGTGCACTGATGCCCAGCCACTGCTCGATGATTCTGCTGGTACATTGACTCAGACCACTACATTCCCCTCGCACTCTACACAGCCAGAATCTGACCCTGATGAAACTCAGGTTACCCTTCCCATATACTGTACCACCTTACACGGTGACAAAGAGGAAGGTGCAGATGAAAGTGCAGGTTCGGCCCACCCGCCGTCAGACACACCGCCGTACTATGAAGGGCCCTGTGCTAGTGCCGTCGCCATGAGTGGGCCCCCCTGCTTGCTCAGCATCACAGCACTTGCAAAGGTGAAATACTTACATCTCCCTGCTCCACCACCATGACGTCTTCCTCGTTTCCTGACAGTGATATTCTGATCAGAGAGCACAATGACATCACATCTGTATGCCCAGACTAGTACAGGGATTCCCTAGCGAGGAGACTTATTTGAGGAGACTTGTTTAATTGTTTTCAATGTTGGGACACCAATTTTTGGGGAGCACTATACTCTGGAGAATGATATATGGAGCCCACCCTACACTGGAGCATTCCAAAGGTGGACATCAGACACTGGAGCAGCATTTACAGGGCCCATTATACACTAGAGCATTAGAAATGGGGCCCATTATGTTTGGAGCATTATTTGGGCCCATAAGACAGTGGAGCTTCATCCATGGGGACCAACATATACTGTAGCATTATGTGGAGCTCATCATATACTGATTCAAACATTATATGGGACCAATGATTCCGTATGGAGAAATATATGGGCCTCATTACTCTGTATAGCGCACTATGCGGTGGCCATAATACTGTATGGAGTAAGATACTGTCCGTTTTTGGAGCTATTGGAGAATTTAAAATGGATATCAGTCATGAGATGTAAGAAGTGAAGTATTTTTCATTGTACTATACTGCTATTTCTCTGCCGTATCGGAGCATCATGAGTTGTGGTATGTGTTAAAGGGGCGCTCTTTGGCCCAGGGCACATGAAAACCTGGAGCCAGCCCTACCCCCCCACAAATTTAGCCAAATAACCCCCATTTTTCAGTGCGTAACTATTATTATGAAGTAAATTAAGGTTGAAATGCTTCAGTAATAAGAATTGATGTTTTTGGCATTCAAAAGGGCACTGTAGGTGTGTTTCCTGGCCTCCACTCCCTGCCGACTTTGCTTCCCCATTGACTTGCATTGGGTTTCGTGTTTCAGTCGGCCTTCGACTTTTCACAAAAATCGGCCGATTTCGTTCGACCCGACTTTTGCGAAAGTCGCTCATTTCTAGTCGTAACCACGGATACCTAAACTACTGGGAATGCCCTGCACATGGGGTAAGCAACATAACGAATCAGAAAACCCATACTACATTTCAGGATCATAGGTATTTGCTAATATTGTTATTATATTACGCCCAATACATATTGGGATAATACTGTATATTGGAGATGGTAATAACCCTTTTAAAGTCCATTTACTCTGCATGAGATGATCAGCATGAAACAACATTTAATAGCCTGTTTACATAGGCAGAATAGTCTTCAGATGTGCCTTGACTGAACAGCAATAGATCGTCCAGTGGGACATGCTCGGCAGCCCGTACCCTATTCACACAGGATTATGTGCTACCGATTATGTTCAAACCAAAAGATCATTTCACCCAAAGAAGGAATGCTTTTGGTGAGCAGCAGCCTGTGTAGACTGCACGCTACTGGGAACTCTTGTGTGCAATAATCGCGCAGTGTAAATGCGCATGTAGGGTTATGGCCAGGCCCGGATTGGTAATATGCCTAACCGGGCATTTTCCCGCTGGGCCGCTGTCATGTGGGCCGTGGGCGGCAGCGCCCGCTCATCTGGCCGCTTGCCAGCTGATGCGGCCACTGGCCTGGCTGTTGTTCCTGCCCCCGGCCCTCTGTGGGCACAGCGGTTATAGTTTCCAACCCTCCCGGGATTAAATTTCTATCCCGCACTGCAGGGAGATAAGCCGCCACGCCCCCCCATGCACCCCATCCTCGCCCTAGCATGAGACTCCCCCCTTGCAGCCACTCACAGCATCGCTTGCCTGCTCTCTTCTCTGTACACAGGAGCTGTGATGAGGTCACAGGAGGGGAGGAGTCAGGGATCACATGATCAGGAGCCTTTGTCCAGACCCCTGATCATGTGACCCATTGACTCCGCCCCTCCTGTGACCTCATCACAGGTCCTGTGTGCACAGTCCTGCCTCTTGGGGTCTGCAGGACTCTGCCGTGCTGGTTGCCGTGGTGCTGGATGAGGGAAGTATGTGTGGGGTCAGGAGGGGTTTACAGGGTAGATGTAGCAGAGCTGTGTGTGTATGAGGTGTGCGGAGTGGAACCGTGTGTGTATGAGGTGTACAGAGCGGAGCCGGATGTGTACGAGGTGTACGGAGAGGAGCCGTGTGTGTACGAGGTGAGCGGAGCCGCGCGTGTACGAGGTGTACGGAGCGGAGCCGCGTGTGTACGAGGTGTACGGACCGGTGCCGTGCGTGTACTTAGTGTATGGATTGGAGCCGCGTGTGTATGGGGTATACAGAGCGGAGCCGTGTGTGTACTTGGTGTACGGAGCGGAGCCGCATGTGTACGAGGTGTACTGAGAGGAGCCGCGTGTGTACGAGGTGTACGGAGTGGAGCCGCGTGTGTACGAGGTGTACGGAGCGGAGCCGCGTGTGTATGGGGTATACGGAGCGGAGCCGTGTGTGTACGGAGCGGAGCCGCTTGTATACGGGATGTACGGAGCGGAGCCAAGTGTGTACTTGGTGTACGGAGCAGAGCCGCATGTGTACGAGGTGTACTGAGAGGAGCCGCGTGTGTACGAGGTGTACGGAGTGGAGCCACGTGTGTACGAGGTGTACGGAGCGGAGCCGCGTGTGTATGGGGTATACGGAGCGGAGCCGTGTGTGTACAGAGCGGAGCCGCTTGTATACGGGATGTACGGAGCGGAGCCAAGTGTGTATGAGGCATACAAAGCAGGCTTTTCCCATGGACACAGGAGTATACGGCGGAGCCCCGAGGAGCATTTTAAAACTCACACATGACGTTCCACCGTAAGTGATGTGCTGGAAGCTGACCGGAAATTAGATAATTTCATGAGGAGATTGTGACGGAACTAGGAATGCTTCAGATCCATCACCATGTCCTCCGACAGCGCAGACAGCAGGATCGCCTTGGAATCGAGGATGCCGGCCATGTGAGCGGATCATGATATGTCCTGCATCAGGAGGCTCAGGTGGGTACTACAATGGGAGCCGGGCTGCTATAGTATCTTTATAGAATCTTTCTTTATTTCTTTCTCTCTTTTTCTTTCTTTCTCTGTTCTTTCTTTCTCATTCTCTGTTCTGTCTTTCCCTCAATTTCTTTCTCTCTCTCTGTTCTTTCTTTCTCTCTCTCTCTAATCTTTCTTTTTTCTTTCTCTCTCTCTGTTCTTTCTTTCCCCTCTTTCTTTCTTTTTCTTTTCTCTTTTTCTTTCTCTCTGTTCTTTCTTTCTTATATTACTTCTTTCTCTCTCTGTTCTTTCTCTGTCTCTCTCTGTTCTTTCTTTCCCCTCTTTCTTTCTCTCTCTGTTCTTTCTTATTTCTCTGTCTGTTCTTTCTTTCTCTCTCGCTCTCCTTTCTTTCTCTCTGTTTTCTTTTTCCTCTCTCTCTCTGTTTTCTCTCTTCCTTAGTGCCAGTCAGTATGCCCATAATGCCAGCCACTGTGCCCTCAGTACCAGTCAGTGTGATCAGCAGTGCTAAATGGGTGCGGTTGGATGTGGACATGGGTGTGACTAGTTGCCAAATGGATGTGGCAGGGGCGTGGTCTAAAATTTGCAGCGGCGCGCTGTGCACGCCGCAGTCTTTGTCCCTCTTTCCCTTCTTCAAAAGTTGGGAGGTATGATAGGGGCGGCTATGACCAGGGGATCTGGTTGCCCACTGGATAGCAGTTCTGCCAGGAATTCTGTCACCGTTTGTACAAAAGGGGACAGAGCTTTGGGAGGAGTGCTGCAACTAAAAGCAATAAATAGGCCTGAGCTGAAATACTGGACACAGCTGTGACTACGTTATATAGTCGTGTTAATCTCATCTCACTTCTTGTCACCTACAAGTGTACAGAGATATTATATAGTCACCATGTGACTAGTGGGCCTGTGTAACTTCAAATACCAGGGCTGAATTTTAGTCCCAGTCCGGCCCTGGTTATGGCGGATAAGCGTTTGTAAAACTCTAGAAAGGGTCCAGACTCCTGAATAGTCTACATGCCTGGGAGAAGTTACAGAGAGAGAGGGCTTTCCCTCATAACACGCACGTTCTGAAATAGGCATACTGCTAACTGTCTATTGCTTTCATTACCTTGGGCAGGTTTTTATTTTTCAACAGAGGCAGCTCCATGAACCACGATCCGCATGGGGGTCATTTGCCATAGCTCTTCAATACAAAACCCAACAACAATATGCAAAATAAAGCAGATAGTGTAAAAGAAATGTGACAAGAAATAAGGCACAAAACTATTTGATTTATGTGTCCAAGGAAACTTAAAAAAAGGAATTGAAACACTGATGATTAAAATGGCTCCTTTCAGTAATTGCTTTTGAAAAATCTCCTTATCTCCCTCTGTGCTGTGCACACAAATCACTCTGGAGTCTCATCTACCAGGAGATAATAAAGCACCTGGGAGAAAGCAGATCCCGAATGAAAGGATTTTATTTACTTAATTTGCTAAACGTATAATAAAATGCATGGAAATAGATTGTGTTCGCCCTGATAAAATTAGAAATGGATTTGTGTGCCCAGGACACTGGAGAGTCTCCATGAGACCATGTTGGGTAGAAAAGAGCCCTCTTTCTGTACGACGTCTTATATCATTCTGACAGCACAGGAAATCTGCAGCCTCTGGTTTGCTGCGGAACAAGGAAAGTCTGTGCTCAATTCTGTAATGAAATATAAAAGACCAATGTGACTTTATGAAAACAGACATCGGTTGGAACTCTATTGGATTGCCTTAAGCCCAATTTTCCCTCAAGTTCGTTCTAAAGTAATAAGTAAGTCACACCACACTAACATATAACCCTTTTTAACAGTGTTTCTCTGTATTTATAAAATTATAATCTTCGGCACAAAACGGGACTTATATGGAAGGCCGGACTGGCAATTCTGGCAACTACCAGACGGGCCGGTACAGCCGTGGGCTGCATCAATTGCGACTCTGTTAGTGCTATCGGTGTCTCTGAACAGCTGTGGTGGAGCACAAAGCTGCCACTCCATGACTTACTTCGGCAGGCCACAGGCTTCAGCATACTGTATTGGGGCTGTGGGGGAAAAGCATCAAACTGGGTGGGAGGCTGTGGGGTAACCATTATACTGTGTGAGGCGACTATGTGCAAACCATTATACTCTATCTACTCTAACTGGAACACCATGCAGCTATTCAAATTATACTGTGTGGGTTGCTGTGGAAACCATCATGCTGCGAGGGGACAATTATACTGTGCGGCGGACAGTGGTGACTACCAATGTATGGGAGACCATCATACTGTATTGGGGCTGTGGGGGACTGTCATACTATGTGGAAGGCTGTGGGAAGACCATCATGCTATGCAGGGGGCTTTCCATCTGTACGTTTTGTGTATATACACGGATCTGCTTGACCTGTTTCAAATCCTTGTTCCAATAAGACTTTCTTCATTTTGATGTTTCATGCTCTTGTCTATTGCTTAAGACCATAGAGAGATTTTGTAGTTTGCAAACAAGATTCTCTTCACCCTCTTTAATATAACTCTCAAGTAGAGTCATGTACAAGTCCTATTCAATTTCACCATTTAAAATCTCAGCTTTGATGTCCAAATTTCTGACAAACATCTTTTGCACAGCAGCTATAGCCATTAAAGTTTGCTGAATGTAGTCTGCTTAGCAACTGGAGAATTGTGGCATTGTGAAGGGTTAATACTAAAATCAGAGCTGAAGTTTCGTTTTGTCCATTCTCTGAAGGTTTCGTTTCTCTGTTTTTGTTGATGTAAATTTTGTAATTAGTTAAAAGTTCAAACTGTCATGAAACCAGACTGTTCCCATCAGGTGCAAAGATAAGGTTAGGCGGGGGTGAAAAACTCTGAAGAATATGCGACTATACTACTTTCTATGAAGGACATATATGTAGTTTCCGGTTTTCTTGCAATATTATTGGCTTATAAAGTGAAATGATGCTATTGGTACTTGAGAACCTTGCATAATTAAGCAAAAGATTATAAAAGATGTGACTAAAATAAAGGGGCTTAGTGATCTGCCTCGATCCTCCCGTACAGAGACCCCCGTCTCCGTGTGGTCATTTGAGTTGCTAGCAACACTGGAATAATTTGGAAATCACTGGCTCAATCATGAAGGGTTAATTTAGCCCTCCCTAAATAGCTACCCCGACAGCTTGGCGCGCAACGTGGGGCCCCCCGAACAGGGACGCCTCTGCCCCCGGAGGACAACAAGACAAAGGACCCTCGGAGCGGACACAGGTGTTGGAAATTTGGGACTGATCACCCCCCACGGCAACCACGGTAAGTTGGCAGTTATACTGTTCAGACTGACCGTTGATGTGGTTTTCCTGTGCTTGTTGCTGCAAAGAGGATCTGAGGTTTGTCCCCTGGTGGGGTGATTCATGGGTGGAATCATATAGAGGTGTAGTCCCGTTGGGGGCCCAGTGCTCGAACCATACCTCATAAGGGACGGACACCCCGGATTGACCAGTGATTGTGACTCTCTTTATAGTCAAAATATCCTGAATTCCTGATCATTATTAGTAATCGAGCGTGGTGAAGTGATCGAAGACTGGGTAGGATACGTAACTCAGGTATATATAGAAAGATATATATAACCAGAGGTGTCCGGAGGGATAGTCTGAGATGCCCTCCTCCTTTCACTGAGTACCGCGTAGACTTTTGGGCTTCCCAGAGGGGGTTGACCCTGTGGAGCAGATTGATACAGCCGCTCCAGATCTGTGCACAATTTGTCAGGATATTTAGCTCTAAAGGAGAGAATTATGTTTCTGTGGAAGAAAAAGAAAAGTTTGGAATTGTGTGAAGGATCAGATACTGTTAGTCTTATGATTCAAAGACAAGGAAAGAAATTTGTCAGGAATGCAGGAAAAATATTTTCGATTCTAGGATTTCCTAAGGGCGGGAGGTTGCAGCCTACGCTATGGGATGAAGGAGATAAAAAGAATAAGGGAAGGTTGACTGATTACTTAAAGGCACTGATGAATTCCGTGGCTTGGCACATGAATTGTATAATGAAGGTTATGTGGACATTGAACAGCAAGTGAATTCTGATTGTTTCTGTTACTGCTATGTTGAAGAAGGAAAATTGTCTATTATTATGGCAAAGACGGGATGTATTGTGGTTCAAGAAAGTGTTGTGGTACAGGAAAGAATTGAGAATGTGATTAAAGAAGACACTAAGATTGATACTAATGTGTTAGGCAGAAGAATAGTTAAAAGTTTTGATTTGAAAGAAGAGGTGTCCCTGCTAGATGACAATTGTACAAGGAGACCGGGAGTAGCAGCCCCCACCTTTGCTGACGGTACCTATTATCATCCGCCGCCAGCCTTAGTCCCCGTTATTGCTAGTGGTTGAGTATCCACCCCTTCCATTTACCCGATCCAGAGAAAAAAAAAGTTTTCAGAAGACTTTAACCCGCTCTGTTCAGCAGAGAGAAAAAATGCAAGCTAGCAGCTGCAGCTGCTTCAGTACCCCCTCCCATCTTAGCCCACACCATATCCCCCTTCGCCCCCACCGCAGCTGCGAGCACACAGCCAGTCTCTTATCAGTATCATTGGAGCACACAGCAAACTCTGGCCCCCCCTCAGACTTCAGCTCCCTACTCCAATATCTCTAATTCTATGAATAGGAGCCTTCCTCCCCAGCCCTTCCCTGCTACTTCTCGTCTGCAATGCACTGTGCCCGATTCGGACACTTTCAGAGAGATTGTCATTACCCTGCTGTTTTAATCAGAGTAGATGGTAGACCCAATTAATATACTTTTATAAACCCTATTTCTGTGGGACCTTTCCCCGAGGTTACTATTCAGTTTGTAATCTCTCCCACATGTCCTGTAAATTTACTAGTGGCAGATTTATTATCACAGTTCCGCTCTGGAATACAATTCCAAGATGATGGTCAGATGGCTCTTACGTTATATAATCCCTATGTAGATGAAGACAGTGAGGAAATCTGTATTTTGCATGCCCTTCCTACTGTTATGATGGCCCTGATAGGCTCAGATCCACCCCCCAATATTGCCTGAGGATCAATGATTCACCCCATACCTCTCAGAGATACTATCTAAACTCTAGTCGAAAGGGCCAAATGATATAGGGAAAATGCCTGTAGAATCAGTAACAGTGTTTCTCAAACCTGGTGCCTAATCCTCATACTCTTTTGTCCCAAATACCCCAGGATGCTGCTTGGTTTACAGTCATCGATCTTACCAATGCCTTCTTTAGCATTCCGTTACACCTAGACTGCCAGTTTCTGTTTGCATTCACTTTTCAGGGTCGACAGTTAACATGAACAGTAGAGTTGAGCGAAACGGGTCGAAAAAATTCAAAAGTCGCCGACTTTTGGCAAAGTCGGGTTTCATGAAACGAAACCCGACCCTAGGATGAGGTCGGCCACGAGGTCGGCGACTTACGCGCCAAAGTCGCGTTTCAAAAGTTTGTTTTGCGCTCTTTTTCAGCCAATCAGGATCCGCGGACACTGTGGGCAACGTGATGACCTAGGCACGGGTCACCACCATCTTTCAGAAGGGCATGCAAGTGATTGGCTTGCTTTGGTGGGCGTCACAGGGGGTATAAAAGGGCGTGCACGCCGACTGCCATCTTACTTCTGCCGATCTTAGTATAGGGAGAGGTTGCTGCTGATTCTGTAGGGAGAGCGTTAGGCAGGGAAGAAGACAAAAAAACTGCTTCTGCTGCTAGCGATTTGGCCTGCACAACACACAAGTCACTGTGTGTGCAGTGCAAGGGGAGGCTATATAGTGGTGTATCAGTGGTGTTGGTTGTTGGGCTGCCTTTTAAGGCTTCCTGACACGCTGGCATTGCTGTTTACCCACTGCTCCGCAAACTGCTTTTTTAAAAGCAATCCAATCTCCCTTATCCTCTAGTCACTTTTGTCACAGCTGTGCCATCGAGCCTGTCACATAGCGCTCAGATATCAGTGGGCCTCACACAATCCACAAGTGTCCAGTGTCCAAAAGTGTGCGCAGAGATTCAAAATCTCCATTATCCTCTCGTCACTTTTGTCACAGGCAGCTGTGCCATCGAGCCTGTCACATAGCGCTCAGATATCAGTGGGCCTCACACAATCCACAAGTGTCCAGTGTCCAAAAGTGTGCGCAGAGATTCAAAATCTCCATTATCCTCTCGTCACTTTTGTCACAGGCAGCTGTGCCATCGAGCCTGTCACATAGCGCTCAGATATCAGTGGGCCTCACACAATCCACAAGTGTCCAGTGTCCAAAAGTGTGCGCAGAGATTCAAAATCTCCATTATCCTCTCGTCACTTTTGTCACAGGCAGCTGTGCCATCGAGCCTGTCACATAGCGCTCAGATATCAGTGGGCCTCACACAATCCACAAGTGTCCAGTGTCCAAAAGTGTGCGCAGAGATTCAAAATCTCCATTATCCTCTCGTCACTTTTGTCACAGGCAGCTGTGCCATCGAGCCTGTCACATAGCGCTCAGATATCAGTGGGCCTCACACAATCCACAAGTGTCCAGTGTCCAAAAGTGTGCGCAGAGATTCAAAATCTCCATTATCCTCTCGTCACTTTTGTCACAGGCAGCTGTGCCATCGAGCCTGTCACATAGCGCTCAGATATCAGTGGGCCTCACACAATCCACAAGTGTCCAGTGTCCAAAAGTGTGCGCAGAGATTCAAAATCTCCATTATCCTCTCGTCACTTTTGTCACAGGCAGCTGTGCCATCGAGCCTGTCACATAGCGCTCAGATATCAGTGGGCCTCACACAATCCACAAGTGTCCAGTGTCCAAAAGTGTGCGCAGAGATTCAAAATCTCCATTATCCTCTCGTCACTTTTGTCACAGGCAGCTGTGCCATCGAGCCTGTCACATAGCACTCAGATATCAGTGGGCCTCACACAATCCACAAGTGTCCAGTGTCCAAAAGTGTGCGCAGAGATTCAAAATCTCCATTATCCTCTCGTCACTTTTGTCACAGGCAGCTGTGCCATCGAGCCTGTCACATAGCGCTCAGATATCAGTGGGCCTCACACAATCCACAAGTGTCCAGTGTCCAAAAGTGTGCGCAGAGATTCAAAATCTCCCTTATCCTCTCGTCACTTTGGTCACATCTGTGCCATCGAGCCTGTCACATAGCGCTCAGATATCAGTGGGCCTCACACAATCCAAAAGTGTCCACTGTCCACAAGTGTGTGCAGAAATTCTAAATCTCCCCTGTCCTATAGACACCTTGTACCTTGTTTTACATTACTATATAGTTTGTTGGATTTTGTCTACATTTCTACCAAAAATGAGGAAGGCTGGTGGAAGAGGCCGTGGAATTGGGCGGGGGTTGGCAGCTGGTAATGATGGTGTTGGTGGTGGATCTGATGGTAGTGGCAAGAGCAAAATAGGACCGAATGCAGGAGGTGCTGACCCTGCGTCATCGTCTGGCTACATAAGGCCTCGAACGCTTAGTTTTCTAGGAGTTGGCAAACCGCTTTTAAAGCCAGAGCATCAGGAAAAAGTTTTGTCTTACATTGCTGACTCAGCCTCCAGCTCTATCGCCTCCTCTTCTTCAGTTGTAAAAAGTAAAAGCACTGAGTCGTCATTGGAGGCTCATGTTCATGAACCACACCTTTCCTTGTGTCCTTCACCCCAACCAAGATTGAAGGATGACGCAGGCCATACTACTGATTACTCCATGGAGCTGTTTTCACATACCATGCCTGGATTATCAAGTGAAATGGTGAATTACCCAGGCCAAGATGAATCTGACATGGAGTGCACTGATGCACAGCCGCTGATGGATGATTCTGCTGGTACATTCACTCAGAGCACTACATTGTCCTCGCAGTGTACAGAGCCAGATTCTGACCCTGATGAGACTCAGGTGCCCCTTCCCGCACACTATACCACCATACATGGTGACACAGAGGAAGGTGCACATGACATAGAAGAGGAGGTGATGGATGACCCAGTTGTTGACCCAGATTGGCATCCATTGGGGGAAGAGGGTGCTGCTTCCAATAGCTCAGATGAGGAGCATCCACAGCAGACATCGACATCGCAACAGCTGTTATCTGGCAGGCCCGGAGCACTCCAAAGACAGGTTCCAAACATCAAAAGAGTTGCTGGACAGCTTGTCCAGAGGGTCAAAAGATCACAGCGTGCTAGGCCGCAAAATGTCTGCCAAAGTAGGAAGAGTGCAGTGTGGCACTTTTTTGAACAAAATCCTCATGATCAGGCCAAGGTTATCTGTAAGAAGTGCGCAAAGACCTTTAGCCGAGGGAAAAATCTGAAAAATTTGAATACCAGTTGCATGCTTAGACATTTAACCAGCATGCACTTGCAAGCGTGGACACAACACCAAACCTCAAGTGACACATGTGCAACTGATCACACCGAAGGTAGTCAGCAACACTACATTGTTTCCCCCACTGTAAGCCCACCGGTTAGCACAGCAGCAAATGTTGAGGTGTCATTGCAAGACCACAGCAGTCAGGGAATCCCACTGTTATATCAACGAAAGACTGATTCTAGGCCATCAGAAAGAACACCAACTCCATCACCATCATCAACCCTCTCTCAGTCCGCCCTGTCCACCGCTACTTCCACCATATGCAGCTCTCAAGTCCAGCTCACCCTCCCAGACACTATGAGTAGGTCAAGAAAGTACTCAGTCTCTCATCCGCGTACACTGGGTTTGAACGCCCACATTGCCAAACTAATCTCGTTTGAGATGATGCCCTTTCGGTTGGTGGAAAGCACAGCTTTCCGCGAACTCATGGCCTATGCAGTACCACGCTATGACCTACCCAGTCGCCACTTCTTCTCTCGCAAAGCCATCCCAGCCCTCCACCATCATGTGAAAGACCGCATTGTCCATGCACTCAAGCAGTCAGTGAGCGGAAAGGTGCACCTCACAACTGATGCATGGTCCAGTCGGCATGGCCAGGGCCGTTACGTGTCCATCACTGCACACTGGGTTAATGTGGTGGATGCAGGGTCCACAGGGGACAGCGGTGGTGGGACAGTGCTGCCTAGCCCACGGTATAGGAAACAGTTGGCTGTAGGCGTTCGACCCTTCTCCTCCTCCTCCTCCAGAAGCGAAAGCTCGTCCACAGAGCGCAGTCGTACGAGCACTCCATCTGCAGCTGCCACTGTTGCACACGATGTGTCCCCCTATCGAGCAGCTAGTGGAAAGCGTCAGCAGGCTGTGTTGCAGATGATGTGTTTGGGCGACAGACACACCGCCGAGGTGCTGGCCGAGTACTTGAAGCGGCAAACTGAGTCATGGCTGGGCAGTGTACATCTTGAGGCAGGCAAGGTAGTTAGTGATAACGGCCGTAATTTTGTGGCAGCCATAGCCCTTTCAAAACTCAGCCACATACCTTGCTTGGCTCACACCTTGAACCTGGTGGTGCAGTGCTTCCTCAAAAATTATCCGGAGTTAACAGCCCTGCTCCAGAAGGTGCGAAGACTGTGCGCGCACATCCGCCGGTCGCCTGTACACTCCGTTCGTATGCAGAAGCTGCAGCGATTGCTCCACCTTCCCAACCACCGCCTCATTATCGACATTGCAACAAGGTGGAACTCCACCCTGCACATGGTGGAGCGGCTGTGCGAGCAGAGGCAGGCCATAATGCATTTGTGGGAGGATACACGGCCAGGCACTTTGAGAGCAGACATGGAGTTGACAGGCGTGCAGTGGTCGAAGCTGAAAGACCTTTGTAAAGTCCTTCAGTGTTTTGAGGAATGCACACGGCTGGTAAGCACAGACGACGCCATCCTAAGCATGAGCATCCCACTTATGCGTCTGCTCATGCAAACTTTGACGCACCTTAAGGAGCAGGCGTCTGCAGCCAATGTTGATGAGGAGGAAGAGGAGGAGGGAATCCTTGATGACATTCAGCCATTGTCTGCTCAGGGACCTCTCCTGGACGAGGTGGGGGAAGAAGAGGAGGAGGAGGAGGATGATGGGGATGATTACTTAGGGGAGGAGGATGCATCTCGTGGGGCAAGTGAAAATGTTGGCGTGGCAAGGTCTGGTACAGGGTTTGTGCGTGACTGGAGGGATGTGGATTTGCCAGAAAGTGCTCCTCCACCCAGCACTCGCAGTGCATCATTGACACCGGGAACATTGGCCCACATGTCAGATTATGCCTTGCGGATCCTAAAAAGGGACCCCCGCATTGCCAAAATGATGAACGATGATGACTACTGGTTGGCCAGCATCCTGGATCCACGCTATAAAGGCAAATTACAAAACATCATGCCACAGGAGAACCTTGACCTAATATTGGCTAATAAACAAGCAACTCTGGTAAATCGGTTGCTTGAGGCATTCCCAGCACACAGCAGCGGTGATGGTTCTCACACGAGCCGTACGGGCTGAGGGCAGCTTGGCAGAGGTGTTCGTGGTGCACACAGCAGAAGTGGCGTTGGAGACAGGGGTTTCATGACAATGTTGTGGACTGATTTTTCAAATACCGCTCACACAACTGGTAATACTGCATCGATGGAAAGTGACAGAAGACAGCAGTTGTCAACTATGGTTACAAACTACTTTTCCTCCCATATCGATGTTCTCCCACACAGGTCATTCCCCTTTGACTATTGGGCCGCTAAACTGGACACCTGGCCTGAATTGGCCCAATATGCCTTACAGGAGCTCGCTTGCCCAGCTGCAAGTGTGCTATCGGAAAGAGTCTTCAGTGCAGCTGGATCAATCCTGACAGAAAAAAGGACCCGTCTGTCAACCCAAAATGTGGATGATCTAACCTTCATTAAAATGAACCACGCATGGGTTTCCAAGGATTTTGTCCCACCTTCCCCTGATGACACATAGGGTGACAGAAAAATGGCTTGCTTTGGTCCACCTCTTCCTGGGACTTCACTTATTTCGCCTTTTGCATCAGCTGAATGTCCAACATCAACATATGCCACTTTCTAAAACTCCCTAACTGTGCTGCCTCCCCCCCCCATGGCCGGGGTCAACACCTAGCGCACGACACCGTGCGAGTGCCGTTGCCCTGGACAGGTGGGTAGGCCGACTCTTGGGCGCGGGCACTGGCACAGGGTCCCTCATAGTGCAATCAAGTGTCTCTGACGGTGGTGGTGCACACCCGCCGTCAGACACACCGCTGTACTATGAGGGGCCCAGTGCCAGTACTGACGCCCACGAGTGGGCCCCCTTGCTTGGGCAGGGCCCCAGCATTTGCAATCTTTACCTCTCCCTGCTCCTCCGCTGTGTAATCTGGGCCGTCAAATCCATACTGGGCCTAACACCGTCTGAGCCTGCCTCCTGAGACATATATTTTGAATGTGTACGCTATCCATACATGTTATCCGGGGAAACGGTAACCTTTCTAACCTTTGTGCAATCACGTGCAATCCATACTGGGCCTAACACCGTCTGAGCCTGCCTCATGCTGTATAGACATATATTTTGAATGTGTACGCTATCCATACATGTTATCCAGGGATCCGGTACCCTTTCTAACCTTTGTGCAATCACGTGCAATCCATACTGGGCCTAACACCGTCTGAGCCTGCCTCATGCTGTATAGACATATATTTTGAATGTGTACGCTATCCATACATGTTATCCAGGGATACGGTACCCTTTCTAACCTTTGTGCAATCACGTGCAATCCATACTGGGCCTAACACCATCTGAGCCTGCCTCCTGAGACATATATTTTGAATGTGTACGCTATCCATACATGTTATCCAGGGATACGGTACCCTTTCTAACCTTTGTGCAATCACGTGCAATCCATACTGTGCCTGACACCGTCTGAGCCTGCCTCATGCTGTATAGACATATATTTTGAATGTGTACGCTATCCATACATGTTATCCAGGGATACGGTACCCTTTCTAACCTTTGTGCAATCACGTGCAATCCATACTGTGCCTGACACCGTCTGAGCCTGCCTCATGCTGTATAGACATATATTTTGAATGTGTACGCTATCCATACATGTTATCCAGGGATACGGTACCCTTTCTAACCTTTGTGCAATCACGTGCAATCCATACTGGGCCTAACACCATCTGAGCCTGCCTCCTGAGACATATATTTTGAATGTGTACGCTATCCATACATGTTATCCAGGGATACGGTACCCTTTCTAACCTTTGTGCAATCACGTGCAATCCATACTGTGCCTGACACCGTCTGAGCCTGCCTCATGCTGTATAGACATATATTTTGAATGTGTACGCTATCCATACATGTTATCCAGGGATACGGTACCCTTTCTAACCTTTGTGCAATCACGTGCAATCCATACTGTGCCTGACACCGTCTGAGCCTGCCTCATGCTGTATAGACATATATTTTGAATGTGTACGCTATCCATACATGTTATCCAGGGATACGGTACCCTTTCTAACCTTTGTGCAATCACGTGCATTCCATACTGGGCCTAACACCGTCTGAGCCTGCCTCATGCTGTATAGACATATATTTTGAATGTGTACGCTATCCATACATGTTATCCAGGGATACGGTACCCTTTCTAACCTTTGTGCAATCACGTGCAATCCATACTGGGCCTAACACCGTCTGAGCCTGCCTCCTGAGACATATATTTTGAATGTGTACGCTATCCATACATGTTATCCAGGGATACGGTACCCTTTCTAACCTTTGTGCAATCACGTGCAATCCATACTGGGCGTGAGAACGGCTGGCGAGCTGTTAAGCAAGCTACAGCACCTGTCCAGACAAGTACAGGGATTCCCTAGCGAGGAGACTTATATGATTGTTTTCAATGTTGGGACAGCAATTTTTGGGGAGCACTATACTCTGGAGAATGATAGATGGGGCCCACCATACACTGGAGCATTCCAAAGGTGGACTTCAGACACTGGAGCAGCATTTACAGGGCCCATTATACACTAGAGCATTAGAAATGGGGCCCATTATGTTTGGAGCATTATTTGGGCCCATAAGACAGTGGAGCTTCATCCATGGGGACCAACATATACTGTAGCATTATGTGGAGCTCATCATATACTGTTTCAAACATTATATGGGACCAATGATTCTGTATGGAGAAATAGATGGGCCTCGTCATGAGATGTAAAAAGTGAGGTATTTTTCATTGTACTATACCGCTATTTATCTGCCGTATCGGAGCATGATGAGTTGTGGTATGTGTTAAAGGGGCGCTCTTTCGCCCAGGGCACATGAAAACCTGCAGCCAGCCCTCCCCCCCCACAACTTTAGCCAAATAACCCCCATTTTTCAGTGCGTAACTTGTATTATGAAGTTAATTAAGGTTGACAAGCTTAAGTAAGAAGAATTGATGCTTTTGGCATTCAAATGGGCACTGTAGGTGTGTTTCCTGTCCTCCTCTCACTGCCGACTTTTATTCCCCATTGACTTACATTGGGTTTCGTGTTTCGGGACGACCCCGACTTTTCCCTATAATCGGACGATCTTGCTCGACCCGACTTTTGGAAAAGTCGGGTTTCACGAAACGAAACGCGACCCTAAAAAACCAAAAGTCGCTCAACTCTAATGAACAGTTATGCCACAAGGGGCCCAAAATAGTCCCAACCAGTTTCCCAAAAAATATAAGCGAGTGTCTTTTGCCATTGTTGTCATTGTTGGCCTCCTTAAGTATCTGGCAGCACTGAACTGTCGGGTTTCGGCCTCAAGACTTCAGTTCTGCCTTGGTCAAGTGATATTCTTTGGTCACTGTCTTCTTCAGGGTGCCAGACACCTCGCAGAAGAAAGAAAAATAGCTGTCAGCTCCCTTCCTTTCCCGAAAGATGAAACTGAACTCCAGCGTTTTCTTGGACTATGCACTTATTGTTGTCAGTGGATACCGGATGCATCCCGCATTATGCAACCCCTTTACAACGCTTTGAAAGACGGTATAATGAACTATAAGGAAAGATGGCAGTGATGAGGATTACCTCCAATATGATTGTTCCCAACTTCTGATAGAAGAAACAGCTACTCCACCAAATGTCAGTGAGAATCCACTCCCAAATCCTGATCTGGTGTTATACACGGATGGTTCAAGATATGCTGATGAGTTTGGTAGATTCCACACGGGATACGCTGTTACCACAGAGGACACTGTAGTGCACGCAGCTGCGCTCCCGCCCTCACAGTCAGCACAAGAAGCAGAACTTCAGGCTCTGTCTACTGCATGTACTTTGGCCAAGAACAGACAGGCTAATATATACACGGACTCACGGTATGCATTTGGTATCGCACATGATTTTGGGGCTCTATGGGCTAATCGAGGGTTTATTACTAATGTCGGAACCCCAGTGAAAAATGCTGAAGCTGTTAAAACCCTCATGGACTCGATCAAATTACCTACTCAGGTGGCCATTATCAAAGATAAGGCGCACGGTCCTAGGAACAGTCCAAAGACTGTTGGCAACGTATTTGCGGATATGCAAGCAAAAGCCGCCTCTCTCTTACCCGTTGAACCAACCATACCAACTATGGTGACCACACACTCTCAGCGTAAACAGTTACAAGAAGCACTGACCCTACAAGAACCTGATGATCTACAACAGACTGAAGTTTTCTGTCGGACCCCGCAAGACCGCTTAATGACGATGCAGAGAATGTCTCCAAAGGAAGAGGTGAAGCAATGGAAGACTGATGGGACACAAATGGATAATGGTCTCTGAAAAAGGACCTACTCGTGTGTCTCCCTAAGCGGATGTACCCTGCTATTGCCATATGGTGGGCACATGGACCTATATATCAAGGAAAGAATTAGGTCCTCGCACTGGTGCAAAAATTCTACTGGGCCCCGGTTCTCCAGTTGGCCAGAAGCATTCCTTTTTACCAACATGACTGCAAAGACTACAGCGAAGAAACTGGTGATGGAAGTTATATGCAGATATGGGGTTCCAGAAGTTGTTGAAAGTGATCAAGGTCCGGCCTTTTCTTCTCTTGTGTACCAAGAAGTTCTGACAATGCTTGGATCCACTGTAGCCCTCCATACTCTGTACCACCCACAATCCAGTGGGGAAGTTGAGAGGTTGAATGGCACACTGAGGGGACAATTGACCAAAATGATGCAGGAGACTACGGCTCCATGGCCAGAGCTCCTACCCATTGTACTATACCACATTCGTACTACCCCTATTACAAAATATGGCCTGTCCCCATATGAGATATTGTTTGGTACCAGGCCCCCAGTTGTAAATTTCCAGCCTCAGCAGTTATCAGAAGAAACTGACCGTGCTGTTCAATATGTTATTCAGCTTAGTAAAAATCTTGCTAACACCCATGCTCTAGTTTCTTCTTCTCTTCCAGATTCAGCAGAAACCGACACCTGTTATAACCTGAAGCCTGGTGATTTGGTAGTCGTGAAAAGGCATGTCAGGAAGCACGGACTAGAACCCTTGTATGACGGTCCCTATCAAGTTCTCCTCATCACCCAACAAGCCAATAGCAAATGAAGGGGCATAATGTTTTGGTTTTTCACATTTTCCATATTATCATTGGTAGAAGTTAAAGTTAAAGTTAGAAGATATTCAAAGACTCAGAGATCAATACGATAAAGATAATGATCGTAATAAGGACAGTTGGTGGTCAGACACCTTCTCCTTTCTCAATCCAGCCAATTGGTTTAAGGGAATTGGGGGCTGGATAGCTGGGATCTTACAAAGCTTGTTACACATTGCTGCCTGTATTCTTGTTGTATATGTGATACTAAAACTTGTTCTTTGGTGTATTTCTGTATGTATTAGGAAATTCTACACTAAGCCAGCTAATGATGATACCAAAGGTGTCGTTGCCCCTGATCTTCTCTGCACGGATCTCAAAAGGCTACTTGATGAAGATGTTGAAGCCAAGCACATGCCTACCTACAAAAGATCCCCACCACCGTCATCAAAAATTGTTATTCGTGATTTGCAGTATACAGGGGGACGGGTGCGCCGCGACAGCCATGACTGATAACACGGCATCAGCCATGTGAAGACCAGTACCCCTCAAGCTGTTAGCTTGGGATAGCACCTCTGATGCTGCATATGTGTTAAAATTTTTTTTATCTAGGGGGGAATGTGAAGGGTTAATACTAAAATCAGAGCTGAAGTTTCGTTTTGTCCATTCTCTGAAGGTTTCGTTTCTCCGTTTTTGTTGATGTAAGATAAATTTTGTAATTAGGTAAAAGTTCAAACTGTCATGAAATCAGACTGTTCCCATCAGGTGCAAAGATAAGGGAGGCGGGGGTGTAAAACTCTGAAGAATATGCCACTATGCTACTTTCTATGAAGGACATATATGTAGTTTCCGGTTTTCTTGCAATATTATTGGCTTATAAAGTGAAATTATGCTATTGGTACTTGAGAACCTTGCATAATTAAGCAAAAGATTATAAAAGATGTCATAAAATAAAGAGGCTTAATGATCTGCCTCGATCCTCCCGTACAGAGACCCCCGTCTCTGTGTGGTCATTTGAGTTGCTAGCAACACTGGAATAATTTGGAAATCACTGGCTCAACCGTGAAGGGTTAATTTAGCCCTCCCTAAATAGCTACCCCGACAGCATCATAATCCTCACCATATTTCTGAGAATAGCCTTTTGCGACTAACCTTGCTTTAAATCTGTGAATATTGCCTTCAGATTCATGCTTGGTTTTAAAAACCCATTCACATTTGATTGCTTTCTTGCCTTGTGGTAGTATGGTGAGTTTCCAAGTTTGAAGTTGATAAAGTGACTTAATTTGCTCATTACAAATGGGTCACCCTCCCAGGGCTGTGGGGTACTCGGTACCGGGCTGGTCTCTCAGAGGGGGTTGTCACAGCAGCGGTGACCCGGTCCGTGGCTCTGGGCGCCCATGTAAAAGGGGTTGAGTTGGTAATAGGGTTTATAAGTGATTCATGACACCACCTGTGGTGTTCTGCAAGGGAGGTGTTAAGCCGATGCTGCAAGCAGATCCTCTGGGACAGATGGTGTAGTGCAGCAATGATGGTGTAGCCCTCAGGCAGGGCTGTTGGTCCCAGGGCAGTGTAGCGGAGTGGTTAGGAAGAGGGTGCAGTGTTTGGCACAGAGATTTAGCAGTGCTGAGGATGTTGCAGGAAGGAGGCAAGGACACAACAGGGTGCAGTTTCTTTACCTTTACTCGGCAAACGCAGTCGAGGGTCCTGATTACAGATGGCACAGGAGCAGGCTAGTCTGGAAGCAACTCAGGGATCTCTCTATCAGATGGGTTGTGTAGTCTCCTTCCTAGCGCTGGCTTGAGGTACATGCAGTACAGTGTTACACTGAAGTTCCTCCTTCTTATCTTTTCTTAGAACTACCTCATATGGCAGACAGCTGTAGCCCTCTATCTCTCTTGGCTCACCCGTTGCTGTGGTGCCTCCGAGTCTTAGTTGGGAATAGAGCATTTACAGCTTCCTATTCCTCTGGTTTCTGTTGCAGGACCTTCAGTATCCATACAACCGTGGAGACCAGGCTCCAGATCATGCGCTATCACTGGGAGGGAGCTCTCTTTCCTCAGCTCAACCTCCAGCTTCTCTCCACACGTCTACACTCATTGCCCTCCTCACTCAACTGACTAATTTCCCTTCCTGGCCCTCAGATCGTGCTCCTCCCCCAATCCTGGTTCAGAGCTCCCTCTGCTGGCCTGGAGTGGGAACTGTGTTGCATGACATGGTTAACTGCGAGGGAGACCCTTCATTGCCTCCAAGCCTGACATCACCCTCCCTGGAGGAAAGCAATGCCACTGTGGTGACCATACCCCTTGGGGCGCCACATTCCCCCTAGTCCAAGTCAATACTCTTGGACTGATAAAAGAAAAACATATAAACATGCAAACAATATGAAGGTTACAAGATTTAAGAAAAATGAAAAATTTACAAAAACCACATGCTCCAAAAATAGTCTTGTGATGATAAGTCCAAGCATCAATGTCCATGGTCCATTCAAGGGCAAATGGTTAACTATTTACAAGTTGGTTTTGACCACACACAGTCCTGTGGTCCAATGTCCATCAAAACATGAAACAAGAACTTCAAAAAGGCTTCTTACAGATTATCTGTAGGCACAAAGCTTGAGAACAGTTACATATATACGCACAATTTCAACATTCACATAAACTTGTGACGGACTCAGCTCCTGCTGAGCCCATTTTTTGAGTGGACCCTCTGGGTCGTGGCACCCACCCACCGAGGGCGAGCTGACCTTGTGAGAATCCACCCCCTATACAGGGAGTGTCAGGGGCAAGACCAAGGGGGTGAGCCACCACGACTGCTGGGACCAGACGGCCGGCTCAGGGGACACTAGACGAGTGTCTGACGACAAGGATGAGCAGGAAGCAAGATGAGACTAGACGTAGGTGCAAGGTATCTTCATTAGAATAACACAAGATCACATACAGAGAAAACAAGCAAAACGTGCAAGGTGCGCGCGTGGGCACGCCAAGGTCCATAACATGGTACGTGCCAGATGGCACGCCTAGGCACAGGTAATGGCATAATGGCATCGGACTCCGGACTGCTGGAAAACCGACAGGGTCCAGGGATCAGGCTGCGGACGTCAGCTCCGGACATCAGGCCGTAGTCATCTGGTTCCGGACCTCTGGCAACGGTCGGCAGGTTCCGGGCATCCAGCAGGCAAACCAGGGTTCAGGCAAGGAGGCACGACAGATATCCAAGCAGGGTGCGTGTTTAGGGAACACGCCAAGGTCCAAGGCTAGGTGCGTGTGTAGGGGACACGCCAGGGTCCAAGGCTAGGTGCGTGTGTAGGGGACACACCAGGGTTCAAGACTAGGTGCAAGGCAAGGTGCGTGTGTAGGGGACACGCCAGGGTTCAAAGCGAGGTGCGTGTGTAGGGGACACGCCAAGGTTCGCAAACGAGACAGGGTGCGTGTGTAGCCACGCCAAAGCATAGAATAAGACAGTGCGTGTAGAGACACGCCAAGGTACAAGGTATAAGACAGAGTGCGTGTAGAGACACGCCAAGGTACAAGACAGAGTGCGTGTAGAGACACGCCAAGGTACAAGACAGAGTGCGTGTAGAGACACGCCAAGGTACAAGACAGAGTGCGTGTAGAGACACGCCAAGGCACAAGACAGAGTGCGTGTAGAGACACGCCAAGGCACAAGACAGAGTGCGTGTAGAGACACGCCAGGGTTCAGAGCAGGGCTGCGTGCTAGGAGCTACGCAGGGACGCACACCTCACTGGCCAATGCACACGGCTGTAACGCCAGCACGAGGCACGACTAAGGCACAGGAGGGGGCAAAGGAACCTTCGTGCTAGGAGCCACGCCAGGTTCAGGGCAGGGTGCGTGCTAGGAGCCACGCCAGGGTTCAAGGCAGGGTGCGTGCTAGGAGCCACGCCAGGGTTCAAGGCAGGGTGCGTGCTAGGAGCCACGCCAGGGTTCAAGGCAGGGTGCGTGCTAGGAGCCACGCCAGGGCACAAGGAAGGGCTGCGTGCTAGGAGCCACGCAGGGGGCACGCCACACTGGCCAGTACACACGGCTGTACACAAACACGTGGCACTTACCACGGCACAGGAGACGGCCAAGGGGAACCTACGCCGGGGTTCAATGCAAGGACAAGGCAGGGAACAAGGCAAGGAATACAGGCAGAAACAGAGCCAGGTCAGAGAGAGGACAGAGTCTAGCAGCGGAGGGTAGGCAGAAGCCCAGAGCCGGGCCAAGGGAAGACCTTGGGACTAGACAAAGAAACGAGCACTAAGGAGAGGAGAAATGGTGCGTGTGCCAGGGAGCACTACAGAGCACCATAGGAGAGAGCGAGGCAGAGCAAGCAAAGACTGAGACCATAGGGAGGAACACAAAGCAAGGAATAGCAAGGCAGAGAACACAGGGAGGACTACAAGTCAAAGCATAGCAAAAGCAAGACATAGCAAAACAGGCGAGGCAGAGAACACAGGAAGGACTACAAGTCAAAGCATAGCTAAGGCGAGACATAGCAAAACAGACTAAGACAAAGAACAGCAGAAGGACTACAAGGCAAAGCAAGGCAAAGACAAACATGGCACGAGAGACAACACAAGACATGGCACAAGACAAGAGGCGGAATACGAGCACGGAGCGTGTGCAGAGACGCACTACAGAGCAAAGTGCAAGGGCACAGAATAGAGGGAGCAACCCCACAGACCCAGAGCCTTGCAGGGAAGCAACACAATAATCAGGCCCTGAGCATAGGAAGAGGCGGCCTGATATAGGGCATAGCACCTCCTCCTCCAGGTCAGGACCAGGGGAGAACTTCCGGGATTCTAGACATGACGAGATGATAGCAGAACCAGACAGTGCAGGATCTTAGGAAACGTCACATGATCAGGGTTTCAGACATGACGAGATGATCACCGAACCAACCAGTGCAGGATCCTAGGAAGAACACATGATCCGGGATTCTAGACATGACGAGATGATTGCAGAACCAGACAGTGCAGGATCTTAAGAAACATCACATGATCAAGGACTCCAGACATGACGAGAAGATCACAGAAGGCAGAGCAGAAACGCAGGGATCCTGCAGCTCAGACATGAGGTGAGTCTGCACACAGCTCTAGCGAACATGCAGGACAGCAGACAAAACATGCGCATGCACATCGCTCCAGGAGTTCTTGAGACAAACAGACATGGCGGACGTGACAAAACTTATCTATACACGATGTTAGGAATCTGAGTTCTGCCATACCTATGCAGAAACCCAGGTCCTCACATTTATCTCCAGAGGCTAAGTCCTTTGTGCCAGCTTCTGAGCATGCTCACAGGATGAGCTCCTATTGGAGTTTGGGAGTCAGGTGCTCAGGTCCTGTTCTGAATCCTATTGACTCCTATTGGAGTTCTGGAGATCTCCGGCAGGTCCCGCATGCTATAAAAAGCGCGCATGGCTGCTCCGCCATGCGCTAGTATAGTCTTACTTGCTGCTGTATGTTTGTTGATGGATGCATGGATTGGTGAATGACTCATTTGAAACCCCCATTCCTTGGTTATTACGAATGTGTGAGTGTTTGAGTCAGAGCCAGTATTAGCACCAGCGCGCCATTGCTCCAGCGCTCAGCAGCTAGTGTCATTGTGCGCCTGCTTGACAGCGGCGTTTCTACAGCGGCTTAGTTATCGTCGTGCTGCAGTCGCAGCACTAGGTGCGTTCTCACGTGCAATGCCCTATTCCCCAGACGTCCACGGTAGGTCTAGACGGAGTTGGTGCCATCAGCTAGGACCACTCCTGTGACCACATACCGCGTCTGTGTCGCTGAGTTCCTGTGACATTTAAACAGACTCAGCGTTATTGCACATGTGTATATGCTTGCAGCTCTGTGTGTGTAACAGAGCTTGTGTATGCTTGCAGCTCTGTGTGTGCAGCAGAGCTTGTGTATGTTTGCAGCTCTGTGAGTGCAACAGAGCTTGTGTATGCTTGCAGCTCTGTGAGTGAAACAGAGCTTGCTCCAGTGTTATCTGTCTGTGTGCTTATCCTTGCAGCTCTGTGAGTGCGACACAGCTTGCTCAGTGCACCTGGGTGAAGTCTGAACCCTGTGCACTCTACCGCCAGATACCTTCTGCCACCACCTAGCAGCGGTCTTACCATCTACTGCGCGTTGGCCCCCGAGCGGTGAACGCACTTTATTTATAATTATATTTAGTGCGTTCCACCGCTCCTAACACACGATATCTTATGGGCGGTATACCTTGTGTAGTACGGGTAGACCTGCGTAACTCTGGTGTAGGTAAACTAGATAGTAGAAAAAGACAGCAGGATGGCACTCACCGTTCTCTTGAAATGATTCATTTTATTTCATATTAATAAAGCATAAGCAATGGTACGGGAGAAATGCAAAAAGACGGACGACAGCCGTTTCGTGCACAATGCACTTCAACAGGTTCCTCTCCTCCAAAGGCAAGGTCTTCAGTAGGTCAATCACTACCTGGTTCATCTTTTCACACATGCCATTGGTCTGTGGATGGTACGGGGTTGTCCTGATCTTCTTGCAACTGTACAAGTTACAGAATTCCTGGAACACTTCTGCCTCGAAAGCAAGGCCCTGATCTGTAAGCACTCTCTCAGGGTAACCATGTGGTCTACAGAAGTGTTGTTGAAAGGCTCTGTCTGCTGTCCTGGCTGTTTGATCTTTGACAGGCACAACTACCAGGAATCTTGAATAGTGGTCCACGATGGTAAGAGCATAGATGTAGCCTGAGCGGCTTGGGACCAACTTCACATGGTCTAGGGCGACCAACTCAAGTGGCTGTTTGGTTATTATTGGCTGTAGAGGAGCTCTCTGGCTGTTTCGATCCTTTCTGCACAGGTTACATTGTCCACACTCTCGGCACCACTTTTCAATGGCTTTCCTCATACCAGCCCAGTAGAATCTCTCCCGGAGCAATGCTTCCAACTTCTTCCATCCGAAGTGGCCAGCTCCATTGTGGTATGCTTCCAGGACCATTGATGCCTCTCTCTTTGCGACTACCACCTGCCAGACCAACTCATGAGTGTGGTCATTGATACTCCTCCGACACAGCTTTTCTTCATAGATGAACAGTCTGCCTCTTTCCTTCCACAACTGCTGGGTTTCTTCAGGAGCATCTGAATCCGGGCGTGAGTCAGCTTGTGACAGTAGCTCCTTCACCAGGCGGACTGCGTGGTCGCTATCCTGTGTTTCTGCCCAGTCATGATGGGGCAATGGATTTAGAGTGACCTCTTTCAAGCCAGATCGCCTGATTCTCACTCCTTGAGCATGTTGGGCCGCAATTGGCCGGTGGAAGGGAGGTAACTCTCTTTCTCAGAGCCTCAGGGTCTTCTCCTGCATCTGGCAAATTAAGCATTCTGGACAGCACATCAGCATTGGCATTCTTGTGCCCTGCTCGGTACTTGATGGTAAACTCATAGTTAGACAGCCGAGCCATCCATCGCTGCTCCAGTGCACCTAGTTTTGCAGTCTCCAAGTGAGTCAACGGGTTGTTATCCGTGAAGATGGTAAACTTGGCTGAAGCTAGGTAATGCTTGAATCTTTCAGTCACAGCCCAGACTATGGTGAGGAACTCCAGCTTGAAGGAACTGTAGTTGTCGGGGTTCCTTTCAGTGGGACGAAGCTTCCTGCTGGCGTAGGAGATCACTCTTTCTTTGCCATTCTGTACCTGTGACAGTACTGCTCCAAGTCCCACGTTGCTGGCATCAGTATACAACACAAAGGGTTGGTCATAGTCTGGGTAGGCCAGAACTTCATCTCCTGTGAGTGCCATCTTCAGTCGGGTGAAGGACCTCTCCAACTCCTCAGTCCATTCAAATGTGGAACTTTTCTGGTTGGCTTTCTTGGACTGCCCAACTAGAAGATTTTGCATAGGGAGTGGCTATTACAGTGAAGCCCTTGATGAACCTTCGGTAGTAGCCTACCAACCCAAGAAATTGGCGTACCTCATGGAGGTTGCTGGGCTTCGGCCAGTCCCAGATGACTGTGACCTTGTCAGGATCTGGTGCCACACCTTCTGCACTCACTACATGACCGAGGTACTGTACCTTGGGCTTCAGGAGGTGGCATTTGGAAGGCTTCACCTTCAGGCTAAAGTTGGACAAGGCTTCAAACACCTCAGCCAGGTGCTTCAGATGGTCTTCATAAGTCTTGGAGAAAACAATGACATCATCAAGGTACAACAGGACCGTCTCAAAGTTCTTGTGTCCCAGGCAGCACTCCATCAGCCGTTGAAATGTTCCTGCGGCGGTGCAGAGCCCGAATGGCATATAGTTGACCTCACAGAGACCCATTGGGGTGGTAAATGCTGTTTTCTCTTTGTCTGCCTCTGCCACGGGAACCTGCCAATACCCACTAGTGAGATCCAAGGTGAAAAAATAGTTAGCAGTTTTAAGTGCAGCTAATGACTCCTCAATTCTGGGTAATGGGTAGGCATCCTTATGTGTAATGCTGTTAATTTTCCAGTAATCAATACACATTCTCATGGTACCATCCTTCTTCTTTACAAAAACTATTGCAGCTGCCCAGGGGCTACAACTGTCTCTGATAACCCCTGCTTCCTTCATCTCTCTCAACATACCTTTGGCACAATGGTATTGTGTTGGGGGTATAGGCCGGTACCTTTCTTTAATGCGTGGATGATCTCCAGTGGGGATATGATGTTGAACCCCTTTTGCCTTCCCAAAATCTAGAGGGTGTTTGCTGAATACCCGCTCATATTCCTAGGTCACCCAGTAAACCGCCTTTTTCCGGTATGAAGGTGTAGAGTCAGTCTCCACCTGCAGTTGCTGGCACCACTCCTCCATCTGCTTCACAGAGCCATTGTCCTCCACCTGGTCGGATGAGACCAAGGGCTCTGCTGCCTGCATTGCATTGTTACTGACAGTGAGCAGCTTAGCAACTGTGGCATACTGAGGTATTGTGGCCTCCTCTTCCCCGCAATTCAGAAGGCATACAGGTACTCTCCCTTTACGGACATCAACTACCCCTCTGGCTGTCAGGACAGTGGGGCTGCTATCAGAGTACACTGGTTCTACCATTGCCTGGTAATCTTTTCCTCTGAGGCCTATGGCTGCCCGACACCAAATCAACATTTCACACCTGGGGGGTATTGCAATGGGGAAAGCATCACTCACTCTGATGCTTCCAATTTCTCCACCAGAGAGTTCTACCTGTTGTCTTTGCATCAGGGCCTTGATCTCCTTCTGCAGGACTCATTGTTCACTGGAACCAGCAGTCTCAGCCACCTGTTGCAACAAGACAATAACCTCATAAAGACAATTTTCAATTACATTTGTACCAAGAGTCATCATGGGATGACATTCTCGTCGATGAATATCCACAACTATTGTCGGGGTAGCTATTTAGGGAGGGCTAAATTAACCCTTCACGGTTGATCCAGTGATTTCCAAATTAATTCACAGGGCGTTGCTTGCAACTGGGAATGACCACATGGAGACGGGGTCTCTGTACGGGAGAATCCAGGCAGATCACCAAGCCCCTTTATTTTAGTCACTTCTTTTATAACATTTTGCTTAATTATGCGAAGTTCTCAACTACCAATAACATCATTTCACTTTATAAGCCAATAATATTGCAAGAAAACCGGAATATGTCCCTAGTTACGTGACGTAGAGAATAGAGCAATAGCACATTCTTTTAGGGTCTCATATCTCATATCTTGTACAAGCTAGAACAGTCTAGTTTCATAACAGCTGTGAACTTTCACCTAATTACAAAATTTATCTTGTAAACAACAAAATGGCGTCGCAAGCACAAAAATGGAGTCTGAAGAACAAGATATCCCATACATCTGAATGCTGTACTTCACAATCCCCCCTAGATAAATTTTGTTAACACATATGCAGCATCAGAGGTGCTATCCCAAGCCATAAGCTCGAGGGGTACTGGTCTTCACATGACTGATGCCGTGTAATCAGTCATGGCTGTCGCGGCGCACCCATCCCCCTGTATACTACAATTTACGAATAACAATTTTTGATAATGGTGGTGAAGATCTTTTGTAGGTAGCCATTTGTTTGGCTTCAACATCTTCATCAAGTAGCCTTTTGAGATCGGTGCAGAGAAGAGCAGGGGCAATGACACCTTTGGTATCATCATTAGCTGTCTTAGTGCAGCATTTCCGAATACATACAGAAATACACCAAAAAACAAGTTTTAGTATCACATATACAACAAGGATACAGGCAGCAATGTGTAACAAGCTTTGTAAGATCCCAACTACCCAGCCCCCAATTCCCTTAAATCAATTGGCTGGATTGAGAAAGGAGAAGGTGTCTGACCACCAACTGTCCTTATTACGATCATTGTCTTTATCGTATTGATCTCTAAGTCTTTGAATATTTTCTAACTTTAACTTTTAACTTCTACCAATAATAATATGGAAAATGCGGAAAACCAAAACATTATGCCCCCTTTATTTGCTATTGGCTTGTTGGGTGATGAGGAGGACTTCATAGGGACCATCATACAAGGGTTCTAGTCCGTGCTTCCTGACATGCCTTTTCATGACTACCAAGTCACCAGGCTTCAGGTTATAACAGGTGTCGGTTTCTGCTGAATCTGAAAAAGAAAAGGAAACTAGAGCATGGATGTTAGTAAAAAATTTTGCTAAGCTGAATAACACATTGAACAGCACGGACAGTTTCGTCTGGTAACTGCTGAGGCTGGAAATTTGCAACTGGGGGCCTAGCACCAAACAATATCTCATATGGGGACAGGCCATATTTTGCAATGGGGTAGTACGGATATGGTAGAGTACAATGGGTAGGAGCTCTGGCCATGGAGCCGTAGTCTCCTGCATCATTTTGGTCAATTGTCCCTCAGTGTGCTGTTCAGCCTCTCAACTTCCCCACTGGATTGTGGGTGTTACGGAGTATGGAGGGCTACAGTGGATCCAAGCATTGTCAGAACTTCTTGGTACACATGAGAAGAAAAGGCCGGACCTTGATCACTTTCAACAACTTCTGGAACCCCGTATCTGCATATAACTTCCATCACCAGTTTCTTCACTGTGGTTTTTGCAGTCATGTTGGTAACAGGGAATGCTTCCGGCCAACTGGAGAACATGTCAACAACAACCAAACAGCATTCATACCTTCCAGACTTAGGCAACGTGATATGGTCCACCTGGAACCTTTGGAAAGGATAGTCGGACTTAGCAAGATGCTTCGGGGGTACATGTTGAAGTTGACTGGGATTACAAGTCTGACAGAAATTACAGGAACGGTTGAGCGCTGTCAACACTGTGGAAATTCCCGGGGCCCAGTAGAATTTTTGCACCAGTTTGAGGGTCTGATTCTTTCCTCGATGTGTAGCAGGGTACATCCGCTTAGGCAGACACACGAGTTGGTCCTTTTTCCAGAGACCATTATCTATTTGTGCCCCATCAGTCTTCCATTGCTTCACCTCTTCCTTTGGAGACATTCTCTGCATCGTCATTAAGCGGTCTCGCGGGGTCCGACAGAAAACTTCAGTCTGTTGTAGATCATCAGGTTCTTGTAGGGTCAATGCTTCTTGTAACTGTTTATGCTGAGAGCATGTGGTCAACACAGTTGGTATGGTTGGTTCAACGGGTAAGAGAGCGGTGACTTTTGCTTGCATATCCGCAAATACGTTGCCAACAGTCTGTGGACTGTTCCTAGGACCGTGCGCCTTAACTTTGATAATGGCCACCTGAGTAGGTAATTTGATTGAGTCCATGAGGGTTTTAACAGCTTCAGCATTTTTCACTGGGGTTCCGGCAGTAGTAATAAACCCTCGATTGGCCCATAGAGCCCCAAAATCGTGAGCAATACCAAATGCATACCGTGAGTCCGTGTATATATTAGCCCGTCTGTTCTTGGCCAAAGTACATGCAGTAGACAGAGCCTGGAGTTCTGCTTCTTGTGCTGACAGTGAGGGCGGGAGTGCAGCTGCGTGCACTACAGTGTCCTCTGTGGTAACAGCATATCCCGTGTGGAATCTACCAAACTCATCAGCATATCTTGAACCATCCGTGTACAACACCAGATCGATATTTGGGAGTAAATTCTCACTGACATTTGGTGGACTAGCTGTTTCTTCAGTCAGAAGGTGGGAACAATCATGTTGGAGGTAATCCTCATCACTGCCATTTTTCCTTATAGTTCATTGTACCGTCTATCAAAGCATTGTAAAGAGATTGCATTATGTGGGATGCATCAGGTATCCACTGACAACAATAAGTGCATAGTCCAAGAAAACGCTGGAGTTCAGTTTCATCTTTTGGGAAAGGAAGGGAGCTGACAGCTCTTTTTCTTTCTTCTGCGAGGTGTCTGGCACCCTGAAGGAGACAGTGACCCAAGAATATCACTTGACCAAGGCAGAACTGAAGTCTCGAGGATGAAACCCGACAGTTCAGTGCTGCCAGATCCTTGAGGAGGCTAACACTGGCAAAAATGGCAAAAGACACCTGCTCATATTTTTTGCAAACTTGTTGGGACTGTTTTGTGCCCCTTGTGGCATCTGTGGGAAAAGCATGCAAAATACAGATTTCCTCACTGTCTTCATCTACATAGGGATTATATAACGTAAGAGCCATCTGACCATCATCTTGGAATTGTATTCTGGAGCAGAACTGTGATAATGAATCTGCCCCTAGTAAATTTACAGGACATGTGGGAGAGATTACAAACTGAACAGTAACCTCGGGGAAGGGTTTTATGGGGCTTATAAAAGTATATTAATTGGGTCTGCCATCTACCCCGATTAAAACAGCAGGAGTATGACAATCTCTCTGAAAGTGTCCGAGTCTGGCATAGCGCCAGCATTGGCAGGGAGGGGCTGGGTAATAAGGTTCTCAGTCATAGGATTAGGAGCTGAAGTCTGAGGGGGGGCCAGAGTTTGCTGTATGGGCTGAAGGGCACACTGATAAGGGACAAACTGTGTGATCGCAGCTGTGCTTAGCGCGATGGGAGGGGGCTGGAGCAGCTACGGCTGCTAGCTTGTTTTTTTTTAGTGGGGACTGAGGCGGGCAGCGGTGGCTGATAATAGATACCGTGAGTGTTTAACAAAGAAAAGGTGGGGGCTGCGACTCTCGGTCTTCTTGTACAATTGTCATCTAGCAGGGAGACCTCTTCTTTCAAATCATCACTTTTAACTATTTGTCTGCCTGACACATTAGTATCAATCTTAGTTCCTTCTTAATCAATCACTTCCTCACACCACAGTCACTTTCTTGAACCACAATACATCCAGTCCTTGCCATAATGATAGACAATTTTTCTTCTTCAACATAGCAGTAACAGAAACAATCAGAATTCACTTTCTCTGTTCTTCCTAACACCTTCGTCACACAATTCACTTGCCAAGCCACAAAATTCTTCTTTTCCTTCCACGGATTCTCTAATTTAGAGCTAAATATCCTTACTTCAGTTGTGCACAATACTGGAGCGGCCGTCTCAGTTTGTTCCACCAGGTCAACCCCCTCTGGGAAGCCCAAAATTCGCGGTACTCAGTGAAAGGAGGAGGGTGTCTCAGACTATCCCTCCGGACACCTCTGGTTATCTATATCTATATATACCTGAGTTACGTATCCTACCCAGTCTTCGATCACTTCACCACGCCTGACTCTAATAGTGAATTCTGGACTTCAGAATATTTTAACTATAAAGAGAGTCACAATCACTGGTCAATGCGGGGTGTCTGTCCCTTATGAGGTACGGTTTGAGCACTGGGCCCCCAACGGGACTACACCTCTATATGATTCCACCCATGAATCACCCCACCACGGGGACAAACCTCAGATCCTCTTTGTAGCAACAAGCACAGGAAAACCACACCAACGGTCAGTCTGAACAGTATAACTGCCAACTTACCGTGGTTGTCATGGGGGATGATCAGTCCCAATTTTCCAGCACCCGTGTCCGCTCCGAGGGTCCTTTGTCTTGTTGTCCTCCGGCGGCAGTGGCGTCCCTGTTCGAAGGCCCAATGTTGGGCTCCAAGCTGTCGGGGTAGCTATTTAGGGAGGGCTAAATTAACCCTTCACGGTTGATCCAGTGATTTCCAAATTAATTCACAGGGCGTTGCTAGCAACTGGGAATGACCACACAGAGACGGGGTCTCTGTACGAGAGGATCCAGGCAGATCACCAAGCCCCTTTATTTTAGTCACTTCTTTTATAACATTTTGCTTAATTATGCGAAGTTCTCAACTACCAATAACATCATTTCACTTTATAAGCCAATAATATTGCAAGAAAACCGGAATACGTCCCTAGTTACGTGACGTAGAGAATAGAACAATAGCACATTCTTTTATGGTCTCATATCTCATATCTTGTACAAGCTAGAACAGTCTAGTTTCATAACAGCTGCAAACTTTCACCTAATTACAAAATTTATCTTGTAAACAACAAAATGCCATCGCAAGCACAAAAATGGAGTCTGAAGAACAAGATATCCCATACATCTGAATACAGTACTTCACACTATCAGACCTTGAGATTTTAACTCCACCTTCCCCACTTTAACAGTAATTTCTTTACATCCCACTTGTGGTAAAGACTGACCATTACTGGCAACTACTGTTAGTTCATCACTTGGGCCACGGGTGAGTTCAGAGTCAGCCCAATACCGCTTGTAGAGGATATAGGGCATGGTGGTCACCTGGGAGCCAGTGTCCAGCAAAGCGTTCATGGGGATGCCGTCAATCACCACTCGAAGGATCGGTCTCCCTCCAACAAACTTGGCTCGCCAGTTCCTTGGGCCTTGTGGTCCTACTCCTGGGGGTTAGCACTCTGCCCCAGGGGTTACTCATTTAAAGGACAGAATCTTGCAAGGTGGCCTGCCTTGTGGCAGTGACGACAGATGGGACGTCCGTTCTGGTCATAGTGATCGTTGTTCCTCCCTCGGAGTGGTGGGGTTCTCCTATTCCGGAGCCACGGGACATCCTCTGTACTGGAAGCAAGCTGGATCTTCTCCTTGGAGGACACCTGCAGGGACTGCACGGTTTTAGTGAGTGCAGCCATACCTTTGGTCAACTCCTGGACCTGAAGACGCAGCTCTTCTGTTGGATCTTTATCCAGAGTCTGTGCATCAGCCTCCACAGGGATGGAAGGGAAAGATGTTGCTTCCAGGTGGTAGGTGATCGCTGGGCGCCTAGGGGGTGCTGGATGGCTGACAATTGGTTCCTGCAGCGTCCTGTCCTTGAAATCAGCAAAGTCCAGATCAGGGTTCTGTAGGGCTATGATGCGCAGCTGTGCTCTGTGGGTGCTGGATAAGAGTCCCTCAATGAATTGCTCTTTTAACAGTCCATCTCCATCTTTCACATTGTCAGGGACAATCTGCTTGACAGCTCGCAGCGCCTCCTGCAGGTTAAGAGCATAGTCCCTTATATTGTCATGTGCTTTCTGTTTACATCCAAAGAACCTCATCTTGATTTCAGCTGCAGTCGGATGTCAAAGGTGCTTCTGAGCTTATCTAGGATCTTTTTAACATTCTCTTTGTCAGTGTCCTGCCAGGCTTTTACTTCTCTCTGTGCTGCCCCTGTTAGCTGCCCAATAAGAATGTTCACTTTCTGACTTTCAGATAGAGGATACACCTCAAACAAACTGCACAGTCTCTCTTTGAATTCACTCAGGGTATGTGACTCACCCGAGTACTGCAGTAGCCAGGCTGCTCCCGGTATATAGGGCATGGACAGCGGCATTATTGGAACCGCTGTGGTGGGCGCTGATTCTTGCGGTGCCCTGGAGGCAGTGCTGGCTGCTGGATTCAGTGGCGCCTTTGGAGCCGCAGCTGCGCTGGACCCTGCATCTGGCTGCGCTGGGAGGTTAGCGGGAGCGTCCGCCGCTACATTGGCATTGTCCTCAGACATTTTCTCTACCCCCTAGTTAACATGGGCCAGGCCGCGGGATGGCTTACCGGATGCTGATCCTCGGCGGGATCAGGGGACGCCGGAACTGTAGGCCTCAGCTTTTTACTTCCCGCATGCTCTTCTCCTTTCGCGCTTCTCAGTTGGCTCCACCCACGTGCGCCAATCAGCGGGATAATGGCGGCAATGGCGCCAATTTCGCACACAGTCTATAGCACACAACACAGTCTCTGGCACACAGGACCCAGGGACACTGGGCTCTGTAATCCTGTTTGTGTCACCAAAATGGGTCACCCTCCCAGGGCTGTGGGGTACTCGGTACCGGGCCGGTCTCTCAGAGGGGATTGTCACAGCAGCGGTGACCCGGTCCGTGGCCCTGGGCGCCCATGTAAAAGGACTTGAGTTGGGAATAGGGTTTATAAGTGATTCGTGATGCCACCTGTGGTGTTCGGCAAGGGAGGTGTTAAGCCGACGCTACAAGCAGATCCTCTGGGACAGATGGTGTAGTGCAGCAATGTTGTTGTAGCCTCCACAGGTAGGGCTGTTGGTCACAGGGCAGTGTAGCGGAGTGGTTAGGAAGAGGGTGCAGTGTTTGGCACAGAGATGTAGTAGTACTGAGGATGTTGCAGGAAGGAGGCAAGGACACAACAAGGTGCAGTTTCTTTACCTTTACTTGGCAAACGCAGTCCAGGGTCCTGGTTACAGATGGCACAGGAGCAGGCTAGCCTGGAAGCAACTCAGGAATCTCTCTATCAGATGGGTTGTGTAGTCTCCTTCCTAGCGCTGGCTTGAGGTACATGCAGTACTTTGTTACACTGAAGTTCCTCCTTCTTATCTTCTCTTAGAACTACCTCATATGGCAGACAGCTGTAGCCCTCTATCTCTCTTGGCTCACCCGTCGCTGTTGTGCCTCTGAGTCTTAGTTGGGAATAAAGCATTTACAGCTTCCTATTCCTCTGGTTTCTGTTGCAGGACCTTCAGTATCCATACAACCGTGGAGACC
Organism: Dendrobates tinctorius; assembly: GCF_039654945.1. Taxonomy (NCBI): domain Eukaryota; kingdom Metazoa; phylum Chordata; class Amphibia; order Anura; family Dendrobatidae; genus Dendrobates; species Dendrobates tinctorius. Next base: position 320,760 of record NW_027362120.1, on the reverse strand, counting down.
AGGCTCCAGATCATGTGCTCTCACTGGGAGGGAGCTCTCTTTCCTCAGCTCAACCTCCAGCTTCTCTCCACACGTCTACACTCGTTGCCCTCCTCACTCAACTGACTAATTTCCCTTCCTGGCCCTCAGAGCGCGCTCCTCCCCCAATCCTGGTTCAGAGCTCCCTCTGTTGGCCTGCAGTGGGAACTGTGTTGCATGACATGGTTAACTGCTAGAGACCCTTCATTGCCTCCAAGCCTGACATCACCCTCCCTGGAGAAAGGCAATGCCACTGTGGTGGCCATACCCCTGGGAGCGCCACACAAACATCAATCAACATCAGTTTATAAAGAGAAACCTGAGTCAAAACTACATAAAAAAGTTCATAATTTTATTAAGTAAACAAAACACATTTCAGAACAAACATTTTAAAAATTATGCAAAGGGGTAAAGAATGACAGCAGCAAAGTGATGAGTTACCCAGAGATAATGATGGCTGGTAGCACTGTATGGTATTAATAGGCAATGGGTATTAGAAAAACACTCATATCAATAGATACAAATTGTGCTTCTCATAGATGAAAGGATTGTGATCAGAACAGAAGTCTGTGTAATACTAGCACATATAGAAAGTCAGGGATGCAAATCTATATGTGGCGCCCTGCGTCTTTATCGCCACAAAAGGATTAAATATGTGCTGTTTTGTATGTGTTTTGTGAGCAATGGGAGTTATGCTTTCTCTGCTAGAGATCACAACACACTCAATTTACCTCACTCCCTCACTTGTCTGAAGCTTAGAGCTTTGCAGACATGCCCTAACTGGGAGGGGAAGAGCAGAGTTGTTGCTTCAGAGAAGGAGAAGGAGGAAGAGCGCTCTTGGGAGCCATGATGACATGTGGTCCCTCCAGGAGTAAAGCTAATAAGAAGCATCAGGGAATCAGCCCCTAGGCCATGCATGCTTTCAGAGCAGGGTGGTACGCTGAGAGACTGTGTGAGTTTATACAATCAACAGCGCAGTGTTTTCCCTGGGATTACAGCAGCAAACTAGGATCAGTGGGGATTGTACAAGAAGGAACGTGAGCTTCACAAAGGATCCAAGCTGCAAGTTGCCAGTGGAGAAATACACAGTGAGTAGAGGCTATACTAGAAGTTCCAAACTCTGGGAAGCCTTGGTCCCTGAATGGATTAGAATAGCAGGAAGCTTACACTGAGTCACGGCAGAGGAAGGATAGCTCTCATTCTCCAGAGCAGATTGTAACCTGGTGAGAGTTGTAATATCTCTGAACTGCACCTGAACTACAGTAAATGATAAAGTGACTTTCCTTGTCTCCTGCCTTATTACTCCGTGCCTTCTACTTCCATCACAATCTCTGGGGGTCGGCCCTGGTTGGAGGGGGTTAAACATCTGCACTGCCATCACCATCTACTCCCCCAGGGATCATCTGCAGTGTCAGCTATACTACAGTCGAACACTCCAACTGGCGTCACGAATCAATACATAAACTTTATCCCCATTCAATTCAACCCCTTTTACATGACCGCCTGAGGCCACGGACCGGGTCACTGCCACTGTGACATTTCCCATTAAAGTTAACGGGCCCTGCACCAAGTATCCCACGGCCCCTCGGGCGCGTCATATACATCTGTGGGGGTGGATTTCAAACAGTTCCTGCACAATGGCCAAATAAGTCAGACCTCCATCCACACTGTAACAACCCTGCTGGCATCATTGCATGGCCTCCCATCCCCCGCACACCAACTTACTCACTGCTCCGGGTCATGCTGTGAATTCTGTTTGCTGCCAGTCCTATGCTTTGTGCTCTGTGCCTCTGCTCTTCTGCATGCTTCCTGGCTATGTGTGTATAGGGGGCGGCGCCAGAACTCTTTGGTTCTTATGCAGTCAGGGTGCACCTGTCTAATCTGTCCCTGACCAATTACCTAGAGCCCTTGACTATTTAGCTCCGCCACACCCACTGGAACATGGCCTGTGCAATGTCTAAACTCAGTAAGTGTTTTTCTGCTGAGGAAGCCAGGCCCTGTTCTGTGTATCTCCTTCTCTGTAGGAATACTCTTAGCCTTGCTTTGTGTTCTTTGTCTGCCCTCCAGGAGGCTGCATATCCTGGTCTCTGTGTCTTGGTGCTAGCTTTGTGTTTACTTGTCCTTCACCTGCTAGGAGGCAGAATATCCTGGTCCTTGAGTCTTTGTCTCTGTACCTTGTCTGTGCTCTGTCATTCCCCTGCCTCCTTGTCTTTGACTCCCTTCCCTGCTGTGCCTTTCCCTGTATCCTCCCCGTCCTTGCTCTGCACTCTTGCAGCTCTGCCTGCTCTGCACCCTTGCAGCTCTGCCTGCTCTGCACCCTTTCAGCTCGGCCTGCTCTGCACCCTTGCAGCTCGGCTTGCTCTGCACCCTTGCAGCTTGGCCTGCTCTGGTCCTGCTGCTGCAGAACCTCTTGCTGCAGCTTCTTTCCACAGACCTTGTGGTTCAGCTTACTCTGCTGCTGCAGAACCTCTTGCTGCAGCTTCTTTCCATGGACCTTGTGGTTCAGCTTTGCTCTGATGCTGCAGAACCTCTTGCTGCAACTTCTCTCCACTGACCTTGTGGTTCAGCTTTGCTCCGCTCCTGCTGCCGCTGCAGAACCTCTTGCTGCAGCTTCTCTCCGCACTCCTGTGGCTCCGCCTAGTCCGCACTCCTGCGGCTCTGCCTACTCCACACTCCTGTGGCTCCGCCTACACTGCACTCCTGCGGCTCCACCTATTCTGCACTCCTTTGGCTCCGCCTACTCCGCACTCCTGCCTGTATCCATACCTACACCTCCTGTGTGAACAAGTCCAAACCTGTTCCTTTATGTTCCACTCCTTCCTGTCTATACCGATACCTGCACCTGCTGTGTGAACTGGTCCCTTCTCATACCACGCCAGCCCGCCCTGTGTCTCCAAGCTGTGCCTGCTTGCCGTGTCTCCAAGCCATGCCTGCTTTCCCTGTGTCTCCAAGCCATGCCTGCTTGCCCTGTGTCTCCAAGCCATGCCTGCTTGCCCTGTGTCTCCAAGCTGTGCCTGCTTGCCCTGTGTCTCCAAGCCATTCCTGCTTGCCCTGTGTCTCAGCCTACCTGTCACTTGCACCTGACCAGGTGTCCTGTCTCCGAATGGGATCAGCAGTCACAGCCAGACACCACCCTGGAGTGGCACCTGGCAGCTGCCTGCCGCATAACCCTGGCCTCACCATTGGAGGCTCCAGAGAAGACCAAGGTAGCTGTCTTAGTCATGCCCCTTCCAGGGTAGTCTGGTCTCTGGCACAGTGGGGCCACAACCCCCCAGCTCGCGCCAACCAGCCAAGGTGCGAGCGCGACACACCTCCTTATATAACATACCAGGTCCAGGCATGTACATCAAGTGATAAGCATACCCAAGAAAAATACCTACTGTCCCGGTGTTGGTTCAACATCAATCGACGAGCAGGAACCTAAGCACTGTATATCCCTAGAGCTAAGCCCTGAATAGGGAAGCTGGAGATGAGTAGAGATGATCAAATATTTCAATGTTCGGTTCGGATTATGCTTTTCGAATTTGCAATAATCATCGATTAATTCGTTGAATGTTCGGCCAACATAGCCGAACGCCATTCACTTTAGTGGGAGGCAAAAACAAATGCGTGCACAACACCTTATAATGGCCCCAAATGCTGCCAAAACACATCAAATGAGGGACAGATACCTGGAAAGTGGTGTCAATTCACCCACAGTACAGATTTTAGCATGGCACTGCAGCAATCAGTCATTCATGAGATATCGGGGTCTGGGATGGCATTTACAGCTTTCAAATGAACGTCACAGTAAGAAGAAGTGGGTGAGGGATTGGTGTAGGGCCCATTTGCTGGGAGCCCTGATACATAGAATCATAGAATCATAGAATGGTAGAGTTGGAAGGGACCTCCGGGGCCATCTGACCCAACCCCCTGCTCAAAGCAGGATTCACTAAATCTTCCCAGACAGATGTCTGTCCAGCCTCTGTTTGAAGAATTCTATTGAAGGAGAACTCACCACCTCTCGTGGCCGCCTGTTCCACTCATTGATCACTCTGTCAAAAAGTTTTTTCTAATATCTAATCTGTGTCTCCTCCTATTCATTTTCATCCCATTGCTTCTAGTCTTTCCTTGTGCAAATGAGAATAAAGATGATCCTTCTACAATGTGACAGCCCTTCAGATATTTGTAGACCGCTATTAAGTCTCCTCTCAATCTTAACTTTTGCAAGCTAAACATTCCCAAATCCTGCAACCGTTCCTCATAGGATGTGGATTGCAGACCGATCACCATTCTTGTCGCTCTTCTCTGAACTTGCTCCAGTTTGTTGATGTCTTTTTTAAAATATGGTGCCCAAAACTGGACACAATATTCCAGATGAGGTCTGACCAAAGAGGAGTAGAGGGCAATAATGACTTCACGTGATCTAGACTGTATACTTCTGTTAATACATCCTAGAATTGTATTTGACTTTTTTTGCTGCTGCATCACACTGTTGACTCATGTTCAGTCTGTGATCTATTAGTATACCCAAGTCTTTTTCACATGTACTGTTGCTTGGCCCTATTCCTCCCATTCTGTATTTTTTTCATTGCCATTGCCCAGATGTAGTACTTTGCATAAAAATGCAAAAACCATTCTGTTAGTTGCTGCCCACTGCTCCAGTTTATTCATATCTTTTTGAATCCTCTCTTTCTTCTCTAGTATTAGCTATCCCTCCTAGCTTTGTGTCATCAGCAAATTTAATCAGTTTACCCTCAATTCCTTCATCTAAATCGTTGATAATGATGTTGAACAATATAGGGCCCAGAACAGAGCCCTGTGGTGCCCCACTTGACACACTCTTCCAACTGGATGGGCAGCCATTTGCGTCCACTCTTTGGGTCCGATCACTAAGCCAGTTATGAATCCACCTAACAGTTGCCTTCCTTGTCTATTCCATACTTAGTCATTTTTACAATAAGGATGGTGTGAGATACTTTGTCAAATGCTTTGACAAAGTCTTCAGCTGTAATGGAAGCTGACATGCCTGCAGTTTTTGACTATGCAATGTAAAATGTCTGTAAGATCTGTATGTTAAAGTATGATGTTTCTAGAACTTTCTAGAATCTCCCATTGCTACACATTAAGGAGACGAGCCTGTCATGTAGCTGCAATCCCCCCTCCCTTTCAGCCCCCTCCTTTTGGTCCTTATCAGCTCTGTGCTTGCTGGTAACCTGAAACCGTCCATTTCCTCTCAAAGAACAGCTAGGGGGAAAAGATCTCTTTGTTGAAAACACCGGCTGTATGCCAGTATATGGGAAGTATTAAAACAAGTCATATTGAAAAAAACCATACACCTCAGAGATATAAAACCCACATTTCTGCAAAGGGCACGAAACCAGCTTTCTAAGCCCCTAAGTTTCACGATTCTCGGACTTCTGGAAATGGAGATATGGATGGCTCCCAAATGGAGCATCCTATCTAGTGCATTCTTGATGTTTTCTTGTTGGGCTCGTTATGATTGGGCTACGAAATATGATACCCTTGGTGAGTTCATACGAGCATCACCCATTAAGATATAGTTATTCTAAGTTTTGTAGCCAAATCATAACTTGGAGAGAGGGAGGTGGGACCTCTCCAGACCGCCCATTTCATGAGGTCACAAACCTAGTCTATAGGTATTCCCTACCAAATTCCAGTCAGTTGAGCTACAGAGTCCGTGCTTACAAGACGTGCCGATGAGTGGAGACGTGTGGCTCCGCCTTCTCCCAGCCGCATGGTCTGCCTGATATCGACTGAACACATGTGAGTGTTACTTTCTGTTCTTTCATTCACTTTGTTTTATATTTGTATTTGTACATATTTAATGTCTCAACTTTATAGCAACTTTTATCTGTATAATCACTGCCCTTTTGGGAATAAATTGTAAAATTATCAGTTTGTCTCCATGCTCTAAGAAACGAACTCTGCGCCTCTTTTAGATAATCGCTACTGATTTCAGGGGTTTGCCACGAACCCTCTTAATTTAACTCTGTGAATTAAGAAAAGCGAGGATGGTGGCATAAATATATACATAAATCCCCGCAGTTCTTGGAAGGTTGTTAGCAGTGGTGGGGCATCCAAAATAACCCCCCCCTGCGGTAAATTGTTAGAGCAAGGTTAGCTTGCTGCATTTTTGTCACATGATGCCAGTGTTGGGATAACTAAGATAAGCCCCCACTGTGCCTGTGATAGCCGTGTGCCGGCAGTGTGTCGCGTCCCTCCGTCCGCTGATACACGTGTGTCAGTGGTGGGATTGTGACATATTGGTGACACAGGGTCCGCTGTCCGTCGCGTTTTGGTGGCAGCGGGACCCCCATTCGTCACATGTTGGTGGCAGTGGTGGGATGTTCATCACATATTGGTGTCAGAGCGGTGGGATAATCCTAGAGCATTAGTGATTTGGTGTGAGCAATCATTCCTCTCACTAAAGACCTGCACCGTTCCTGCGGGAATCCTGCATCATAGGCTTTGGAGAACAGACTCAGTGGTTACTAGTCCTGAGACATTTTTATGTACTTGCAAGTATCCCCTCCCTTTCTCTTCGTTTTTCCTTTCTATCTTTTATTTGGCAACCATGGCGGCAAAAGGAGAACACTGGTACACACAGCAGAAAAAGGAAAATCTTGCTGTAATATGCACGTACCGGGGCCTTGATGCCACGCACAAGAGCAAAAGCCAGCTGATCGCGGCTCTGGTGCAGCTGGACAACGACCAGAGCCCAGCGGACGCAGAAGCTGGCCCAAGTGACAATGGGGCTGCAGCCGAGGCTCCACTCATGAGCGCTGGCCCCACATTCAACCAGAGCGAGGTGGACCCCTATCTGCAAATGGCCTTGGACGAACTCCCCGCCGAAGACCGTAAGGGGTGGGTGAGGCTGATCCAGCAATATCGGCAGGAGGCCCGAGAGGCTGAGAGAGCCGAGCACCAGGCACAGGCTGAGAGAGCTGAGCACCAACCAGAAGCTCAGAGAGCCCATGAACTGGAGATGCTCCGACAAGGGGGGAATGCCCCCACAGCCTGAAGCGGTGAGCCCTGCAGCGTCCATACTCCTAAACCCCGGCCAGAGCATTTTCCCGTGATGGAAAAGGACGGGGACTTGGACACGTTTCTGCGCACCTTTGAGAAAGCTTGCAGACAGTACCAGCTGGATAAGGTCCAATGAGCCAGGTACTTGACTCCAGGGCTAAAAGGCAAAGCTCTGGAGGAGTTTGCTTCTCTTCCGACCAGAAGCCGATGGTGACTATGATGCCATAAAGCAGGCTCTGATCGCCAAATAATGGCTGACACCTGAGGTATACCGAAAGAAGTTCTGGAACCTCCAACGTGGCCCACACGATAGCTATGGTGATGTGGTGCATGGACTCAGGACCCACTTTGACCAGTGGATCCATGGACTGTCAGTGAACACCTTTGAGCTGCTATGGGACCTGATGATCAAAGACCTGTTCCTGCATCTCTGCCCAGCTGAGGTCCGACAGTTCATCCTGGACTGCGAACCACTGAATGCGGACAAAGCGGCGCAGATCGCCGACAACTATGAGGCCAACGGGAAGCCAGAGACGTGGAGGCCAGTCACCGCCGGCTGGAGAGGAGGTAAGCCTGCAACCAACCCCAGTGCCCCAGCTAGCCGTCACTCAGGAGGCCCTGTCCCTGTTGCCATCACCAGGCCTACTACTGACAGTCGTCTGTGTTTCACCTGCAATCGGACTGGTCACTTCCATCACACCTGTCCGGAAAAGCCAAAGAATCCCCCAGCCAAGGCCTCTGGGCCCCACGCCTCTGTTCTTTTGGTGGGAGGTGTGGTTGGGAGGATTGCCAACAATGATCAACCTGTTCAGGTGGGGACCCGTCTTGCTACAGGCCTCAAGGACACCGGGGCTGAACGAACCCTCATCCGTCCTGGACTGGCGGCCCCTGAAAAGTTTGTTGAGGGGAAAACCCTGACCGTCACCGGGATTGGAGGCACCCATTGTCCCTTGCCAGTGGCCCGGGTTTTTCTTGATTGGGGTGCTGGGAGCGGGTTGAGGGAGGTGGGAGTGTCTGAAAACCTGCCCACTGATGTTTTATTGGGGACTGACTTGGGAGGATGGTTGCATACTATGTCCCTGACACCCTTCCCCAATCTGATAATAAGGGTAACGTTAACCCTTGTGTTGATGATGATGATGGGAAACTGAATGTGTTACCTGCTAATGCCTTGATGAATAATGATGCAACTAACAACCATTCTTTCCCCAGGAATGATGATGATGGTGATGTGAATGTACCAAAGCAATCTGATAGCCATTCTTTTCCTAGGAATGGTGATAATGATGATGATGATGCATCTGTGCTGACTGAACCTGTTAACCCTTTCTTTGAAATGGTAGATGTGTCCACAGGTACCGAAGTGCTCAGCCCCCTCACTCTGCGGAGTGAGACGGCTGAGGAACCCCTGGCAGGGGCAAACAACGGTGCTCAAGGAAATGGGGAGGTGCATGGGGACCATGAGGAAGGTAATGCCATGCAGCTGACCAGTGCCACCGAGGAAGGTAACTGGCCCATAAGTAGCACTGCTCCTGAAGTGTTGGGGGTGGATGGGGAGGTAGGGCCCATGGCAGTGCCGATTGGTGGGTCTGTAGAAATCCCCAGGGAGACAGCATACATAGCAGCTGTCACACGCAGTTAGAGTGCCCAGATCGCAGGTAGCACCCTGTCTTCTGGACCCGCTTCTGCTACAGGAGAGACTGAACCAGAGGTGAACCCAGAGCCAGTTCCAGAGGGTCCCAGTAAGGAAGGGACCCTGTCGTCACTTCTGGCAGCCTTCAGCAAGGAGTTCCAGGCTGCTCTGCACTCAGATGCCAGCCTGGAGAAATTGAGACACCTCGCCGAGACGCCCACCTCTGAGCCTGATAAGGAGAGGGTGTTCTGGGAATGAGGAAAGTTGTACCGGGAGTCAGTACCCAGAGATCCCCAAAAGGAGTGGTTGAGGGAAAGACAGCTAGTCGTCCCCTTACAGTTTAGAACTGAGTTGTTGCGGATTGCCCATGAGATTCCACTCGCTGGACACTTGGGGATCAGCAAAACAAAGGCATGGCTATCTCAATACTTCTATTGGCCCAAAATGGGGACAGATGTCACGACGTACTGCCGCTCGTGTGCCACCTGTCAAAAAGAGGGTAAGGCGGGGCCTGCTCTTAAGGCTCCCCTTATTCCTTTGCCGGTGATAGAGGAGCCTTTCCAGAGAATCGCAGTGGACATTGTAGGCCCGCTGGCCGTCCCCAGCAGCTCTGGAAAGCGATACATACTCACCGTGGTAGACTACGCTACCCGGTACCCAGAGGCAGTAGCTCTGTCTTCAACCAGGGAAGATGAGGTGGCTGATTCACTGGTGACCATCTTTTCAAGGGTAGGGTTTCCCAGGGAGATGCTTACCGATCAAGGAACTCAATTCATGTCTCGCCTAATGGAGGCTCTCTGTGAGAAAATGCAGGTGAAGCACCTGGTATCGAGTGCGTATCACCCACAGACTAATGGTTTGTGTGAACGCTTCAACAGTATCCTCAAACAGATGCTCCGCATGCTGGTTGAGACACAAGGGCACGACTGGGAGCGGTACCTCCCTCCCACACCTGCTGTTCGCTTACAGAGAAGTTCTGCAGGCCTCGACCGGGTTCTCCCCCTTCGAGCTCCTGTATGGCAGGTGAGTCCGGGGATCCCTTGGGTTGATAAGAGAATCCTGGGAAGATGAGCCAAACCCCACAGAAGTGTCCATCGTGGATTATGTCATGCGCTTCCGTGACAAGATGCTGACCTTGACGCAGTTGGTGCATGACAACATGACGCAGGCTCACGCTGACCAGAAGCACTGGTACGACCAGAACGCCCGGGAGCGGACCTACCAGGTGGGTCAAAAGGTGTGGGTGCTGGACCCCGTACCAACGGATAAGCTTCAGGCAGCCTTGGAAGGTCCATACGTCGTCCACCAACAGCTCAACCTGGTCACCTACGTGGTCACGCTTGACCATGCTCGGGGTAGGCGCAAGGCCTTTCACGTCAATATGCTGAAGGCGCACCACGAACGTGAAGCTTGCGTCCTACCGGTCTGCAACCTACCCGAGGATGGGGAGGAAGATCCCCTTCTGGACATGCTGGCCCAAGCCAAGGCCGATGGGTCCATTGAGGACATGGAGATAAGTGGTTTGCTAACCGTATCCCAGCGGTCGCAGTTGGTGGAAGCCGTGGAACCCTTCCGGGCCGTGTTCACCAACCGACCTGGGAGGACGGAGTTAGCGGTTCATGAGATGGACACCGGGAATCACTCCCCACTACGGCAAACACCTTATCGGATCACTGAGGCGGTGCAACAAGTCATGCGCCAAGAGATCGATGAGATGTTAAGGCTGGGGGTGATTCAACGGTCAAAAAGCGCGTGGGCTTCATCTGTAGTCCTCGTGCCTAAAAAAAAGGATCGAACCACCCGGTTCTGCATGGACTACAGGGGGCTCAACGCCATCACAACCTCTGATGCCTACCCGATGCCACGCATCGAGGATCTGCTTGAGCGGTTTGCGAAAGCAAGGTACATATCCATCATGGATTTGAGTCGGGGATACTGCCAGATTCCCCTGAGCCCTGAGGCGCAGGAGAAATCCACCTTTATCACCCCCTTTGGACTGTACGAGTCCACAGTCATGCCCTTTGGCATGAAAAATGCCCCTGCCACTTTCCAGCGGATGGTCAACCACCTGCTTCGGGGACTGGAGGAGTACGCGGTGGCATACTTGGACGCGATCGCCATCTTCAGTTCCACCTGGGAGGAACACCTTCAGCATCTCCAGGAGGTGCTCAAGCATCTTCACCAGGCAGGCCTGACTATCAAGCCCGGAAAGTGCCAGATGGGCATGAGCGAGGTCCACTACCTGGGGCACCGGGTAGGCGGGGTTCCATGAGTCCGGAGACAGAAAAGGTGGATGCAATCGCGGCCTGGCCCACCCCCAGGACCAAGAAACAGGTGAAGTCCTATTGGGCACTGCAGGGTACTATAGGCGGTTCATGCAGGACTATAGCGCCCTTGCAAAACTCTTGACTGACCTCACCAAGCAGAGGCTACCTCAAACAGTCAAATGGACAGATGACTGTGAGGTGGCTTTCCAAGCTTTGAAAGCAGCCCTGTGCAGCTCTCCAGTGTTGAGAGCAGTCAACAGCAGTCGCCCGTTTCTGGTACAGACCGACGCCAGTGAGTTTGGCTTCGGTGCGGTGCTGAGCCAGGGCGACTCGGGGAACCAGGAGTGTTATGATTGAGTCACCGAGGAGGAAAATACAAAACACAAGCTCAGCCCAGAAAATCAGAGAGGTTGGAAACTAGCGGATTGCAGACCCCTAATCCTATCACACAACTAGCAGTCGCCGTGGAGTGTTCCTACGGTGATCCTAGACACCTTGTCACAGCCAGAGATCTTAATAAGCCTAAAGAGAGAAAAGAGAAAAACTGACTGACCCAGAGCAGACCCCAAAGCAATAGGCAGCCCCCAACATATAATGACGGTGAAGCAAGATGAAAACACTAACACAGATAGAAAGATAGGTTGAGAAAACGATGGGGCCCAAGCTAACTAAAAAGAACAGGACAGAAAAGCTGCTGTCTGCAATCCGAGAAAACCCTGCTAAAAATATTACCAACACAACTGATAAGCAAAAAGGACCCTGAAGTCACTAGACTTCAAACCCTATATCAGCACTCAGAATATTCTGAAAGCAGAGCAAAAGAGAACACTGATCAAGGAATAAGAATCCAGCACACCCCCGACCAGGGATGGCTGAACTCAAAAAACAAGGTAAACAAAACCAAAACTAATAAGTTCAATAGCAGAGCAAAAACTTATCTTTGGGAAGCAGGAATCAGACTGGTATCCAAGAATCCAGCAGAGAAATCACCAGAAACTCAGAAGGGCGTCGGCTGCCTTATATCCAGTCTGAAGTTCCTGTTACCCAATCACAATCCACCTGATCAGGTGTTTGGTTTCTTTCATCCAAATCAGCCTCACTACCTTCCTTCACCAGAAGAGGGAGATCCTTGGACACAAAAGGTGAATGAACAGATGAGCTCACAACAGTACCTCCCTCTTGAGGAGGGGTCACCGAACCCTCATCCAAGCCACCCGGCCGATCAGGATGAGTCTGATGAAAAGCACGCACCAATCTTTTGGCATTAATATCAGAGGCAGAGACCTAGGAAATATCCTCCTGACCACAACCCTTCCACTTAACCAAATACTGGAGTCTCCGTCTAGCCAGACGGGAATCCAGTATCTTCTCTACCTCATATTCCATGTTACTTTCAACCAACACAGGGTCAGGAGGTGCCGCCATAGGAACCACTGGTTCAACAAACCCCTTCAACAAGGATTTATGAAACACGTTATGAATCTTAAATGTGACAGGAAGAGCCAACCGAAAAGAGATCGGATTAATAATCTCCAAAATTGTGTAAGGTCCAATAAATCTAGGTTTAAACTTTGGAGAAGCCACTTTCATAGAGATATTCTTTGATGACAACCAGACCATATCACCCACCTTAAACCGGGGACCAATGGTCCTATGCCGGTTAGAAAACCGCTGGGCCTTTTCCTGGGAAAGAGACAATTATCCACCACTTGGTTCCAAATTTGCTGCATTCTTTCCACCACAGTGTCAACCCCTGGACAGGCAGAAGACTCCACCTGCCCTGAAGAAAATCGAGGATGAAACTCAAAGTTACAGAAAAAGGGTGACATCAAAGTGGCAGAACTAGCTCTATTATTTAAAGCAAATTCGGCCAAGGGTAAAAATGAGACCCAATCATCCTGATCAGCAGATATAAAACATCTCAAATAAGCCTCCAAAGTCTGGTTTGTTCTCTCCGTCTGCCCATTGGTCTGAGGGTGAAATGCAGAGGAGAAGGACAACTGAATTCCCAACTTGGAACAAAAGGTCCTCCAGAATCTAGAAACAAACTGAACTCCTCTGTCCGATACAATGTTCTCAGGAATCCCGTGCAAGCGAACCACCTGTTGCAAAAACAAGGGCACCAACTCTGAGGAAGATGGCAACTTACGGAGTGGTACAAGATGGACCATCTTAGAGAATCTATCACAAATCACCCAGATAACAGTCATCCTCTGAGAGACAGGCAGATCAGAGATAAAATCGATTGAAATATGGGTCCATTGCCTCCTGGGCACCGGCAAAGGCATCAACAACCCACTAGACCGAGAACAAGGCTTAGATCGGGAGCAAGTCCCACAGGACTGCACAAAATTTCTGACATCACGAGACAAGGCAGGCCACCAAAAAGACCGACTCACCAAATCTCTAGTACCAAAAATACCTGGATGACCAGCCAACGCGGAGCAATGAACCTCAGACATCACTTTCCTCCTCCACTGGTCAGGAACATACAACCTACCACTGGGACAACGCTCAGGCTTATCCTCCTGAAACTTCTCCAAAGCACATCTCAAATCAGGCGAGATGGCAGAAAGAACCACCCCCTCACCTAAGATTGTAGCAGGCTTGGTCACAATAGGAGAATCAGCCAAAAAACTCCTAGAGAGGGCATCAGCCTTAACGTTCTTAGTGCCCGGAAGAAAGGAGACCACAAAATCAAAACGTGTGAAAAACAAGGCCCACCTGGCCTGTCTCGGATTCAAACATTTAGCCAACTCAAGGTAGATCAAATTCTTGTGGTCAGTGAGGACCACAGCTTGATGTCTAGCTCCCTCCAACCAATGTCTCCACTTCTCAAATGCCCACTTCATGGCCAACAGTTCTCGATTCCCCACATCATAGTTGCGTTCCGAAGGAGAGAACTTTCGGGAAAAGAAGGCACAGGGGTTCATTTTAGATGTTACAGGATCTTTTTGGGACAAAACAGCTCCTACACCAGTCTCTGAAGCATCCACCTCCACCTGAAATGGAAGTGAGACATCGGGTTGTCGCAAAACCGGAGAAGTGAACCTCCGCTTCAGCTCCTGAAAAGAAGAAACAGCCTCAGGAGACCAATTCAGCAAATCAGCGCCCTTCTTAGTCAAATCAGTCAATGGTTTGGCAATAGCAGAAAAAATGGCTATAAACTTCCGATAAAAATTAGCAAAACCCAAAAACTTCTAGAGAGCCTTCAAAGAAGTGGGCTGCACCCAATCATAAATGGCCTGTACCTTGGCCGGGTCCATTTCAATAGTTGACGGAGACAAAATAAATCCCAAAAATGAAATCCTCTGTACACCAAAAAGACATTTCGATCCCTTAACATACAAGGAGTTTTCCCTCAAAATCCGGAACACAGTCCGAACATGTTCCACATGAGAGTCCCAATCCCTGGAAAAGATCAAAATATCATCCAAGTAGATGATCAGAAACTTATCCACAAAGTCCTGGAAAATATAATTCATGAAGCACTAGAAGACAGAAGGGGCGTTAGTGAGCCCAAAAGGCATCACCAGGTACTCAAAATGTCCCTCCGGAGTATTAAACATTGTCTTCCATTCATCCCCATGCTTAATGCGAATAAGATTATGCGCCCCCCTGAGGTCAAGCTTGGTAAACCAGCAAGCACCTTCAACTCTAGAAAATAGGTCAGAAATCAGGGGTAACGGATACTGATATTTAACAGTAATTTTGTTAAGGGAGCGATAGTCAATACAGGGCCTTAATGAACCATCCTTCTTGGCCACAAAAAAAAACAGCACCCAAGGGTGAAGAGGATGGTCTAATATGACCCTTCTCCAATGACTCCTTAATATAAGAACGCATAGCCTCATGTTCGGGTACAGATAAATGAAAAAGTCGACCCTTGGGAAATTTACACCCCGGACTCAGCTCAATTGCACAGTCATAACTCCTATGAGGAGGCAAAGACGCAGACTTACTCTCACTAAACACATCATAAAAATCAGCCAAATAGTCAGGAACCTCATGCAACTGGGGAGAGGTGGAGAAAACAGGAGTGTCACTAAGAGCACACCGACATCCCCAACTCACCACAGACACAGATTTCCAATCCAAAACTGGATTATGGATTTGCAACCATGGGAACCCCAGCATGATGGTATCATGCAAATTATGCAACACCAAAAATCTGCAATTTTCTTGATGATCTGGGGCGACTCGCATTACCACCTGGATCCAAAACTGAGGTTTATTCTTCGGCAAAGGAGTTGCATCAATACCCCTCAAAGGAATAGGCGTCCGCAGGGGTGTCATAGGGAGACCAAAACGTTTAGCAAAATCCAAATCCATTAGGTTCAAGGCCGCTCCTGAATCCACAAAGGCTTTAGCAGAAAATGTGGACAGGGAGCAGATCAGAGTAATTGCCAGAAGAAACTTAGGTTGTACACCACCTACAGTAAATGTGTGTGCAAAACGTTTCTCTCGTTTAGGGCAGACAGAAATAATATGAGAGGCATCTCCACAGAAAAAACACAGCTTATTACGCCTTCTAAACTCCTGACGTTGCGCCCTAGACAAAACTCACATTGCATAGGTTCAGACATTTGTTCAACAGATAGCAGCATTTCCCTTGTAATTTTACGTTCACGTAAACGCCGATCAACCTGAATGGCTAGTGACATAGAATCATCAAGACCAGAGGGAACAGGAAATCCCACCATAGTATCTTTTACGGTTTCTGACAAACCCTTCCGAAAGAGAGCTGACAAGGCACCATCATTCCAAGTGGTGAGGACCGCCCACTTTCGGAATTTTTGACAGTACAGTTCTGCAGAATCTTGACCCTGGCTCAATGCCAACAGGGTCTTTTCAGCTTGATCAATCGCATTAGGTTCATCATACAACAACCCCAAGACCTGAAAAAATGCATCCACATTAGTTAGAATAGGATCATCTGGTACTAAAGAAAATGCCCAATCCTGGGGATCGCCACGCAGCAAGGAGATGACAATTTTAACCTGCTGCGCAGAGCTCCCCGATGAGTTAGGCTTCAAGGCAAAAAATAATTTACAATTATTCTTAAAATTCAAAAACTTAGACTGATCCCCAAAAAACACATCAGGAGTGGGGATTTTTTGTTCAGCAGAGTGTGAATGAGCAAGATAGGCAGAAAATCCTCGCAAGCTGCTCAACACGATCAGACAATTGTTTAAACTCCACCAGAAAAAAAAATATTCCTCCTACGGCCTCAGAGAAAAAGAGGAAAAAATATACAAAAAAAAAAAAAAATTCTGACACTTTTTTTAACAATTCCTTCCTGCTTTTGAGTACCCTAGAATCTGCGGTTTGGCTGGTGATTCTGTTATGATTGAGTCACCGAGGAGGAAAAAACAAAACACAAGCTCAGCCCAGAAAATCAGAGAGGTTGAAAACTAGCGGATTGCAGACCCCTAATCCTATCACACAACTAGCAGTAGCCGTGGAGTGTTCCTACGGTGATCCTAGACACCTCGTCACAGCCAGAGATCTTAATAAGCCTAAAGAGAGAAAAGAGAAAAACTGACTGCCCCAGAGCAGACCTCAAAGCAATAGGCAGCCCCCAACATATAATGACGGTGAAGCAAGATGAAAACACTAACACAGATAGAAAGATAGGTTGAGAAAACGATGGGGCCCAAGCTAACTAAAAAGGACAGAACAGAAAAGCTGCTGTCTGCAATCCGAGAAAACCCTGCTAAAAATATTACCAACACAACTGATAAGCAAAAAGGACCCTGAAGTCACTAGACTTCAAACCCTATATCAGCACTCAGAATATTCTGAAAGCAGAGCAAAAGAGAACACTGATCAAGGAATAAGAATCCAGCACACCCCCGGCCGGGCATGGCTGAACTCAAAAAACAAGGTAAACAAAACCAAAACTAATAAGTTCAATAGCAGAGCAAAAACTTATCTTTGGGAAGCAGGAATCAGACTGGTATCCAAGAATCCAGCAGAGAAATCACCAGCAACTCAGAAGGGCGTCGGCTGCCTTATATCCAGTCTGAAGTTCCTGTTACCCAATCACAATCCACCTGATCAGGTGTTTGGTTTCTTTCATCCAAATCAGCCTCACTACCTTCCTTCACCAGAAGAGGGAGATCCTCAGACAGAAAAGGTGAATGAACAAATGAGCTCACAACACAGGAGGACCCCGTGTTGTACCTGAGCTGGAAACTTTTGCCGAGGGAAGTGGCATACTCGACCATCGAGAAGGAGTGTCTGGCCATGGTGTGGGCACTGCAGCGTTTGCAGCCCTACCTGTACGGGCGCACCTTCACTGTGGTAACCGACCACAACCCTCAGAGCTGGCTGCACACAGTGTCTGGAACCAATGGAAGGATGCTCCGATGGAGCCTTGCCCTTCAACAGTACGACTTTACTGTACATCACAAGAAGGGCAGCGAACATGGAAATGCTGATGGGTTGTCCCGCCGAGGCTAACCCGCTGAGTTGCGCATGGCCGATTACCGAGAGGTAATGCCTCCGTAGCGTCCTCTAAAGGGGGAGGTGTAATGTAAAATGTCTGTA
This sequence comes from Dendrobates tinctorius, assembly GCF_039654945.1. NCBI lineage: Eukaryota > Metazoa > Chordata > Amphibia > Anura > Dendrobatidae > Dendrobates > Dendrobates tinctorius. The sequence continues at coordinate 303,261 of NW_027362120.1, read as the reverse complement.
AGATCTGTATGTTAAAGTATGATGTTTCTAGAACTTTCTAGAATCTCCCATTGCTACACATCAAGGAGACAAGCCTGTCATGTAGCTGCAATCCCCCCTCCCTTTCAGCCCCCTCCTTTTGGTCCTTATCAGCTCTGAGCTTGCTGGTAACCTGAAGCCGTCCATTTCCTCTCGAAGAACAGCTAGGGGGAAAAGATCTCTTTGTTGAAAACACCGGCTGTATGCCAGTATATGGGAAGTATTAAAACAAGTCATATTGAAAAAACCATACACCTCAGAGATATAAAACCCACATTTCTGCGAAGGGCACGAAACCAGCTTTCTAAGCCCCTAAGTTTCACGATTCTCGTACTTATGGAAATGGAGATATGGATGGCTCCCAAATGGAGCATCCTATCTAGTGCATTCTTGATGTTTTCTTGTTGGGCTCATTACCCTGGGAAATATGATACCCTTGGTGAGTTCATACGAGCTTCACCCATTAAGATATAGTTATTCTAAGTTTTGTAGCCAAATCATAACTTGGAGAGAGGGAGGTGGGACCTCTCCAGACCACCCATTTCATGAGGTCACAAGCCCTAGTCTATAGGTATTCCCTACCAAATTCCAGTCAGTTGAGCTACAGAGTCCATGCTGACAAGACGTGCCGATGAGTGGAGACATGTGGCCCCACCTTCTCCCAGCCGCATGGTCTGCCTGATATCGACTGAACACATGTGAGTGTTAATTTCTGTTCTTTCATCCACTTTGTTTTATATTTGTATTTGTACATATTTAATGTCTCAACTTTATAGCAACTTTTATCTGTATAATCACTGCCCTTTTGGGAATAAATCGTAAAATTATCAGTTTGTCTCCATGCTCTAAGAAACGAACTATGTACCTCTTTTAGATAATCGCTACTGATTTCAGGGGTTTGCCACGGACCCTCTTAATTTAACTCTGTGAATTAAGAAAAGCGTGGATGGTGGCAGCATGGTGTGTGCGATTGATTAGGCTAGTTGGCAGGACAGAAAGGTCTTATATTGCTAAAGGGGGGCTGTGGCCACAGCATTGATAATTCCCTTGCTGCGGTAGCCTAATTGTCCGTGCACAACAAGCAGCCCGTCTGGCGACTAATTATCCTAGGTGCAGTTCCCTGACTGACCTGAGGGTAAGGGGGGCGCCAGAGAGCTGCGAGTTCCAAAGCGGAACTGAGAAAGTGGGATATACATAAATCCCTGCAGTTCTTGGAAGGTTGTTAGCAGTGGTGGGGCATCCAAAATAACCCCCCTGCGGTAAATTGTTAGAGCAAGGTTAGCTTGCTGCATTTTTGTCACATGATGCCAGTGGTGGGATAACTAAGATAAGCCCCCACTGTGCCTGTGATAGCCATGTGCCGGCAGTGTGTCGCGTCCCTCCATCCGCTGATACACCCGTGTCAGTGGCAGGATAGTGACATATTGGTGACACACACAGGTTCTGCTGTCTGTCGCTTTTTGGTGGCCTCGGGACCCCCGTTCGTCACATGTTGGTGGCAGCGGTGGGATGTTCATCACATATTGGTGGCAGCGGTGGGATGTTCATCACAGACTATATCTATATATCTGGACCTGGAGGAAGAAACATGTAGTGTTGAAACATGTCGTCCAAAAGAGATTGACTATATGCAAAATATAGTAAGCAAAATTGTTACTGAAGAAACATGGAACCATTTTAATGGAAAAAGAAAAGTTATATTTTACTCTACCATTGGACTGATCACTGGAGAAACAATGCTATTTCTTTTATATGCAAGGATTTATCCCAATCCGTTTTCCATGCGAACTGCAACCACAGGCTGGACTTATTCCTGGTTTTCTTCAAAGCGGTGAGCTGGCTGTGCCAAAAAATTCCTTTTTTCATATCTATATATCTATATACTACATCTACAGCATTTCCCTGATCCACCCAGTCAGTGATTCTGTCAGAAGGAAGTTAAGTTAGTCTGACATGGGAAATTCCCACACAGCAATGGCATAAAGTGAGACTAGGGACTTTTTTTTTTTAAGTGGCGGAGGAATACAGTGCGGAAGGATACCTACCTTCCGTCATTGGATTCCTGCAGCCCGTAGAGAACGGCAGCATCAGCTGATGCTGCAGTTCTCTACCCAAGATCGTCGTGGGACACACTCGTGGACTGCTTCGGATCGTGGGTGAGTATTTTTGTGGTTTGTTATGTTAATATTTATTCCGGAAAAGACAATGGCTTCGGGGAACAATGTGACAAGTATTGGTAAGTATGTTACTCTATGTTATATGTACTGTATGTCTATGTATGTATTGTATGAATGTATTGTATGTATGTAGTATATATGTGGTATGTATGTAGCATGTAGTATGTATGTAGTATGTATGTAGCATGCATGTAGCATGCAGTATGTATGTAGCATGCATGTAGTATATATGTAGTATGTATGTAGCATGCATGTAGTATATATGTAGTATGTATGTAGCATGTAGTATGTATGTGGTATGTATGTAGCATGTAGTATGTATGTAGCATGCATGTAGTATATATGTAGTATGTATGTAGCATGTAGTATGTATGTAGTATGTATGTAGTATGTATGTGGTATGTATGTAGCATGTAGTATGTATGTAGCATGCATGTAGCATGCATGTAGTATGTATGTAGCATGCAGTATGTATGTAGCATGCATGTAGTATATATGTAGTATGTATGTAGCATGTAGTATGTATGTAGCATGCATGTAGTATGTATGTAGCATGTAGTATGTATGTAGCATGTAGTATGTATGTAGCATGTAGTATGTATGTAGCATGCATGTAGTATGTATGTAGTATGTATGTAGTATTATTATTTTTTTTTTTTTTTAACATTTAACACATTAGCCGGATGATGGGACTACTACTGTCCCATCATTGGCTAATGTGTCAATCACTGTCATGGTAGCAGGCATCGCCCGATGGGACTTGTAGTCCCATCGGACGATGCCTGCACAGACCCCCGAAGCCTGCACAGACCACCGGCAGGCCGGCACAGCCCCCCGGAGCCTGCACAGACCACCGGCAGGCCTGCACAGCCCCCCGGCAGGCCGGCACAGCCCACCGGAGCCTGCACAGACCACCGGCAGGCCGGCACAGCCCCCCGGCAGGCCGGCACAGACCACCGGAGCCTGCACAGACCCCCTGGCAGGCCGGCACAGCCCCCCGAAAGGCCCGTACAGACCCCAGAGAGGCTGTACAAGGCAAAAACAGGGTTTTTCTTATTCCGATACCGGAAGTCCCATAGACTTGAATGGGACTTCCGGTATCGGAATCGGCGATACCGATACTTTTTTTAAAGATCGGCCGATCCATTCCGATCCGATACTTTGAAGTATCGGACGGTATCGCTCAACTCTATTCGTGACACATTGTACTTCATTTCTTCAATATGACTTGCATTTATTTATGAAAAACAGAAATATGGCAAAAAATGTTAAAATTTTGCAATTTTCAAACTTAATTTTTATGCCCTTAAATCAGAGAGATATGTCACAAAAAATAGTTAATAAATAACATTTCCCACATGTCTACTTTACATCAGCACAATTTTGGAGACAACATTTTTTTTGTTAGGAAGTTATAAGGGTTGAAAGTTGACCAGCGATTTCTCATTTTTACAACAAAATTTACAAAACCATTTGTTTAGGGACCACCTCATATTAGAAGTGAGTTTGGGGGTCAATGTAACAGAAAATACCCAAAAGTGACACCATTCTAAAAACTGCACCCCATCAAGGTGTTAAAAGCCACATTCAAGAAGTTTATTAACCGTTTAGGTACTTCACAAAAATTGAAGCAATGTGGAAGGAAAAAAAATGAACATTTAACTATTTTTCCCAAAAATTTTTCTTCGGAAACAATTTTTTTATTTTGTCAAGGGTATCAGGAGAAAATGAACCACAATATTTGTTGTGCACTTTCTCCTGGGAACTCCCCATGTGTGGAGGAAGATCAATCTTTAGGCACACGGCAGTGCTCAGAAGGGAAGGGGCATCATTTGAGATTTTGAATGTCAAATTTGCTGGAATCGAGAGCGGACGCCATGTCGCGTTTGGAGAGCCCCTGATGTACCAAAATAGTGGAAACCCCCACAAGTGACCAAATTTTGGAAATTAGATCCACCCAAGGAACTTATCTAGATGTGTAGTGAGAGCTCTGAACCTCAAGAGCTTCACAGAACTTTTTAACATAGAGCCGTAAAATTAAAAAATCATTTTTTTCCAAAAAATGATCTTTTCATCCCTAATTTTTATTTTTCCAAGGGTAACAGGGCTCCAAAAGTTATTGTGCAATTTGTCCTGAGTACACTGATACCTGATATGTGGGAGTAAATCACTGTGTGGGTGCATGGCAGAGCTCAGAAGGGAAGGAGTGCCATTTGACTTTTTCAACGCAAAATTGGCTGGAATTGAGATCGGACACCTTGTCGCATTTGGAGAGCCCCTGATGTGCCTAAACAGTGGAAACCCCCTACAAGTGACCCCATTTTGGATACTAGACCCCCCAAGGAGCTTATCTAGATGTGTGGTGAGCACTTTGAACCCCCAAGTGCTTTACAGAAATTTATAACGTAGAGCTGGGAAAATCAAGAAATTATATTTTTTCAACAAAAATGAGCTTTTTGCCCCCAAATTTTTATTTTCACAAGGGTAACAGGACAAATTAGACCCCCAAAGTTGTTGTGCAATTTGTCTTGAGTACGCTGATACCCCATATGTGGGGGTAAACCACTGTGACCGCCTTACTGCGATCTTTGGGAGGCAGAATGAACAAATCCACAAAAGGTGAAGAATTGGTTTTATTTTTTACGCCGTTCCTCATGCAGTATTAGTGATTAGGCGACTTTATTCTTCGGGTCAGTGCGATTACAGAGATACCAGATTTAGATCCTTTTTTCATGTTTAGCTTCTGTCACACAATAAAAGACGCTTTTTTTTGGAAGAATTAATTGTAAGAAATTTTTGCATTGCCGTATTTTGAGAGCTATAATTTTTCCATATTTCGGCTGACAGAGTTATGTGAGGGCTTGTTTTTTGCGGGATGAGGTGACATTTTTATCGGTACCTTTTTCGGGCACATAACGTTTTTTAATCACTTTCTATTCCAATTTTTGTGGAGGCAGAATGAACAAAAACCAGCAATTCAGGAATTGCTTTTTTTTCTCCATTCCGTGTGTGTGGTAAAATTGATAAGGCAGCCTAATTCTTCGGGTCACTATGATTATAGCATTACCTCTTTTATATTTTTTTATGTTTTGGCATTTTTTTACACAATAAAAACTTTTATAGAAAAAATAATTATTTTTGCATCACTTTATTTTTGAGAGCTATAACTTTTTTATTCTTTTGCTGATGGAGCTGTATGGCAGCTTGCTTTTTGTGGGACAAGATGACGTTTTCAGTGGTACCATGTTTATTTATATTCCGACTTTTTGATAGCATGTTATTGCACTTTTTCCAAGCGGTATGATGATACCGCTTTGAAAAAGTTTAATTTGCTACATTTTTGTTGTTTTTTTTACGGCGTTCACTGAAGGGGTTAACTAGGGTGACACTTTAATACAGGGATGGGGAACCTCAGGCCCCAGGGCCATTTACGGCCCTCGATGACCTTTTATCAGGCCCCTGGGCAGATTCTCAGGGACTGCATTCTTGGGCAGGGAGCAGTATTTGCCACAAACTGTATTGTAAGGGTTCCAATGGATTGTAATGAATAAGAAAATGCTCACACAAGAATTGAATTTACTAAATTGATTTACTATATAAATGATAAGATTACAATATAAAACTATAAATACATATGCATTAATCAGAAACAGGCATTATTCATACATTACATTATTCAGATAGTCTCATCTCAGTGTCCTCTCTGGTCTGTCACATGTCTTTCTCTGTGTCTCTCTCCCTCCGCTAATCAGTACTCTCCTTTTATCCCCCCAAAAGCAGTCAAATGTGTCTTCTTTGAGAAAGGCCCCTGACCAAATCACATCCTTGGGAATGTTTACACACCCAATCTAATTATGACAACGAAGGTCCTTTGTGGGTAGATAAGTGTAAGCCAGTTATTTGTTCTGCTTGGACAATTTGATCATCTGGTTGAAACAAGTTTCAATGACCTTCTAGGAAGGTTCAAAGAGCTGAATATATATATATATAGTATAACTGATTGAAACTATATCAATACTTGGTATTAATTAATTGGAGTGTTGAAACCATTAAAATAAATCACAGTATACACAAACTCATTAATTTCTTCTTGTTCTGTTAGCACACACACGCAGTGTTCACTAATGAACACAGAAGGGCATGCAATGAAAGATTACGTCCTGACACCAGTGCCAGAGTCAGGATGTAATTTGTGAGTGGAGTTTATACAGCCCCGAAGGATGGTATAAATATCCAAATGGCCCTTGGCAGAAGAAAGATTCCCCACCCCTGCTTTAATAAATGGCAGTTTACACGCAGTGACAGTTCAAATGAATGATGTGCACAGTCCGTCATGGTGCGAGAAGTTACACCCGGCCATGACGGGTTGTACACGTCAACGGACATTAAGGGGTTAAGTATATCCAGCCATTGGATCCCTCCAATTCTCTTTCTGAATCCCTTAAAATCTGCCTTTCTGAAATCTATCCTTGACGTCTGAGTCTTCACAGGTCTTTATTAAATATTATGGATTTATATTCTTATTATTTTCAGTTCTGTACCGAGCACATTGCTTTTAGCTGACACTACATATGTTATTTCTGTAAGTTTAGCCCATGGTAAATGTCAACCCCATATATAGAGACCACGTGCTCTGAGGAACATGTATATATAAGGTGGGGGGCTTGCAGGGGGGTCGCTCTCTTCTTTACTTCCATCAGACACACTAGAGGGGACATCTTACTTGGACACTACGTTGAATGAACAGCTGGTATGTAACTTAATCACCACGTGTGACTTCAAGAGAAGCTTATGACAGAGACAGACATAAAGTTCCATTCAGGATCGTAAGAAATAAGTGGAAAAAGCTCATTGTAACTATTTCACCTATTTTTATGTTTTTCTGTAATGATCTTTTTTGGTGGACAATCCAAATAAACCACTACATTTTTTTATAAGAAACTTTGTGAAATTTCTTTTAGAGAATCACATCTGGTAACAAGTCCTGAATAAATAAATATACGAGTATAGGTAATTTTAACATTTGGAGAGCCAGCCATATCTGAATTTTTGTACTCTTTTTTGCAGAATTCTTTCTACTTGTACAAGGGGGAAGAGAGCTCTGCTAAAAACACCTGTTGTACATGTCTCAGGAATTCCACTACTATGGACAAGTCACAAGGAACAGAAAGAACCTACGAGTAAGGACTAAGCGTTGCCAGATGGATTGATTAGTACCAGAAGTACTACAAGAGCCAGACGTACTACAAGGTAGACGTGTGAAGACCAGAGCCTAATGTTGTCCAGCAAAGGAAGTATGAGCTGAGATATTTCAAGGTAAGAAACATGGATGTCATTACTTCTTTTTCTAAGCAAAGTAAACTGAAATTTATGTCTGTAGACGAGTTTAATTTAGACATGTTGTGGCTCAGCTTATATGCAGAATGTGAAATGGAGAATCTAAAGGTAGATTCTAAGCTGGTGTCCTTTAAGAGAGAAATTGAAAAATATTTTACAATTGGTTGATGTATATCACAAGCTTGTGTCAGAGAAAATCAAACATGACTGTGCAAAGGAAAATAGTGATGTTCCCAAGATTGACTGTAATGTGGAGAAACAGTTTCAAGATGAGAGACGTGTCTTCAATGATCATTCAAGGTGACCTTGCAGACATGGAAAAAGAGGGAGGAAGCTTAGAAGGGGACTTCAGAACTGACATAGATGACATACGAGGGACAGACGTACCACCTCCAAATTAAAGTTAGGAAAAATTTGTTAAAATTATGCAAAATCATTCCTGCATATGATAACAAAATCCATGTGTGCAAAAACTCAGAGATATTTGAGAGTTTTGCTAATGTTTGATTTAACTAATGAGGAGAAAAATGAGTTGTTTAAAATGTGGATCCCTGTAACCTTTTCCAGATGGTTATCATTGAAAATTTCTGGCGAATCACATGAAAATTTAAATGATAAAGACAGATTCAAAATTCTGATTTTTTTGTGAATCAAATGAAAATTATCCAGATATTGATATTCTTCAAAAATTAAGGATTGGTCGGAAAGAATGTACTTTTACATTCATGTCCATATTTGATCGGTTGTACAGAACTCTCATTAAAAATGTCAAAATCCAATCAATGATAAAAAGTTTTGTAAACAAATTTGGGTTTCTAAATCCTGCATCTCGTGTTATTGCGTCACAAAAAGATTCTTTATTTGAATGTGCGCAATCCCTTGATTTTGCTAGAAAACATGAGAATCATGAAAGGAAGATAAATCATGCTAACTTTGTATAATCAGACAGAGTAAAATCTTCTCAGAAGCCAGGATCAAACTCTCCTAAACTGAGTTATCCCCGTAATCAAATCCATGAAGAACGAAGAAAATCACATATTTGCTTTAAGCCTTATGAAATGATGCAAAAGACCATCGAAAAAACTGCACAGAAAGAGTTAAAAATTCAAAGTTCTGACCTTCTTTCTGTAAAAAGGCAAATGGCGGAATCTGACAGACAGAAGCAGGTGGTGACATCTCAAAGTGACATCATTGGCTGAAAGCTGAAGACTCAATTATCGGAGCTGATCCGAAAATCCATTAGTTTAAAAATGAGAGTTTTTCAGGATATTTTTTACAGAGAAATAAGATTTGGTTTAGGAATTGGCTAAAAATGTGATTATATGTTGTGTAAAAGTGTTATACAATGTATTAGTCAGTTATATGTAACTATTTTACAGAGCTTAATTCTGTAGTTCTATAGTTTTGTAGATATATATATATATATTCATACAGTATATATATATATATTATGCGTATGTAAGTAGAGATTGAATAACAGTATTTTTTACGTATAGTGAAAACTAAAATTTACTCCAGTAATAATATTTAGAATTACATTAAAGCCAATACATATAAGTATAGGATATTGTAATTGTTGTTTCTGTATGAATTTGATATTTAATTTTTATCTTTTATTTTTCCTTAGAATTTTCATTTCAAAGCAGGACTTAATCGGAAAAAATTCTCTTATATGGATTTATGCCTTTACACAGGAAGTTGTAATAATTGCATGATTTTTTATATTTAACACTTAAAAGAAATAATATTCATGCATTAACTGAATTTAAAATGAGTTTTCTGTGTGCTGATAATATTGTATGTCTTTACTGCATGGCTTGACATGACAAACACAGCATGTGACATCTGAACCTTGTTCTAATAATAAGCATACCATGTCCCTGTTTTTAATGTTGTAACTTAGCCTGTAGCCTTAGTGAAAGGATTTTTTAGAGACCCCAGCCTTTGCTAGTCAAAGGATTTTTTTTTTTAGGCATAGGTTTCAAGTATAGCTATACAACATATATTTATGTTATGTGTATTTGGGAAATATTAAGAGATTAAATTTAATAGTTTACAATGCGCATTGATAATTAGGATTCAATAATTTGGGTTAATATTCACGTATTCATACCTTGGTGTGAACTTATATATGTCACAGTCTGAGTGACAGGTGACAGATATGTGTATGAGCAGCTGCTAAGAGAGAATATGAATGTAAGAGTAACCTGGTATGTGTGATGTCTGAGAGGCCTCATGAGGACTCATGGTGTGTTAGAAAAAAAATCTTTGTTTTTATCAGAAATAATGGAAGTCAGTTAAATTATTAGAATATTAAGATACATAATGAAATATTACCTACAGTTGTGGCCAAAAGTATTGACACCCCTGCAATTCTGTCAGATAATACTCAGTTTCTTCCTGAAAATGATTGCAAACACAAATTCATTGTTATTATTATCTTCATTTAATTTGTCTTAAATGAAAAAACATAAAAAGAATTGTCCTAAAGCCAAATTGGATATAATTCCACACCAAACATAAAAAAGAGGGTGGACAAAAGTATTGGCACTGTACGAAAAATCATGTGATGCTTCTCTAATTTTTGTAATTAACAGCACCTGTAACTTACCTGTGGCACCTAACCAGGTGTTGGCAATAACTAAATCCCACTTGCAGCCAGGTGACATGGATTAAAGTTGACTCAACCGCTGTCCTGTGTCCTTGTGTGTACCACATTGAGCATGGAGAAAAGAAAGAAGACCAAAGAACTGTCTGAGGACTTGAGAAACCAAATTGTGAGGAAGCATGAGCAATCTCAAGGCTACAAGTCCATCTCCAAAGACCTGAATGTTCCTGTGTCTACCGTGCGCAGGGTCATCAAGAAGTTTAAAGCCCATGGCACTGTGGCTAACCTCCCTAGATGTGGACGGAAAAGAAAAATTGACAAGAGATTTCAACGCAAGATTGTGCGGATGTTGGATAAAGAACCTCGACTAACATCCAAACAAGTTCAAGCTGCCCTGCAGTCCGAGGGTACAACAGTGTCAACCCGTACTATCCGTCGGCATCTGAATGAAAAGGGACTGTATGGTAGGAGACCCAGGAAGACCCCACTTCTTACCCCGAGACATAAAAAAGCCAGGCTGGAGTTTGCCAAAACTTACCTGAAAAAACCTAAAACGTTTTGGAAGAATGTTCTCTGGTCAGATGAGACAAAAGTAGAGCTTTTTGGGCAAAGGCATCAACATAGAGTTTACAGGAGAAAAAAGAGGCATTCAAAGAAAAGAACACGGTCCCTACAGTCAAACATGGCGGAGGTTCCCTGATGTTTTGGGGTTACTTTGCTGCCTCTGGCACTGGACTGCTTGACCGTGTGCATGGCATTATGAAGTCTGAAGACTACCAACAAATTTTGCAGCATAATGTAGGGCCCAGTGTGAGAAAGCTGGGTCTACCTCAGAGGTCATGGGTCTTCCAGCAGGACAATGACCCAAAACACACTTCAAAAAGCACTAGAAAATGGTTTGAGAGAAAGCACTGGAGACTTCTAAGGTGGTGTCATGTCGGACGCTGTTCACACCACAGCATCCGGCAGGCAGAGGTAGTTCCACCTCCAGCCACTATAGCCTCAGTGGCGCCGGCCTGATCTTCAGGCTCTCGGGGGTTAATCCTGCTGGAGACCAGGTTGGATGGTTAGTCACGCCCACGGTCTTTAAATAGTCATGCTGGCCTATGGGCGTCGCCGATTATAGCTTGTGTTTCATACCAAGTGGTTCCGGTCTGGAGTGGAGGTGTTCAAGAGAGAGAGATTCATATCTGGTGTCGTATGATCCGTCGTTATCCTTTCTCCTTCCCATATTTGTGTTTAGTTGTGCCCTGTTCACATTACTGTTTATTCCTGTGTGTGTGCGGCGCAGTGCAGTTTAAGTTCTCCCTGTCTGTCATTATTTGTGTGGGAGCTTTGGTGGTGACTTCTCACTGGGTGGAGGGTGGAGGGTTAAGTGCAGGGCTGAGCAGGAGATAAGGAAAGGTCGGAGGCTCAGGCATTTGCACCTTCAGCAAAAACCCTGGGTTGAGGGTCAGACAGGGTTTCCCCTAGTAAAGGGACACCACAGGGGCCCCGGGTATTTCAGCCTTAGTTGAACTAAGCCCCCGTGACATTATAATCGGCCCACATTTTTTCAGGAGTCCATGGATCCATTAGATTCCATAACCCGCCAGTTGGCGGCGCTGTCCATACAGGTCTCCGAGTTGAATGGGGCAGTTCAGCAGCAGGGCCTGGTAGTAGCAAAGGTGCAAACGGCATCTGCAGGTATCGGTGCAGAGCCGAAGTTTCCGCTGCCAGAACGATTTTCAGGCGATCGCAGCAAATTTGTCGTATTTCGGGAGGCCTGCAAATTATACTTCCGCATGCGGCCAATATCCTCAGGTAATGAGGCCCAGCGAGTAGGGCTGGTGTTGTCATTACTGAGTGGTGACCCCCAAGCATGGGCATTTTCCTTACCACCTGACTCTGCTACATTTCATTCGGTCGATAATGTTTTTTCTGCCCTCGGGCTCATTTACGATGACCCTGACCGACTGGCTCTAGCGGAATCTAAAATCCGCGCCCTCCGCCAGGGGGAGCGCTTGGCAGAAGACTATTGTTCGGAATTTCGCCGCTGGGCTGTAGACACACAGTGGAATGACCCAGCACTGCGGAGCCAGTTTATTCATGGGGTATCAGGGAGGGTGAAACAAGCCCTCCTGATGTATGAGACTCCGGCATCATTGGAGTCTGCCATGAGTTTGGTGATACGTATTGATCGCCGTTTTCGTCAGGGGGCACAGGAGACGCTACCTCTGGGGGAAAACAGAGGTGCAGGTGTGGTTGAAGTAGATGAGTCCCCTGAACCTGTGCAGATTGCTGGCGTGGCACAGGTTCAGCCTCGCGCTCCGGGAGTCCGGAAGTCCGGAGCATGTTTCTACTGTGGTAAAGGAGGTCATTATGTTAACGTTTGCCCGGTACTACCTAAGAGGGTCACACCGGCGGAAAACTGTTAAGCTCAGAGGGTATGGAGGAGACCCAACTGAGCGTATGCATATCCTCCATGATGGTATCTCAATGTATGCTCCCTGCCAAGGTTATTGTCGCCGGCAGAGAGCTACCTATATCAGTGTTTGTGGATAGCGGTTCCGCCACCAATCTCATAGATGAGGAGTTTGCACACACTGCCGGGTTTAAGATTGAAAAACTTCCTCACCCCATACAGGTGGTGACCATTAATGCTGTTCCCCTCCCTCAAGGGGAGATTACTGAGTTTGTGGCAGAGGTGAAACTCCACATTGGGGTCCTACATTCTGAGTCGGTTACATGTAGGGTCCTCCGTAATCTCCCAGCTCAAATGGTCCTGGGTTTTCCATGGCTGTCCAGGCACAACCCGGTAATTGATTGGAAAACTCAGGACATAGTACAATGGAGTGGTTTCTGCCAAGACAATTGCTTGGCCACATGTGTGTCCGCCGTGACGCCCAGCCTGCCGGAGGCTTTGCAGGATTTCGCGGATGTTTTCTCTGAGAAGGGTTGCTCAGAACTGCCTCCACATAGAGCCTATGACTGTGCTATTAGGTTAAAACCCGGGGCCAAATTACCTAAGGCCAGGATGTTTAATATTTCTGGTCCTGAGAGACAAGCTCTGAAAGACTACATCGCGGAGAGTCTGAGCAAAGGTCACATCCGGCCTTCGTCCTCGCCTGTAGCCGCGGGGTTTTTCTTCATTAAGAAGAAAGATGGGGGGTTACGCCCGTGTCTGGATTTCCGAGAGTTAAACCAGATTACTATCCGTGATCCCTACCCAATGCCGTTGATCCCGGATTTGTTCAACCAGGTAGCGGGGGCAAAATGGTTTTCCAAGCTGGACCTCAGGGGGGCGTATAACCTCATAAGGGTCCGTCAGGGGGATGAGTGGAAGACGGCGTTTAACACTCCTGAGGGTCATTTTGAGAGTCTGGTTATGCCGTTTGGGTTGACCACCGCGCCTGCCGTTTTCCAACATTTTATTAATGATGTCTTTGCTCATGTCCTGGGGAGATTTGTGATTGTATACCTGGATGATATCCTCATTTATTCTAGCGATCGGGACACTCATTTGCAGCATGTTAGGCAGGTGTTACAGTTGCTCCGGGAGAACCAGCTCTATGCTAAGCTGGAAAAATGTTTATTTTTTGTCCAGGAGTTGCCCTTTTTGGGATATATTGTGTCCGCAGCTGGTTTTAAAATGGACACCGCTAAGGTGCAAGCGGTGTTGCAATGGGAGAGGCCGGAGAGTCTGAAAGCACTCCAGCGGTTCCTTGGGTTTGCGAATTATTATAGGAAATTTATAAAACACTTTTCGACTGTCGCCAAACCGCTCACGGACATGACAAAAAAGGGTGCCGATCTGGCGAACTGGCCTGAGGTGGCTATACGTGCATTTGAGCGTCTGAAGAATAGTTTTGCTTCAGCCCCCATTCTGGTGCAACCAGACGTGTCTAAACCTTTTGTGGTAGAGGTTGATGCGTCGGAGGTGGGAGTGGGGGCAGTACTGTCTCAAGGCTCGTCCTTGAGCGAGATGCATCCATGCGCCTACTTCTCCAAGAAGTTGTCGCCGGCCGAACGGAATTATGATATCGGCAACAGGGAGTTGTTGGCCATCAAACTGGCTTTTGAGGAATGGCGACACTTCTTGGAGGGGGCGGCTCACCAGGTCACAGTTATCACCGACCATAAGAATCTGCTCTACCTGGAGTCGGCCAAGCGTCTGTCTCCTAGGCAGGCTCGCTGGGCATTGTTTTTTACTCGTTTCAATTTTCTTGTGACGTACCATCCCGGGGCTAAAAACACCAAGGCGGATGCTTTGTCTAGGTGTTTTCCGGGGGGAGAACCTCGGGAAGAGCCGGTCCCCATCCTCCAGAAAGGGGTAGTGGTCTCGGCTCTCACGACTGAGGTAGAGGCGGAGATTGCCGAGGCCCAAGAGGAGGTACCACCAGGACTTCCCGCCAACAAATCATTTGTACCCCTGCATCTTCGGCCTAAGGTGTTGAAGGAACACCACGATTCGGTACTGGCTGGTCACCCAGGGGTGAAGGGCACCTTAGAGCTGGTATCGCGTCGTTTCTGGTGGCCCAAAATCCGGCAGGACGTGGTCTCGTACGTGGCAGCTTGCATCACGTGCGCTAGGGCTAAGTCACCCCGAACCCGTCCTGCTGGCATGCTACAGCCTCTGGGGGTACCCAATAGGCCATGGACAGAAATCTCCATGGATTTTATCACTGACTTGCCAGCCTCGGCAGGGAACACGGTCATCCTGGTGGTGGTTGACCGTTTTTCAAAGATGGCGCATTTTGTGGCGTTGTCCTCTTTGCCCAATGCTAAGACGTTGGCTCAGGTATTTGTGAAGGAGGTGGTCAGACTCCACGGAGTACCGTCTGACATAGTATCTGATAGGGGTACGCAATTTGTGGCGAGGTTTTGGAAAGCTTTTTGCTCAAGGTTGAGGATCAAGTTGTCACATTCATCGGCGTTTCATCCACAGTCTAATGGACAAACTGAGCGCATGAACCAAAATCTAGAACAGTATTTACGATGCTTTGTGTCCGACAACCAGGAGGAGTGGTCTACTTTCCTTCCTCTGGCCGAATTCGCATTAAATAATCACCGCCAAGAGTCATCAGGAGAGTCTCCATTCTTTTGTGTGTACGGTCAACATCCTCAGTTTTGTACCTTACGTCAGGGTGACTCCGGGGGTGTCCCGGAGGAGGATCAGCTAGGAGCCCAATTGTCATCAGTCTGGAGGCGGGTGAAACAGCGTTTGTTGAGCATGAGTGCCAGGTACAAACGGGTGGCTGACAGTAGACGCGTGCCAGGTCCGGACCTGTGTGTGGGTGAATGGGTGTGGTTAGCTACGAAGAACATAAAACTCAAAATCCCTTCTTTAAAACTGGGTCCAAGGTTTATTGGGCCTTTTAGGATTTCTGCTATCATTAACCCAGTAGCTTATCGGTTGGAACTTCCCGCGGTGTACAAGATACACAACGTGTTTCACAGGGCTTTATTGAAAAAGGTGGTAGGCTTGGTGGACACGACGCCGATGCCACCTCCAGTCATGGTGGATGGCGAGTTAGAGTTCGAGGTCGCCAAGGTAGTGGACTCTCGAGTAGTACGCCGTACTCTTCAGTATTTGGTGCACTGGCGGGGGTATGGTCCAGAGTAGAGGTCTTGGGTTCCAGCCTCAGACATACATGCGGATCGGCTGGTCAGTTCTTTTCACCGTCGTCATCCGGACAAGCCGGGTCCTATGAGTCTTGAGGGCCCTGGGGTCCCTCGTAGAAGACGGGGTACTGTCATGTCGGACGCTGTTCACACCACAGCATCCGGCAGGCAGAGGTAGTTCCACCTCCAGCCACTATAGCCTCAGTGGCGCCGGCCTGATCTTCAGGCTCTCGGGGGTTAATCCTGCTGGAGACCAGGTTGGATGGTTAGTCACGCCCACGGTCTTTAAATAGTCATGCTGGCCTATGGGCGTCGCCGATTATAGCTTGTGTTTCATACCAAGTGGTTCCGGTCTGGAGTGGAGGTGTTCAAGAGAGAGAGATTCATATCTGGTGTCGTATGATCCGTCGTTATCCTTTCTCCTTCCCATATTTGTGTTTAGTTGTGCCCTGTTCACATTACTGTTTATTCCTGTGTGTGTGCGGCGCAGTGCAGTTTAAGTTCTCCCTGTCTG
Source organism: Dendrobates tinctorius (assembly GCF_039654945.1). NCBI lineage: Eukaryota > Metazoa > Chordata > Amphibia > Anura > Dendrobatidae > Dendrobates > Dendrobates tinctorius. The sequence continues at coordinate 287,003 of NW_027362120.1, read as the reverse complement.
TCATTATTTGTGTGGGAGCTTTGGTGGTGACTTCTCACTGGGTGGAGGGTGGAGGGTTAAGTGCAGGGCTGAGCAGGAGATAAGGAAAGGTCAGAGGCTCAGGCATTTGCACCTTCAGCAAAAACCCTGGGTTGAGGGTCAGACAGGGTTTCCCCTAGTAAAGGGACACCACAGGGGCCCCGGGTATTTCAGCCTTAGTTGAACTAAGCCCCCGTGACAGGTGGCCAGCAATGAGTCCAGATGTGAATCCCATAGAACACCTGTGGAGAGATCTAAAAATGGCAGTTTGGAGAAGGCACCCTTCTAATATCAGGGACCTGGAGCAGTTTGCCAAAGAAGAATGGTCTAAAATTCCAGCAGAGCATTGTAAGAAACTGATTGATGGTTACCGGAAGCGGTTGGTCGCAGTTATTTTGGCTAAAGGTTGTGCAACCAAGTATTAGGCAGAGGGTGCCAATACTTTTGTCTGGCCCATTTTTGGAGCTTTGGGTGACATGATCAATGTTTTGCTCTTTGCTTCAGGCTGTGTGCACACGCTGCGAATTCTGCTGCGGATCCGCAGCAGTTTTTGCTGCTGTGTACAGTAGCATAATATCCTATGGAAAAAAAACCGCTGTGCAGACTTTGTGGAATTTTCCGCGCGGATTTGCTGCGGTTTCAAAACCGCAGAAAGAATTGACATGTCAATTCTTTCTGCGGATTCTGCTGCGGTTTGCCATCTCCTCCACTGTGGAGATGAAAAACCGCAGGGCAAAACCACAGGCAAATCCGCAGGTCTTTTGACCTGCAGATTTACCTGCGGATTTTACAAAATCCACGCGGCCAAATCCGCAGAGCATTCCGCAGTGTGTGCACATACTCTCATTCTATTTTGTGTTTTTTTCATTTAAGACAAATTAAATGAAGATAATAATACCAAAGAATTTGTGTTTGCAATCATTTTCAGGCAGAAACTCAGTATTATCTGACAAAATTGCAGGGGTGTCAATACTTTTGGCCACAACTGTACATAACATATATTTCTATATTTCTTTAGCAATTATTTCTTGATTTAGTTAATTGTGGATAATTGTAATCACACATCAAAATGGTTTACGAAAATCTACATTTAGATTAATTTTCTCCAAAGGATAATTTTATGATATTCAATGGTATTTTTTAATGGTTACATAGATGGGTACACATCTTCAGACAAATACTGTATATGGTATAAAGCAGGTATAGAATTTACACAAATAATTTATAAAATAATTATTTTTAATTTTGGTTTTGATAAATGAATCATTTCATGAAACAATATTTTTTGGTATTAAGGGGGAAATGTATTTTTGATCCTGATTACATCATCAATATCTCTTCTTCACACATTTTAATGAAGAAGAAATATGAATAAGGCGCAATGGTATAATTTAGGGTATAATAACATTAAGTATTATAAATGTTCATTTATTTATACTAAGAAGAGTATTACATGCAAAGTTGCATAATTTGAATATTTTGATAACACAAGTTTATGACAAATATGAAATAATCCAGATTATGGAAATATTAAGGGTATATGTTACTGAGAACATAATTACTCTGCATTTGTTTTCAACATAAAAGCCTTATTTTTATTTTTATTTTTCAATTTTTATTACTCTAACTATTTTTATTTTTAATTCTTAAACTTTATTTTTTCTCTCAAACAAAGAAAAAAACATCAATATTTAATAAAGTAATGTCTAGTACAAGAATATTGCTTCATTTAATAAAACGATGCTATGGTTCCATTATAAAGGAAAAATGTATCATTTCGGAGTTATATGTAAAAATTCTTTCATTCATTCATTCACATGTTCTTATTTTGGTTCTTGGCTATACATTCTTACATATTATTGGTCTAATGAATATATTCTATTAATAAACTTTTTGCAATAAAGATGGAAACACTTGCTACATAAAAACACACTGACACCTATGGGTTGAAAAAGGTAATTACACCTATGACATAAAAAATTGTTCTATCACATGAAGAATATGGTTAATAATGTATTATCATTTACTATTGTTTTATTATTTCAAACATGAATTGCATATTAATATTATGATAATAATTATATGGATATTACTGACTGCTGTGGTACTCTGTGATATTATGGGTTAGGAAAATTACTAGATTTGGTATAGAATAGGGAATGAAGACTTCAAGCAAGATACTGGAATTACGCTAATAAAGACTTTGTTATTTCTAAATTAATTGATTCTTACCAGTTGCAAGAAGAAGAATGCCGCTATCCAGAAGTCCCAGAAGGTAACAAAGCTGTGAATACTGAGTAATAGACTGTGTCAATTACAAGTGCAGTATCCACCACTGACAGCCGCAAGTGCAGTATCCACCACTGACAGTCACAAGTGCAGTATTCACCACTGACAGTCACAAGTGCAGTATCCACCACTGACAGCCACAAGTGCAGTATTCACCACTGACAGTCACAAGTGCAGTATCCACCACTGACAGCCACAAGTGCAGTATTCACCACTGACAGTCACAAGTGCAGTATCCACCACTGACAGCCACAAGTGCAGTATCCACCACTGACAGGCACAAGTGCAGTATCCACCACTGACAGTCACAAGTGCAGTATCCACCACTGACAGCCGCAAGTGCAGTATCCACCACTGACAGTCACAAGTGCAGTATCCACCACTGACAGGCACAAGTGCAGTATCCACCACTGACAGCCACAAGTGCAGTATCCACCACTGACAGTCACAAGTGCAGTATCCACCACTGACAGTCACAAGTGCAGTATCCACCACTGACAGCCACAAGTGCAGTATCCACCACTGACAGCCACAAGTGCAGTATCCACCACTGACAGTCACAAGTGCAGTATCCACCACTGACAGCCGCAAGTGCAGTATCCACCACTGACAGTCACAAGTGCAGTATTCACCACTGACAGTCACAAGTGCAGTATCCACCACTGACAGCCACAAGTGCAGTATTCACCACTGACAGTCACAAGTGCAGTATCCACCACTGACAGCCACAAGTGCAGTATCCACCACTGACAGTCACAAGTGCAGTATCCACCACTGACAGCCACAAGTGCAGTATCCACCACTGACAGGCACAAGTGCAGTATCCACCACTGACAGTCACAAGTGCAGTATCCACCACTGACAGCCGCAAGTGCAGTATCCACCACTGACAGTCACAAGTGCAGTATCCACCACTGACAGGCACAAGTGCAGTATCCACCACTGACAGCCACAAGTGCAGTATCCACCACTGACAGCCACAAGTGCAGTATCCACCACTGACAGGCACAAGTGCAGTATCCACCACTGACAGCCGCAAGTGCAGTATCCACCACTGACAGCCGCAAGTGCAGTATCCACCACTGACAGTCACAAGTGCAGTATTCACCACTGACAGTCACAAGTGCAGTATCCACCACTGACAGCCACAAGTGCAGTATTCACCACTGACAGTCACAAGTGCAGTATCCACCACTGACAGTCACAAGTGCAGTATCCACCACTGACAGCCACAAGTGCAGTATTCACCACTGACAGTCACAAGTGCAGTATCCACCACTGACAGTCACAAGTGCAGTATCCACCACTGACAGCCGCAAGTGCAGTATCCACCACTGACAGGCACAAGTGCAGTATCCACCACTGACAGGCACAAGTGCAGTATCCACCACTGACAGCCACAAGTGCAGTATCCACCACTGACAGTCACAAGTGCAGTATCCACCACTGACAGTCACAAGTGCAGTATCCACCACTGACAGGCACAAGTGTAGTATCCACCACTGACAGCCACAAGTGCAGTATTCACCACTGACAGCCACAAGTGCAGTATCCACCACTGACAATCACAAGTGCAGTATTCACCACTGACAGTCACAAGTGCAGTATTCACCACTGACAATCACAAGTGCAGTATTCACCACTGACAGCCACAAGTGCAGTATTCACCACTGACAGTCACAAGTGCAGTATCCACCACTGACAGTCACAAGTGCAGTATTCACCACTGACAGTCACAAGTGCAGTATCCACCACTGACAGGCACAAGTGCAGTATCCACCACTGACAGCCACAAGTGCAGTATCCACCACTGACAGTCACAAGTGCAGTATCCACCACTGACAGTCACAAGTGCAGTATCCACCACTGACAGGCACAAGTGTAGTATCCACCACTGACAGCCACAAGTGCAGTATCCACCACTGACAGTCACAAGTGCAGTATCCACCACTGACAGGCACAAGTGCAGTATCCACCACTGACAGTCACAAGTGCAGTATCCACCACTGACAGCCACAAGTGCAGTATTCACCACTGACAGCCACAAGTGCAGTATCCACCACTGACAGCCACAAGTGCAGTATCCACCACTGACAGTCACAAGTGCAGTATCCACCACTGACAGCCACAAGTGCAGTATCCACCACTGACAGCCACAAGTGCAGTATCCACCACTGACAGTAACAAGTGCAGTATCCACCACTGACAGGCACAAGTGCAGTATCCACCACTGACAGCCACAAGTGCAGTATCCACCACTGACAGCCACAAGTGCAGTATCCACCACTGACAGTCACAAGTGCAGTATCCACCACTGACAGTCACAAGTGCAGTATCCACCACTGACAGCCACAAGTGCAGTATCCACCACTGACAGCCACAAGTGCAGTATCCACCACTGACAGCCACAAGTGCAGTATCCACCACTGACAGCCACAATGCAGTATCCACCACTGACAGCCACAAGTGCAGTATCCACCACTGACAGCCACAAGTGCAGTATCCACCACTGACAGCCACAAGTGCAGTATCCACCACTGACAGTCACAAGTGCAGTATCCACCACTGACAGCCACAAGTGCAGTATCCACCACTGACAGCCACAAGTGCAGTATCCACCACTGACAGCCACAAGTGCAGTATCCATCACTGACAGGCACAAGTGCAGTATCCATCACTGACAGGCACAAGTGCAGTATCCACCACTGACAGCCACAAGTGCAGTATCCACCACTAATAGTCACAAGTGCAGTATCCACCACTGACAGTCACAAGTGCAGTATCCACCACTGACAGGCACAAGTGTAGTATCCACCACTGACAGCCACAAGTGCAGTATCCACCACTGACAGTCACAAGTGCAGTATCCACCACTGACAGCCACAAGTGCAGTATCCACCACTGACAGCCACAAGTGCAGTATCCACCACTGACAGCCACAAGTGCAGTATCCATCACTGACAGGCACAAGTGCAGTATCCACCACTGATAGTCACAAGTGCAGTATCCACCACTGACAGTCACAAGTGCAGTATCCACCACTGACAGGCACAAGTGTAGTATCCACCACTGACAGCCACAAGTGCAGTATCCACCACTGATAGTCACAAGTGCAGTATCCACCACTGACAGTCACAAGTGCAGTATCCACCACTGACAGGCACAAGTGTAGTATCCACCACTGACAGCCACAAGTGCAGTATCCACCACTGACAGTCACAAGTGCAGTATCCACCACTGACAGCCACAAGTGCAGTATCCACCACTGACAGCCACAAGTGCAGTATCCACCACTGACAGTCACAAGTGCAGTATCCACCACTGACAGCCACAAGTGCAGTATCCACCACTGACAGCCACAAGTGCAGTATCCACCACTGACAGTCACAAGTGCAGTATCCACCACTGACAGGCACAAGTGCAGTATCCACCACTGACAGCCACAAGTGCAGTATCCACCACTGACAGGCACAAGTGCAGTATCCACCACTGACAGTCACAAGTGCAGTATCCACCACTGACAGCCACAAGTGCAGTATCCACCACTGACAGCCACAAGTGCAGTATCCACCACTGACAGCCACAATGCAGTATCCACCACTGACAGCCACAAGTGCAGTATCCACCACTGACAGTCACGAGTGCAGTATCCACCACTGACAGCCACGAGTGCAGTATCCACCACTGACAGCCACGAGTGCAGTATCCACCACTGACAGTCACGAGTGCAGTATCCACCACTGACAGTCACAAGTGCAGTATCCACCACTGACAGTCACAAGTGCAGTATCCACCACTGACAGTCACAATTAAAGGATCTGACCTGACAACCAGAGGACGATGATCCTATGATGCTGAGGTGAACTGTGTTATCACGCTCTTACCAAGTTCCAGTGGTTTCAATCACCTGTAAAGCTTCGATGAAAGTTGGTGAACAATAAGGTAATTGTCAGGAAGCTACAACCCTGACAGGTGTCCTGTGCATTAGGACTGAGGACTTGTTATGGTGCTATGTTTAGCAAGGAGGAGTCATTTTAACCCTTGCTTTGCTGACCAAAGACGTCACACCTGTTCAAAGACCAGTGCGGATGACATGGAGGATTCTAGAAATAGCCAAGGCGAGCCAATGTAAGTCCAGGTCTTTAACCCCTTCACCCCCAAGGGTGGTTTGCACGTTCATGACCGGGCCAATTTTTACAATTCTAACCACTGTACCTTTATGAGGTCATAACTCTGGATCGCTTCCATGGATCCCGGTGATTCTGACATTGCTTTCTCGTGACATATTGTACTTCATGTTAGTGGTAAAATTTCATTCAAATAACTTGCGTTTATTTGTGAGAAAAACGGAAATTTAGCGAAAATTTTGAAAATTTTGCAATTTTCCAACTTTGAATTTTTATGCCCTTAAATCACAGAGATATGGCACCCAAAAAAGTTGATAACTAACATTTCCCACATGTTTACTTTACATCAGCACAATTTTGGAACCAAAATTTTTTTTTGTTAGGAAGTTATAAGGGTTATAAGTTGACCAGCGATTTCTCATTTTTACAACACCATTTTATTTTTACGGACCACATCACATTTGAAGCCACTTTGAGGGGTCTATATGATAGAAAATACCCAAAAGTGACACCATTCTAAAAACTGCACACCTTAAGGTGCTCAAAACCACATTCAAGAAGTTTATTAACCCTTTAGGTGCGTCAGGAATTTTTTTGAATATTTAAAAAAAAAGTTCACAAAAAAAGTACTTCAGGTTCAATTTTTTTTATTTTACCAAGGGTAACAGGAGAAATTGGACTGCAAAAGTTATTGTGCAATTTGTCCTGAGTACGCTGATACCTGATATGTGGGGGGGAACGACTGTTTCGACGCATGGCAGAGCTCAGAATGGAAGGAGCGCCGTTTGACTTTTTCAATGCAAAATTGTCTGGAATTCAGATCAGACGCCATGTCACAATTGGAGAGTCCCTGATGTACCTAAACAGTGGAAACCCCTTACAAGTGACCCCATTTTGGAAACTAGAACCCCCAAGGAACTTATCTAGATATGTGGTGAGAACTTTGAACCCACAAGGGCTTTACAGAAGTTTATAACGTACAGCAGTACAATTAAAAAATCATATTTTTTCCACAAAAATGATCTTTTCACCCTCAATTCTTATTTTTCCAAGGATAACAGGACCCTAAAAGTTATTGTGCAATTTGTCCTGAGTACGCTGATACCACACATGTGGGGGTAAACCACTATTTGGACGCATGGCAGAGCTCGGAAGGGAAGCAGCGCCATTTGACGTTTTTGGCTGGAATTGAGATCGGACACCATGTCGCGATTGGAAAACCCCTGATGTACCTAAACAGTGGAAACCCCCCACAAATGACACCATTTTGTAAACTAGACCCCCCAAGGAACTTATCTAGATGTGTGGTGAAAACTTTGAACCCCCTAGTGCTTCACAGAAGTTTATAACGCCCGGGCGTGAAAATAAAAAATTTGTATTTTTTCCACAAACATGATCTTTTAGTCACCATTTTTTTATTTTCCCAAGGGTACCAGGAGAAATTGGACCCCAAAAGTTGTTGTCCAATTTGTCCTGAGTATGCTGATACCCCATATGTGGGAGAAAACTACTGTATGGGCACACGTCGGGGCTCGGAAGGGAAGTAGTGACGTTTTGGAATGCAGATTTTGATGGAATGGTCTGCGGGTGTCATGTTGCCTTTGGAGAGCCCCTAATGTACCTAAACAGTGGAAACCCCCCACAAATGACCCCATTTTGAAAACTAGACCCCCTAAGGAACTTATCTAGATGTGAGGTGAGCACTTTGAACCCCCAAGGGCTTCACAGAAGTTTATAATGCCCGGACATGAACATAAAAAAATCGTATTTTTTCCACAAACATGATCAATTAGTCCCCAATTTTTTATTTTCCCAAGGGTAACAGGAGAAATTGAACCCCAAAAGTTGTTGTCCAATTTGTTCTGAGTATGCTGACACCCCATATGTGGAAGTAAACTACTGTATGGACACACGTCGGGGCTCGGAAGGGAAGTAGTGACGTTTTGGAATGCAGACTTTGATGGAATGGTCTGCGGGTGTCATGTTGCCTTTGGAGAGCCCCTAATGTACCTAAACAGTGGAAACCCCCCACAAATGACCCCATTTTGAAAACTAGACCCCCTAAGGAACTTATCTAGATGTGAGGTGAGCACTTTGAACCCCCAAGGGCTTCACAGAAGTTTATAATGCCCGGGCATGAAAATAAAAAAATCGTATTTTTTCCACAAACATGATCAATTAGTCCCCAATTTTTTTATTTTCCCAAGGGTAACAGGAGAAATTGAACCCCAAAAGTTGTTGTCCAATTTGTCCTGAGTACGCTGATGCCCCATATGTGGGAGAAAACTACTGTATGGACACACGTCGGGGCTCGGAAGGGAAGTAGTGACGTTTTGGAATGCAGACTTTGAGGGAATGTTCTGCGGGTGTCATGTTGCATTTGGAGAGCCCCTAATGTACCTAAACAGTGGAAACCCCCCACAAATGACCCCATTTTGGAAACTAGACCCCAAAGGAACTTATCTAGATGTGTGGTGAGCACTTTGAACCCCCAAGGGCTTCACAGAAGTTTATAATGCCCGGGCATGAAAATAAAAAAATAGTATTTTTTCCACAAACATGATCAATTACTCCCCAATTTTTTCATTTTCCCAAGGGTAACAGGAGAAATTGGACCCCAAAAGTTGTTGTCCAATTTGTCATGAGTACGCTGACACCCCATATGTGGGAGAAAACTACTGTATGGACACACGTCGGGGCTCGGAAGGGAAGTAGTGACGTTTTGGAATGCAGAAACCCCCCACAAGTGACCCCATTTTGGACACTAGACCCCCCCACGGAACTTATCTAGATGTGTGGTGAGAACTTTGAACCCCCAAGTGCTTCACAGAATTTTATAACGCTCAGACGTGAAAATAAAAAAATTATTTTTTTCCACAAAAATGATATTTTTGCCCCCAATTTTTTATTTTCCTAAGGGTAGCAGGAGAAACTGGACCCCAAAAATTGTTTTCCAATTTGTCCTGAGTAGGCTGATACCCTACATGTGGGGGTAAAACACTGTTTGGGCGCATGGCAGAGCTTGGAAGGGAAGGAGCACCATTTGACTTTTTCAACTCAGAATTGGCTGGAATTGAAATCAGACGCCATGTTGCATTTGGAGAGCCCCTGATGTGCCCAAACAGTGGAAACCCCCAATTCTAACTCCAACCCGAACCCCAACACACCCCTAACCCTAATCTCAGCCCTAACCCTAGCCCTAACCCTAGCCCTAACCCTAACCCTACCCTAACCCTAACCCTAATGGAAAAATGGAAATAAATACATTTTTTTTATTTTATTATTTTTCCCTAACTAAGGGGGTGATAACGGGGGGTTTGATTTACTATTTATGGCGGTTTTTATGTTTGGCGGCTGTCGCACGCTAAAAGTCGCTTTTTATTGTAAAAACAGTTTTTGCATCATCACATATTGAGAGCTTTAATTTTTCCGTATTTTGATCCACCAAGTCATGTGAGGTCTTATTTTTTGCGGGACGAGTTGACGTTTTTATTGGTACCATATTCGGGCATGTGACTTTTTTTGATCGCTTTTTATTCCGATTTTTGGGACGCAGAATGAACAAAAACCAGCGTTTCATGAATTTCTTTTGGGGGGGTGCGTTTACACCGTTCCGCATGCGGTAAAATTGATAAAGTGGTTTTATTCTTCGGGTCAGTACAATTACAGCGATACCTCATTTAGGTCATTTTTTTATGTTTTGGCTGTTTTATGCAATGAAAACAATTTAAAAAAAATAATTATTATTTTTGCATCGCTTTATTCTGCGAGCTATAACTTTTTTACTTTTTTGCTGATGATGCTGCATGGCAGCTCGTTTTTTGCGGGACAAGATGACGTATTCAGAGGTACCATGGATATTTATATGTGTATTTTTGATCGCGCGTTATTGCACTTTTTGTTTGGCGGTATGATAATAAATCATTTTTTGCTTCGTTTTTTATTTTTATTTTTTAAGGGGTTCGCTAAAGGGGTTAACTAATGGGAAAGTTTTATAGGGCGGGTCGTTACGGACGCGGCGATACCTAATATGTGTAGTTTTATTGTTTTTTTTGTTTTTTTTTCAAAAAATGGATTTATTTGGGGGAATATTTTTTTTTTTTTGTAATTTATTTAGCGATTTTTTTAAAATTATTTTAACACTTTATTTTTATTTTTTTTTTACTTTATTAAATAGTCCCAGGTGGGACATCACTGTTCTGTGACAGATTGCTGATCTGTCACATCACAGATCACTGTGACAGATCAGCGATCTGTCACAGGCAGTGCACAAGGCTTCCTCATGCCTGCGCTTTGCAGGCACTGAGGAAGCCAGCTTCCTGCAGGTCCCCGAAGGCCCCCGTCACCATCTTGGATTCGGGGGCCTGCAGGAAAGGAGCCCCCGGCAGCACATTGCGCTGCCGTGGGGGGCTCAGGGAAGCACGGAGGGAGCCCCCTCCCTGCCGATGCTTCCCTTTAAACCCTGGTACACCGCGATCATGTTTGATCGCGGTGTGCAAGGGGTTAACGTGTCGGGGGCGGTCTGTGACCGCCTCTGACACATTGTGCCGGGTGTCAGCTGTGATAATCAGCTGACACCCGGCCGCGATCAGCGGCGCTCACCACGTGGGTGCCGCTGATCGCGGTAGACGTACTATCCCGTCCATGGGCATAGGGGCCCGGGTCCCATGGACGGGATAGTACGTCGGATGTCAGGAAGGGGTTAAAGGTGACACTGCACAGATATTAAAGTTGCATTTCATCTATATACTTTGTTTTATTATCAACATTTGAATTTATGGACTTTGATTGACACATAACACACGGTCTCTACAATATCTACATGCTATTTCAAAGGAATTATGATATAAAGATTGTGTTTTAAAAGAACCAAGAAGAAAATAGAAAACATCAAAATGAAGACCAAATGATGATGATTGGGCCTGAGATGCTTCAATTTAGATTTAGGAAAGTATGATTATACATATTTTATATGCCTATTGTTCACGGCTTACTATAACATGAATTCACATAATTATGTTATTGAGTATCTATAACAATAATCTGATATTACTATTATTAAGGATATTTAATTATTTTTCCAAAGAATAAGAAAAGAAGAAAGAAGATCTTATTATCCTAAAGATTAACTTATCTTCCTTGAGGGTTCCAATTAAAGGGGTTGTCCGGGCTTTTCACATAATCTCAGTGCATATCTGGGCTGCAGAATTATGACAATAAGTAATTTACTTTCTGTCACTAGTTTGCACGGTTTTCTAGATATTCTGAACAGAACGTCCAAGGGGGGTGTTATGGCATTGAAATGAGAACTAGTCGTAACCTCCTACTCTACTCCAAACCTGCCCTCTATAGCAACAACCCCACCCTCCATAGCTACAGGCCCTCTCCGTCCCCATGAAGCAGCCCTCATCACACAGTAAGGAATTCTTCCCCTCCAGCAGCCTCAGTGCAGAGAGCAGAGAGCTGCTCCTCCCCCAGACACACACTGAACAGTGATCTATGGAAAGTGAAACTAGTGAGGAGGGAAAATCGTCCTGTATTCTAATCTGCACAGGGGATGGCAGTCACTGATGTAATCTGTTCTGTGACAAAGCCTCTGCTGTGTGAATGAGACAGCTCTGTGTCACTGATGTCTTCACACAGCAGCAGATTTGGTGCAGTGTATATGTGAGCACTGTGTCTCTAATGACACAAATACTTATGGGAGCAGCCTGTCCAATCAGCAGCTGTAACTGTGTGAAGTGTTGGGGGGTGTATGTATGTATGTATTGTGCTGCTTTCACAAATACAGGATCACTGCTGTGTTCTTTCCAATGCTGGAATGATGATAAAGATGAGTGCTGGTGCAGTTTACTGCCAGCCAATGAGTGGGCAGTGGGTGATGCTGGTCACTGGAGCTTGCTGGGAGTTTGGTGGAGCTTCAAACCACCCAACATATCCGAGACCGGATTTCACAACATAAGTCTACCATTAGATGTGGACGCACATTATTGCCTATACCATCTCACTTTGTTGCTCTGGGACACCAAATATCGCAACTTAAAAATCAAATTATTGATCATGTTGAAGCACACATGCGGGGTGGTTAGTAGGGTTAAAATTCTTAAGACCCGTGAAGCATTCTGGATCCATACCCTACAAACCCTAACACCATTAGGATTAAATAGGGAATATGAAATCCAATATTAATATTCCATTAGTCTGAATATGGTCTGCACCATTAGCATTATGGTCTTCTATATTATATCATATGTCATTATTATTTTACATTAAGTATTTATTTATTTTTATTTTTTTCCCCAGATATCTCAGTAGATCCCTCTACAGGTATTTCGTAGCACTGGTGTTCAATTATAACCTAATATGGATTGTTCCTTAGTTAAATACCTTTACCACTATGTCTACTAACACATCAGTATATTTACCACTTACTAGTCTCTCTTTGATAGTGGCCCCATAACCCTATTAAGTCTATTAAGGGGTGTATATATATTGATTCCAGTATTGCTACTGCTATATTTGATTGGTGTGTCAGATAGCGCTACTATGGAGACTTAGGCTTGGGTAGTTCCACGTGGGTGATTTATACATGCGCAGATGAACATTACGACGCATCGGGTTCGGGCCTTTCCGGGTATTCCCGACTTGCCCGTGTGCAGTTCAATTATTAGGGCCGTGCTGGCCTTTGCGACGTTAGTGCACAGGCACCGCCTGCACAGGAAGCGCTCCTGGTGTGTTAGAGTGAACGCCCGGCCATCCTGAAACAGGAAGTACGTGGGAGACCGCGGTTATGGTGCTATATAAGAAGCGCCTGTTCCTCCAGGACTTGATCCTGGCACTCTTGTGAGACAGCGGCATTTTGACAGGTATGAAATACACTCAGAAACTGTTAGGCGGTTCCCTGGGGGGTTGGAATTTATGATTAAGGTCATCATTTTCTCCTGCACTTGATCAAATGTGAATATTATTATATTGCAGGCAGTAATCTTAGTTGTTCCCCGTTTGGGGATAAGATCGTTATCGATTACCCCATATGTGGACACTGGTGGAGACCCAGATATATTGATTTCGTACACTTCAGGTAATGAGAATTTTTTTAGGGAACAATATGCTCTTATCTCGGACTTTCTGCACAAGTTATGTTCAATATTTTTTTTCTATGTGCCTCCTTTATACAAAAAACAGTTTGTTTCAGCCAGATTAATTATTGCTATGTCCATGGTGCTATGGTGTCTTCTTTTGTGCACTTTGCTACTAAATTATGACGAGACCCAAGAATTGTTATATAGCACTTTTCATTGTGTGTAGTTTCGATGGTCTTTCCATTGTGATTATTATATTATTTCTGATTATGTAAGTAAATTGTACATTGTGTTTATGTTTTTATACAGATGTAAGCCTGACAAAGGCTTAATTTAGCCGAAGCGTTGCAAGCATCTGAATTATCAAGAAATAATATGTTTTTTCTGTGAAGGATTGTGTCCTATTCGCCTTTATTTTTGTATAAAGCCTCTGCCTGATATATTGTGAGAAAATAAAAATAATTTTGAGTGCCAGTTTTTTTCATTTTTTGAATTGACTTTCTTCAGAGCACCTATTCTTCTAAGTGATTTTGAAAAGTGAGCACCCCTTTATCTTTCTATTGATGTGTGCTGATATGCTAGTTGTGCATTGTATTCTGGAAGCTGGTTGTTGACTTTAAAAGTACCGTATATACTCGAATATAAGCCGAGATTTTCAGCCCGTTTTTTGGGGCTGAAAGTCCCCCTCTCGGCTTATATTCGAGTCATATACACCGGGGGGTCGGAGGGGGAGAGGGAGCGGGGGTGTCAGGTCATACTTACCCGTCCTGACGCTGTCTCTTGAGCCCCCAGCTTCTCCACGCTCTCTGTTCCTGCCTTCAGCGGTCACATGGTACCGCTCATTAAAACTCATGAATATGCGCATATTCATGAGTTTTAATGAGCGGTATCACATGACCGCTGAACGCAGGAAGAGAGAGCGCGGAGAAGCTGGGGGCTCAAGAGACAGCGTCAGGACGGGTAAGTATAGCGATACTCACCTGTCCTGCGTCCATGGCTGCTTGCTGCTGTCTGTCATCGGTCAGTGACTTGAGACAGCAGAGGGCGCGGTGACGTGATTAGTGCGCGCCGCGCCCCCTGCAGTCTGAACGTCACTGACTGATGATGTTGCAGATAGCGGTGAGCAGCCATGGACGCAGGACAGGTGAGTATCTGACACCCAGCGACGGAGAGGTGAGTATGTCATTTTTTTTATTTTTACATGCTGCAGCAGCGGCAGCAGCACATGGGGGAAAAATCTTAAGGAGCTTCTAATGGGGGCAGCATATGGGGGAATAATCTATGGAGCTTCTAATGGGGGCAGCATATGGGGGAATAATCTATGGAGCTTCTAATGGGGGCAGCATATGGGAGAACAATCTATGGAGCTTCTTATGGGGGCAGTATATGGGGGAATAATTTATGGAGCTGCTTATGGGGCAGCATATGGGGGAACAATATGGAGCTTCTAATGGGGGCAGTATATGGGGGAATAATCTATGGAGATGCTTATGGGGGCAGTATATGGGGAAACAATATGGAGCTTCTAATGGGGGCAGTATATGGGGTAACAATCTATGGAGCTTCTAATGGGGGCAGCATATGGGAGAACAATCTATGGAGCTTCTAATGGGGGCAGCATATGGGAGAACAATCTATGGAGCTTCTTATGGGGGCAGTATATGGGGGAATAATTTATGGAGCTGCTTATGGGGCAGCATATGGGGGAACAATATGGAGCTTCTAATGGGGGCAGTATATGGGGGAATAATCTATGGAGATGCTTATGGGGGCAGTATATGGGGAAACAATATGGAGCTTCTAATGGGGGCAGTATATGGGGTAACAATCTATGGAGCTTCTTATGGGGGCAGTATATGGGGGAATAATCTATGGAGCTTCTTCTGGGGACACCATATGGGGGAATAATCTATGGAGCATTTCCCACCCTAGGCTTATACTCGAGTCAATAAGTTTTCCCAGTTTTTTTGTGGCAAAATTAGGGGAATCGGCTTATACTCGGGTCGGCTTATACTCGAGTATATATGGTAAATAGGGAAAGGCTGTGATGCTGGACTGAAGGAGACTGGGTTATTCTAAAAATAGCTTACATGCCTCGGGTACAAAAAGACTTAGGCTGGGTTCACACGTAGCGGAACTCTCGCGGAAATTACCGCGAGAGTTCCGGAATTCCATTCCGCGGGAAAATCGCATTTTAAATTCCCTCGATTTTCCCGCGGAAAAACTAGCATTTTGCAAGCGTAATTAGCTTGCAAAATGCTAGCGTTTTCCAAGTGATCTGTAGCATCGCTTGGAGAACTAATTGACAGGTTGGTTACACTCGTCAAACATAGTGTTTGACAAGTGTGACCAACTTTTTACTACTGAGGCCGCCTATGCGGCATCAGCAGTAAAAGATAAAATGTAAAAAATAATTTAAAAAAATAAAAAATGGTGTTATTCTCACCTTCCGACGTCCCGCGAAGCCTTCCCGCCTCTCTCCACGCTCCCGTTCCCAGTAATCCTTTGCGAAAATGGCCACGATGACATACGTTCTCGCGGGATCGTGACGTCTCTCGGTCATTCGCGATGACGTCGTGTGAATGACAGCGAGACTTCGCGATCCCGCGAGAACGGATGCCATCACGGGCATTTTCGCAAAGGCTTACTGGGAACGGGAGCGTGGAGAGAGGCGGGAAGGCTTCGCGGGACGTCGGAAGGTGAGAATAACAATATTTTTTATTTTAAATTCTATTTTTTACAGGGATATGGTACCCAAAGCCCGGAGGACAGTCTCCTCTCCTCCGGACCGTGGGTACCAACCGCAAATGTTCTGCTTACTTTTCGCGTGGTGTGCACAACCACATGCGGGAAGTAAGCGGAACAATGCAATCCTATGGGTGGGGGATCGCCGCGATTCCGCAAAATTAATGAGCATGCTGCGTTTTTTACCGCGAAGCGATTCCGCCCCGGTAAAAACCGCAGTATTAGCACAGCATTGCGGAATCCCATAGGAATGCACGGGATGCTTATTTTTCGTGTTTGCACGGCAAAATCACGCGGTTAAAACCGCCGCAGAAACGCGAAAAAAACGCCACGTGTGAACTCAGCCTTAAGGGCCTGTCACACTAAGCGATATCGCTAGCAATATCGCTATAACGTCACTGGTTTTGTGACGTAGCAGTGATATTGCTAGCGATATCGCTATGTCTGATACTTACCTCCGACCGCTCCCCCGCTGGTTATCGCTGATCGCGCGAGAACGTCCTGGACCGTTTCTCGTCGTCAGCTTCCTGCTGTGACGACGAGCGACGCGTGGACACGGGCGGGAGGATGCAGGATCGCCTCGTCTGACAGGTAAGTAGCGACCCCCGACCCCTGCGATGTCGCTGGTGAGATCTGCCTGTGTGGCAGCTCACTAGCG
Source organism: Dendrobates tinctorius (assembly GCF_039654945.1). Lineage (NCBI taxonomy): Eukaryota > Metazoa > Chordata > Amphibia > Anura > Dendrobatidae > Dendrobates > Dendrobates tinctorius. The sequence goes on along the minus strand of NW_027362120.1, from coordinate 270,084 downwards.
ACCACTTAGCGATGTACCAGCGATCCTGACCGCATCATATCGCTGGTCGGGATCGCTGGTACATCGCTAAGTGTGACCGCACCTTTAGAATAGATCTCAGGAGACAGAGCTACCAGTTGGACATTCTGCAAAACACAGAGACAGGACTGCAGCCAATTCATCATAGCACCATCACGAGGGACCAGGATCTATGATTCTACATGAAGCAACCTAAAGGTTTTTGGCTCTGGTTGGAAGGACACAGATCTGATCCAGTGACCATCTCTGAACGATTGATATGTTTGGAGAAAGCCAGGTTTTGGGACCTGCTGTTCGCCTGGTTCCATGGAGATAGTCAGCAGGGGCGTAGCTAATGTACAGGGGTAGCAGCCGAAGCAGTTGCTTTGGGGCCCGGCCCGTATAGGGCCCCGGGTCCCTGGCTCCGATCGGCGCTACCCGGTAGTGCAATTTAATTACCCCAACCACCGGTCCGCGTGCTCTTGCCGGTCCGCGGACATAAGGGGAGCCGGCGGCTGTGTAGCAGCTGATACTCACCCTGCATAGCGGTCCCTATCGGCGCGGCGGCTTCATCCAGATTCCAGCGCTGAGCTGTCTAGTGTACCGCTCATTTAAGGTCATGAATATGGACGCCACTCCTCTCCCATAGACGTGGCGTCCATATTCATGCACCTTAATGAGTGGTAGCACATGACCGCTCCGCACAGGAAGAAGCTGAAGTGCTGCGAGCCAGATGCAGGGAGGGAAGTTCAGCGACGGGAGGGAAGTTCAGCGACGTGAGGGTAAGTATGATGGAGGAGCCGAGCGGAGCCATATATACAAGGGAGGGAGAGTGGGAGCGGAGCCATATATACAAGGGAGGCAGGGAGAGTGGAAGCAGAGCCATATATACAAGGGAGGGAGAGTGGGAGCGGAGCCATATATACAAGGGAGGGAGAGTGGAAGTAGAGCCATATATACAAGGGAGGGAGAGTGGAAGAAGAGCCATATATACAAGGGAGGCCGGGAGAGTGGGAGCCGAGCCATATATACAAGGGAGGGAGAGTGGGAGCGGAGCCATATATACAGGGGAGGGAGAGTGGGAGCGGAGCCATATATACAGGGGAGGGAGAGTGGGAGCGGAGCCATATATACAGGGGAGGGAGAGTGGAAGCGGAGCCATATATACAAGGGAGGGAGAGTGGGAGCGGAGCCATATATACAGGGGAGGGAGAGTGGAAGCGGAGCCATATATACAAGAGAGGGAGAGTGGGAGCGGAGCCATATATACAAGGGAGGGAGAGTGGAAGCGGAGCCATATATACAAGAGAGGGAGAGTGGGAGCGGAGCCATATATACAAGGGAGGGAGAGTGGAAGCGGAGCCATATATACAAGAGAGGGAGAGTGGGAGCGGAGCCATATATACAAGGGAGGGAGAGTGGAAGCAGAGCCATATATACAAGGGAGGGAGAGTGGGAGCGGAGCCATATATACAAGGGAGGGAGAGTGGAAGCAGAGCCATATATACAAGGGAGGGAGAGTGGGAGCAGAGCCATATATACAAGGGAGGGAGAGTGGAAGTAGAGCCATATATACAAGGGAGGGAGAGTGGAAGCAAAGCCATATATACAGGGGAGGGAGAGTGGGAGCGGAGCCATATATACAAGGGAGGGAGAGTGGGAGCAGAGCCATATATACAAGGGAGGGAGAGTGGAAGCAGAGCCATATATACAGGGGAGGGAGAGTGGAAGCAAAGCCATATATACAAGGGAGGGAGAGTGGAAGCAGAGCCATATATACAAGGGAGGGAGAGTGGGAGCAGAGCCATATATTCAGGGGAGGGAGAGTGGGAGCGGAGCCATATATACAAGGGAGGGAGAGTGGGAGCAGAGCCATATATACAAGGGAGGGAGAGTGGGAGCAGAGCCATATATACAAGGGAGGGAGAGTGGAAGCAAAGCCATATATACAAGGGAGGGAGAGTGGAAGCAAAGCCATATATACAAGGGAGGGAGAGTGGGAGCAGAGCCATATATTCAGGGGAGGGAGAGTGGAAGCAGAGCCATATATACAAGAGAGGGAGAGTGGGAGTGGAGCCATATATACAAGGGAGGGAGAGTGGAAGCAGAGCCATATATACAGGGGAGGGAGAGTGGAAGCAAAGCCATATATACAAGGGAGGGAGAGTGGGAGTGGAGCCATATATACAAGGGAGGGAGAGTGGAAGCAGAGCCATATATACAAGGGAGGGAGAGTGGAAGCAAAGCCATATATACAAGGGAGGGAGAGTGGGAGCAGAGCCATATATTCAGAGGAGGGAGAGTGGGAGCGGAGCCATATACACAAGGGAGGGAGAGTGGAAGCAAAGCCATATATACAAGGGAGGGAGAGTGGGAGCGGAGCCATATATACAAGGGACGGAGAGTGGAAGCAGAGCCATATATACAAGGGAGGCCGGGAGAGTGGAAGCAGAGCCATATATACAAGGGAGGGAGAGTGGGAGCAGAGCCATATATACAGGGGAGGGAGAGTGGGAGCGGAGCCATATATACAAGGGAGGGAGAGTGGGAGCAGAGCCATATATACAAGGGAGGGAGGGTGGGAGCGGAGCCATATATACAAGGGAGGGAGAGTGGGAGCAGAGCCATATATACAAGGGAGGCCGGGAGAGTGGAAGCAGAGCCATATATACAAGGGAGGGAGGGTGGGAGTGGAGCCATGTATACAGGGGAGGGAGAGTGGGAGCAGAGCTATATATACTAGGGAGGGAGAGTGGAAGCAAAGCCATATATACAAGGGAGGGAGAGTGGAAGCAAAGCCATATATACAAGGGAGGGAGAGTGGGAGCAGAGCCATATATACAGGGGAGGGAGAGTGGAAGCAGAGCCATATATACAAGGGAGGGAGAGTGGGAGCGGAGCCATATATACAAGGGAGGGAGAGTGGGAGCAGAGCCATATATACAAGGGAGGGAGAGTGGAAGCAGAGCCATATATACAAGGGAGGGAGAGTGGGAGCAGAGCCATATATACAAGGGAGGGAGAGTGGAAGCAAAGCCATATATACAAGGGAGGGAGAGTGGGAGCAGAGCCATATATACAAGGGAGGGAGAGTGGGAGTGGAGCCATATATACAAGGGAGGGAGAGTGGGAGCGGAGCCATATATACAAAGGAGGGAGAGTGGAAGCAAAGCCATATATACAAGGGAGGGAGAGTGGGAGCGGAGCCATATATACAAGGGAGGGAGAGTGGGAGTGGAGCCATATATACAAGGGAGGGAGAGTGGGAGTGGAGCCATATATACAAGGGAGGGAGAGTGGGAGCGGAGCCATATATACAAGGGAGGGAGAGTGGGAGTGGAGCCATATATACAAGGGAGGGAGAGTGGGAGCGGAGCCATATATACAAAGGAGGGAGAGTGGAAGCAAAGCCATATATACAAGGGAGGGAGAGTGGAAGCAGAGCCATATATACAAGGGAGGGAGGGTGGGAGTGGAGCCATGCATACAGGATGGGACAGGGGAGCCATGTATACAGGATGGGAGGATGGGAGCAGAGCCATGTATACAGGATGTGAGGGTGGTAGCACAGTCATGTATACAGCAGGATGGGAGAGTAGGAGCACAGCCATGTATACAAGATGGGAGAGTGGGAGCAGAGCCATGTATACAAGATGGGAGGGTGGGAGCTGAGCCATGTATACAGGATGGGAGCTGAGCCATGTATACAGGATGGGAGGGTGGGAGCGGAGCCATGTATACAGGATGGGAGAGTGGGAGCAGAGCCATGTATACAAGGATGGGACAGGGGAGCCATGCATACAACAGGGGGAGCCACACAGCTGGACAGGATGGGGGAACCACACATACATTTTCTGATGATTAGAAAATAATCAGCATGTATACAGTACTCCAGTACAATTTTTCTTAAGTGCTCAATGCTCCATTTCCTTGTAGGTTCCAATCATCATTAGCAGTGACGGTCATCAGTAGAAGTAGGCTAGTGCTCCCACTGAAACAGAGAAACAAACAAGCCAGGTGCTCCCACTCATTCAAAACCTATGGTGAGTGCAGTCACATTATAAATGTTAGAATTAAATTATAAGTATGCACTGCTAAACTACAACAGCGTCCATAGCCCCGCCCCCTTATGACCAAATCCCCACCCTTGTCACACCTCCATCCCTGCCCTGCCGGGCCATGGAAGAATGATCTTGCTTGAAGCCGGTCCCTGGTGCAAAAAAGGTTGGGGACCACTGGTGTAGGGGATCCGGGGCCCAGGCAGAAAAAAATGTACACTATGATTTTGCAGCCTACGCTGCATTTCGGTGCCTGCTGGGCGGAGCGAAGCAGATATTGGGCCCGCCTCCCTGCCTGCAGCCAGTCAAAGAGTGTATTGCTTCAGACTAGTTCAGTCCCGCCCCTTCCCTGAGCCCTCGCTGTCTATTAGCTCTCTGCAGAGCTGCCTGCCGCATGGACCTCTGGGAAATGTAGTTCCTGGAGGGGTGTGTCTTTGAGGGTGTGTGTCTTTGAGGGGGCCTTGTTTAAAAGTTTGCTATGGGGCCCAATCAGTTCTAGTTACGCCCCTGATGGTCGGATAAACCAGGTGGTGACTATAGTGTCAACTGGCTATGGACCTTGCATGGACTTTATGGACTGTTCTCAGTCATCTCCCTACGCTAGTTGATATGTCTTCTGTGTGTATCACAGGTGGAATAGCAACCCTGGGAGCTTTGACGTCATGTCAACTGGCTTTGGACCTTGTACAGAGTCTATGGACTGTTCTCTGTCGTCTCCCTATGCTTGTCGATATCTCTTCTATCTGTGTGTATCACAGGTGGAATAGCGACCCTGGGAGCTTTGACTTTATGTCAACTGGCTTTGGACCTTGTGCGGACTCTATGGACTGTTCTCGGTCACCTCCCTATGCTTGTCGATATCTCTTCTCTGTGTGCGTATCACAGGTAGAATAGTGACCCCGGGAGCTCTTACATAACATTTACCATTATCCCGGCGAGTCAGTGGAAGGGTGAGACCCTGTAATGTGCACCTTCTTGGGGGTAATTGCTGGGACTATTCTGTTTGCTATTGGGAGTTGTGGGTCAATAAAGTATTGCCACACTGTTTTACCCTAACCCTGTGTTGTCTGTGTAGTGTATTACCCACGGGATGTTCAGTGGTATGAGCCCTGGTCCATGCAGTCTTGCTAAAAGCAGCCGGGCCAGCGGACGAGAGCACCCACTGAACCCCGTTTCTCCACAAATGGTGGCAGCAGTGGGATACTATTCAGCCCGGCGGAACTAGGGGAGCTACAGGGGGCTGGTGTTCTCACACACCGTCCAGGGCTCCTCAACCAGAAAGGCATACAGACAGACTCAGCAAACCAGTGAAAAAGCAGGCACAGCAGGTTTCGGATGCTGTTATATCCAACCCCACCAACTCAGCCTTGGGAAGAAGAAGAAGACCAAAGTGGATATATGACCTCAACAAGGAATGTAAACTACAGGAGATGTTCCAGCTTCAACGGATTGAATGGGATTTAATCCAGGAACTATGGAATGTGGAGGAAGCCATGCATTTACCCAATAGATACCAGTTGTTACTCTTCAATTATGTGTGGAGTTTAATTTTGTAAGGAGGACATGGAATATGCTCTAAGGAAACTAGATGATCGGAATCCTCTCACGTCTGGTCAATTTTTATTCTATGAAGATGGGGGAGCAATGTGAAGGATCCAGAGTATATCTTAATTACCCAGATTACTATATTTTTGCAAACCAAGAAGAACTGACTTTTTATCTGCATATTGGCTTGTGGATTTAAGTGTTTATTTCTGGGTGGGTCAAGTAGACAGTCTTGCAAGCTGATATACTATTTAGCATACTGCATAAGTCTGTAATAGTGACTTGCACATAGTGTGTGATTATCTTTGTCTATTGATGTGTGCTGAAATGCTAATTGTGCTTTGTATTCTGGAAGCTGTTTGTTGACTTTGAAAGTAGATAGGGAAAGGCTGTGATGCTGGACTGAAGGAGACTGGGTAATTCTAAAAATATCTTACATGCCTTGGGTATTAAAAGACTCAGAGAGCAGATCTAAGGACACAAAGCTACCAGTCGGATATTCTGCAAAACACCCAACGGACGAGAGACAGGACTGCAGCCAATTCATCATGGCACCATCACGAGGGACCTGGATCTATGATTCTATAGGAACCAGTCTAAGGGCTTTTGGCTCCAATTGGAAGGACACAGATCTGATCCAGTAACCATCTCTGAACCATGGACATGGTTTGGAGAAAGCCAGCTTTTGGCATCTGCTGGTCACCTGGTTCCATGTAGATGGTTGGATAAACCAGGTGGTGACTTTCGTGTCAACTGGCTTTGGACCTTGTACGGATTTTATGGACTGTTCTCTGTCATCTCCCTACGCTTGTTGATATCTCTTCTCTGCATGTGTATCACAGGTGGAATAGTGACCCTGGGAGCTCTGACATCATGTCAACTGGCTTTGGACCTTGTACGGACTCTATGGACTGTTCTCGGTCATCTCCCTACAGTTGTTGATATCTCTTCTCTCTGTGTGTATCACAGGTGGAATAGCGACCCTGGGAGCTCTAATGTAACATCTACCATTATCCCAGGGAGTCAGTGGAAGGGTGAGACCCTGTAATGTGCACCATCTTGGGGGTAATTGCTGGGACTGTTCTGTTTGATATTGGGAGTTGTGGGTCAATTAAGTATTGCCACACTGTTTTACCCTAACCCTGTGTTGTCTGTGTAGTGTATTATCCACAGGGAGGTAGAGCGGACGTTCAGTGGTATGAGCCCTGGTCCATGCAGTCTTGCTAAAGGCAGCCTGGCAAGCAGACGAGAGCACCCACTGAATACTGTTTCTCCACAGGCTGGATTATCCTCTTCATCTGACAGTTGCTCGCCCATCACCTCTTCCTCCTCCATTTGTTCCTCAGATCTTGCACCTTCGATAAGCTTGTCTGTTATCACCAGCCCCCTCGATCACAGTAGTCCACCCTCCCTTTGCACCCACCTGTGTGACGACAGTCTAGAACTTAGAGACAATGTTATCCCTTCCACAGCCTCCTCTGCTTCCTCCTCTTCTTCTGGGACCACCATCTCCTCCCTCAGGCTATTCAAAGTCTGCTCCAGCATATACTGTAGATGACCGGAATTGTTATGCTGATGATGGCATCGGCAGCACTAACCCTCTTAGTAGTCATTTAGAAACTGTGCAGAAGGGTGCAGAGGTCCTTAATCTGTGCCCACTCTGTGAACGTGAGATGAGACAAGTCCGTACTGCATTGGCCCAGGCTATACAACATGACATAGTGCATCAGGGCTCGTTGCTGCTGTCACAGTTGCTGCTGTCACAGTTGCTGCAACATGTGCAGAGTGAAATTCCACCATGTCAGCACATCAGATATCAACCTGTTAACTGGCATGGAAAAAGACCTCTGTATTAGAGAGGACAGTAAGCACACCTACAGTGCCCATTTCAATGCCAAAAGCATCAATTCTTATTACTGAAGCTTGTCAACCTTAATTTACTTCATAATAATAGTTACGCATTGAAAACTGGGGCTTATTTGGCTAAAGTTGTGGGGGGGTAGGGCTGGCTCCAGGTTTTCGTGTGCCCTGGGCCAAAGAGTGTCATTGCGCCCCTTTAACACATACCACAACTCATGATGCTCTGATACTGCACAGAAATATAGGTATAGTACAATGACAAGTACTTCACTGCTTACATGACATGGCTTATCTATTTTAAATTGTACAATAGCTCAAAAAAAGTACAGTATATTACTCCATACAATATTATGGCCACCACATTGTGCGCCATACAGAATAATGAGCCCCATATATTTCTCCATACATAATAATTAGTCACATATAATGTTCCATACAGTATATGATGAGCTCCACATAATGCTACAGTATATGATGGTCCCCATGGACGATGCTCCAGTGTGTTATGGGCCCAAATAATGCTCCATATATAATGGGCCCCATTTCTAATGCTCCAGTGTATAATGTGCCCCATAGATGCTGCTCCAGTGTCTGATCTGCCCCATTTGGAATGCTCTAGTATATGATGGGCCTCATGGATGATGCTCCAGTGTCTGATGGGCCCTAATAATGCTCCATATATAATGGGCTCCATTTCTAATGCTCCAGTGTATAATGGGCCTTGTTAATGCTGCTCCAGTGTCTGATGTCCCCAATCTGGAATGCTTCAGTATATGATGGGCCTCATGGTTGATGCTCCAGTGTATGATGGGTCCTAATAATGCTTCATATATAATGGGCCCCATTTCTATTGCTCCAGTGTATCATGTGCCCCATAGATGCTGCTCCCGTGTCTGATCTGCCCCATTTATAATGCTCCAGTATATGATGGGCCTCATGGATGATGCTCCAGTGTATGATGGGCCCTAATAAAGCTCCATATATAATGGGCCCTATTTCTAATGCTCCAGTGTATAATGGGCCCCGTAAATGCTGCTCCAGTGTCTGATGTTCCCCATTTGGAATGCTCCAGTATATGATGGGCCCCATTTTTAATTAACCCAGGCATGGTATGTGAAAAGAGCTCCAAGGAGTAATCTGAAGTGTGTGCTGCCACATCCTTCACTTTTGGTATGGATGAAGGACAAAAGGAAAGGGGTTGCTCCTGACCAGAAGCCTGCACTTACGACTCAGTGCTTGCATTTTTTAAAACTTCAGAAGAGGAGGCGATAGAGCTGGAGGCTGTTTCAGCAATGTAAGCCAAAAACAGTTCCTGATGCTCTGACTTTAAAAGCAGTCCACCTACTCCCAGAAAACAGAGCTTTACAGGCCTTCCAGAGCTACACCATGACGCAGGCTCAACACCTTCTGCCTTAGCTGCTATTGTGTTTTTGGCACTAACAGCAGATGCACCACCATCAGTACCAGGTGGCCCCCCACGCCCACATCCGCATCCTCTTCCACCATACTTCCTCATGTTTTGGAAAATGGACCCAAAATACCAGCAGATATATGGTACTGTATCAGAAGCGTACAGCTCTATACAGTCTAGGGATAACAGTAAATCTCCGTATATATTTCATGAGTCATACACAGACGCTCACAGGCTCAGTATGGATTACTGTTGTGAGTTCATTTTCTGGTCTACCAGTTGTGAGTTCTCCTTCCAGGCTCCCTCTGGTGGTAACAGGAGGTAGTGAGGCTGATTTAATCAGTAGAGATCTGCCACCTGATAATGAGGATGACGATTGGACCTCAGGAATCTCAGATTGGATTTAAGACATCTGACGCCCTGCTCTGGTGCTGGTGATTCCTTATGCTTGTCAGGTCTTGGTTCTCAGCTCTGTTCCAGTCAGCTCAAGCTAAGTTTTTCTGCTATTGTTCACACTTGATTTTGTTGTTCTATTCAGTTTTTTGTGTGGTCAGCCAGCCCCAGCTGGGGCTGTGCTGAATTTCCACTCTTATTTATCTGTATTTGCCAATTTGCTTTTGTCTCTTATTAGATTGGCCTCTTTTTGCTCTGTCTCAGAATATTTCAGAGTGCTGATATAGTGGGAAAAGTCTAGTGACTTCAGGGTTAATTTTGTTATCAGAAGTGTTGGACATTATTTTGTAGGGTTTTGGGCAGATTGCAGACAGTGTCTTTCCTCTCCTTTCTAGTTAGTTTGGGCCCCATCGTTTGCTCAGCCTATTTTCCTGCCTGTGTTTGTGTTTTCATCTTGTTTCACCATCAATACATGTGTGGGGGCTGTCTATTCCTTTGGGGTCTGCTCTGGGGCAGTTAGTTTTCCCCTTTCCTTGCTTTAGGCTTATGTAGTCCTCCGGCCGTGACGAGGCGTCTGGGTTCATTGTAGGTACGCTCCATGGCTGCTGCTAGTTGTGTGGTTAGGATCAGGGATCTGCAATCTGCATAGTTACCAACCTCTCTGGTTTTTCTGGGCTTAGCATGTTTAGGTTTTTTCCTCCTCGGTGACCCATTCATAACAATTTACCCAATAAAGCAAAAAGTTGAAAAAGGGTACAGTATCACCAGATACAAGGTATATATAGTATAGTGTAAACATTCTGAATCTCCGTATACATTTCAGGAGGCAGACACAAATGCTCTCAGGCCCAGTATGGATTACACAAGAATATGAAAAGCTGTAAATGGGTAATGTAACACAAGCGTACAGCTGTATACAGTGTTGGGGTAATCTTAAAGCTCCTAATATATTGCTGGAGTAACAGACAGACGTTCACAGGCTCATTATGGATTACACCAGAATGTAAATAGCTAAAAAGGTTACTGTATCAGAAGCGTACATCTGTATACAGTGTTGGCCAAATTTGAAATCTCGGTATATATTTCCGGAGTCACCCTCAGACGCTCACTCACTCTGGGTTTGACCATAATAAAAAATGTTGTAAAAAAGGTACTGGATAACAAGATAGCAAGTATATATATTATAGGGTACAATTGAAATCTCTGTATACATAGTCCCGTAGTCACTCTCAGACGTTTACTCAGTATGGATTTGACCATAATACTAAATGTCGAACAAAGGTACTGTATAACAAGATACAAGCTGTATCGAGTATAGGGTAAAAATTGGTATCTCCGATTCACCGTATATATAGAAGGCGTAAACCACACACACTCACTATGGATGATACCGTAATGCAAAATTTTGAACAAAGGTACTGTATCAGCACATACCAGGTGTATCCAGTCTATGGGTAATTGTAAATTTCCGTCTATACTTCCGGAGTCAATGGTGTCAATGCTGCACTGCCACTGCTGGGTGGAGGAGCACTTTCTGGCAAATCCACATCCCTATAGTCATGCACAAACACTTTACCTGACCTTGGAACACCCACATTTTCTCTTGCCCCCTGAGAAGCATCCTCCTGCCCAAAATAATCATCCCCCTCCTCCTCCTCCTCTTCCTCTTCTTCCTCCACCTCGTCCAGGACAGTTCCCTGACCAGACAATGGCTGACTGTCATCAAGGCTTCCCTCCTCCTCCTCCGCTGCTGCAGATGCCTGATCCTTAATGTGCGTCAAACTTTGCATGAGCAGACGCATAAGTGGGATGCTCATGCTTATGATGGCGTCGTCTGCGCTTACCAGCCGTGTGCATTCCTCAAAACACTGAAGGACTTTACAGAGGTCTTTCAGCTTTGACCACTGCACACCCGACAATTCCATGTCTTCCCTTAAACTGCCTGCCCGTGTATCCTCCCACAAATGCATTACAGCCTGCCTCTGTTCGCACAGCCTCTCAACCATGTGCAGGGTGGCGTTCCACCTTGTTGCAATGTCTATGATTAGGCGGTGCTTGGGGAGGTGGAGCAATCGCTGCAGCTTCTGCATACGAGTGGAGTGGACGTTTGAGCAACGGATGTGCGAGCACAGTCTTCGCACCTTATGTAGCAGGGATGTTAACTCCGGATAATTATTAAGGAAGCACTGCACCACCAGGTTCAAAGTGTGAGCCAGGCAAGGTATGTGTGTGAGTTTTACACGGGCTATGGCTGCCACAAAATTACGGCCGTTATCACTGACTACCTTGCCTGCCTCAAGATGTAGACTGCCCAGCCATGACTCAGTTTGTCACTGCAAGTAGTCAGCCAGTACCTCCGCGGTGTATCTGTTGTCGCCCAAAGACATCATCTTTAACACAGCCTGCTGACGCTTACTACTAGCTGTTCGATAGTGGGACACCTCTTGTGCAACACTTCCAGCTGCGGATGGAGTGCTCGTGCGACTGCTCTCTGTGGATGAGCTTTCGCTGATGGAGGACGAGGGTCGAAAGCCTACAGCCAACTGTTTCCTATACCGTGGGCTAGGCAGCACTGTTCCACCGCCGCTGTCCCCTGTGGAGCCTGCATCCACCACATTAACCCAGTGTGCAGTGATGGACACGTAACGGCCCTGGCCATGCCTACTGGTCCATGCATCTGTTGTGAGGTGCACCTTTCCACTCACTGACTGTTTTAGTGTATGGACAATGCGGTCTTTCACATGCCGGTGGAGCGCAGTGATGGCTTTTCGAGAAAAGAAGTGCCGACTGGGTAGGTCATAGCATGGGACAGCGTAGGTCATGAGCTCGTGGAAAGCTTCGCTTTCAACCAAACGGTAGGGCATCATCTCTAAAGAGATTAGTTAGGTAATATAGGTGTTCAAACACAGTGTATGCAGATGAGAGGATGAGTACTTTCTTGTCCTACTCAGAGTGTCTGGTAGGGTGAGCTGGACTGGAGAGCTGCATATGAGGGAAGTAGCGGTGGACTGGACGGAGTGAGAGGGGGTTGGTGATGGTATTGGTGGTGATGGCCTAGATTCAGTGTTGTGTTGCAAAACCATTGTGATTCCCTGAGTGCTTTGCCCTTGCGACGACACCTCCACATTTAGTGCTGGTGGTGTGCTTAATGGTGGCGGTGGTCTTACAGTGGGGGAAGCGATGGAGCGTTGCTGGCTACCTTCAGTCGGAGTAGGTGCACACGTGCTCACATGTGTGAGGTTTTGTAGTCCGTCCACGCTTGCAAGTGCATGTCTAAGCATGCAACTGGTATTCAAATTTCTGAGTTGTTTACCTCGGCTAAAGGTCCTTCCGCACTTCTTACAGGTAACCTTTGCCTCATCAGTAGGATTTTGGACAAAGAAGTGCCACACTGCACTCTTCCTACTATGGTATACATTGTCTGGCCTTGCACGCTGTGCTAAGTTGACCATCTGGCCAAGCTGTCCTGCAACTCTTTTAGTTTTCGGTCCACGTTTTTGGACAGCTACGGGCCTGCCAGATAACTGCTGCTGCGATGTCAATGCCTGCTGCGGATCCTTATCTTTATCTGAACTATTGCCAGCGCCACCCTCCTTCCCCAATGGATGCCAATCCGGGTCAAGAACTGGGTCATCCGTCACCTCCTCTTCAAAGTCATCTGCACGTTCCTCTTTACCTTCCTCTGTGTCACCGTGTAAGGTGGTATAGTACGCGGGAAGGGGCACCTGAGTTTCATCAGGGTCAGAATCTGGCTCAATAGACTGCGAGGGCAATGTAGTGCTCTGGGTCAATGTAACAGCAGAATCATCTAGCAGTGGCTGTGCATCAGTGCACTCCATGTCAGATTCATCTTGGACTGGGGAATTCAGGATTTGACTGGATAACGCAGGCATGGTATGTGAAAAGAGCTCCATAGAGTAATCTGAAGTGTGGGCTGCCGCACTTTGGTGGGGGTGAAGGACACAAGGAAAGGTGTTTTTCCTGACCAGAACCCTGCACTGATGACTCCGTGCTTGCAGGTTTCGAACGTTCAGAAGAGGAGGCAATAGCTGTTTCGGCAATGTACGCCAAAACCTGTTCCTGATGCTCCAGCTTTAAAAGCGGTTTTCCTACTCCAAGAAAAGGGAAACTTACAGGCCTTCTTGGGCCAGACGATGACGCAGGCTCAACACCTCCTGCCTTAGCTGCTATTGTGCTTTTGCCAGAACCTGCCGATGCACTACCACCATCAGTACCAGCTGCATCCCCCTGCCCACGTCCGCGGCCTCTTCCACCATACCTCCTCATGTTTGGGAAAATGTACCAAAAATACCAGCAGAGAGATGGTACTGTATGAGTGTCCACCTGTGTAAGGTGTATTAAAAAAATTAAATCTACGTATATGTTTTGTTAGTCACAGATGCTCTCACAGTATGTATTTGACCGTTATCCAACAAGCAGATATATGGAACTGTGTCAGAAGTGTACAGCTGTATACGTTTTTTGTGTAACTAACAATCTCCGCATATGTATTTACTGAGTGTCACACACACACGCTGCCTCTGTATAGATGTGACTGTAATGCGAACGACAGATATACAATACTGTTTGAGAATCGGACAGCTCTATATGGTGTGTGTATGGAAAATTGTCAATCTCTGTCTATTTTTATACGGACTGACACACTCTGTCTCTGTCTAGTTTTGACCGTTATCAAACAGCAGATATACAAAACTGTTTGAAAAGTGGACAGCTCTCTAAGGTGTAGGTCTGGAAAAATGGAAAATCTCCTAGGCTTGTTTTTCCAGAGTCACACCCAGATAGCATCTATTTGTCCGTGATACCAGCTGGTACACGGTAGTGTGTGATGAGCGTACACCGCTATACGGTGTGTGAAAAAATGAACGCTCAGTAACTCACCAGAACAAAGTTGGAGCGCTTTGAAAAAAGCAGTTTGAACAGCAGTGTGCACACAGCAATGCAGCTAGCAGGTAGCCTTAAAAGGCAGCCTAATCACCACCAGCGCTGCTCACACAACAAAAATCCTCCCCTTTCACTGCACACTAACTGTACGGTGAAGAGTGCTATCAGCAGAAGCAATTTTTTTTTCTTCTTCCCAGCCTAACGCTCTCCCTATTCAGAATCAGCAGCAGCAACACCTCTCCCTATTCTAAGATCGGCAGAAGAAAATTGGCGGTCGGCGGTCATGGCCTTTTATACCCACTGTGACGCCACACAAAGCCAGCCAATCACTTCAATGCTCTTCTCTAAGATGGTGGTGGCTCCTGCGCATGTCATCGCGTTGTCCACAGTGTGCGTCCTCCATCATTGGCTGAGAAAAGGCGCTGGAAGCCTTATTTGAAACGCGACTTTGGCGCTTGGCTCGGCGACCTCATGGCCGACCTCACGCTATAGTCGGGTTTCGATCGGCGAAACCAGACTTTAGCTAAAGTCGGCTATTTTTGAATTTGACCGACCCATTACGCTCAACTCTACCTGACACTATAATCCAAAATGTAGTCTCCCTCGTCCCTCACACCACCCCGCTTTAGAGGGTGCTAGGGGGAATCACATTCCTGTGTTCCACCACACGCCCTTCCGCAACCTCCCCTTGCTGGGATAACCCATCAGCATTCCTGTGGTCAAGACCCCTTTTTTGGTGAATAGTGAAGTGGAATTGCTGTAGAGAGCAGTCTTGAGCGCATGAAAAGTGGTCTCGCAGGCGACTGACCAGTCTACCACAAGAGGAAGCTTTTTCTTGGTGAGGTCCATCCAGTGCTTGGCCAGGGTACTATAATGTGGAACAAACCTCCTATAGTACCCAGCGGGTCCCGAGGAAGGACATCACCTGTTTCTTAGTCCTGGGGGTGGGCAAGGATGCGATGGCACCTGGGTCAGATGCTTTAGGTGATCCTCCCATGTGGGACTGAAGATGACATTATCATCCAGGTACGCAGCCGCATACCCTTCAAGTCCCTGGAGCAGTGTGTTGGCCATCTGCTGAAAAGTGGCAGGGGCATTCTTCATGCCGAATGGCATCACGGTGGATTCATACAGGTCAAATGGGGTGATAAAGGCAGAGTACTCCCGGGCCACATGCATCAGAGGGATCTGCCAATATCCACGGCTCAGATCCATGAAGGTCAGGTACTTAGCCCCGGCCAACTGATCGAGCAGGTCATCGATGCGTGGCATAGGGAACGCATCAGTGACCGTGACAGCGTTGAGCCCCCGGTAGTCCATGCATAACCTGGTTGTCCCGTCCTTTTTGGGATCGAGGACAACGGGCAACGCCCATGCGCTGTTGGATGCCTGGATCACCCCAAGCTTCAGCATCTCCTCAATCTCCTGGTGCATCTGCTGCTGCACCTCGAGAGAGACCCGATATGCTGAGCGCCGGATCGGGGGGTGATCCCCAGTGTCTACGTGATGGACAACCAACTCGATCCTTCCGGGGTGGCTGCTGAACAGCTCCCAGAAGGGGCATAGAGTATCCGCCAGCTGGGACTGTTGGTCCACGGAGAGCTGGTGGCCAACCTCTACGTCCTCAATGGATCCACCTGCCTTGGCTTGGGTGAGCAGTTCCAGGAGGGTTTTGGCTTCTCATCATTGAGCCACTGGTGCATGAGGTATGGGCCCTCCCAGGTTGCCTGAAGCTTGTCCTGTGGTATGGGGACCAGTACCCACACTTTCTGACCCATATGGTAGGTCCTTTCACAAGCGTTCTGGTTATACCAGCGCTTCTGGTCAGCCTGAGCCTGGGTCATATTGTCCTGTACCAGCTGCGACAAGGCAGTCATTTTGTCCCGGAAGCGCATGACATACTCAACGACCGACACTCCAGGGGTGGCCAAGTCTTCTTCCCATGCCTCTTTCACCAGAGCAAAGGGCCATTGTACCCACCACCCATACAGGAGCTCGAAGGGGGCGAACCCGGTAGGCAAATAGTAGGTGTGGGAGGTACCGCTTTTTTGCAATTAAGAGGAGTGGCAATGTGGGGCCAAATTTTCACCTTCCCTTGCTAATTTGGTAATGTCCTTTATTGAATTGGAGTTCATATACTCTGCTTCCAATGCCTTTTTGGAGCAATTAGTCTGGTATGGCAGATATATCGATGACACCCTAATCAATTGGGGGGATGTATCTGCCATACCAGACTTTGTGACATATTTGAATTCTAATAAATATAACATCAAATTTACTAATAAACATGATTCTAAGAATATTTCATTTCTGGATTTGGATTTAATGGGTGTAGATGGTGCCATTATTCACACAAAGACGCATCAACAAACTGGAGCAAGTTCAGAAAAGAGCGACCAGAATGGTGACCGGTCTGCAAACCCTGTCTTATGAGGAAAGGTTGCAGGATTTGGGAATGTTTAGTTTGCAAAAGAGAAGACTGAGAGGAGACTTAATAGCTGTCTACAAATATCTAAAGGGCTGTCACATTGTAGAAGGATCAACTTTATTCTCATTTGCACAAGGAAAGACTAGAAGCAATGGGATGAAACTGAATGGGAGGAGACACAGATTAGATATTAGAAAAAACTTTTTGACAGTTAGAGTGATCAATGAGTGGAACAGGCTGCCACGAGAAGTGGTGAGTTCTCCTTCAATGGAAGTCTTCAAACAGAGGCTGGACAGACATCTGACTGGGATGATTTAGCGAATCCTGCTTTGAGCAGGGGGTTGGACCAGATGGCCCAGGAGGTCCCTTCCAACTCTACGATTCTATGATTCTATGATTCATCACAAACGCCTCAGTGGAAACACTGTCTTACATGCAACTAGTAGTCACAACAAGCACACAATAAAATCAATTCCAGTAGGTGAATACACCCGGGTCAAGCGAAATTGCAGTTCTAGTGAGGTTCTGAGGGAAGAGTTCGGGCATGTTACACATAAATTGAAGAACCGCAGGTATCCGAACTGGACCCTAACTTGAGCGCAACAAATAGTGCAGACTAAAAACGGGAGGAGCTGCTTATGCCATCTTTGATGAAAAACAAAGATAAAGATATAGGCAACAAACCTTATATTTGTTTTCAATATAGCTCACAATTATCGTGCATTAAAAAAAATGTTCACAAATTTTTGCCCGTTTTATATGAGGATGATAAATTAGCACAAATGTTGGCGTCTGGTGTAAATCTGGTATCTAGGAGAGCTCCTTCTTTAGGGAACATATTATCACCAAGTATGTTTTCATTAGATCACAAAAAGTCCAAAGAAAATTGGCTTACTACAAAAGGTTTTTACAAATGCGGTGCTAATATTTGTAAAACGTGCAAGCATGCGCAGATATCTAAGGAATTTAGTCACAGTGATGACACTTTAAATTTTAAAATCAAAAACTATATCAATTGTAATTCAAATAATATAGTGTATAAAATTAATTGCGATCAGTGCAATTTGTCCTATGTCAGCTGTACATCCAGGCAATTAAAAATACGAATTAGGGAGCACTTGCATGACATAATTAATACTAATTATTTTGAAAGAAATGTTTCAGCTGCTTCAAAGCATTTTATCGATTGTCATGCCAGAAGCACGTCACATTTTAAAGTACAGCTGGAGCTAAATTCCTCCTTATTTCTGATTTCCTGACATTGGTCTGTACAGAGCTCCGTGATTCTGCTTACTGGTGAGCTGGCTTCCTTTTTTCACTCAGCTATGCTTTATAGCTCAATAACGCAGAGTGCTACAGGTGGCTGCCGGGCACGGACATGTGGGGGAAGGAATGCCGATTCTGATTATGTGCTCTGCTTGTCTCAGAGATATTGCATTCTGTTATTATAGGTCATTTTCCAGATTCAATACCTCAGTGCCTTGCTGTGACCTGTAGTGCCTGAGTTACACAAAAGGAATCCAGTTTAGCTGTGCCTGAACTAGAACTCACACTCTTGTGCTAATTGCTCATCACCGAGCTTCAAAGAGCTTGTTCCTGGAGTTTTTAAGTAAACAAATACATTGATCCTGGGGAATGCCAAGGGTGGGAGGCACATTCCAGGAGTGGAGTAAGATGTCCTGACCCTGTAATCCAAAATGGGGTCTCCCTCCTCCCTCACAGTCACCAAGACCAAGGCCAGGCTAGCCCAGCATTTCTACTGGCCAAGGATGGGGGCCGATGTGGCTGCTTTCTGCCATTCGTGGGACACCTGTCAAAGGGTGGGGAAGGGGAAGCAGTGCCCCAAAGCCCCACTGGTAACTCTGCCCATCATTGAAGTGCCTTTCAGGAGAATGGCTGACCCAATGGCCACTCCCAGCAGCTCTGGGAAACATTTCATACTGACAGTAGTAGACTATAGATATTTTCTCCCGTGTGGGTTTTCCCCAGGAAATGCTAATGTTAATACTAATACTAGTGTTCATGCTGCAGCTGATGGAGTCCCTCTGTAAGCATATATAGGAGCAACATCTGGTGACCAGCCCTTACCACCCACAGACCAATGTCCTGTGTGAACAGTTCAATGTCATCCTGAATCAGATGCTTAAGATGTTGGTCAACTGTCACGGATGTGACTGGGATTGGTACCTCCCATACCTGCTATTTGCCTACCGGGATGTTCCACAGACCTCAACAGAGTTCACCCCTTTAGAGATCCAGTATGGACAACTTGTGCGGAGACCCTTACACCTGGTGAAAGAGGTCTGGGAAAGAGACTTGGCAACCCCTGACGTGTCAGTCATCGAGTATGCGCTTCCGTGACAAGATGCAGGCCTTGGTGCATGATAATATGATGCAAGCCCATGCCGATCAGAAGCAATATGACGACCAGAACGCTTGTGACCAGGTGGGTCAAAAGGTGTGGGTACTGGTCCTTGTACCCACAGGACAAGCTTCAGGTGGCCTGTGAGGGCCTGTATCTCTTGCCCCAGCAGCTCAATGCCGTAACATACCTGGTGTAAGACAGCGCTTACTGCATGTGTTGGGGGACACTCTTTTGGCAACGTGGTGAAGGCATACAGGCACGTTTTTCTCACAAAACAGACTATGCGCTTTATTATGCAACTCATAAACCTCTGTAGGCCATGTTACACATCACAGACCTCACATAGTCCATAGCACTTCGTAGTATATGCCTTTGAATCACGGTCCCTAAACACGCCGGACTTCTCTTTGTCCAGTTACCATGGGCGACCGCACGCCATACCAATGTCTCTCACAACTATATTTCATGACACACAACATTAGGTTGCAGTCTCTAAACACGCTGGACCTCACTTTGTCCAGTTACCGTGGGTGACCGCACAGTTCATTAACATCCACGGAACACAACAAGCACCAACTGTCTGTTCCAATGGCAGATACTATAACCACAAGCAAAAAGGCAGCAACACTTACCTGCCCAGGTCTAGAACAAATGCACTGCAGGGTGCAGCCAGCCCATATAGCAAGATGTCAGCAACACAGGTGCAAAATACCAGATTAACAGCCACTCTCCACATACCCATTCCTGGAGGGGGTGACTGCCCAGTATACAATTGCACAATGAGGGTCCGCATAGGGTACCGTTCACACAAGGGAACTGCATGGTGTCTGGTTCACAGCCTATTAGTAACGCCCCTACTATTCGATTAGGCGGGCTGGCCAGCACCCTCTCAATGCATCCCAGTGTGAACACCCCTCATACGAGACCAAACGTGTCTGGGCTCGGCTGCACCCCGAATAATGTAGTGCAAAAATTTTTTTACCAATTAGTGAGGTATTAGCTGATATTTTGGCCAAAATACTTGAGCCCGTAAACTGCGCCAAAGTTCCTCACGCTTACGGGTCCCTACACTAAACTAAATAGCAAAGCCATTGAAGAAGACTCAGGTCTTCAAAAATTCATTTATAACAACAAGCAAAAAGGCAGCAACACTTACCTGCCCAGGTCTAGAACAAATGCACTGCAGGGTGCAGCCAGCCCATACAGCAAGATGTCAGCAACACAGGTGCAAAATACCAGATTAACAGCCACTCTCCACATACCCATTCCTGGAGGGGGTGACTGCCCAGTATACAATTGCACAATGAGGGTCCGCTGACATCTTGCTATATGGGCTGGCTGCACCCTGCAGTGCATTTGTTCTAGACCTGGGCAGGTAAGTGTTGCTGCCTTTTTGCTTGTTGTTATTAATGAATTTTTGAAGACCTGAGTCTTCTTCAATGGCTTTGCTATTTAGTTTAGTGTAGGGACCCGTAAGCGTGAGGAACTTTGGCGCAGTTTACGGGCTCAAGTATTTTGGCCAAAATATCAGCTAATACCTCACTAATTGGTAAAAAAATTTTTGCACTACATTATTCGGGGTGCAGCCGAGCCCAGACACGTTTGGTCTCGTATGAGGGGTGTTCACACTGGGATGCATTGAGAGGGTGCTGGCCAGCCCGCCTAATCGAATAGTAGGGGCGTTACTAATAGGCTGTGAACCAGACACCATGCAGTTCCCTTGTGTGAACGGTACCCTATGCGGACCCTCATTGTGCAATTGTATACTGGGCAGTCACCCCCTCCAGGAATGAGTATGTGGAGAGTGGCTGTTAATCTGGTATTTTGCACCTGTGTTGCTGACATCTTGCTATATGGGCTGGCTGCACCCTGCAGTGCATTTGTTCTAGACCTGGGCAGGTAAGTGTTGCTGCCTTTTTGCTTGTTGTTATAAATGAATTTTTGAAGACCTGAGTCTTCTTCAATGGCTTTGCTATTCAGATACTATAACCCCCTTGTCTGGAGTTACCTTACAGGAGCTCCTGCTCCACAAGCTGACTCCTTGTCAGTCCTGGCTTCTAGTGAAGCTGCCTTACTGGGATCACCGTCTCATCCGATGTCTTGGGACAAGGGAACTCCTGACAGTCCAGACCCTCAGAAGGTCCATAGCTTCCCCAGCGCAGTTAGCCGTCACAGACTCTGCGAGTACATGGTCTCACTCTGTGCTATTCAGGAATCCAGTCCACCCGCAGGACCTTCCAATACAGTGACTATCCAGGTCCATAGTCCCCACCATGTGCTCTTCAGGAAGTCCGTCCACTCATAGGACCTTCCAACACAGGGACCTAGAGAACTTCCAGGTACAATGCCTCACCATGTGCTCTTCAGGAAGTCCATCCACTCATAGGACCTTCCAACACACAGGCTTGACCTCATACAGGACCTTACAACCTAGGCCATGTGACCCAAACCATGGTCACATGGTGTGTGTGGTTAGCCAGTCCCTCACAGCTCTCTGGCTAACCCTGTAAGCCCCCTAGTAGAAACAAAAACAAGGCGGCCATTTACAATAATGCCGGTCACTGTCTCACACTAGTCAGCCAGGACCACATCCCATATGCAACCTGCCAGAAGAGGGAGAGGCTGAGATCCTCCCAGTTATGCTCACCCAAGCTAATGCAGGTGGGATCATAAAGGATGTGGAGGTCTGCAATCAGCTCTTGTGAGACCAACGGTCCCAGCTGTGGGTGACCCTACACCCCTTCCAGGATTTGTTCAGCAACAAGGACGAAGTTGGCTGTTCATCACATGGACACTGGGGATCATCCCCCACATCGGCGCTCAGCATATCAGATATGACAGATATGGCAGATGTGACAACCTACATGGTGAGCTGCTACATGTTCACAGATCGACCAGAATAAGAATCCAACTTCAATCGGCCAGAAGTGTAGACTACTGACCTTTTTAGAAGAAAAGGTGCAGCGTCAGGAATAAAGAATTGCAACTTTCAAACTCATCAAAGGAAATGAAGACTTCCTAGACAGAAGAGAAGCGTCACAGAAGGTGAAGAAAGTATCAGAAAACCTCCAAAAGCAGATGAGTGGAAGCTAGAGTTGAGCGAAACGGGTCAAACAAATTCAAAAGTCGCCGACTTTCGCCAAAGTCAAGTTTCATGAATCGAAACCCGACCTTAGCGTGAGGTCGGCCACGAGGTCGGCGACTTTAGCACCAAAGTTGCATTTCAAAAGATGCTTTAGCGCCCTTTTGCAGCCAATCAGGAAGAATGGACACTGTGGGCAACGTGATGACATAGGCAGCGATCACCACCATCTTGGAGAAGGGCATGCAAGTGATTGGCTTGCTTTGTAGGGCGTCACAGGGGGTATAAAAGGGCGTGCACGCCGACCGCCATGCTACTCATGCTGATCTCAGAATAGGGAGAGCTGCTGCTGATGATGATTCTGTAGGGAGAGCGTTAGGGAGGCAAAAAGAAAAAAAAAACTGCTTCTGCTGATAGCGCTTTTCACTGTAGTTACTGTGCAGTGAAAGGTGAAGACTTTTGCTTTTGTGCAGCAGTGCTGGTGGTGATTAGCCTGCCTTTTAAGGCTAGCTGCATTGCTGTGTGCACACTGGTGTTCAAACTGCTTTTTTAAAAGCAATCCAAATTGTATTGTCCTGGTGAGGTAGTGAGCGTTCGTTTTTTCACACTCCATACAGCGGTGTACGCTCCTCTGACAGTACCGTGTATCGGCTGTTATCATGGCCAAATTGAAGCTATATACGTATGTGACTCTGAAAGGAAAAGTCGAGGAGTTTGTCCGTTCTTACAGACCTACACTATATAGTTTTGTCCGTTTTTCAAACAGTTTAGTATATTTGCTGTTTGATTACATTCAAAACTAGAGAGAGACAGCGTGTGTCAGTCCGTATACAAAAACACGGAGCTTGACAATTTTACATACACCGGACAGCGGTGTACGTGTACGCTCCTCTCACAGTACCGTGTAACGGCTGTTATCACGGCCAAATTGAAGCTATATACGTGTGTGACTCTGTAAGGAAAAGCCGAGGAGTTTGTCCGCTCTTACAGACCTACACTCTAGGGATATACCAATTCTGCCCAATTCTATATACACCTTGCAGTTTGTCATACACTAGGCAATTTCTGCCTGTCACACTGCGGTGTAATATACACAGGGTCTGACAGAATCCAATTGTGTCCTGAAGTCTAGAGAGATTCCAATTCTCACCAGTCCTCTATACACCTTTCTTACACCATCCAGAATCTGCCTGTCACATTGCGGTGTAATATAAACAGGGCCTGACAGTATCAAACTGTGTCCTGAAGTCTACAGAGATTCCAATTCTCACCTGTCCTCTATACACCTTTCTAAGACCATCCAGAATCTGACTGTCACATTGCGGTGTAATATAAACAGGGCCTGACAGTATTCAACTGTTTCCTGAAGTCTAGAGAGATTCCAATTCTCACCTGTCCTCTATACACCTTTCTAAGACCATCCAGAATCTGACTGTCACATAGCGGTGTAATATAAACAGGGCCTGACAGTATCCAACTGTGTCCTGAAGTCTAGAGAGATTCTGTCATGATCCAGGACGGGGTTTCGCTTTGGCCCGTCCTGATCAGACTGGGGGTTAATTGTTCTGCCTCTCTCTGGCAGAGGGCGGCTATTTAATGCTCACTGGACCTAGTTCCGGTGTCAGTTATACTCCTGCCCTCGGCTGAGTTAGTTGACCTTGTGCGTACGTGTGCCTTGTGCCTGATATCTTGCTTGCTTGTTTGGTTTTGATCCGGTTCTGTCCCTGTTACGAGTTCTGCCTGTCCCTCTTGTACTGCGCTACCTCTCGTGTATGACTCTCTGCTTGTGATCCGACTTCTCTCTGCTCGTCCCCTTGGTACCACGTCGCCCTCTTGTGTATGACCTTTGGCTTTGTCTGACTACCCGTCTGTTTGTCCCTCCTGTGCCTCGTTTTCCCATACTGTTGTGACCTCCGTTTTGCCTGACTCTGAGTTGTTGTATGGTGTCCTGTCATATCTGAAAGCAGGACGCTAAGTCCCGCCACCTTGCAGTCACCTGACCAAAGGTCCTGTGCCAGCTTGCTAATTTCAGTGTCCGCAGGTCCTGTGCCTCTTTACTTTCCGGCGCTGACTGGACCCTGACACTAATAGTTTGAAGCATGCATTGTCACCTCTGCTGCCCGCTCCACAGGTATCTTTTAGCACTGTTTCTGTACTCAGGACATACGCACTGGCTCTGTGAGCGAGTGTAGTGTGGTGTCTCTGACATTATAACTGACCCATACCATTTTTTTTTCTCTCTTCCCATTCTCCTGTGTATGTGATGGATCCTATGCACGCTCTTTCTGAGCAGATGAGACACCTGACTCAGATGTCTCAGAAACTCCTTGGAGAACAACGAGTCCTGGCTCAGTCTCAGCAGCTGATCGCTGACACTGTGCAGGGGGTATTCTCATCGGGGGCTCGGGATGTTATATTAGTTTCCCCTGAGTCTCCGGTTAAGTTACCAGATACCTTTTCTGGAGATAAAAGGAAATTCAAAGTTTTCAAGGAGGGCTGTAAGCTTTTTTTTTCATTGAGACCACACTCTTCTGGAGATGAAGGTCAGAGAGTGGGGGTCATTATGTCTCTGTTAAGGGGAGCCCCCCAAGCTTGGGCTTTCTCCCTTCCGACCACGGCCCCTGAGCGTATGAATGTGGATGCACTTTTTGAAGCCCTGGGGCATATTTATGATGAGCCTGATCGAATGCGTATGGCTGAGGACATGGTGATGAGTATGTGCCAGGGAAAGCACTCAGCAGAGTGGTTTTGCTCAGAGTTCAGATGCTGGGCTGCTGAGGTCTGCTGGAATGATGCCGCCCTCCGGGGTTTGTTCCGTAGAGGCCTGTCTGAACATCTGAAAGATGAACGGCGCATGGAAAATGCTGTATTCACTGTGGCGATTCTGGACATTGGAAAAAGGATTGCCCCTCCGGTCCACTGACCAACAAGCGACTGAGCCCGGGTCATTGTCATGGAGGTCACCCAGGCTCTCAGGTACCCTTTTCTGCCTTCTCTAAAATGTTGTTACAAGTGGAACTTTGTTTTGGGAGTGTCTCTACATCCACTTCTGCCTTCGTGGATTGCGGTTCATCATTGAACTTTATTGACTCGGACTTGGTGGCCAGGTGTAAGTTAGGGACAGTTAGGTTGGAGACTCCTATTCACATTGTTGCCATTGACAAAACACCACTGGTTAAGAATAACATTATGTTTCACACTGAAGAGTTTCTCCTTAAATGAGTTCCTTACACCAGGAACATATTTCATGTTTTGTTATGGACAACCTGCTTGCGGGACTGGTGTTAGGGTTCCCCTGGTTACAATTGCATAATCCTGTAATTAATTGGGAATATCGGGACATTGTTAAATGGGGTCCCTATTGTTCTGAAAAATGTCTTGTTACGGTGTCTGTGTCGTCCGTGGGTCTGGAAGGTATTCATGAGTGCCTGAAAGACTATAAGGACGTTTTCTCCGAAAAGGAGGTTGAGGTTTTACCAACACACCGCCCATTTGATTGTGCCGTTGACCTGGTTCCAGGTGCTAAATTGCCCAAAGCCCGCTTGTATAACCTTTCGGGACCAGAACGGGCCGCGATGAAAGAAAATATTTCCGAGAGTCTCCGTAAGGGACACATTCGTCCTTCTGTTTCTCCCGTAGCGGCGGGGTTCTTTTTTGTAAAGAAAAAAGACGGTGGTTTACGCCCATGCCTCGATTTTTGTGAGTTAAATAACATATCTGTGAGGAATACGTATCCCCTTCCACTTATTCCTGATTTATACAATCAGTTGTCCGGAGCTAAGTGGTTTTCAAAGTTAGATCTACGGGGAGCGTATAACCTTATCCGAGTCCGGGACAGAGATGAGTGGAAAACCGCTTTTCTCACTACTGAAGGGTTGTTTGAAAACTTGGTCATGCCTTTCGGTCTGACCAATGCTGCAGCAGTTTTCCAAAATTTCATTAATCATGTGTTCTCTGATTTCATTGGACATTTTATGGTGGTATATTTGGATGACATATTGATCTACTCTCCTGATAAACAGGCTCAAATTGGTCATGTTCGGGCAGTTCTCCAAAGGCTCCGGGAGAACTGTCTCTTTGCTAAATTAGAAAAATGCTTATTTTTTGTCCAGGAACTGTCTTTTCTGGGGTTCATTGTGTCTGCTGAGGGGTTTCGCATGGATTCTAATAATGTGCAGGCCATTGTCGAGTGGGTTCAGCCTTGTGATTTGAAGGCTCTGCAGCGTTTCCTAGGATTCGCCAATTATTACCGTAAATTTATAAGGGGGTTCTCACAGGTGGTTAAACCCCTCACAGACATGACTCAAAAGGGGGCCGATATCAAGAATTGGTCAACCGCAGCGGTAGCGGCGCTTCAGTTTTTAAAAAAATGTTTCATGTCTGCCCCGGTTCTTATTCAATCGGACCCGTCGGAACCATTTATTGTTGAGGTAGACGCCTCAGAGGTGGGGGTGGGGGCGGTATTGTCCCAGGGACCCCCCACTTTCACCAATTTGAGACCTTGCGCCTTTTTCTCAAAGAAGTTCTCCCCTGCGGAGAGAAACTATGTTGTGGGGAATCGAGAACTTCTGGCCGTAAAGTTGGCATTTGAAGAATGGAGGCATTTTTTGGAGAGGGCTGTCCATCCTATAACAGTAATTACGGACCACAAAAACCTACCTTACATTGAGTCAGCTAAAAGGTTGACTCCTAGACAGGCTAGATGGTCACTTTCTTTTCCCGGTTCAATTTCTCGATCACTTTTCGGCCAGGATCTAAAATGTCATTGTCACGCAGTCTAGATCTGGTGTCCCCCCCGGAACCTCCGTCCTCCATTCTTCAGCCTGGGGTGGTGGTGGCAGATATTTCTAATATGTTGGAACGGGACATTCGGGAGGCTCAGTCTCTGGCACCTCCAACTAAAGCCGGTGGATAAGCTTTTCGTGCCAGCTCAGTTTCGCCTCAAGGTCCTCCGGGAGTTCCATGACTCAGCTCTGGGTGGACATCCCGGAATCTCAGCTACCCGGAAGGCCATTGCTAGAGTATTCTGGTGGTCTGCTTTAGCCTCTGATGTTGGGGAATATGTGTCTGCTTGTGATGTTTGTGCCCGTGCAAAAACCCCACATAACCGGCCGGCTGGGGAATCGGTACCACTGCAAATTCCTGAGAGACCATGGACTCATTTGTCCATGGATTTCATCACTAACCTTCCCCCCCTCCAAGGGTAATACCGTCGTTTGGGTTGTGGTGGACAGGTTTAGTAAGCAGGCACATTTTGTACCTTTGGCAGCTCTACCTAATGCGGAAACGTTGTCCAGATTGTTCGTTGAGCATGTGGTGCGGTTGCATGGGGTACCCTTGAATGTGGTGTCTTTTAGAGGAGTACAATTTGTTTCCAGGTTTTGGAGGGCTTTTTGCAAGAGGTTGGGTATTGGTCTGTCCTTTTCATCCGCTTATCATCCTGAGACTAATGGGCAGACCAAGCAGACCAATCAATCTCTGGGGCAAATTTTGCGTTGCTTGACCTCAGCCCGACAGGATGATTGGTGTTCTGTGTTACCGTTGGCCGAGTTTCCATTTAACAACCGCATTAACCAGTCTACGGGTACATCTCCCTTTTTCTGTAATTATGGGTTTCATCCTCATTTTGGAGAATTTTCCCGTTTGAATTCTGGGTGTCCTGGGGCGGATGTGACGATCCAGCAGTTGGGGGAGGTATGGCGGGAGGTCCAGAGTAACAATACGAAGGACAAATTTAAGTTTTTTGCGGACAAAAAACGATCTGCGGGACCGGTGTTCCAGGTTGGGGATAAGGTATGGTTGTCCACCAAGAATATAAGGCTCAAGGTCCTCTCTGCGAAGCTTGGACCCAAGTTTATAGGTCCCTATGTAATTACCGAAGCAGTTAACCCGGTGGCTTTTCGGTTGCGGCTCCCGCCATCTCTGCGGATCCCAAATGTTTTTCATAAGGCCCTTTTGAAACCTGTGAGGTCTGGTGGGGAGGGATCATCAGCTTCCCCACCACCAGTTTTGGTAGACGGGCAATTGAAGTACGAGGTGGAACGAATCGTCAACTCTAGGTTGGTCCGTCGTGCCCTTCAATATCTGATACATTGGAAAGGCTACGGTCCTGAAGAGCGGTCATGGGCTCCTGCTCGATCGGTCCATGCGGATCGGTTCGTCCGGGCCATGTACCCTGAGAGACCTGGGGGTCCGGTGGCCCCCCATTGAGAGGAGGGTACTGTCATGATCCAGGACGGGGTTTCGCTTTGGCCCGTCCTGATCAGACTGGGGGTTAATTGTTCTGCCTCTCTCTGGCAGAGGGCGGCTATTTAATGCTCACTGGACCTAGGTCCGGTGTCAGTTATACTCCTGCCCTCGGCTGAGTTAGTTGACCTTGTGCGTACGTGTGCCTTGTGCCTGATATCTTGCTTGCTTGTTTGGTTTTGATCCGGTTCTGTCCCTGTTACGAGTTCTGCCTGTCCCTCTTGTACTGCGCTACCTCTCGTGTATGACTCTCTGCTTGTGACCCGACTTCTCTCTGCTCGTCCCCTTGGTACCACGTCGCCCTCTTGTGTATGACCTTTGACTTTGTCTGACTACCCATCTGTTTGTCCCTCCTGTGCCTCGTTTGCCTGTACTGTTGTGACCTCCGTTTTGCCTGACTCTGAGTTGTTGTATGGTGTCCTGTCATATCTGAAAGCAGGAAGCTAAGGCTGGTTTCACATTTGCGTTTTTTAGCGCTGGAAAAAAACGCTAACCTGCGCATGCGTTTTTTCCCCTATCTTTAACATGGGTGCGCATACCTGCGC
Source organism: Dendrobates tinctorius (assembly GCF_039654945.1). NCBI lineage: Eukaryota > Metazoa > Chordata > Amphibia > Anura > Dendrobatidae > Dendrobates > Dendrobates tinctorius. The sequence continues at coordinate 241,252 of NW_027362120.1, read as the reverse complement.
GCTTGTAAGCGCATGTATGCGATTTTCATGCGCTGCGTTTTTTTGGGGTGTGCGATTGGATTTTCCAGACGCATCATGTTGCATTTTTTGGCCCTGCAAAAAAGCGCATGCGCACATATGCGCACGTTTTGCGCTAAAAATGGCCATTATAGCCTATGGATGCGCATATGTGCGCACTGGCATGCTCATGTAAGCGTTTTTTTGCATATGCGTTTTTTTTTTTTAACCAAGGAATTTAGGGGTTTGAGTTAGAGTTAGGGTTAGTTAAGGGGGTTTAGGGTTAGGGTTAGGGTCAGGGTCAGGGTTAGGGTTGGGTTTTGGGTCAGGGTTAGGGTTTAGTATGGTTTGGTTAAGGGTTAGGGTCAGGGTTAGGGTCAGGATTAGGGTTAAGTATGGTTTTGTTAAGGGTTAGGGTCAGGGTTAGGGTTAGGGTTAGGGTTAGGGTCAGGGTTAGGGTTAGGGTTAGGGTCAGGGTTAGGGTTAGGGTCAGGGTTAGGGTTAAGTATGGTTTTGTTAAGGATTAGGGTCAGGGTTAGGGTCAGGATTAGGGTTAAGTATGGTTTTGTTAAGGGTTAGGGTTAGGGTTAGGGTTAGGGTCAGGGTTAAGGTTAGGGTCAGGGTTAGGGTTAGGGTCAGGGTTAGGGTTAAATCATAGAATCATAGAATCGTAGAGTTGGAAGGGACCTCCTGGGCCATCTGGTCCAACCCCCTGCTCAAAGCAGGATTCGCTAAATCATCCCAGTCAGATGTCTGTCCAGCCTCTGTTTGAAGACTTCCATTGAAGGAGAACTCACCACTTCTCGTGGCAGCCTGTTCCACTCATTGATCACTCTAACTGTCAAAAAGTTTTTTCTAATATCTAATCTGTGTCTCTTCCCATTCAGTTTCATCCCATTGCTTCTAGTCTTTCCTTGTGCAAATGAGAATAAAGTTGATCCTTCTACAATGTGACAGCCCTTTAGATATTTGTAGACAGCTATTAAGTCTCCTCTCAGTCTTCTCTTTTGCAAACTAAACATTCCCAAATCCTGCAACCTTTCCTCATAAGACAGGGTTTGCAGACCGGTCACCATTCTGGTCGCTCTTTTCTGAACTTGCTCCAGTTTGTTGATGTCTTTTTTAAAATGTGGTGCCCAAAACTGGACACAATATTCCAGATGAGGTCTGACCAAAGAGGAGTAGAGGGAAATAATGACTTCACGTGATCTAGACTGTATGCTTCTGTTAATACATCCTAGAATTGCATTTGCCTTTTTTGCTGCTGCATCACACTGTTGACTCATATTCAGTCTGTGATCTATTAGTATACCCAAGTCTTTTTCACATGTGCTGTCACTTAGCCCTATTCCTCCCATTCTATATATGCTTTTTTCATTTTTATTGCCCAGATGTAGTACTTTGCATTTCTCCCTGTTAAAAACCATTCTGTTAGTTGCTGCCCACTTCTCCAGTTTATTTAAATCTTTTTGAATCCTCTCTCTCTCTTCTCTAGTATTAGCTATCCCTCCTAGCTTTGTGTCATCAGCAAATTTAATCAGTTTACCCTCAATTCCTTCATCTAAATCGTTGATAAAGATGTTGAACAATACAGGGCCCAGGACAGAGCCCTGTGGTACCCCACTTGAGACATTCTTCCAACTGGATGTGCAGCCATTTACGACCACTCTTTGGGTCCGATCACTAAGCCAGTTATGAATTAAGTATGGTTTTGTTAAGGATTAGGGTCAGGGTTAGGGTCAGGATTAGGGTTAAGTATGGTTTTGTTAAGGGTTAGGGTCAGGGTTAGGGTTAGGGTTAGGGTTAGGGTCAGGGTTAGGGTCAGGATTAGGGTTAGGGTTAGGGTTAGGGTTAGGGTCAGGGTCAGGGTTAGGGTTAAGTATGGTTTTGTTAAGGGTTAGGGTCAGGGTTAGGGTTAGGGTTAGGGTCAGGGTTAGGGTTAGGGTTAGGGTTAGGGTCAGGGTTAGGGTCAGGGTTAGGGTCAGGGTTAGGGTTAGGGTTAGGGTTAGTTAGGGTTTAGGGTTTGGGTTAGGGTTAAGTATGATTTGGTTAAGGGTTAGGGTCAGGGTTAGGGTTAGGGTTAGGGTCAGGGTTAGGGTTAGGGTTAGGGTCAGGGTTAGGGTTAGTAAAGTCATGGTTTGGGTAGTGTGAGGGGCCACCTAAAAATGTTGGAAAAAAAACGCAAACGCGGTAAAAACGCGCTAAAAACGCATACAAACGCATAAAAACGCTGCGTTTTTTTCATGCATGCTCATAAAAATGCTTGAAAAAAAACGCAGCAGTTGTATGCTTATGTATGCGTTTTTTCAATGCGTTTTTTTGCGGGAAAAACGCGCTGCAAAAAAAAGCAAGTGTGAAACTAGCCTAAGCCCCGCCCCTTGCAGTCACCTGACCAAAGGTCCTGTGCCAGCTTGCTAATTTCAGTGTCCGCAGGTCCTGTGCCTCTTTACTTTCCGGCGCTGACTGGACCCTGACACTAATAGTTTGAAGCACGCATTGTCACCTCTGCTGCCCGCTCCACAGGTATCTTTTAGCAGTTTCTGTACTCAGGACACGCGCACTGGCTCTGTGAGCGAGTGTAGTGCGGTGTCTCTGACAGATTCCAATTCTCATCTGTCCTCTATACACCTTTCTAAGACCATCCAGAATCTGACTGTCACATAGCGGTGTAATATAAACAGGGCCTGACAGTATCCAGCTGTGTCCTGAAGTCTAGAGAGATTCCAATTCTCACCTGTCCTCTATACACCTTTCTAAGACCATCCAGAATCTGACTGTCACATTGCGGTGTAATATAAACAGGGCCTGACAATATCCAACTGTGTCCTGAAGTCTACAGAGATTCCAATTCTCCCCACTACTATATACACCTTGTACCTTGTTTTACAGGACCATAGAGTTGTTGGTTTTTTGGGGACATTTTCCCCAAAAATGAGAAAGTGTGGTGGAAGAGTCCGTGGAAGTGGGCGGGGGTTGGCAGGTGGTAATGATGATGTTGGTGGTGGATCTGCTGGTAGTGGCAAAAGCAAAACAGCACCTAATGCAGGAGGTGTTGAGCCTGCGTCATCGTCTGCCTCCACAAGGCCTTGAAGGCTCCCTTTTCAGGGAGTAGGTAAACCGCTTTTAAAGCCAGAGCTTCAAGAACAAGTTTTGGCTTACATTGCTGACTCAGCCTCCAGCTCTATTGCCTCCTCTACTGAAATTTTAAAAAATAAAAGCACTGAGTCATCATTGGAGGCTCATGGTCATGAACCACACCTTTCCTTGTGTCCTTCACCCCAACCAAAATTGAAGGATGCGGCAGGCCACACTACAGATTACTCCATGGAGCTGTTTTCACATACCATGCCTGGGTTATCAAGTCAAATCGTGAATTACCCAGGCCAAGATGAATCTGACATGGAGTGCACTGATGCACAGCCACTGATAGATGATTCTGCTGGTACATTCACTCAGAGCACTACATTGTCCTCGCAGTGTACTGAGACAGAATCTGACCCTGATGAAACTCAGGTGCCCCTTCCCGCATACTATACCACCGTACACGGTGACACAGAGGAAGGTGCACATGACATTGAAGAGGAGGTGATGGATGACCCAGTTGTTGACCCAGATTGGCATCCATTGGGGGAAGAGGGTGCCGCTGCCAATAGCTCAGAAGAGGAGGAGGAGCATCCGCAGCGGGCATCGACATCGCAACAGCTGTTATCTGGCAGGCCCGGAGCAGTCCAAAAACAGGTTACAATAACCAAACGAGTTGCAGGACAGCTTGGCCAGACGGCCAAAATAGCACAGCGTGCAAGGACTCAAAATGTCTTCCCTAGTAGGAAGAGTGCAGTGTGGCACTTTTTTGAACAAAATCCAAATGATCAGGCAAAGATTATCTGTAAGAAGTGCGCAAAGACCTTTAGCCGAGGGAAAAATCTGAGAAATTTCAATACCAGTTGCATGCTAAGACATTTAACCACCATGCACTTGCAAGCGTAGACGGACTACCAAAACTCACGTACCATATGTGCAACTGCTCCCAAAGAAGGTAGTCAGCAACACTACATTGTTTCCCCCACTGTAAGCCCACCGGTTAGCACACCCCAAGCAGCAAATGTTGAGGTGTCGTCGCAAGGGCAAATCAGTCAGGGAATCACACTGTTATTGCAATGAAAGACTGAATCTAGGCCATCAGAAAGAACACCAACTCCATCACCATCATCAACTCTCTCTCAGTCCGCCATGTCCACCGCTAGTTCCACCATATGCAGCTCTCAAGTCCAGCTCACCCTACCAGAGACTATGAGTAGGACAAGAAAGTACTCATCCTCTCATCCGCGTACACTGGGTTTGAACGCCCACATTGCCAAACTAATCTCGTTAGAGATGATGCCCTATCGCTTGGTTGAAAGCGCAGCTTTCCGCGAACTCATGGCCTACGCAGTACCACACTATGACCTACCCAGTCGCCACTTCTTTTCGCGCAAAGCCATCCCAGCCCTCCACCTTCATGTGAAAGACCGCATTGTCCATGCACTCAAGCAATCAGTGAGTGGAAAGGTGCACCTCACAACTGATGCATGGTCCAGTAGGCATGGCCAGGGCCGTTATGTGTCCATCACTGCGCACTGGGTTAATGTTGTGGATGCAGGGTCCACAGGGGACAGCGGTGGTGGGACAGTGCTGCCTAGCCCATGGTATAGGAAACAGTTGGCTGTAGGCGTTCGACCCTCCTCCTTCTCCTCCTGAAGCGAAAGCTCGTCCACAGAGCGCAGTCACACGAGCACTCCATCCTCAGCTGCCAGTGTTGCACACGAGGTGTCCCCCTATCGATCAGCTAGTGGAAAGCGTCAGCAGGCTGTGGTGAAGATGATGAGTTTGGGCGACAGACACACCGCGGAGGTACTGGCCGACTACTTTCAGCGACAAACTGAGTCATGGCTGGGCAGTCTACATCTTGAGGCAGGCAAGGTAGTTAGTGATAATGGCCGGAATTTTGTGGCAGCCATAGCCCTTTCAAAACTCAGACACATACCTTGCTTGGCTCACACCTTGAACCTTGTGGTGCAGTGCTTCCTCAATAATTATCCGGAGTTAACAGGCCTGCTCCATAAGGTTCAAAGACTGTGCTCGCACATCCGCCGGTTGCCCGTACACTCCAATCGTATGCAGAAGCTGCAGCGATTGCTCCACCTTCCCAAGCACCACCTAATTATTGACATTGCAACAAGGTGGAACTCCACCCTGCACATGGTGGAGTGGCTGTGCGAACAGAGGCAGGCTGTAATGCATTTGTGGGAGGATACACGGGCAGGCACTTTGAGGGCAGACATGGAGTTGTCAGGTGTGCAGTGGTCGAAGCTGAAAGACCTCTGTAAAGTCCTTCAGTGTTTTGAGGAATGCACACGGCTGGTAAGCGCAGACGACGCCATCATAAGCATGAGCATCCCACTTATGCGTCTGCTCATGCAAACCTTGACGCACATTAAGGAACAGGTGTCTGCAGCTGAGGATGATGAGGAAGAGGAGGAGGGAAGCCTTGATGACAGTCAGCCCTTGTCTGCTCAGGGACCTCTCCTGGACGAGGTGGAGGAAGAAGAGGAAGAGGAGGAGAAGGCTGATGATGGGGATGATTATTTAGGGGAGGAGGATGATTCTCGTGGGGCAAGAGAAAATGTTGGTGTGGCAAGGTCTGGTACAGGCTTTGTGCGTGACTGGAGGGATGTGGATTTGCCAGAAAGTGCTCCTCCACCCAGCACTCGCAGTGCATCATTGACACCGGGAACATTGGCCCACATGTCAGATTATGCCTTGCAGATCCTAAAAAGGGACCCCCTCATTGCCAAAATGATGAACGATGACGACTACTGGTTGGCCAGCATCCTGGATCCACGCTATAAAGGCAAATTCCAAAACATCATGCCACAGGAGAACCTTGACCTAATATTCGCTAACAAACAAGCAACTCTGGTAAACCGGTTGGTTGAGGCATTCCCAGCACACAGCAGCGGTGATGGTTCTCACACGAGCCGTAGGGGCCGGGGGCAATTTGGAAGAGGTGTTGGTGATGCACACAACAGAAGTGGCGTTGGAGACAGGGGTTTCATGACCATGTTGTAGACTGATTTTTCAAGTCCCACTCACACGACTGGTAAAACTGCATCAATTGAAAGTGACAGGAGACAGCACTTGTCAACTATGGTTACAAACTACTTCTCGTCCCATATCGATGTTCTCCCTCACAGGTCATTCCCATTTGACTATTGGGCTGCTAAACTGGACGCCTGGCCTGAATTGGCCCAATATGCCTTACAGGAGCTCGCTTGCCCAGCTGCAAGTGTGCTATTGGAAAGAGTCTTCAGTGCTGCTGGATCAATCCTCACAGAAAAAAGGACCCGTCTCTCGGCCCAAAATGTGGATGATCTAACCTTCATTAAAATGAACCATGCATGTGTTTCCAAGGATTTTGTCACACCTTACCCTGATGACACATAGGTTGCCAGAAAAATGGCTTTCTTTGGTACTCCTCTTCCTGGGACTTGACCAATTTCGCCTATAGCAGCAGGTGAATGTCCCACATCAACATATGCCATTTTGTAAACCTCCCTAACTGGGCTGCCTCCTCCCCCCATGGCCGGGGTCACCACCTAGCGCACGCAACCGTGCGAGTGACGTTGCCCTGGACAGGTGGGTGGGCCGATTCTTGGGCTCGGGCACTGGCACAGGGTCCCTCATAGTGCAATCAAGTGTCTCTGACGGTGGGGGTGCACACCCGCCGTCAGACACACCGCCGTACTATGAGGGGCCCAATGCCAGTACCGATGCCCACGAGTGTGAACCCCTTGCTTGGGCAGGGCCCCAGCATTTGCAATGTTTACCTCTCCGTGCTTCTCCTCTGTGTAGTCTGGGCTGTCAAATCCTTCACTGGGACTGCCACTACAAATTTGGTGAACTGATAGAAGATGATGGTTAAGACGTAGCTATGCCCTGTCCCGCTGGCCGGGATCTAGCTTCAGATGATCAACGGCTTCCATTTCTTTTGGACGTCGACATGCAATGAGTTGCAGTGGTGGTTTCTCATCAGCTTTCACAGTTTTCCTACTCACAGACGTGTGACATTCCAGCACACATTTTTAAATGTGCCCTCTCATGCCAATCCAATTGAATCGCCTACGGCCTGTGGCTTCTGTGTTTTGCACTCCAAGTTACGTGACAGATCATGATAGGCAGTGAGCACCATGTTTACATCTCTCCCTGTGATCAAAATTGGATGGATATGAGTAACGGCGATGGGATCAACGGTACTGCGATACAGCAACACTTTCTTCACAAACAAAATTAATTGAGGGTCTGCATCGCCTTTGAGAATTGTGACGGAAGTTTTTCCCGTGAATAGTAATTCCTACATTTCGGCAATCACTAGACTTTATGTCAGTAATTGTATGCATCTCATTTCCTATTGCAGAGAGTCTGGACTGTCTTACTGAGACAGAAATATAAATGAAGAGTAAAAAATACCACCAAAAGTGTATACTGGTGTACGCTTCAAATGCATTTCCTTTTTTCGATTTTTTAGATTGTTGTCTAATCCATACTGAGAACACGGAGATTTTAAATGTTTAAACTATGCTATATATACCTGCTATCCAGTGATAATGTACCCTTTCTCAACTTTGTACAAGCTGGTCAAATCCATACAGGGCCTGAGACGGTCTGAGTCTGCCTCCTGATCTATAGACATAGGTTTTTAATGTGTAAACTATGCTATACATACCTGTTATCCAGTGCTACGGTACCCTTTCTCACCTTTGTCCAATCACGTCAAATCCATACTGGGCCTGAGAACATCTGAGCCTGCCTCCTGATCTATAGACATAGGTTTTTAATGTGTAAACAATGCTACATATATACGTGTTATCCGGTGAAACTGTACCCTTTATCATCTTTCTAGAATCTTGTCGAATCCATACTGGGCCTGAGAACGGCTGCCGAGCTGTTAAGCAAGCTACAGCACCTGTGGTTTGGACACGTAATTTTTTCATTTTGTCAGGAATGCCGGTTAGGCCTAATTCCTTAATTGCGGTTGACCTGCACTTACTGGGAAATCATCGTTCGCGGAGAATAATTGGAATCACAGATCCCCATCACTAACGGTGTTCAGCGGGTTATCAGCACCTGTAAGCGACAAAAGCTGGTCCTTTCAGTGTAGCGCGCATGCAGCCCCGGACATGTAAGGCCATGATAGACCTGATATTGCTTGATCTCGCGTGCCAGAGCCTCGTGTATCCCTCTAGTAAGCTTGATGCGTACCGCGGGGGCATGCCGGAGTCTCGTTCGTTAACGGAATAAAGCTGACAAATCGCTAGTACAACTACAAACGGACATACCACACCACACACAGAATTGATAAAGCTTTCAATGTGTGCATCTTTTCTTGAGGTGGCATGGTAGTGGTTTCCCGGGTGCAGTCCAATTAAGCCGCAGGCTCCACTCCTCGTGGTGCCCTTTTGGACATTCCTTAAGGTTCAGCTTTGCAATCATACTACCCCCAGAAAGCAAACACTTTGCCTTCATGGACGCTGTTTGGATGTTCGTGGGAATAACGCCGCCCGATCACCAGTTGGCATAATTTATTGGTGGGAAGAACGACGGTATATGATCGTGTTCAATTTCATTTTTTTTTTTTTGGTTTGTTTTTTACATTTTTAGTCCAGCCTTTCTTGACTTCATAAGGGCATGACAAGCCTATATCTGTGTCTCCTCCACCTCCTCCTTTTACTCCTCCACCTCTTTTCTAAATGTAGCTGCCCTTTTCCATATGTTATTTTTGTCTTCTGAGCATTTTGTCGGCTTTGGGACACCGTTTAAGGTGTTTTGTAATTGTTTTCTATGTGTTTGTGTTTTCCTGCCATTGTTTTCAATGTGGTTCGATGAACATTCGATGAACTTGCCTCCTGTGCGACGAACCAAAACACTAGCGGGGTGGCTCAACACTACTCATGATATATAGACGTACATTGTTAATGTTTAAACTATACTATATATACCTGCTATCTGATGATACTGTACACTTTGTCTACTTTTTATATTCTTGTCTAATCCATACTGAGCCTGGGAGTGTCTCTGTGTGACTGATGGAATATATATGGAGATTGACAATTATCCTTAGACTGAATAGAGCTGTACGCTTCTGATACAGTGCCATATATCTGATGTTATTTTGTGTCTACTTTGTGCTCAATTTGGAAGTTTGGTGGAAGAGGGCGCGGATGTGAGCGTGGGGGGGCCAGCTGGTGCTGATGGTGGTGGTGCATCTGCTGGTAGTGGCAAAAGCACAATAGCAGCTAAGGCAGGAGGTGTTGAGCCTGCGTCATGGTCTGGCTCCGGAACGCCTGGAAGGCTACCTTTTCTGGGAGTAGGTTAACCGCTTTTAAAGCCAGAGCATGAGGAACTAGTTTGGGCTTACATTGCCGAAACAGACTCCAGCAAATATGCCCTCGTCTTCTGAAGTTTCAAAAAATACAAGCACTGAGTCGTCAAGTGCTGGCTCCTGGTCAGGAAGAACCCCTTTCCTTGTGTCCTGCACCCCCACCCAAAGTGAATGATGCAGCAGGCCACACTTCACATTAGTCCATGTAGCTCTTTCTATCATACCATGCCTGGGTTATCAAGTCAAATCGTGAATTCCCCAGTCCAAGACGAATCTGACATGGAGTGTGGGTGGCCTGGCAGGGCAGTGGGGTTAATTGGTACCAGGCCGATGTCTCACAGGGATGTGTCACGGTGGTGGTGACCCGTTCCGTGGCCCTGGGCGTCCATGCAAAGGGGTGAATTACGTTTATAGGTGAATGATACGTGATGCCACCTGTGGTTTCTGATTAGATTTTCCAGCGCTGCAGTGGCGCTTCTTTGGGACAGATGTTGTGGTGCAGGTAAGATGTAGAAGCCCTGCACAGGAAGGGCCGTTGTCGCAGGGCAGATGAAAGAGTTGGTAGATGGTCTGCAGTGCAGGATGTAGCAGAGCCGTGCGCCAGGCGCAGGAGAAAGAGGACAGACACAGTCGTGCAGTTCGTTTACCTGGACTTGGTAAATGCCGTCCAGGACCCAGAGTACAGATGGAGAAGGAGTTGGTCAGCCTGGAAGCCAATTTGGAATTCTTTCTCTGCTGATAGGTAGTGTGGCCTCCGTTCTAGCCCTTATCTGAGGTACTCGCAGTGCTGAGTTCAATGAAGTTCCCCTGTTGACTCTCTCTTGGAACTTTCTCGTATGTCAGGCAGCCGTAGCCTTTTCCTTCTGGCTCCCACACGTCGCTGCTGGGGCCTCTGAGCCTTAGTTGGGTGCAGAGCATTTACAGCTGCAACTTCCTCCGGTTTCTGCTGCTGGAACGTCAGTGTCCCTACAAACTCGGAGACCGGAATCCGGACCATGCGCTCCAGATAGGAGTGAGCCTTAAATCTGCTCATCCTACAGCTCCCCTTCTCACGTCCACACACTTCCCCTTCCCTTCACAGACTGCCCTAACTTACCTCCACCCGACCACAGAGAGCAGCTCCTCAGCAGTCAGGTTCAGAGGTCTCCCTGCTGGCCTGGAGTGGGAAATGTGTTGTGTGTTGGTTTAACTGCTAGAGAGATCCTTCGTTGCTCCCAAGCATGACATCACACTCCCTAGGAGGAAGGTTATGCCACTGTGGTGACCGTACTCCTGGGGGCGCCACAAGTGGACTGATGCCCAACCACTGCTAGATGATTCTGCTGGTAAATTGACCCAGACCACTACATTCCTCTCTCACTCTACACAGCCAGAATCTGACCCTGATGAAACTCAGGTTACCCTTCCCATATACTGTTCCACCTTACACGGTGACAAAGAGGAAGATGCAGATGAAAGTGCAGGTTCGGCCCACCCGCCATCAGACACCCCCCCGAACTATGAGGGGTCCTGTGCCAGTGCTGTCGCCAACGAGTGGGCCCCCCCTGCTTGCTCAGGATCACAGCACTTGCAAAGTTTAAATACTTACTTCTCCCTGCTCCACCGCCATGATGTCTTCCCCGTTTCCTGACAGTGATATTCTGATTAGAGAGCGAAATGACATCACGTCTGTATGCCGAGACTAGTACAGGGATTCCCTAGCGAGGAGACTTATTTGAGGAGACTTATTTGTTTTCAATATTGGGACAGCAATTTTTGGGGAGCACTATACTCTGGAGAATGATATATGGGGCCCACCATACACTGGAGCATTCCAAAGGTGGACATCAGACACTGGAGCAGCATTTACAGGGCCCATTATACACTAGAGCATTAGAAATGGGGCCCATTATATATAGAGCATTATTTGGGCCCATAAGACAGTGCAGCTTCATCCATGGGGACCAACATATACTGTAGCATTATGTGGAGCTCATCATATACGGTTTGAAACATTATATGGGACCAATGATTCTGTATGGATAAATATATGGGCCTCATTACTCTGTATAGCGCACTAAGCGCTGGCCATAATACTGTATGGAGTAATATACTGTCCGTTTTTGGAGCTATTGGAGAATTTAAAATGGATATCAGTCATGAGATGTAAGAAGTGAAGTATTTTTCATTGTACTATACCGCTATTTCTCTGCCGTATAGGAGCCTCATGAGTTGTGGTATGTGTTAAAGGGGCGCTCTTTGGCCCAGGGCACATGAAAACCTGGAGCCAGCCCTACCCCCCCACAAATTTAGCCAAATAACCCCCATTTTTCAGTACGTAACTAGTATTATGAAGTAAATTAAGGTTGAAAAGCTTCAGTAATAAAAATTGATGTTTTTGGCATTCAAAATGGCACTGTAGGTGTGTTTCCTGTCCTCCATTCCCTGCCGACTTTGCTTCCCCATTGACTTGCATTGGGTCTCGTGTTTCAGTCGGCCTTCGGCTTTTCACAATAATCGGCCGATTTCGTTTGCAAAAGTCGGGTTTCAAGAAACCTGACTCGACCCGAAAAAAGGCAAAGTCGCTCATCTCTAGTGGAAGCATGTGACCAAAAGAAGCATAAAGACCATGGAGACATCACCAACCACAAAACTGAGAAGCTGATACCAAGGCCTTGTGGAGGATGAAGATGGCACACCTAAGGATGAGGCACTACCAGCAAGCAAAGAAGAAAAGTGCACACAGCAACACCCAGAGGACAAGTCACACACAGAGGTGGACCACAAACCTCCCATGTGACAGCCCTCCCCCCGCAAGCCAGGCCTTTCATCTAACTGGTAATTGACCATATATTCTGCTTATACCTTCTGTCCTACCACTATTGCATTTGCATATCTGACCATTATATATGTATAACCATTGTGTATATATAGTGTATTGTCTAGTCTGCCCTTCACCTCGCCAAACAGACCTACTACACCACCCTGATCTCATTATCTAACAACCCCAAAAAACTTTTTGACACCTTTCACTACCTCCTCTGTCCAAAAGCACAAGCCCCTATCAAAGACATCTGGGCTGATGACCTGGCCTCCCACTTTATAGGGAAAATAGATAAGGTCCGTCAGGAAATCCGCTCCCAGCCACCAAGTGCGGTGACTCCCATCCCTCCCTGCATCTCCCCTGGCTCACTCTCCACATTTGGTCCCATCACAAAAGAAGTCTCCACGCTCCTCTCTTCTTCTCGCCCAACTACATGCACTACTGACCCCATTTCCTCACATCTCTTCCAGTCTCTATCTCCAGTTGTCACTACTCACCTTAGGGTCTCCAACATCATGTCCGCTCTCTATCTGAAACTCAACCTTTTCAAAACTGAAGTTCTTCTGCTCCCGCTGTCTACTAACCTCCCTAAGGGTATGTTCACACTGGTCGTTTTTGCAATGTATTTTTGCTGCATTTTTTATACTAATTTTCAGCTGCTTTTTTTCAGTACTAGCAAAGCCTATGAGATTTCAGAAATCTCATACAGCACATTGTTTTTTTTTGTCGTCAGGATTTTGTGCTTTGCAGCATTTTTTTGACATAGAGCATGTCACTTCTTTCAGCATTTTTGCAGTGGTTTTTACCCATTGACTTGAATGGATGGTGAAAAAGCGCTGCAAATATGCAGGCTGAATTTTTTGCAGCGTATTTGCTGCAGAAAAGTCAAGGACAGCCGGATGTGACCTCACACTTGGCTCTGCTACCTCTAGATGACAGGCTGCATGATGTGTCCATACAGCCTGTCATCCAGCAGAGAGGACCCGAACACCATTCACTTGAATGGGGGGCCCGACAATAAAGTGTTTGACACACTGTCATATGTATGACAGCGCAGCAAACATCGCTTCTGATCGGCGGAGAAATCATTCCCGCCAATTAGAGAGCCATGGTTCCCATGCTGTCAGAAGACTTCGAGAGCGCTCAGCTGTGATCGGAGATATAGTTTACCTCCGGTCACTGGTGTCAGCTCACCGTATTCTCAGGCTGGTAAGGGGACATGGATATTAACCCCCCAGCCTAAAAACACCAGCCCGCAGCTGCATAGAAAAGGCACATCTATTAGATGCGCTAATTCTGGCGCTTTGTACGGGTCTTCCCACTTGCCTTGTAGCAGTGGTAAGTGGGATAATAGTTGTGGGGTTGATGTTACCTTTCTATTGGAAGGTGACATCAAGCCCGTGGCTTAGTAATAATGGAGAAGCGTCTATAAGACACCTATCCATTACTAATCCTATAGTTTAATGTTAAATGAAAAGACAGCCAGAATAAAGTCCTTTATTTGAAATAACACTAAACACAGTTTTTTCTCTTTATTATTACGCCTAATCCCAGTGAGGCCCTCGATCTCCTGTAATAAAAGTAAAATAAATAACCCACAATTTACCATACCTGTCCGTCTTTGTGTCCCACGCCGTAATCCATATCTGAGGGATATACAGTTTTCAACCTGGACGGTGCCAAGATGGACCGTCCCAGATGAAAACCACTGGTGAATGAGATGCTGCATGCGCAGCTTCAGTGACTAACGGTGACGTCACAGAGCCTGCGCTCCCTGCCAGCCTGAACTGCAGTGACCTCTGGACCGTGGGAAAATGCCAGTGAAGAGGTCACCGCAGTTCAGGCTGGCAGTGAGCACAGGCTCAGTGATGTAACCGTTAGTCACTGAAGCTGTGCCCGCAGAAGTTCATTCACCAGTGGTTTTCAGCTGGGACAGTGGCATCTTAGCACCGTCCAGGTTGAAAACCAACAGCTGTCTGCATAGCCTTTGCTGGTAATTAATTATAGGGGGATCCCATGTCATTTTTTGGGGGTCCCCCATTTTAATAGCCAGTAATGGCTAAGTATACAGCTGTGAGCGGATATTAATATCCTGGGAAGATCCATGGGTATTACCCCCTTCCCAGGCTATAAACATTTGTAAACATCTACCCTAGTCGCCGGCTTTCCCTCTGCTGTTTTGAAAATTACGCGGGAGCCAACACCATTTTTTCCCGAAAAATAATCTTTTATTAATTAAATACATGGCCAGTAAGCTGCACACACACTGTACTAATTGTATTTATCACTGACATCTATCCTATTCTGTATGTATTTATTATCTGTAATCCATCTCTTCTATCCTGTCAGGTCCTTCTGTGATTTTACACTACCGCAGCTGCTGAGTTACCGGCTTTTCTTCTATCTCTCTCTATGCAATATAAATTCACATATATACAGTATATATGTGTATTCTATTTGTATATACCGTATATACTCGTGTATAAGCCGAGATTTTCAGCCCATTTTTTGGGGCTGAAAGTCCCCCTCTCAGCTTATACGCGAGTCATATACCGAGGGGGTGGGCGGGGGAGGGGGAGCAGGGGTGTCAGAGACCATACTTACCTCTCCTGGCACTTCTCTGCAGCCCACCACTTCTCCCTCTGCCATCTGCTTCCTGCATTCAGAGGTCACGTGGTACCACTCATTAAACTCATGAATATGCGCATATTCATGAGTGTAATGAGCGGTATTACGTGACCGCTGAAGGCAGGAAGCAGACGGCAGAGGGAGAAGCAGGAGCTGCCGCTGCAGAGAGGACCGTGCGGCCAGGAGGGGTGAGTATGACGGGAGCAGAGCAATATTCACCTGTCCCCGTTCCAAGTCGTGCACCGCTGTGTCTCTCATCTTCCTGTTGTGACGGCAGAGGGCACGATGATGTAGCCAGTGTGCACCCTCTGCTGTCACTGCAGAGAGCCGGGAGACACAGCTGTGGACGGCTTGGAACGCGGACAGGTGAATATCGCTGATGCCGGGGGCTCATGACACCGGCACCTGGCCCCCCAGCGATGGAGAGGTGAGTATGTAATTTTTTTTATTGCAGCAGCAGCGGCAGCAGCATATGGGGGGTATTTATGGAGCATTTTCTTGGGCCAGCATTAACCCTTGTGCAGCAGCATATGGGGGTATTTATGGAGCATCTTCTTGGGCCAACATTAACCCTTGTGCAGCAGCATATGGGGGTATTTATGGGGCAGCATTAACTCTTGCGCAGCAGAAATATATGGGGGGTATTTATGGAGGATCTTATGGGGCAGCATTAACCCTTGTGCAGCAGCATATGGGGGGTATTTATGGAGCATCATTAACCCTTGTGCAGCAGCATATTATGGGGGTATTTATGGAGCATCTTATGGGGCAGCATTAACCCTTGTGCAGCAGCATATCATGGGGGGTATTTATGGAACATCTTATGGGGCAGCATTAACCCTTGTGCAGCAGCATATCATGGGGAGTATTTATGGAGCATCTTATGGGGCAGCATTAACCCTTGTGCAGCAGCATATCATGGGGGGTATTTATGGAGCATCTTATGGGGCAGCATTAACCCTTGTGCAGCAGCATATGGTGGGTATTTATGGAGCATCTTCTTGGGCCAGCATTAACCCTTGTGCAGCAGCATATGGGTGGGTTTTTATCTATGGAGCATCTTCTTGGACCACCATTTAACCTTAGGCTTATACGCGAGTCAATAAGTTTTCCCAGTTTTTTGTGGCAAAATTAGGGGGGTCGGCTTATACACGGGTTGGCTTATACACGAGTATATATGGTATCTATTCTATCCATTCTATTCTAACCTGTCAATGAGATATTACTGTAGCCGCACTTGAATTGCCGGCTTTTCAAAGGAGGTACGGTTCTACAGGAAGTAGGTTTTTTTTGTTCCCTGGGAGCACTCAACTTTATTAGCATGCTCAAAGAGAAACAAGTTAGCCCCAAAAACGCATGAAAAAAATGCACCAAAATCGCAACAAAAACGCACTAAAGCATGCATTTTTGCAACAGCTTCTTTCTTGCAAAGAAATCAGGTTTTGCTGCAGAAAAAAAGCAGCAAAAATGCCCAATGTGAACATACCCTAAATCTGACATCTCCCTCTCCTTGGGTGGCACCATAATAATGCCCAGGCAGCAGGCGCGCTGTCTGGGTGTTATGTTTGACACCAATCTCTCCTTCACCTCCCATATACAATCTCTTGCCAGTTCTTGCCACTTACACCTAAAGAACATCTCTAGAATCCGCCCTTTTCTCACCATCCAAACAAAAAAGACCCTCACTGTCGCCGTGATCCACTCCCACCTGGACTACTGCAATGCTCTATTAAATGGCCTCTCCCTCAGTCGACTTTCCCATCTCCAGTCCATCCTTAATGCAGCAGCCAGGGTCGTCCATCTGGCTAATCGGGACTCGGACGCGTCTGCTCTTCGCCAGTCGTTACATAGGCTGCCCATTCATTATAGGATCCAATTCAAACTGCCTGTTCTCACCCACAAAGCTCTCCACATTGCGACACCCCCCACCATCTCCTCCCTCATTTCTGTTTATCGGCCTATGTGCTCGTTACACTCTGCAAACGACTTTCGACTAACCTCTGCACTAATCCGTACCTCCCGCTCTCGACTCCAAGACTTCTCCCGCGCTGTGCCAATCCTCTGAAATGCTCTAACCCAAGAAATTAGGACTATCCACAACTTGCACAGTTTTAGGCACTCCCTCAAAACACATCTGTTCAGAACGGCATATCACATTCCCTAATCAGTCATTTTATGTGTGTAGCCCATTCATTATCTTAGAATAACCCTCCATCAAACCTCATTGCACCCATCAGCACCACAGATACTGGATGGTGGGCAGCTCATGCAGCCTGTATTTATCCCCCACCCCCTCAAGATTTCTGGACCATCATTGTAAATACACACCTGTACTTTGTGTCTCCCCCACCTCATTGTAGATTGTAAACTCTCACGAGCAGGGTCCTCTTATTTTTCTTTAATCATTGTATTATCTTGAACGTTGTTACTTATGACTTGTGTGGCACCCCCAGGAGTACGGTCGCCACAGTGGCAAAACCTCCCTCCTAGGGAGTGTGATGTCATGCTTTACCGCCTGGTAGAGAAGCTACTGACACAAGCTGACGCACGCTCAGGTCCAGATGCTCCTGAAGAAGCCCAGCAGTTGTGGAAGGAAAGAGACAGGCTTTTCATCCATGAGGGAAAGCTGTGTCAGAGGAGCATCAATGCCCGCACTCACAAGCTGGTCTGGCAGGTGGTAGTCCCAAAGAGGGAGGCATTGTTAGGCATCAGATTCCTGCGTTGGCTCTGCAGGAATCCAGAACCTCACATTCTGGAGTCTCCTGCTGTTTATCTACTGCAGAGGAGATTGCAGAGGAGATTGCCTTGCAGCAAATCTCTCCAGAGGCTAAGCCCTTCTGTCCATCTTCTGAGCATGCTCATGAGACGATCTCCCATTGGGGATCGGGAGTCATGTGCTCAGGTCCTGCTTCAGATCTCACTGGCCCAGCTCGGAGATCTGGAGGCTTCCGGAAGGTCACGGCTGCTATAATAGGCGCGCATGGCTGTTCCGCTGTGCGCTATTATAGTCATACTTGCTGCTGTGTGAATGAGGATGGATGCATGATTCTGGTGAATGACTCATTTGAAACCCCTACCCTCTGATATTACATTTGTGGTTAGGGATTGAGTTTAGTACCAGTGCGCCTCTGCTTCATCATCCACAGTTGCTAGTGTCCGACATAGCGCTTGCGTACCAGCATTGTCGTGTAGCGGCAGTGTCCCACGCCGTGCTGCAGTAGCAGCACTCCTTGGCATCCGCAGTTGCAATGTCGCACATATGGTAGGTCTAGAGGGACACAGTCCCCCTGTCCTTGGCTCTGCTCCTGTGACCTGATACCGTGTGTGCAACTATTCTGAGCACTGTGTCTTTAACAGGCTCAGCCCTATTGTATTTGTCTTGTGTTTGGCATCTCTGTGACTCAACAGAGATTGCTCTGCGCACCTGGGTGAAGTTTAACCCTGTGCGCACCTCCGCCATATTGCTCCTGCCACCACTTAGCAGCGGTTATATCACCTACTGCACGGTGGACCCCGAGCGGCGAACGCACTTTATTAGTTTTTTATTTTAGTGCGTTCCGCCGTTCCTAACAGGCATCAATGGTCTTGGAAGCGTACCAAAATGGAGCAGGACACTTTGGATGGAAGAAGTTGGAGGCCTTGCTCCGGGAGAGATTTTACTGGGCTGGTATGAGGAAGGCCATTGAAAATTGGTGCCGGGAGGTTACATTGGTAACCTGTGCAGAAAGGACCGTAACAGCCAGCGAGCTCCATTACAGCCAATAATAACCAAACAGCCACTCGAGTTGGTAGCCCTAGACCATGTGAAGCTAGTCACAAGCCGTTCAGGCTATGTTTACGCTCTTACCATCATTGACCACTGCTCAAGATTCCTGGTAGTCGTGCCTGTCAGGGATCAAACAGCAAGGACAGCAGCCAGAGCATTCCAACAGCATTTTTGTCAACCACACGGTTACCCCGAGCGGTTGCTTACAGATCAAGGCCCAGCCTTTGAGGCAGAAGTGTTCCAGGAATTCTGTAACTTGTACGGCTGCAAGAAAATCAGGTCAACACTGTATCATCCGCAGACCAATGGCATGTGTGAAAAAATGAACCAAGTGGTGAATCTGTCGTGCCCACAGTGAGTCTAATAGCTCGCAGACGGCTACTACCCAGTTTACCAACAGCAGTAACGGGCCCACTAAACCTAAATAGGCCATTAGAAGTACCCATGCTATGCAGATCTACCCGTAGTACAAAAGGTTAGATCCCAGCTAGGTATAGAGATTAAAGTAAAAATAGAAAATGTAAATAGTACATGTAAATATGAAATGTAAATATGCAACTTTTCAAGTATATGTGCCTACAGACACTCTGTAAGAACTTTTGAACAATCCTATTTTGTTTTTGATGGACAATTGGGCCACAGGACTATGTGTGGCCAAGACTCTCCTTGTATGTAGCTACCAACTGCTCAGGAATGGACCATGGACAATGACGCATGGACTAATCATCACAAGGACTATTTTTGGGCTATAGTTTTTGTAATTTTTCATTTTTGAAATCTTGTAACCGTTATAATTGTTCATTTGTTTATATGTTTGCTTGTTTCCTCATTCCGGGAGTACTGAATTGCAGTAGGGGGGAATGTGGGGCCCCCAGGAGTACGGTCGCCACAGTGGCATTACCTCCCTCCTAGGAAGTGTGATGTCATGCTTGGAAGCAATGAAGGATCTCTCTATCAGGTAGTTCCAGCACACAGCACAGTTCCTACTCCAGGCCAGCAAAGGGAGCTCTGAACCTAACTGCTGAGGAGCTGCTCTCTGTGGTCGGGAGGAAGGAAGTTAGTTTGTTGGTGCAGAGAGAGGGAAGAGTGTGGACTAGAGTTGAGCAAAACGGGTCAAAAAAATTCAAAAGTCGCCGACTTTTGGCAAAGTCGGGTTTCATGAAACGAAACCCGACCCTAGGATGAGGTCGGCCACGAGGTCGGCGACTTACGCGCCAAAGTCGCGTTTCAAAAGTTTGTTTTGCGCTCTTTTTCAGCCAATCAGGATCCACTGACACTGTGGGCAACGTGATGACATAGGCACGGGTCACCACCATCTTTCAGAAAGGCATGCAAGTGATTGGCTTGCTTTGGTGGGCGTCACAGGGGGTATAAAAGGGCGTGCACGCCGACCGCCATCTTACTTCTGCCGATCTTAGCATAGGGAGAGGTTGCTGCTGATTCTGTAGGGAGAGCGTTAGGCAGGGAAGAAGACAAAAAAACTGCTTCTGCTGCTAGCGATTTGGCCTGCACAACACACCAGTCACTGTGTGTGCAGTGCAAGGGGAGGCTATATAGTGGTGTATCAGTGGTGTTGGTTGTTGGGCTGCCTTCTAAGGCTTCCTGACAGGCTGGCATTGCTGTTTACCCACTGCTCCGCAAACTGCTTTTTTAAAAGCAATCCAATCTCCCTTATCCTCTAGTCACTTTGGTCACAGCTGCGCCATCGAGCCTGTCACATAGCGCTCAGATATTCATTGGGCCTCAAACTGCTTTTTTAAAAGCAATCCCAATTTTTTTTTTTTGTCCTGCTGAGAAGAAAAAAAAACTGCTTCTGCTGCTGATAGCAATTTGGCCTGCACAACACACCAGTCACTATGTGTGCAGTGCAAGGGGAGGCTATATTGTGGTGTATCAGTAGTGTTGGTTGTTGGGCTGCCTTTTAAGGCTTCCTGACAGGCTGGCATTGCTGTTTACCCACTGCTCCGCAAACTGCTTTTTTAAAAGCAATCCAATCTCCCTTATCCTCTAGTCACTTTGGTCACAGCTGTGCCATCGAGCTTGTCACATAGCGCTCAGATATTCATTGGGCCTCACACAATCCAAAAGTGTCCAGTGTCCAAAAGTGTGTGCAGAGATTCAAAATCTCCCTTATCCTCTAGTCACTTAGGTCACAGCTGTGCCATCGAGCCTTCACATAGCGCTCAGATATTAATTGGGCCTCACACAATCCAAAAGTGTCCAGTGTCCAAAAGTGCAGAGATTCAAAATCTCACTTATCCTCTAGTCACTTAGGTCACAGCTGTGCCATCGAGCCTGTCTCATAGTGCTCAGATATTCATTGGGCCTCACACAATCCAAAAGTGTCCAGTGTCCAAAAGTGTGTGCAGAGATTCAAAATCTCCCTTATCCTCTAGTCACTTAGGTCACAGCTGTGCCATCGAGCCTGTCACATAGCGCTCAGATATTCATTGGGCCTCACACAATCCAAAAGTGTCCAGTGTCCAAAAGTGTGTGCAGAGATTCAAAATCTCACTTATCCTCTAGTCACTTAGGTCACAGCTGTGCCATCGAGCCTGTCACATAGCGCTCAGATATCAGTGGGCCTCACACAATCCAAAAGTGTCCAGTGTCCAAAAGTGTGTGCAGAGATTCAAAATCTCACTTATCCTCTAGTCACTTAGGTCACAGCTGTGCCATCGAGCCTGTCACATAGCGCTCAGATATCAGTGGGCCTCACACAATCCAAAAGTGTCCAGTGTCCAAAAGTGTGTGCAGAGATTCAAAATCTCACTTATCCTCTAGTCACTTAGGTCACAGCTGTGCCATCGAGCCTGTCACATAGCGCTCAGATATCAGTGGGCCTCACACAATCCAAAAGTGTCCAGTGTCCAAAAGTGTGTGCAGAGATTCAAAATCTCACTTATCCTCTAGTCACTTAGGTTACAGCTGTGCCATCGAGCCTGTCACATAGTGCTCAGATATTCATTGGGCCTCACACAATCCAAAAGTGTCCAGTGTCCAAAAGTGTGTGCAGAGATTCAAAATCTCCCTTATCCTCTAGTCACTTAGGTCACAGCTGTGCCATCGAGCCTGTCACATAGCGCTCAGATATTCATTGGGCCTCACACAATCCAAAAGTGTCCAGTGTCCAAAAGTGTGTGCAGAGATTCAAAATCTCACTTATCCTCTAGTCACTTAGGTCACAGCTGTGCCATCGAGCCTGTCACATAGCGCTCAGATATCAGTGGGCCTCACACAATCCAAAAGTGTCCAGTGTCCAAAAGTATGTGCAGAGATTCAAAATCTCACTTATCCTCTAGTCACTTAGGTCACAGCTGTGCCATCGAGCCTGTCACATAGCGCTCAGATATCAGTGGGCCTCACACAATCCAAAAGTGTCCAGTGTCCAAAAGTGTGTGCAGAGATTCAAAATCTCACTTATCCTCTAGTCACTTAGGTCACAGCTGTGCCATCGAGCCTGTCACATAGCGCTCAGATATCAGTGGGCCTCACACAATCCAAAAGTGTCCAGTGTCCAAAAGTGTGTGCAGAGATTCAAAATCTCACTTATCCTCTAGTCACTTAGGTCACAGCTGTGCCATCAAGCCTGTCACATAGCGCTCAGATATCAGTGGGCCTCACACAATCCAAAAGTGTCCAGTGTCCAAAAGTGTGTGCAGAGATTCAAAATCTCACTTATCCTCTAGTCACTTAGGTCACAGCTGTGCCATCGAGCCTGTCTCATAGTGCTCAGATATTCATTGGGCCTCACACAATCCAAAAGTGTCCAGTGTCCAAAAGTGTGTGCAGAGATTCAAAATCTCCCTTATCCTCTAGTCACTTAGGTCACAGCTGTGCCATCGAGCCTGTCACATAGCGCTCAGATATTCATTGGGCCTCACACAATCCAAAAGTGTCCAGTGTCCAAAAGTGTGTGCAGAGATTCAAAATCTCACTTATCCTCTAGTCACTTAGGTCACAGCTGTGCCATCGAGCCTGTCACATAGCGCTCAGATATCAGTGGGCCTCACACAATCCAAAAGTGTCCAGTGTCCAAAAGTGTGTGCAGAGATTCAAAATCTCACTTATCCTCTAGTCACTTAGGTCACAGCTGTGCCATCGAGCCTGTCACATAGCGCTCAGATATCAGTGGGCCTCACACAATCCAAAAGTGTCCAGTGTCCAAAAGTGTGTGCAGAGATTCAAAATCTCACTTATCCTCTAGTCACTTAGGTCACAGCTGTGCCATCGAGCCTGTCACATAGCGCTCAGATATCAGTGGGCCTCACACAATCCAAAAGTGTCCAGTGTCCAAAAGTGTGTGCAGAGATTCAAAATCTCACTTATCCTCTAGTCACTTAGGTTACAGCTGTGCCATCGAGCCTGTCTCTTAGTGCTCAGATATTCATTGGGCCTCACACAATCCAAAAGTGTCCAGTGTCCAAAAGTGTGTACAGAGATTCAAAATCTCCCTTATCCTCTAGTCACTTAGGTCACAGCTGTGCCATCGAGCCTGTCACATAGCGCTCAGATATTCATTGGGCCTCACACAATCCAAAAGTGTCCAGTGTCCAAAAGTGTGTGCAGAGATTCAAAATCTCACTTATCCTCTAGTCACTTAGGTCACAGCTGTGCCATCGAGCCTGTCACATAGCGCTCAGATATCAGTGGGCCTCACACAATCCAAAAGTGTCCAGTGTCCAAAAGTGTGTGCAGAGATTCAAAATCTCACTTATCCTCTAGTCACTTAGGTCACAGCTGTGCCATCGAGCCTGTCACATAGCGCTCAGATATCAGTGGGCCTCACACAATCCAAAAGTGTCCAGTGTCCAAAAGTGTGTGCAGAGATTCAAAATCTCACTTATCCTCTAGTCACTTAGGTCACAGCTGTGCCATCGAGCCTGTCACATAGCGCTCAGATATCAGTGGGCCTCACACAATCCAAAAGTGTCCAGTGTCCAAAAGTGTGTGCAGAGATTCAAAATCTCACTTATCCTCTAGTCACTTAGGTCACAGCTGTGCCATCGAGCCTGTCACATAGCGCTCAGATATCAGTGGGCCTCACACAATCCAAAAGTGTCCAGTGTCCAAAAGTGTGTGCAGAGATTCAAAATCTCACTTATCCTCTAGTCACTTAGGTCACAGCTGTGCCATCGAGCCAGTCACATAGCGCTCAGATATCAGTGGGCCTCACACAATCCAAAAGTGTCCAGTGTCCAAAAGTGTGTGCAGAGATTCAAAATCTCACTTATCCTCTAGTCACTTAGGTCACAGCTGTGTCATCGAGCCTGTCACATAGCGCTCAGATATCAGTGGGCCTCACACAATCCAAAAGTGTCCAAAAGTGTGTGCAGAAATTCAAAATCTCCCCTGTCCTATAGACACCTTGTACCTTGTTTTACATACTATATAGTTTGTTGGATTTTGTCTACATTTCTACCAAAAATGAGGAAGGCTGGTGGAAGAGGCCGTGGAATTGGGCGGGGGTTGGCAGCTGGTAATGATGGTGTTGGTGGTGGATCTGATGGTAGTGGCAAGAGCAAAATAGGACCGAATGCAGGAGGTGTTGAGCCTGCGTCATCGTCTGGCTACATAAGGCCTCGAACGCTTAGTTTTCTAGGAGTTGGCAAACCGCTTTTAAAGCCAGAGCATCAGGAAAAAGTTTTGTCTTACATTGCTGACTCAGCCTCCAGCTCTATCGCCTCCTCTTCTTCAGTTGTAAAAAGTAAAAGCACTGAGTCGTCATTGGAGGCTCATGTTCATGAACCACACCTTTCCTTGTGTCCTTCACCCCAACCAAGATTGAAGGATGACGCAGGCCATACTACTGATTACTCCATGGAGCTGTTTTCACATACCATGCCTGGATTATCAAGTGAAATGGTGAATTACCCAGGCCAAGATGAATCTGACATGGAGTGCACTGATGCACAGCCGCTGATGGATGATTCTGCTGGTACATTCACTCAGAGCACTACATTGTCCTCGCAGTGTACAGAGCCAGATTCTGACCCTGATGAGACTCAGGTGCCCCTTCCCGCACACTATACCACCATACACGGTGACACAGAGGAAGGTGCACATGACATAGAAGAGGAGGTGATGGATGACCCAGTTGTTGACCCAGATTGGCATCCATTGGGGGAAGAGGGTGCTGCTTCCAATAGCTCAGATGAGGAGCATCCACAGCAGACATCGACATCGCAACAGCTGTTATCTGGCAGGCCCGGAGCACTCCAAAGACAGGTTCCAAACATCAAAAGAGTTGCTGGACAGCTTGTCCAGAGGGTCAAAAGATCACAGCGTGCTAGGCCGCAAAATGTCTGCCAAAGTAAGAAGAGTGCAGTGTGGCACTTTTTTGAACAAAATCCTCATGATCAGGCCAAGGTTATCTGTAAGAAGTGCGCAAAGACCTTTAGCCGAGGGAAAAATCTGAAAAATTTGAATACCAGTTGCATGCTTAGACATTTAACCAGCATGCACTTGCAAGTGTGGACACAACACCAAACCTCAAGTGCCACATGTGCAACTGATCACAACGAAGGTAGCCAGCAACGCTACATTGTTTCCCCCACTGTAAGCCCACCGGTTAGCACAGCAGCAAACGTTGAGGTGTCGTTGCAAGGCCACAGCAGTCAGGGAATCCCACTGTTATATCAACGAAAGACTGATTCTAGGCCATCAGAAAGAACACCAACTCCATCACCATCATCAACCCTCTCTCAGTCCGCCCTGTCCACCGCTACTTCCACCATATGCAGCTCTCAAGTCCAGCTCACCCTCCCAGACACTATGAGTAGGTCAAGAAAGTACTCAGTCTCTCATCCGCGTACACTGGGTTTGAACGCCCACATTGCCAAACTAATCTCGTTTGAGATGATGCCCTTTCGGTTGGTGGAAAGCACAGCTTTCCGCGAACTCATGGCCTTTGCAGTACCACGCTATGACCTACCCAGTCGCCACTTCTTCTCTCGCAAAGCCATCCCAGCCCTCCACCATCATGTGAAAGACCGCATTGTCCATGCACTCAAGCAGTCAGTGAGCGGAAAGGTGCACCTCACTACTGATGCATGGTCCAGTCGGCATGGCCAGGGCCGTTACGTGTCCATCACTGCGCACTGGGTTAATGTGGTGGATGCAGGGTCCACAGGGGACAGTGGTGGTGGGACAGTGCTGCCTAGCCCACGGTATAGGAAACAGTTGGCTGTAGGCGTTCCACCCTCATCCTCCTCCTCCTCCTCCAGAAGCGAAAGCTCGTCCACAGAGCGCAGTCGTACGAGCACTCCATCTGCAGCTGCCACTGTTGCACACGATGTGTCCCCCTATCGAGCAGCTAGTGGAAAGCGTCAGCAGGCTGTGTTGCAGATGATGTGTTTGGGCGACAGACATACC
Organism: Dendrobates tinctorius; assembly: GCF_039654945.1. Classification (NCBI taxonomy): domain Eukaryota; kingdom Metazoa; phylum Chordata; class Amphibia; order Anura; family Dendrobatidae; genus Dendrobates; species Dendrobates tinctorius. The sequence continues at coordinate 215,266 of NW_027362120.1, read as the reverse complement.
GCCGAGGTGCTGGCCGAGTACTTGAAGCGACAAACTGAGTCATGGCTGGGCAGTGTACATCTTGAGGCAGGCAAGGTAGTTAGTGATAACGGCCGTAATTTTGTGGCAGCCATAGCCCTTTCAAAACTCAGCCACATACCTTGCTTGGCTCACACCTTGAACCTGGTGGTGCAGTGCTTCCTCAAAAATTATCCGGAGTTAACAGCCCTGCTCCAGAAGGTGCGAAGACTGTGCGCGCACATCCGCCGGTCGCCTGTACACTCCGTTCGTATGCAGAAACTGCAGCGATTGCTCCACCTTCCCAACCACCGCCTCATTATCGACATTGCAACAAGGTGGAACTCCACCCTGCACATGGTGGAGCGGCTGTGCGAGCAGAGGCAGGCCATAATGCATTTGTGGGAGGATACACGGCCAGGCACTTTGAGAGCAGACATGGAGTTGACAGGTGTGCAGTGGTCGAAGCTGAAAGACCACTGTAAAGTCCTTCAGTGTTTTGAGGAATGCACACGGCTGGTAAGCGCAGACGACGCCATCCTAAGCATGAGCATCCCACTTATGCGTCTGCTCATGCAAACTTTGACGCACCTTAAGGAGCAGGCGTCTGCAGCCAATGTTGATGAGGAGGAAGAGGAGGAGGGAATCCTTGATGACATTCAGCCATTGTCTGCTCAGGGACCTCTCCTGGACGAGGTGGAGGAAGAAGAGGAGGAGGAGGATGATGGGGATGATTACTTAGGGGAGGAGGATGCATCTCGTGGGGCAAGTGAAAATGTTGGCGTGGCAAGGTCTGGTACAGGGTTTGTGCGTGACTGGAGGGATGTGGATTTGCCAGAAAGTGCTCCTCCAACCAGCACTCGCAGTGCATCATTGACACCGGGAACATTGGCCCACATGTCAGATTATGCCTTGCGGATCCTAAAAAGGGACCCCCGCATTGCCAAAATGATGAACGATGACGACTACTGGTTGGCCAGCATCCTGGATCCACGCTATAAAGGCAAATTACAAAACATCATGCCACAGGAGAACCTTGACCTAATATTGGCTAATAAACAAGCAACTCTGGTAAATCGGTTGCTTGAGGCATTCCCAGCACACAGCAGCGGTGATGGTTCTCACACGAGCCGTACGGGCCGGGGGCAGCTTGGCAGAGGTGTTCGTGGTGCACACAGCAGAAGTGGCATTGGAGACAGGGGTTTCATGACAATGTTGTGGACTGATTTTTCAAATACCGCTCACACAACTGGTAATACTGCATCGATGGAAAGTGACAGGAGACAGAAGTTGTCAACTATGGTTACAAACTACTTTTCCTCCCATATCGATGTTCTCCCACACAGGTCATTCCCCTTTGACTATTGGGCCGCTAAACTGGACACCTGGCCTGAATTGGCCCAATATGCCTTACAGGAGCTCGCTTGCCCAGCTGCAAGTGTGCTATCGGAAAGAGTCTTCAGTGCAGCTGGATCAATCCTGACAGAAAAAAGGACCCGTCTGTCAACCCAAAATGTGGATGATCTGACCTTCATTAAAATGAACCATGCATGTGTTTCCAAGGATTTTGTCCCACCTTCCCCTGATGACACATAGGGTGACAGAAAAATGGCTTGCTTTGGTCCACCTCTTCCTGGGACTTGACCTATTTCGCCTTTTGCATCAGCTGAATGTCCAACATCAACATATGCCACTTTCTAAAACTCCCTAACTGTGCTGCCTCCCCCCCCATGGCCGGGGTCACCACCTAGCGCACGACACCGTGCGAGTGCCGTTGCCCTGGACAGGTGGGTAGGCCGACTCTTGGGCGCGGGCACTGGCACAGGGTCCCTCATAGTGCAATCAAGTGTCTCTGACGGTGGTGGTGCACACCCGCCGTCAGACACACCGCTGTACTATGAGGGGCCCAGTGCCAGTACCGACGCCCACGAGTGGGCCCCCCTTGCTTGGGCAGGGCCCCAGCATTTGCAATCTTTACCTCTCCCTGCTCCTCCGCTGTGTAATCTGGGCCGTCAAATCCATACTGTGCCTGACACCGTCTGAGCCTGCCTCCTGAGACATATATTTTGAATGTGTACGCTATCCATACATGTTATCCGGGGATACGGTACCCTTTCTAACCTTTGTGCAATCACGTGCAATCCATACTGGGCCTAACACCGTCTGAGCCTGCCTCCTGAGACATATATTTTGAATGTGTACGCTATCCATACATGTTATCCGGGGATACGGTACCCTTTCTAACCTTTGTGCAATCACGTGCAATCCATACTGGGCCTAACACCGTCTGAGCCTGCCTCCTGAGACATATATTTTGAATGTGTACGCTATCCATACATGTTATCCGGGGATACGGTACCCTTTCTAACCTTTGTGCAATCATGTGCAATCCATACTGGGCCTAACACCGTCTGAGCCTGCCTCCTGAGACATATATTTTGAATGTGTACGCTATCCATACATGTTATCCGGGGATACGGTACCCTTTCTAACCTTTGTGCAATCACGTGCAATCCATACTGGGCCTAACACCGTCTGAGCCTGCCTCCTGAGACATATATTTTGAATGTGTACGCTATCCATACATGTTATCCGGGGATACGGTACCCTTTCTAACCTTTGTGCAATCACGTGCAATCCATACTGGGCCTAACACCGTCTGAGCCTGCCTCCTGAGACATATATTTTGAATGTGTACGCTATCCATACATGTTATCCGGGGATACGGTACCCTTTCTAACCTTTGTGCAATCACGTGCAATCCATACTGGGCCTAACACCGTCTGAGCCTGCCTCCTGAGACATATATTTTGAATGTGTACGCTATCCATACATGTTATCCGGGGATACGGTACCCTTTCTAACCTTTGTGCAATCACGTGCAATCCATACTGGGCCTAACACCGTCTGAGCCTGCCTCCTGAGACATATATTTTGAATGTGTACGCTATCCATACATGTTATCCGGGGAAACGGTACCCTTTCTAACCTTTGTGCAATCACGTGCAATCCATACTGGGCCTAACACCGTCTGAGCCTGCCTCCTGAGACATATATTTTGAATGTGTACGCTATCCATACATGTTATCCGGGGAAACGGTACCCTTTCTAACCTTTGTGCAATCACGTGCAATCCATACTGGGCCTAACACCGTCTGAGCCTGCCTCCTGAGACATATATTTTGAATGTGTACGCTATCCATACATGTTATCTGGGGATACGGTACCCTTTCTAACCTTTGTGCAATCACGTGCAATCCATACTGGGCCTAACACCGTCTGAGCCTGCCTCCTGAGACATATATTTTGAATGTGTATGCTATCCATACATGTTATCCGGGGATACGGTACCCTTTCTAACCTTTGTGCAATCACGTGCAATCCATACTGGGCCTAACACCGTCTGAGCCTGCCTCCTGAGACATATATTTTGAATGTGTACGCTATCCATACATGTTATCCGGGGATACGGTACCCTTTCTAACCTTTGTGCAATCACGTGCAATCCATACTGGGCCTAACACCGTCTGAGCCTGCCTCCTGAGACATATATTTTGAATGTGTATGCTATCCATACATGTTATCCGGGGATACGGTACCCTTTCTAACCTTTGTGCAATCACGTGCAATCCATACTGGGACTAACACCGTCTGAGCCTGCCTCCTGAGACATATATTTTGAATGTGTACGCTATCCATACATGTTATCCGGGGAAACGGTACCCTTTCTAACCTTTGTGCAATCACGTGCAATCCATACTGGGACTAACACCGTCTGAGCCTGCCTCCTGAGACATATATTTTGAATGTGTACGCTATCCATACATGTTATCCGGGGAAACGGTACCCTTTCTAACCTTTGTGCAATCACGTGCAATCCATACTGGGCCTAACACCGTCTGAGCCTGCCTCCTGAGACATATATTTTGAATGTGTACGCTATCCATACATGTTATCTGGGGATACGGTACCCTTTCTAACCTTTGTGCAATCACGTGTAATCCATACTGGGCGTGAGAACGGCTGGCGAGCTGTTAAGCAAGCTACAGCACCTGTGGTTTGCACACGTAAGTTTTTCATTTTTTCAGGAATGACGGTTAGGCCTAATTCCGGAACTGCAGTTGACCTGCACTTACTGGGAAATCATTGTTCGCGGGTAATAATTGTAATTAGTGATCCCCATCACTAACGTTGTTCAGCGGGTTATCTGCACCTGTAAGCGACAAACGCTGGCCTTTTCAGTGTAGCGCACATGCAGCCATGGACATGTAAGGGCATGACACACCAGTTATTGGCCAATCTCATGTTCCAGAGCCTCACGTGTCCCTCTAGTAAGCCGGACTCGGACCGCGGGGCATGACGGAGTCTCGTTCGTTAACGGAATTAAGCTTGCAATGTGTGCATCTGTTCTGTAGCTGGCATGGATGAGGTTTCCCAGGTGGAGTCAAATTTAACCGTAGGCTCCACTCCTGGTGGTGCCCTTCTGGACATTCCTTTAAGGTTCAGCTTTGCAACCATACTGCCCACGTAAAACAAACAATTTGCCTTCATGAACGCTGTTTGGAGGGTCATGACTCGTGGGAATAACGCCGCCCAATCAGTTAACCTGCTAGAGAGATCCTTCGTTGCTCCCAAGCATGACATCACACTCCCTAGGAGGAAGGTAATGTCACTGTGGCGACCGTACTCCTGGGGGCGACACAAGTGCACTGATGCCCAGCCACTGCTCGATGAATCTGCTGGTACATTGACCCAGACCACTACATTCCCCTCGCACGCTACACGGCCTGAATCTGACCCTGATGAAACTCAGGTTACCCTTCCCATATACAGTTCCATCTTACACGGTGACAAAGAGGAAGCTGCAGATGAAAGTGCAGGTTCGGCCCACCCGCCATCAGACACACCACCATACTATCAGGGGCCCTGTGCCAGTGCCGTCGCCAACGAGTGGGCCCCCCCTGCTTGCTCAGGATCACAGCACTTGCAAGGTTGAAATACTGTGCAGTGAGATGGAAGATGGGGACGACGAGGAGTCCAGACTAGTACAGGAATTCCCTAGCGAGGAGACTTATCTGATTGTTTTCAATGTTGGGACAGCAATTTTTGGGGAGCACGTTACTCTGGAGAATGATAGATGGGGCCCACCATACACTGGAACATTCCAAAGGTGGACATCAGACACTGGAGCAGCATTTACAGGGCCCATTATACACTAGAGCATTAGAAATGGGGCCCATTATGTTTGGAGCATTATATGGGCCCATAAGACAGTGGAGCTTCATCCATGGGGACCAACATATACTGTAGCATTATGTGGAGCTCATCATATACTGTTTCAAACATTATATGGGACCAATGATTCTGTATGGAGAAATAGATGGGCCTCGTCATGAGATGTAAAAAGTGAAGTATTTTTCATTGTACTATACCGCTATTTCTCTGCCGTATCGGAGCATGATGAGTTTTGGTATGTGTTAAAGGGGCGCTCTTTCGCCCAGGGCACATGAAAACCTGGAGCCAGCCCCCCCCACAACTTTAGCCAAATAACCCCCATTTTTCAGTGCGTAACTTGTATTATGAAGTAAATTAAGGTTGACAAGCTTAAGTAAGAAGAATTGATGCTTTTGGCATTCAAATGGGCACTGTAGGTGTGTTTCCTGTCCTCCTCTCACTGCCGACTTTTATTCCCCATTGACTTACATTGGGTTTCGTGTTTCGGGACGACCCCGACTTTTCCCTATAATCGGACGATCTTGCTCGACCCGACTTTTGGAAAAGTCGGGTTTCACGAAACGAAACGCGACCCTAAAAAACCAAAAGTCGCTCAACTCTAGTGTGGACGTGTGGAGACGAGCTCGGGACTGAGCTGAAGTCAAGGTCACCCCTAAGCTGAAGCGTATTGACCAAACCCCGGAGTCCGAGGCTGTGTGGATACTAAAGGTCCCACAGCAGAAACCGGAGGAACAGAGGCTGTAAATGCTCTGTTCCCAACTGAGACGCAACGACACAGCAGCAACGTGTGTGAGCCAGAGAGAGAGAGGGCTACAGCTGCCTGCCATGCGAGTGGAGTTATAAGTAACAGCAAGAAAGAGGAACTTGAGTGTTATTCATAACTACAAGTACTTCAGATTAGCACTAGAAAGGAGACTACACAACCCATCTGCATAGAGAGATACCCAAGGTGCTTCCAGGCCGAGCAACTCCTGTACCATCTGTAATCTGAATCCTGGACTGTACCTACAAAGCACAGTAAAAGGTAAAAGAAACTGTACTCTGTCGTGTTCTTTGAATTCTTCCTGCAACCCCTTCAACCCTGCTACATCTCTGTGTCTAAACACTACATCCTCAACCTTAATATCTACTACTACTGCCCTGGGACTACAGCTCCTCCTGTGGAGAGCTTTACTAACTCTGCTGCATCATACCATCTGTCCCAGAGGATCTGCACTGCAGCGCTGGTCCCCTTCTGACCAGATACCACAGGTGGCATCACAAACTATTTACCTATAAACTTTATTCAGCTTCATTCTACCTATTTTCCATGGACACCCAGGGCCATGGACCAGGTTACTGCCGCAACGACATTTCCCCTTTAAGAAACCGGCCCGGTACCGAGTAGTCCCACAGCCCAGGGGGTGATCCACTTGCGTATGAACTTTTACACTGTCGCTGCAGAATATGTTGGTGTGGTACCCCTGAGGGTTCAGTCACCACAGAGGTACTGCACCTCCTCCTGAGGAGTGGTACCCCACTGTCCAGGTAAGGTGGAGACACCTGACCACACTCCAACACTCACATCCACACACACCAGTAGTGTAGCAGAGCAACCTTTGTGGCTCCCTGCTTGGAACACGAAGAGTGCTGGGAGGTGGGTGGAGCTTAGACGGCACATGAGAGCAGGAGAATGTTAGGACAGGGTCAGTTGGTGAGAGAAGATCCCCAGAGAGGGATGGATTAAAAGCAAGTGCTGCAGCAGACTCCTGTGATCTGGAGCTGTTGGCACAGGAAAGAGCAAGAGAAAGCCTGATTCTCCAGAAGGAAGATAGATTAGTACGGAACGTGGGGAGATGAGAACTGAGGACAAGGGTGAGAGCAGAGCCCTTCCTTAAGTTAAAGCGCATGGTCCAGAGTCCAGTCTCCGAGGTTGTATGGATAATGATGTTCCTGCAGCAGAAACCGGAGGAATAGAAGTTGTCACCACTTTATTCCCACCTAAGACTCGGGGGCACAAAAGCAACGTGTGTGAGCCGGCACCTGATAGTAGAAGTCCCCGAAGTGGGCTACAGCTGTCTGCCATACGAGTGGAGTTCCAAGTAACATCTAGAAGGAGGAACTTGAGTTTAATTCACAACTACAAGTACTTAAGTTTAAGCGCTAGTGAGGAGACGTTCAGAGAAGGCACATGTTGGGTGTTACGGTTGCTGTAGCATAGAGGGAAGAAGGAGCAACCCAGGAGTGGACCCTCTGGGTCACGGCTCCAGAGCCCCCGAGGGCGAGTGCCCAAGTGAGGCCACCCCCTATACAGGGAGTGTTAGGGGCAGACCCTCAGGGGATAGAGCCGCAACAGCCGGAACCAAAGGGGCGACTGGGGCTATAGACAGGAAAGGAGGCACGGAAGAAACAGTACTGTTGGGCACAGGGGGACACAGGGACCATGGAGAATGAGCAGTGCACAGGGCCGGAGCGTAGAGGGTGGCAATGGCTGGAGGCTGCAAAAGAGGAAGCACAATAATACACTGAGCGAGAGGCAAGGCAAACAAACAAGGATAGCAAGAGGGAAGGAAGGAAGGAGAAGGACAAGGGATGTACAGAGACTCAGAGAGGGCGAGGAATGGCTGAGTACAGAGGGAGAGCTATCAGGAGACAGCGCAAGCAGAGGCTAGGCAGAGGAAACCAGAAGCACAGAAAGCAGCGCTGACAGAGGAAACGGATAAGGGGGCCTGAGATACAGAGAGCGCTGACACAGGACAGCGTCACCGCATTCGATAGACAGGCGTCTTACCTGTCCAGATGCCGGGCCTAAGTAGCAATGGGCGCCGCCATGTTGGAGGCGGGGCCAGCGCATCACTACCCAGGGGGCTGCGCGCCAGGAGAAAGGGAATGCGCAGGCACCCGATGCTGGGGGAGCCAGAGGCCGGGCGCGGGCACACACCGGGGAGCAGGAGCGTGCCGGGAGGTGCGCGCAGTGAGGCAGGTAGGGACCGGAGCCGTAACATTGGGTGAGTGCTGGAAGGGTGTACTTTACTCTAATGTTGAGTAAGGTATAATGTACGGTAGATATGTTACTAGAGCCTTCTTTATGATCTCCCAGTGCTACTCTTCGGATGACATTGTAAACTGTCAGCGTTTGCAACTTCCCCCCTCCTCTTTTCGCCCACAGCTTACACACACACAGACCAGTGCCCCCATGCTTACAGCTCTCTGCCAGGCATCTGAAACCTGAAACCAGCCACTTCCTTTTGAAAGCCTTCTCCCAACTCCCCCCTGCACAGCTAAGGGAAAGCATTTCTTTTGTTCTCAGACAGGCCGATTGAAAAGTATGGGAGATATTAAACTAAGCTAGCAGGGGCTCTGATCACGACAGAAAAACGAAACGGACCTTTCTGTGATCTGAGTGGACCCGGCTTCGCTACGGTGGCTCCTGCGAGGTCCTCAGACCTTCAGAACATGAGATATGGGTTCTTTCTAAACGGTGTGGCAGAAGTACTGCATATTTGGGCTTGAATTATTGTACTCAACAAACCACAAACAATGATGCCATATATGTGTTTGTGCGAACTTCCTCCTGCGAGATACAGTTATATTAAGTTTTGTAGTTTGATTCTAAATCCAAGAGTAGGGGGCAGACCCTCTCCAGACTGCCCCTTCTGTGATGTCACAAAGCAGAGTCTATAAGGCATTCCCTTGGCAAAACCAGGGCAGAACAGCTCAAGTCCTCGTACCAGAGAGACTTGCAGATGAGCGGTGACGTTTGGTTAACCGCCCCTCCCCCACCTGTCAAATAAAAGATAGAAAAGAAAAACAGAGAAAAAAGGAGGGAATACTAGCAAGTACACACTAATGTCTCAGGACTAGTAACCACTGAGTCTGTTCTCCAAAACCTATCATGCAGGATTCCCGCAGGACCGTGCAGGTTTTTAGTGAGAGGAATGATTGCTCAAACCAAATCACTAATGCTCTAGGATTATCCCACCGCTCTGCCACCAATATGTGATGAACAGCCCACCGCTGTTCACCAATACGTGACGAACGGGGGTCCCGCTGCCACCAATATGCGATGGACAGCGGACCCTGTGTCACCAATATGTCACAATCCCACCACTGACACGGGTGTATCAGCGGACGGAGGGACACAACGCACTGCCGGCACACGGCTATCACAGGCACAGTGGGGGCTTATCTTAGTTATCCCACCACTAGAGTTGAGCGATACCGTCCGATACTTCAAAGTATCGTATCGGATGGTATCGGCCGATCTTTAAAAAAAGTATCGGTATCGCCGATTCCGATACCGGAAGTCCCATTCAAGTCTATGGGACTTCCGGTATCGGAATAAGAAAAACCCTTTCCTGCCCTTGTACAGCCTCTCTGGGGTCTGTACGGGCCTTTCGGGGGGCTGTGCCGGCCTGCCAGGGGGTCTGTGCAGGCTCCGGTGGTCTGTGCCGGCCTGCCGGTGGTCTGTGCAGGCTCCGGGGGGCTGTGCCGGCCTGCCGGGGGCTGTGCCGGCCTGCCGGGGGGCTGTGCCGGCCTGCCGGGGGGCTGTGCAGGCTCCGGGGGGCTGTGCCGGCCTGCCGGGGGGCTGTGCCGGCCTGCCGGTGGTCTGTGCAGGCTCCGGGGGTCTGTGCAGGCATCGTCCGATGGGACTACAAGTCCCATCGGGCGATGCCTGCTACCATGACAGTGATTGACACAATAGCCAATGATGGGACAGTAGTAGTCCCATCATCCGGCTAATGTGTTAAATGTAAAAAAAAAAAAAAAATTACATGCTACATACATACAACATGCATACTACATACATGCTACATTCATACTACATACTACATACATGCTACATTCATACTACATAAATACTACATGCAACATACATACTACATATATACTACATGCATGCTACATACATACTGCATGCTACATACATACCACATATATACTACATACATACTACATGCATGCTACATGCATGCTACATGCTACATACATAACACATATATACTACATGCATGCTACATACATACTACATGCTACATACTACATATATACTACATGCATGCTACATACTACATGCTACATACATACTACATATATACTACATGCATGCTACATACATACTGCATGCTATATGCATGCTACATACATACCACATATATACTACATACATACTACATGCATGCTACATGCATGCTACATGCTACATACATAACACATATATACTACATGCATGCTACATACATACTACATGCTACATACTACATATATACTACATGCATGCTACATACTACATGCTACATACATACTACATATATACTACATGCATGCTACATACATACTACATGCTACATACATACTACATACATACTACATACATACTACATGCATGCTACATACATACTACATACATACTACATGCTACATACATACTACATATATACTACATACATACTACATACATACTACATGCTACATACATACTACATATATACTACATGCATGCTACATACATACCACATACATAACACATATATACTACATGCATGCTACATACATACTACATGCTACATACATACCATATACATACTACATGCATGCTACATACATACTACATGCATGCTACATACATACTACATGCATGCTACATACATACTACATGCTACATACATACTACATGCTACATACATACTACATATATACTACATGCATGCTACATACATACTACATCCTACATACATACTACATATATACTACATGCATGCTACATACATACTGCATGCTACATGCATGCTACATACATACTACATACATACTACATGCTACATACATACCACATATATACTACATACATACAATACATTCATACAATACATACTGTAAGGATTCGACTCGCTTAGGTGCGGCGGGAGTCAAACATGAGGCATGTTCCTTTAAAATTTCACAGGGTTTATTACTCCATAAACCAGAGACAGCACATAAACAGTCCTTAGCTGGGCTGTGTTCCCTCAGGTCCTGTGCACACAGGTCAGGGCAATGTCCAGAGCAGCGCTCTATCTGCAGACACAGGAAGGCTTCTCCTTCCTTGGAACACAGACCACTCTCTGTAGTGTCCCACCTGGACACATGGAAGTCTGTCCACACTCTGCCAGACTTCCTCACAGTCTCCCTCCCATGTGCCAAACACCTTAATTACATAGCCCTGTAACCACACCCATAGGTGAGGTATGGATCACATGAGCTGGTCACATGGTCAGGACTTCACCACAGGTCCTGAACATACACATATCTTCAGGCAAAACGGAGTACATTCCGCACCCAGTGCACTAAATGACATCTTTAGTGCTCATGTACACTATAGGCAAAATACTCCGGGTTGCATCGCAGGGAGCATCCCTCCATGTGACATATCTCCCATTAACCACGCGATCACCTGTCACACCACATATCCCCCTCCTCTGCCTAAAGCCGTGGGGCTTGGCACTTTCTATTACTCGACCAGAGATCCTTCTCGGTCATCTCTGCCAGTCAAATCGTCTATCAAAGTCAGGCCCTGCTAGTGAACTCTTCAGTAGGCGTCCCTTATCCGACTCTGTCTTGTTCTTTGATAAAGATGGGCCCACGTCAGACCACCCGCATCCCTGGCAGTCAGTATGGTGTTGCGACTCCCTTGCCCCCATACCTCTTGTCTGGACTGACTCTTTGTCACCACGTCTTCTACAGGGTCTCCTGCCTAGGTCACTCAGCTCTGAGCTAACTGAGGCATCACTACTTCCTCTTCCATCAGGCCACCTACTGTCCTCTCTCTGCTGGCTATTTCTCCTAAGGTCTATAAGGTCCCGAGAGCAGCCCTTCCATTTATCTCTATGTACTCTCTTATCTCCATCTTTAGGACTTCCAGTCTTAAGTGAACCTCTTTGTCTTTCTATACCGCGAGTTGAAGGAGGCGGCCATCTTCTTTCCATTTCCTCCAGCTCTCTACTGATCTGCTTCCTCTCAAGTCTTAGCTGCTCTACTTCTTTCAGGTATGACACGCGATACTCCAGGAGCATCCGGATATTCCCAAGGCTCTCCATGGACCCAACAATGAGGAATGGAACCATCCCATCTTCATCCTTGTCCTGGGCTTCGTCATCAGCCGGAATCCTCACTCTCATCACGCCAGACCTGTTCACCATGTCCTGCATCACTTTCCCAAACCTTCCGATGACTTTCCTCACCAGACCTCCGGGCACTTGAATGATGTCTTCTGCAATGCCCTGCCGACTTTGAACTTTCCTCGCACACTCTAGACATCGAGCGGCTTCTTTTTTTCCCAACAGGATCATCTGCCTTGTGCGGAGGCATTGTAGTTGCATATCCCTCAGGATAGTAACCCGCTTCCTTGTGACTTCCTTAGATGACAGTATGACCAGCTGCTTCGTCTCTGGTGCCCAGATCACACTACATGCTTCTATAGCCTTCCTAAAGGCCTCATGCACACCTTCCTCAGCACAGGCTTCCTGCATGTCTTCTGGTACTTCAATTACAACCTTGAAGGTCGTGGACTTGCTCTCATCCTGAACAGATGGCTCTGGGTTCCCTACGGACACTTCCCTCAAGATATCTGTCACGATTGGATGACTGTCTTGTGCATCCCTTGGCTCACCATCTTCCTGAGATTTACAGTCTTCAGGACCCTTTTCCAAGATGGGCTTTGGCAGTTCTGCCTTGCTATCAGGCGGGCACGGCTGCTGTACGTCTTCGCCAATCCACTTCTCCCGTAGAAGACCTTTTCCTACTCCACTGAGTTCTTGCAGAACTTTATCTCGCTCCTCTGCCAGGTAGCGACGCTCATCCTCTCTCCTGAGAATCTCCTGTTGATACTTCTCTTGGGCCTCTCTGAGCACCTCCATATCTTCCAACAGGGTCTTGTTCATGGTTTTACACGCTGACAGGTGACCTCTGAGCTCAGAGACTTCCTTCTCCAGCTCATCCACTCTGTGCTCAGTCACTTGTCTCAGTGCTTTGCCTGCCAAGAGCTCGGACTCTAGGTGGTGCAACCGCTCCACCTGCGCGGAGTTGGCGACTTCCAGACTCGCCACCTTCAGACACACCCTCGCCAGCTGCTGACACATCTCTTCGCGCCCTTGCTCCAAGTCTCGTAGGTGCGCTTCTACCTGGTGCAAACTGTCATTACACTGGATTCGTGCTTCTGTCTGACAAACACTGTCTTCAGCCCTAGTGGTTGCTACTGGCAATAACATATTACAGTCACGCCTGGTACCTGTGTCACACCCCACCGCATGGGAAATGTTCATGTTGCTCTCTGTTCGGGTGTCAGGTCCACTCTTTTTAATTACCACACCACTATCAGTCTCTCCCTGGTACCCGTCAGGTGACATGTCCGTAAGTGGGGCCGACGCACTGTTCTCTCTGGTCATGCTTAACTTAGGCCTGTCAACTTTAGGAGGCGGACTTTTCACACCATTACCTCCCATACACATTATATCAACAGACACTTCTCCTTTTGTCCACCAGTCCCACAGGGCTTCTAAGTCCCGCCCTATTACCATAGTATACTGCAAGTCTGGGTCTACTGTCACTACATGGTACGTGGAACTCTCAGTCGTGTCAATGTAGAGGTATGCTGTCAAAAGTTCTTTATCGTCCCCACCAAAGCCATTCACTCTCGTCACCGTCCCAGGCAACACAGAACGTCCAGGAGTGGTTTTTAGCACAGATACCGGACTCCCAGGGTCTAACAATCCCATCGCCTGTTCTCCATCCAGCCAGAAGGGGCACTGTAGTGTCGGTTCACTGACCGAGCTACTCACAATCGTCTCATCTCCCAGCCCACCATCCGTCATATCACGAGACGTCAGGTCCTTAATTTGGGCAGTTGTACTTTTTCTTCTGGTCAGTTCTACCTCTGACCTGTCCATGTCAGGAGCCATCACTATCTCAGTGTCCGCTGGCCCCACAGTCGAAGCATCTCCATCGTCCGACAAAACATCATCAAACAGAACAAAGTCCCGGCCCCTCTCCCAGGCATAGACTAAGTCCCGTGGTATCCCTCCACCTTGGCACTCACCACCCTTGGTCCCCTCAAACACTACTCTGTCTACTGCGTAGTTCACCGTGACCCCGTGTTTACAGCGAACCCTGACGTTTTTCTCGGACAGAGAGAAAGTGAGAGGAGTTCCTGTCAGAGTCACCTGATTCTCTGATTCCAGCCGACCAAAGGCTCCTTCCCGGTGCAGCATCACTGTACACATCTGTGGCCCGTCATTACTACCTGGAAAGGATATTCCACATTCTGAAAAAGACCTGCACATACACTGCGGTACTCCAGACGTACCTACTGAGTCACCCAGTGCTGTCACTTCTTCAAACTTGGCCCCTTTCTGGACCACCACCCCGCTTTGGGTTTCCACCCCCTCCCGGGACTCCACCCCATTTTGGGTTACCACCCCAATTTGGGCCACCGCCCCCTTTGGGGACTCCACCCCTTTACGGGCTACCACCCCGATTTGGGCCACCGCCCCCTTTTGGGACTCCACCCCTTTACGGGCTACCTCCCCGATTTGGGCCACCGCCCCCTTTTGGGACTCCACCCCTTTTCGGGATCTCCCCATGTCTGTCCTGCAGAACCTCTTAGGCCACAGTTCACACAGTACAGTTTTTTTTTTTTCCTTCAGGCTGGTACTGGCCCTTTAAGCACGACACCACTTCTTTCTGGCACTGCCTCAGCTCCTGCCGTCGCTCACAAGCAGCTGCTGGTGTCTCTGCAGCTCCTGCTGCGTCGTCTTCGTGGACCCGCCGATCCACCGGAAGCCACTTGTTGCCCTCAAAAGGAAGAAAAAACCACAAAAGCGCGCCCATAGGGCCTTACCAGTGCAGGTATAATGGGTATAAGGACATAATACAGGGTACTCACCCTTTATAGTTGTGTAAAGCCACAACTACTGTATCCGCTTAGATATATGCCATAAAGCTGCAGCAGGATGGTGTAGACAGACAGCGTCTGCTACCAATGCTCAAATAGGAGATTCCAAAAAGAAAAAACATCAGGTCCCCGCGCTGCGAGACCTTCGTGACGCCCTCACCACAGCAAGCACTTTCGGGGTTTTTTTGTTTTTTTTTTTCAGAGAAACGAGGAGAAAAAAAAAAAAAAACACATGCACAGTCTCTCACTGACTCTGGTCAGTGCAACACGGATTCCTGTCCGTTACCTGCTGGTGTCAGCCACACAGGTTCTCGGGTACCTCTTCTCCTCATAGGCATCCCACAAATCTCCATACAGTCATTTCCTCTGACCTCGGTCAATATTACTCACGATTTTCCATACCGTCTGTGCTCCTGGGAATCGCTGCCCGCAGTCTGTCACCAATTGTAAGGATTCGGACTCGCTTAGGTGCCGCGGGAGTCAAACATGAGGCATGTTCCTTTAAAATTTCACAGGGTTTATTACTCCATAAACCAGAGACAGCACATAAACAGTCCTTAGCTGGGCTGTGTTCCCTCAGGTCCTGTGCACACAGGTCAGGGCAATGTCCAGAGCAGCGCTCTATCTGCAGCCGCAGACACAGGAAGGCTTCTCCTTCCTTGGAACACAGACCACTCTCTGTAGTGTCCCACCTGGACACATGGAAGTCTGTCCACACTCTGCCAGACTTCCTCACAGTCAACCTCACATGTGCCAAACACCTTAATTACATAGCCCTGTAACCACACCCATAGGTGAGGTATGGATCACATGAGCTGGTCACATGGTCAGGACTTCACCACAGGTCCTGAACATACACATATCTTCAGGCAAAACGGAGTACATTCCGCACCCAGTGCACTAAATGACATCTTTAGTGCTCATGTACACTATAGGCAAAATACTCCGGGTTGCATCGCAGGGAGCATCCCTCCATGTGACATATCTCCCATTAACCACGCGATCACCTGTCACACCACAATACATAGACATACAGTACATATAACATAGAGTAACATACTTACCAATACTTGTCACATTGTTCCCCGAAGCCATTGTCTTTTCCGGAATAAATATTAACATAACAAACCACAAAAATACTCACCCACGATCCGAAGCAGTCCACGAGTGTGTCCCACGACGATCTTGGGTAGAGAACTGCAGCATCAGCTGTTGCTGCCGTTCTCTACGGGCTGCAGGAATCCAATGACGGAAGGTAGGTATCCTTCCGCACTGTATTCCTCCGCCACTTAAAAAAAAAAAAAGTCCCTAGTCTCACTTTATGCCATTGCTGTGTGGGAAATTCCCACGCAGCAATGGCATAAAGTGAGACTAGGGACTTTTTTTTTTTTAAGTGGCGGAGGAATACAGTGCGGAAGGATACCTACCTTCCGTCATTGGATTCCTGCAGCCCGTAGAGAATGGCAGCATCATCTGATGCTGCAGTTCTCTACCCAAGATCGTCGTGGGACACACTCGTGGACTGCTTCGGATCGTGGGTGAGTATTTTTGTGGTTTGTTATGTTAATATTTATTCCGGAAAAGACAATGGCTTCGGGGAACAATGTGACAAGTATTGGTAAGTATGTTACTCTATGTTATATGTACTGTATGTCTATGTATGTATTGTATGAATGTATTGTATGTATGTAGTATATATGTGGTATGTATGTAGCATGTAGTATGTATGTAGTATGTATGTAGCATGCATGTAGCATGTAGTATGTATGTAGCATGCATGTAGTATATATGTAGTATGTATGTAGCATGCATGTAGTATATATGTAGCATGTATGTAGTATGTATGTGGTATGTATGTAGCATGTAGTATGTATGTAGCATGCATGTAGTATATATGTAGTATGTATGTAGCATGTAGTATGTATGTAGTATGTATGTAGTATGTATGTGGTATGTATGTAGCATGTAGTATGTATGTAGCATGCATGTAGTATATATGTAGTATGTATGTAGCATGTAGTATGTATGTAGTATGTATGTAGTATGTATGTGGTATGTATGTAGCATGTAGTATGTATGTAGCATGCATGTAGCATGCATGTAGTATGTATGTAGCATGCATGTAGTATGTATGTAGCATGCATGTAGTATGTATGTAGTATGTATGTAGTATGTATGTAGCATGCAGCATGTATGTAGCATGTATGTAGTATGTATGTAGTATATATGTAGTATGTATGTAGCATGTAGTATGTATGTAGCATGCATGTAGTATATATGTAGTATGTATGTAGCATGCATGTAGTATGTATGTAGTATGTATGTAGTATGTATGTAGCATGCAGTATGTATGTAGCATGTATGTAGTATGTATGTAGTATATATGTAGTATGTATGTAGCATGCATGTAGTATGTATGTAGCATGTAGTATGTATGTAGCATGCATGTAGTATGTATGTAGCATGTATGTAGTATGTATGTAGCATGTAGTATGTATGTAGCATGCATGTAGTATGTATGTAGTATTTTTTTTTTTTTTTTTTTTTTTTAACATTTAACACATTAGCCGGATGATGGGACTACTACTGTCCCATCATTGGCTAATGTGTCAATCACTGTCATGGTAGCAGGCATCGCCAGATGGGACTTGTAGTCCCATCGGACGATGCTTGCACAGACCCCCGGACATCAGCACAGCCCCCCGGCAGGCCGGCACAGCCCCCCGGCAGGCCGGTACAGACCCCCACAGGGTGCACAGACCACCGGCAGGCCGGCACAGCCCCCCGGCAGGCCGGTACAGACCCCGGGCAGTCCACACAGCCCCCCGGCAGGCCGGCACAGCCCCCTGGCAGGCCGGCAGAGACCCCCGGAAGGCCCGAAATGACGGCGCATCATGATGCGCACACACCGCGCATCATGATGACGTCAGGCCGTCAATCAACTGAACTTCCGATTCCGATGCCGAATTCCGATATTGAAAAAATATCGGAAGTCGGTATCGGAATTCCGATACAGCAAGTATCGGCCGATACCCGATACTTGCGGTATCGGAATGCTCAACACTACCCACCACTGGTACCATATGACAAAAAATTCAGCAAGCTAACCTTGCTCTAACAATTTATTGCAGGGGGGTATTTTGGATGCCCCACCACTGCTAACAACCTTCCAAGAACTGCGGGGATTTATGTACAGTATATCCCACTTTCTCAGTTCCACTTTGGAACTCGCAGCTCTCCGGCGCCCCCCTTACCCTCCGGTCAGTCAGGGAAATGCACCTAGGATAATAGTCGCCGGAGGGGCTGCTTGTTGTGCATGGACAATTAGGGTACCGCAGTAAGGGAATTATCAATGCTGTGGCCGCAGCCCCCCTTCAGCTATATAAGACCCTTCTGGCCTGCCAACTAGCCTAATCAATCGCACACACCACGCTGCCACCATCCACGCTTTTCTTAATTCACAGTGTTAAATTAAGAGGGTCCGTGGCAAATCCCACAAATTAGTAGCGATTATCTAAACAAGACATTTAGTTAGTTTCTTAGAGCATGGAGGCAGACTAAATAATTTTACAATTTATTCCCAAAATGTGGGCAGTGGTTATACAGATAAAACGTTGCTATAAAAGTTGAGACATACAATATGTACAATACAAATATAAAGCAAAAATGGATGAAAACAGAAATAAATTACACTCACGGTTGCATATTAATCTTTATGCATCCCATGTGGCTACAGGTGGGGGAGGGTCGGTTAACCAAACGTCGCCGCTCATCTGCACGTCTCTCTGGTACGAGGACTTGAGCTGTTCTGCCCTGGTTTTGCCAAGGGAATGCCTTATAGACTCTGCTATGTGACATCACGGAAGGGGCAGTCTGGAGAGGGTCTGCCCCCTACTCTTGGATTTAGAATCAAACTACAAAACTTAATATAACTGTATCTCACAGGAGGAAGTTCGCACAAACACATATATGGCATCATTGTTTGTGGTTTGTTGAGTACAATAATTCAAGCCCAAATATGCAGTAGTTCTGCCACACCGTTTAGAAGGAACCCATATCTCAGGTTCTGAAGGTCCGAGGACCTCGCAGGAGCCACCGTAGCGAAGCCGGGTCCACTCAGATCACAGAAAGGTCCGTTTCGTTTTTCTGTCACGATCAGAGCCCCTGCTAGCTTAGTTTAATATCTCCCATACTTTTCATTCGGCCTGTCTGAGAACAAAAGAAATGCTTTCCCTTAGCTGTGCAGGGGGGGGGGTTGGGAGAAGGCTTTCGAGAGGAAGTGGCCGGTTTCAGGTTTCAGATGCCTGGCAGAGAGCTGTAAGCATGGGGGCACTGGTCTGTGTGTGTGTGTAAGCTGTAGGCGAAAAGAGGAGGGGGGAAGCTGCAAACGCTGACAGTTTACAATGTCATCCGAAGAGTAGCACTGGGAGATCATAAAGAAGACTCTAGAAACATATCTACAGTACATTATACCTTACTCAACAATACATTTACCTTGCCTAGGAGTTGGCTGAGCCCCTGACCTGGAGGACACGGCACTGAAGCGGGCATCTGTGCACACTAGACTGTGAGTAAAGCTTCGGAAATACATGCCCTTGTGTCCTCCACTTATTCCTGCGCCTTGCACCCGGCTCTGCTACATCTACTTCTTTACACCATCTCCCCACTTACCAACCTCATCTACTCTGCCCTGGGACTACAGCTCCACCTGTAGGGAGCTTCAACATCATTGCTGCACCACAACATCTGTCCCAGAGAAGCAACCCTGCAGCGCTGGTCAACCTGACCAGAAACCACAGGTGGCATCACGACTCATCACAATAACTTTACCCCCATCACTCTACCCCTTTTACATTGACCGCCTGAGGCCACGGACCGGGTCACTGCCACTGTGACATCTCCCATTGAAATCAACGGTCCCGGCACCGAGTACCCCACGGCCTCTGGGTGCGAGGCATTGGCACTATATAAATAAAGATTATTATTATTACTAGTGTGATCTTAAGGTGATTAAATATATAATGTAACCTTGGGCTGCTCTTTTATCCCGATCTACAAATCCACATGTCCTTTTCTCAGCCTAATCTCACATGCTACTTGGGGCTGGTTCCTGGCCCAATATAATCCAGTCCTACTGAGCTGATAAGGTTCTGTTCCACTGATGCTAGTGAAAGGGGCCTCTCAACCTGTCAGGGTTGTGTGCAAGTGTGGTGCCATGTCAGTGTGGGCCACCTTCTCTCACTCCCTGTGTCTCCCTGGGCCCGTGTGAACAAGGGGTTGTCTGAGTAAAACTGTGCCAAGCTGCCCTTTATGTGTCCCTAGGTGTTACGGCGGCGGAACATGCTTAAAAAAAATATAAATAAACGTGTTCGCCGCCCGGGGTCCACCGTGCGGCAGGTGATATGACCGCTGCTAGAGAGGCAGAGCACTGTAGCGGTAATGTCCACAGGGTTCACTGCACCCAGTGCACTAAAGCAAGCTCTGTAAAGGTCACAGAGCTGCACGCTTAAAGCATACAAAACCGCTGAGTGTGTTCTAGGTCACAGACTCCAGCGGAACAGACACGGTATAAATAGTCACAGGAGTAGCCTTAGAGGTCAGGACAACTCCGTCTAGACCTACCGTGAGAGAGAGGTGCGAGACGTCGCAACTGCGAACGCTCGAGGAACTGCAAACGCAGCGTGGTGAGAACGGAGCCTCAGCGAGACACCGCGATATCGCTGGCGCGATGCAGGACGCTAGCTGCTGAGACAGAAATAGCTGGAGCGCGCTGAAGCTAGCTCTGCTACTGGCGGCTGCCCAATCACTCACACAGTCGTAATATCAGAGGGAAGGGGTTTCATAATAAGTCAGCCACCAGTCCAAGCATCCGTCACCATACACACAGCAGCAGTATGAAAATACTAGCGCATGGCATAGCGGCCATGCGCACTTTTTATAGCGTACGGGACCTGCCAGAAATCTCCAGAGTCCTGAGCCAAGCCAATGAAATCAGGAGCAGGACCTGAGCACCTGACTCCTGAACTCCAATGGGAGCTCATTCCAGAAGCATGCTCAGAAGCTGGCTGAAAGGACTTAGCCTCTGGAGACAAATGTGAGGATCTGGGTCCCTGCATAAGTAAGACACTAGGGGTGCGGAAAGTCATGTTGGTACAACTTACCACATTGACGTCATGCGGGGTGGCGGCGTGTGGATCCTCAATGTTTCGTCACAAGTGCCACATGACTTCTTTCAGAATATTCTTTACCCCCATGGTTCAGTACACACAGAATAAATGAAGACTGCACTTTGTGGAGGATAGCGGAGCCTGAGTTCTGTGGTTTCACAGCAGGTGAATTTACTACATTCACTTTACAATGTACAAAACAACAGTTCAATTACATATTTAGCTCTGCTACATACATAGATAGTTATATGGTAAGAGTACAAAGACTCTGTAGACAGGATCTTGCCCATCATAGATCAGAGAAGATAGAAAAGCGCAGATTCCAGTCATATTGTGATACATTATCGCCAGAAGCTCAATATCCATATAGACAATCTCCCGGCCGCATGACCCCAGCACCGCAGGAGCATCATTTAGTGCATGAGTGGAGCAGTTAGACAGGAACATTTTCTGAGAAGATTGTCTCATTCTTCTAATGTGCAAAGGTGAAGGAGAAGCGGCAGAGGACGTTAGATCTTTTCCGTGAAGCCTCCACACATAATAAGCTGCTCTTCAGATGGAGGGGAAATCAGTCTTGCAATAATGAAGCATTTTCTGCTGGTTGTACAGAACACTCACAATCATATGTCTGTGACCTCCTCATAGCAGCAACCCCTCCAGCTCTGAAGTTGACTAATGAGAGGTCCATATCCTGCTGCTCTCCAACCCATGTGGCAGTCCCCATCTGCCAGGCTCCTTGAGCGATAAGAACCTCCTGCTAGGCTCCTCTCAGGCTTTCTATGGAAGTGTCTTGCCTATGTTACACAGGCACTTAGGTTAGGTTCATGCCACATCTTTCATCCAGTTTTTCTTTTCTTTTCACTTTTTGTGAACAGTCTTTTTTGACTGATCCATTGTAACAGTTTCTGAAAAATTTCTGTAACGGGGTCTTCCAACCTGGGGTACCTCTTTCAGTACCACCCCGTGTTTTCGGAGGTCCGCTCTGCGTTGGCTGGAGTCTGAATGAAGGACGCTGGCTGGAATTCCTCTGAGTGCATGGGCGCATATAAAAGATCGCTGCTTCTCCATGTATTTCCAGTCTGACAACACTTTACTCACAGGACACAGAATATATCACACAGATACAGAGGGCCGGCCAATAGACAACCATCAGGCCAGACATGCATTACAAAAGCAGCAGGTGGCCGGAGCCTGTGTATGTTTACTGTGGGAATTACAAAGGTAGGGGGAGGGCGGACACTGCTGATACATTAGGGTTAGGGTCTCACATAGAACCTATTATATATACATATAACTGCACAACATATTCTGGGTGCTGAGTGGTTCTGTAACAATTTCTTTTTTCTATTTTTGAGGCGTTATTGGAAAAAGTATATAACAAACAAAACAGATATGATTTTTGGATGGGCAATACAAAACAATTGGTCAAAATTTCCCAAAAATGATTGCTACATTAAAGAAAAGAACTGCAAGTGTAACATAACAAATATACCTCACAAATTACAAAAACAAACTGGGAGATGTTGCCATAGGTGCATGTGTAATAACGTGCAGGTGCTGAGTATGTCACCACGGAACAGAGACAGACCAAAAGTTAAAGGATTTATTTACAGGGGTCAGAATCTCCTCGCAGGGAGAAAACCAGCAAGGTTAAACTGACAAGGTAATAGTCATTTAACGGTATACAAAAACTAGACAAAGTTATCAAACAGTCAAGCAGAACAATGGTAATTTAACGGGTATTCTTGCAACTTATCAGTCCGATGAAATCTTGATTGAAGGGTCATCTTCTCCAATGTAGGCACCGTCAACAGCGGCACTTGTAGTCTCTGTAGTCTCTATTAGTAGGTAACCGGGGCCTCAAGGGTTAAAGCGGGTGGCACGGGGGACACTGGGCAAACTGGGTCTCCTCTGCTCTGAGTCTCTGCTTTCAACTAACTGTCTCTCCGCAGGAACGATGTTCTGTCCTTTGTTAAGTCTTTCAGCTAGAATCAGGGGCTCTGTCCTGTCACCGCGGCCACCGGGGCTGCGTGCCTGGGTCACCGTGTCTGCATGGTCAGGAGGACGTACTCCTCTAGTCAATGGAGACTCCGTGTCCACGTACTCACAGACAGCAGTATCTATGTCACGTCCTCCTGTCTTATCCCTCTGACCGGGAGTTCTCTCTCTTCTGGTGTATGCGGCTGCGACCTGCTCTCTCTGCTGCACACGCTGCTCTGACCCACGCGCGCTCTGCTTTCGCGCCGTCAGCCTGCACAGCTTCCTGTCCAGTGCCCCTTCACCTTCCCCGCTGTTTCTGACAGACACATCCTGCAGTCAGTCCAGGTCTAAAAGTCTTCCCCCCCGGCAAATCTGCTGCCCTGCTATGTGGTTCCAGACATGGAGCAGAGGAGGTAACCCCCTTCTGATTCTTTTTGTGCTTCACCCCCTTACACATGAGTGGGGGATCCTCATATTTAGACTGTTGGTGAAGAAGAGGGAAGAGGTTTGTAGGATGGTTTATAGTGATGGGTTTTTGATCTCTCAAGGGGAGATCTTCAGATTATACCGGATGGTAGCCAGATTAATAAGCTTATTGCCCAGGCAATGCGACAGATCAACACAAAGACAGGGTGTATCTGTATCAAAGATGCTGTCCGTGCACACTTTAATGAGACGGTTTGTATATACACTTTTTAGTGGGTGTTAACATTACATAATTACATTTCATTGGACAATAACTTAATCAGCAGTTAGCATAAATGGTTTTCAACCAATCAGATTCTTGTTCCTTGTATGTTAATCATTAGAAGTTATTAATGCATTCGGGAAATTCCAGAAAAAGGTGGAAGCAGGTATTAGTTACACAAGACCCTAATATAAGTCTCATTAACCTGTCTTAGTGAGGGTTCATAGGCCCTTTATCTATAATGATTCATCTAATTCTAAGACTGTGTCCTCATTAGCTACCTAGCCTGATCATTAGGCCTACGTGTAACTTGTGATATGCCCATTAGTTACATGAATCATAAGAGGTACAGAGGTGAGAGGCAAGAATAGCTAAAGTAATGAGAATAACAAGATTTAGGTAAGAGGTGATCTTTCTCTGAAATGTTTCACATAAGTATGGAGAGCAGGACCTTAAGAGTGAATGAATGGACCCCAAAGAATCAGGACTTCCTTATCAGTCCCCCCTTTTGAGAACAGATATGACTCTCTCAACCTCCTCCCTCCAGGTACTTCAAAGGCCTAAGCGCCAGTGTTGGGCTTATCATTATTTTCTTCACCAAATTCCCTGAAGTGGGCTGAGAGATCATATCTCATTCTCAACCTTATCAATTCTTGGGGGAGTGTTCACATACTTTATTGTGTCACTGAAAGGTGTTGGGCCTAGCTTGATCTGCTATTCCCCTTATTGTATCTCTAGTGTAATTTCTAAACCTCTGTTGATTATAGTAAATGTAATTCATCCAGTCCACATTTTTCTTAAAATCAAATCTAAAAGGAGCTGCTGTCTTTAAAATGTCATGTTGGTTTCTCTTTGTCCCTTTTGGAGCAAGGCTGTCATTATCAGTAGGAACAGGATCGTCACTCTTACGTTCCAGGGCCTTGCAGTGGCTGGCATGGATCCAAGTGGGTTTTCCTTCAAGCTTTACTGATGTGGATGTAGTGAGGAGAACTTGGAATGGACCGTCAAACCTTGGCTCCAGTGGTTTCCGTGTGTGTCTTTTAACGACCACCCAATCTCCAGGCTGAAGAGAATGGGTTCCTTCTTGATTCTCTGGGTCTGGAATAGAATCAAAGACTTGTTTATGCACGAGTGAGAGCCTCTTCTGGAGGCTCTGGACATAGCTGGTGAGCTTGTCACACTGTAGCTGCAGTGTCTGTGGGAAGTATAGGCCTAACCTTGGCGCTGACCCAAACAAAACTTCAAAGGGGACACTTTTGTCTTTCTATTAGGTGTGTACCTAATGGAGAACAAAGCTAGGGGTAAACATTCTGTCCAAGGTTTCCCCAATTCCTCACTTGCTTTTTGAATCTTTAACTT
Organism: Dendrobates tinctorius; assembly: GCF_039654945.1. Lineage (NCBI taxonomy): Eukaryota > Metazoa > Chordata > Amphibia > Anura > Dendrobatidae > Dendrobates > Dendrobates tinctorius. The sequence goes on along the minus strand of NW_027362120.1, from coordinate 189,936 downwards.
AAGTGTCCCATTCAGCCGTTGAACCCTACCACTTGCTTGGGGTCAGTAGGGTGTGTGGAATGCTTGTGTCACCCCCAACATTTGCATAACATGTTGCATTACCTCTCCAGTGAAGTCGGTACCTCTATCGGACTCTATGATTTCAGGTAGTCCGAACCTACAGAAAACTTCTGACATCAGCTTCTTTGCAGTAGCCCTTGCAGTGGCTTTCGGCATCGGGAAGGCTTCTGGCCACCCTGAGAAGAGGTCAACACACACAAGCACATATTCATACGTTGCTACTGGGGGTAACTGTATGAAGTCAATCTGCAGTCATTGAAATGGGTAGAGGGGCTTAGGTGTTTCTGTGGTACTTTCACTACACCTCCTGGGTTGTGCTGTGCGCATGTCAGACATGCCTGTGTGAACCTAGCAGCAACCGTTGTGAAACCTGGGGCGACACATTGCTTATCCACCAAAGAACACATGGCATTTTTAGAGAGATGCGTTGGTCCATGGGCGGCTTGAGCCATGACGGGATACAAGGATCTAGGCAGACACACCCGCTGTCCCACCATCCACAAACCTTCATGGTCCCAAGCTCCAGCTTTCGACCAGACCTGTTTCTCTTCCCCAGTTGTTTGCCGAGTCAGAGCCTGCAAGATACTCAAGTCGAAGTGGTTACACTCAGTGCTTACCATAACCAGTGGAGGTGCCTCAGGCGTCTCATTGTGCCTGGGTCTTCTGGCTGCTTCCTTGGCAGCTCGGTCCGCTTTGTCGTTTCCACTTGCTTCGGTGGTATTAAGCTTTGTACGTGCCTTTACCTTAACTATGGCAACCTCTTTGGGCGGCAGCAACACTTCCATCACCTGTTTGATGAGGTGCCCATGTCTAATAGTGGGTCGCCCTCCCAGGGCTGTGGGGTACTCGGTACGTGGCCGGTCTCTCAGAGGGGGTTGTTACAGCAGCGGTGACCCGGTCCGTGGCCCTGGGCGCCCATGTAAAAGGTGTTGAGTTGGGAATAAAGTTTATAAGTGATTCGTGACACCACCTGTGGTGTTCGGCAAGGGAGGTGTTAAGCCGACGCTGCAAGCAGATCCTCTGGGACAGATGGTGTAGTGCAGCAATGATGTTGTAGCCCTCCACAGGTAGGGCTGTTGTCCCAGGGCAGTGTAGATAAAGGGTTAGGAAGAAGGTGCAGTGTTCGGCACAGAGATGTAGTAGTGCTGAGGATGTTGCAGGAAGGAGGCAAGGACACAACAGGGTGCAGTTTCTTTACCTTTACTTGGCAAACGCAGTCCAGGGTCCTGATTACAGATGGCACAGGAGAAGGCTAGTCTGGAAGCAACTCAGTAATCTCTCTATCAGATGGGTTGTGTAGTCTCCTTCCTAGCGCTGGCTTGAGGTACATGTAGTACAGTGTTACACTGAAGTTCCTCCTTCTTATTGTCTCTTACAACTACCTCATATGGCAGACAGCTGTAGCCCTCTATCTCTCTTGGCTCACCCATCACTGTTGTGCCTCCGAGTCTTAGTTGGGAATATAGCATTTACAGCTTCCTATTCCTCTGGTTTCTGCTGCAGGACCTTCAGTATCCATGCAACCGTGGAGACCAGGCTCCAGATCATGCGCTATCACTGGGAAGGAGCTCTCTTTCCTCAGCTCAATCTCCAGTTTCTCTCCACATGTCTACACTCGTTGCCCTCCTCACACTGACTGACTATTTCCCCTCCTGACCCTCAGAGCGCGCTCCTCCCCCAATCCTGGTTCAGAGCTCCCTCTGCTGGCCTGGAATGGGAACTGTGTTGCATGTAAATGATTAACTGTCAGAGAGACCCTTCCTTGCTTCCAAGCATGACATCACCCTCCCTGGAGGAAGGCAATGCCACTGTGGCGACCATACTCCTGGGGGCACCACACTCCCCCCTAGTGCAAGTCAGCACTCCTGGGCTGACGAAAAACATATGAAAAACATATAAACATGTAAACAGTATGAAGGTTACAAGATTTTAAAAAGTGAAAAATGTACAAAAACCACAAGCTCCAAAAAAAATCCTGTGATGAGAAGTCCAAGCATCAATGTCGATGGTGCATTCCTGGGCAAATGGTGAACTATGTACAAGTTGGTTTTGACCACACAAGTCCTGTGGTCCAATGTCCATTAAAACATGAAACAATAACTTCAAAAAGGCTTCTTACAGGTTGTCTGTAGGCACAAAACTTGAGGACAGTTACATATATACACAATTTCAACATTCACATAAACTTAGCTATACACGATATCTGATGGGTGGTATAACTTGTGTAGTACGGGTAGACCTGCGTAACACTAGTGTGACTGGGGATCTTACTGGTTGTCTAGTGCTAACTACTGGTGTAGTTAAACTAGGTAGTATTCTCCTTTTTGGAATAGTTAAACTAGGTAGAATTCTCCTTGTTGGAATAATGCATATTGATCTGTATGTATTGCAACAGCTACTACTGCACTGTTTTATATATTGTGCATATTGTGAGATTGTTAACAAAGTTCAGTGACAAAAAAAAAAACAGACAGGATGCCCCCTCCTTCTCTTCCCTTCTTTTCTGTTGTAATTCTCCCATGCTGCAAGCCACAGCAGATACCAGACTGATCACATTTCATGCTGTAAGCTGTTCAACATGGATATGAATAAATCTACATTCTGTGTTGCTGACTCTGGATGTTATGCTGATTAATCCGCTGCTAACACTCCTACTGACCCTTAGGGTACCGTTACACCTAGTGATGCACCAGCGATCCCGACTAGCGATATGACGCAGTCAGGATCGCTGGTGCTTCGCTAGGTGGTCGCTAGTGAGCTGCCACTCAGGCAGATCTCACCAGCGACATCGCTGGGGACGGGGATCGCTACTTACCTGTCAGACGTGGCGATCCTGCGTCCTCCCGCCCGGCTCCACGCGTCGCTCGTCGTCACAGCAGGAAGTGCCGCAGGAAGTGGCCGACGAGGAATGGTCCAGCAGCTTCTCGCGCGATCAGCGATTACCAGCGGGGGAGCCGGTCGGAGGTAAGTATCACATGCAGCAATATCGCTAGTAATATCGCTGCAACGTCACAAAATCGGTGACTTTACAGCGATATTGCTAGCGATATCGCAGTGTGTAACGGGGGCTTTAGTCTCACCATGGGTATGACAGATTCACCATTGGCAGGGCGAGGGTTCTCTGGCTCCAAAGCTGGTATGGCATCTGCTACCTTAACTTCCTGATTTTCAGAGTTCTCATGAGTCACTTCTTCTTGTACTACCAGTTGGGGAAATGTCAACACTGGCACCACTATAGCATCATTTACGTTAGTCCAATTTGTAGGGAATTCTCCAAGTATGGCGCTGACCTTTTCTTCTTCTATGGGTTGGACGTTATCTTGTTCTTCCATTCTTTCTCTTAACTGATCAGGGCATAATTTCAAATGATCCCTTGATACTGCTGCTGAGGTTTCTCCTCCATCTTTACTAATAAGGCACACTTTGGTATTTGAGGGTAGGATGGTGTAGGGTTCAGCTTCCCATTGGTCATCCAATTTATGCAGTCTTCTTTTCCTCTTGAGGACTTGTTCTCCTGGTGACAAGGGAACTGCAGGTGCATGCTGATTGTAGTTCCCCTCTTGTTTTTGTCTTGCCTGAGCTAGACTCTTTTCCACACATTCTTGTACTCTTCTGTACTGTTGCTGCCTCTCTGTAAGCCAGTAAGCATCTGGTGACGTCACCTCAGTTGTCAGGACTCCCATATCCAAATCAATAGGCAGTTTATCAGGCCTCGCTCTCCTTAGGTAGGCTGGAGTGCAGTTGGTAGAATTCACAGGAATATGGTTGTAGAGGTCTACCAGATCTGGCAACTTTTCTGGCCACAGATTCCTCTCTTCCAAAGGCAAGGTGTTATGATTGAGTCACCGTAGGAGGCAAAAATAGAAATGCTAGCTAAGTCCAGAAAACCAGAGAAGTTGGCAGCTATCGGATTGCAGACCCCTGAACCTATCAACACAACTAGCAGTAGCCGTGGGGGGCTCCTATGATGCCCTAGGCCCCTCGATCACAGCCGGAGGACTACATAGCCTAAAGACAGAAAGGGAAATCTAAACTGCCCCAGAGCACCCCAAAGCAAAAGGCAGCCCCCACCTATAATGACGGTGAAGCAAGAAGAAAGAACAAAACACAGACAGAAAGATAGACTGAGCAAAGATGGGGCCCACGCTAGCTTAGAAAGGAAAGGACAGGAAGGCTGCTGTCTGCAATCCATGAAAAAACCTATGAAAATAAGAGCCAACAAACTGACAGTAAAAAGGCCCTGAAGACGCTAGGCTTCAAAAAAGCTATGTCAGTACTCAGGAATATTCTGAAGACAGAGCAACAGGCAAAAGGAGATTCAGCTCACCCTAGCAGGGAATGGCAGAATCCAGAAAAGCAAGGAAAACAAAACACTAATGCAAAAAGGCAAAGCAGAAATCTTAGCTTTAGATGAGCAGGAATCAGACTGGTTTCCTAGAAGTCCACAGAGAAATCACCCGCAGGCGAGAAGGGCGTCGGCAGCCTTATATCCAGTCATTAACTCCACTCAGCCAGTCATCATCTCCACTCAGCCAGTCATCATCATCAGCCCCAGGTGTTTGACAATCAGGCTCACTACCTTTCTTCACCAGAAGAGGGAGTTCCTCGGGCCTCAGTAGTGAAGGGGAAAATGAACTCACAACAGTACCTCCCCCTTGAGGAGGGGTCACCGAACCCTCAACCACGCCACCGGGGCGATCAGGGTGAGCCCGATGAAAGGCACGCACCAATCTTTTGGCATGAATATCAGAGGCAGAGACCCAGGAATTATCCTCCTGACCATAACCCTTCCACTTAACCAAATACTGGAGTCTCCGTCTAGCCAGACGGGAATCCAGTACTTTCTCTACCTCATATTCCATGTTACCTTCAACCAATACAGGGTCTGGAGGTCCAACCCCCGGAACAACAGGTTCAACAAACCTCTTCAACAAAGATTTATGGAACACATTATGGATTTTAAATGTGACAGTAAGAGCCAAACGAAAGGAGACCAGATTAATAATCTCCAAAATCTTTTAAGGTCCAATAAATCTAGGCTTAAACTTAGGAAAAGCCACCTTCATAGCAATATTTTTTGATGATAACCACACCATATCACCAACCTTAAATTGGGGACCAATGGTCCTATGTCGGTTGGAAAACCGCTGGGCCTTTTCCAGGGAGAGAGATAACTTATCCACCACTTGGTCCCAGATCTGGTGCATTCTCTCCACCACAGTGTCAACCCCTGGGCAGGCAGAGGGCTCCACCTGCCCTGAAGAAAATCGAGGATGAAACCCAAAGTTACAAAAAAAAGGAGACATCAAAGTGGCAGAACTAGCTCTATTATTTAAAGCAAATTCGGCCAAGGGCAAAAATGAAACCCAATCATCCTGATCAGCAGAAATAAAACATCTCAAATATGACTCCAAGGTCTGGTTTGTTCTCTCTGTCTGCCCATTGGTCTGAGGGTGAAAAGCAGAGGAGAAGGACAACTGAATGCCCAGCTTGGAACAGAAAGTTCTCCAAAATCTAGACACAAACTGGACTCCTCTGTCAGATACAATGTTCTCAGGAATCCCGTGCAAGCGAACCACCTGTTGTAAAAACAGGGGCACCAATTCAGAGGAAGACGGCAACTTAGGGAGTGGTACAAGATGAACCATCTTAGAGAACCTATCACAAATCACCCAAATAACAGTCATCCTTTGAGAGACAGGCATATCAGAGATGAAATCCATTGAAATATGGGTCCATGGCCTCTTGGGGACAGGCAAAGGCATCAACAACCCACTAGAGCGAGAACACGATTTAGACCGGGAGCACGTCCCACAGGACTGCACAAAATTCCTGACATCACGAGACAAGGAGGGCCACCAAAAAGACCGACTCACCAGATCTCTAGTACCAAAAATACCTGGATGACCAGCCAAAGCAGAGCAATGAACTTCAGACATCACTCTCTTCTTCCACTGGTCAGGAACATACAACTTTCCACTGGGACAACGCTCAGGTTTGTCCTCCTGGAACTCTTCCAGAGCACGTCTCAAATCGGGCGAGATGGCAGAAAGAACTACCCCTTCGCCTAAGATGGTAGCAGGCTTGGTCACCACAGGAGAATCAGCAAAGAAGCTCCTAGAGAGGGCGTCAGCCTTGACATTCTTAGTTCCAGGAAGAAAAGAAACCACAAAATCAAAACGTGTAAAAAACAAGGCCCACCTAGCCTGTCTAGGGTTCAAGTGCTTCGCTGACTCTAGGTAAATCAAATTCTTGTGATCAGTGAGGACCACGACTTGATGCTTAGCTCCCTCCAACCAATGTCTCCACTCCTCAAATGCCCATTTCATGGCTAACAGTTCCCGATTCCCCACATCATAGTTACGTTCAGATGGAGAGAACTTTCGGGAAAAGAAAGCACAGGGATTCATTTTAGATGTTACAGGATCCTTTTGGGACAAAACAGCTCCTGCACCAATCTCAGAAGCATCCACCTCTACCTGGAACGGAAGTGAGACATCAGGTTGCCGCAAAACCGGGGCGGAGGTGAATCTTCGCTTCAGCTCCTGAAAGGAAGAAACAGCCTCCGGAGACCAATTTAACACATCAGCCCCCTTCTTAGTCAAATCAGTCAATGGCTTGGCAATACTAGAAAATTTTGCTATAAATTTCCGATAAAAATTAGCAAAACCCAAAAACTTCTGGAGGGCCTTCAAAGAAGTGGGCTGAACCCAATCGTAAATGGCCTGTACCTTGGCCGGGTCCATTTCAATAGTTGACGGGGACAAAATAAATCCCAAAAAAGAAATCCTCTGTACTCCAAAAAGGCATTTAGATCCTTTGACATACAGGGAATTCTCCCTCAAGATCCGGAACACAGTCCGAATATGTTCCACATGAGAATCCCAATCCTTGGAGAAGATCAAAATATCATCCAGATAGATAATTAAAAATTTATCGACAAAATCTCGGAAAATATCGTTCATGAAGCACTGGAAGACAGAAGGGGCGTTAGTGAGCCCAAAAGGCATCACCAGGTACTCAAAATGTCCCTCCGGAGTATTAAACGCCGTCTTCCATTCATCCCCATGCTTAATGCGAATAAGATTATACGCCCCCCTGAGGTCAAGCTTGGTAAACCAGCAAGCACCTTTAACTCTGGAGAATAGATCAGAAATCAGGGGTAACGGATACTGATATTTAACAGTAATTTTGTTGAGATCACGATAATCAATACAAGGTCTTAATGATCCATCCTTTTTGGCTACAAAAAAAAAACCGGCACCTAAGGGTGACGAGGATGGTCTAATATGACCCTTCTCCAACGCCTCCTTAATATAGGATCGCATAGCCTCGTGCTCGGGTACAGATAAATTGAAGAGCCGACCCTTGGGAAATTTACACCCCGGGCTCAGTTCAATAGCACAGTCATAATTCCTATGAGGAGGCAGAGACGCAGACTCATTCTCACTAAATACATCATAAAAGTCCGCCAAATAATCAGGAACATCATGTGACTGAGGAGAAGTGGAAAACACCGGAGCCTCACTAAAGGCACACCGACAACCCCAACTCACCACAGACACAGATTTCCAATCCAAAACTGGATTATGAATTTGTAGCCAGGGAAACCCCAGAACAATAGTATCATGCAGATTATGTAACACCAAAAACCTGCAATTTTCTTGATGGTCTGGGGCGACCCGCATTACCACCTGGGTCCAAAACTGAGGTTTATTTTTAGCCAAAGGAGTAGCATCAATCCCCCTCAAAGGGATAGGCGTCTGCAGAGGTGTCATCGGAAATCCACAACGTTAAGCAAAATCCAAGTCCATTAGGTTTAGAGCTGCTCCCGAATCCACAAAAGCCTTGGCGGAAAATGTGGACAGGGAGCAGATCAGAGTAATAGCCAGAAGAAACTTAGGTTGAACACCCCCAACAGAAAACGTGTGTGCAAAGCGTTTCTCTCGTTTAGGACAGACAGAAATAATATGCGAGGCATCTCCACAGAAAAAACAAAACTTATTACGCCTTCTGAACTCCTGACGCTGCTCTCTGGAAAAAACTCTATCACATTGCATAGGTTCAGACATCTGTTCAACAGGTGGCAACACCTCTCATGCAGCTCTGCGTTCGCGTAAACGCCGATCAACCTGAATGGCTAAAGACATAGAATCATCAAGACCAGAGGGAACTTGAAATCCCACCATAGTATCTTTTATGGCTTCTGACAACCCCTTCCGAAAGAGAGCAGCCAAGGCATTATCATTCCAGGTAGTAAGTACTGCCCACTTTCCGAATTTTTGACAGTACAATTCTGCAGAATCCCGACCCTGGTTCAATGCCAGCAGGGTCTTTTCAGCCTGATCAATGGCATTAGGTTCGTCATACAACAACCCCAAGGCCTGAAAAAATGCGTTCACATTAGTCAGAATAGGATCATCTGGTTTCAAAGAAAACGCCCAATCCTGGGGATCGCCACGCAGCAAAGAGATGACAATTTTAACCTGCTGCGCGGAGCTCCCTGACGAGTTTGGCTTCAAGGCAAAAAATAATTTACAATTATTTTTTAAATTCAAAAATTTAGACCGATCCCCAAAAAATACATCAGGTGTAGGAATCTTTGGTTCAGCAGCATGTGAATGAGCAAGGTAGGTGGAAATTCCCCGCACTTCCGCAGCGAGCTGCTCCACACGATCAGACAATTGCTTTATCTCCCTTGAGAGAAAAAAAAAATTCCCCCTACGGCCTCAGAGATATAGAGGAAAAAATATACACACTTTTTTTTTTTTTTTTATACAATTCTTTCCTGCTATTGAGTACCCTAGAATCTGCGGTATGGCGGGTGATTCTGTTATGATTGAGTCACCGTAGGAGGCAAAAAGAGAAATGCTAGCTAAGTCCAGAAAACCAGAGAAGTTGGCAGCTATCGGATTGCAGACCCCTGAACCTATCAACACAACTAGCAGTACTCAGGAATATTCTGAAGACAGAGCAACAGGCAAAAGGAGATTCAGCTCACCCAAGCAGGGAATGGCAGAATCCAGAAAAGCAAGGAAAACAAAACACTAATGGAAAAAGGCAAAGCAGAAATCTTAGCTTTAGATGAGCAGGAATCAGACTGGTTTCCTAGAAGTCCACAGAGAAATCACCCGCAGGCCAGAAGGGCGTCGGCAGCCTTATATCCAGTCATTAACTCCACTCAGCCAGTCATCATCATCAGCCCCAGGTGTTTGACAATCAGGCTCACTACCTTTCTTCACCAGAAGAGGGAGTTCCTCGGGCCTCAGTAGTGAAGGGGAAAATGTACTCACAACAGCAAGGTCTTCAGCAGGTCGATCACCACCTGGTTCATCTTCTCAGACATGCCATTGGTCTGTGGGTGGTACGGTGTTGTCGATCTTCTTACAACCATACAAGTTACAGAATTCCTGGAACATTTCTGCCTCAAAGGCGGGACCTTGATCTGTAAGCACTCGCTCAGGATATCCATGTGGTCTACAGAAGTGCTGTTGGAATGCTCTGGCTGCTGTCCTGGCTGTTTGATCTTTGACAGGCACAACTACCAGGAATCTTGAGTAGTGGTCCACGATGGTAAGAGCATAGATGTAGCCCAACCGGCTTGGGACCAACTTCACATGGTCCAGGGCAACGAACTCAAGTGGCTGCTTGGTCACTATTGGCTGCAGAGGAGCTCTCTGGCTGTTTCGATCCTTTCTGCGCAGGTTACATTGTCCACACTCCCGGCACCACTTTTCAATGGCTTTCCTCATACCAGCCCAGTAGAATCTCTCCCGGAGCAATGCTTCCAACTTCTTCCATCCGAATTGTCCAGCTCCATTGTGGTATGCTTTCAAGACCATTGATACCTCTCTCTTTGGGATTATCACCTGCCCAACCAGCTCATGAGAGCGGGCATTGATACTCCTCGGACACAGTTTTCCTTCATAAATGAACAGCCGGCCTCTCTCCTTCCACAACTGCTGGGTTTCCTCAGGAGCATTTGACTCTGGGCGTGAGTCAGCTTGTGACAGTAGCTCCTTCACCAGGCGGACTGCGGGGTCATTATCCTGAGTTTCTGCCCAGTCATGATGGGGCAATGGATTTAGGGTGACCTCTTTCAAGCCAGACCATCTGTTTCTCACTCCTTGGGCACGTTGGGCCGCAATTGGCCGGTGGAAGGGAGGTAACTCTATTTCTTCAAGAGCCTCAGGGTCTTCTCCTGCATCTGGCAGATTAGGCATTCTGGACAGCGCATCAGCATTGGCATTCTTGTGCCCTGCTCGGTACTTGATGGTAAAACTCATAGTTAGACAGCCGAGCCATCCATCGCTGCTCCAGTGCACCTAGTTTTGCAGTGTCCAAGTGAGTCAACGGGTTGTTGTCCGTGAAGATAGTAAACTTGGCTGAAGCTAGGTAATGCTTGAATCTTTTAGTCACAGCCCAGATTATGGCAAGGATCTCCAGCTTGAAGGAACTGTAGTTGTGTGGGTTCCTTTCAGTGGGACGAAGCTTCCTGCTGGCGTATGAGATCACTCTTTCTTTGCCATTCTGTACATGTGACAGTACTGCTCCAAGTCCCACGTTGCTGGCATCAGTATACAACACAAAGGGTTTGTCATAATCTGGGTAGGTCAGAACTTCATCTCCTGTGAGTGCCATCTTCAGTCTGGTGAAGGATCTCTCCAACTCCTCAGTCCATTCAAAGGTGGAACTTTTCTGTTTGGCTTTCTTGGACTGTCCTACCAGAAGATTTTGCATAGGAGTGGCTATTTCAGTGAAGCCTTTGATGAACCTTCGGTAGTGGCCTACCCACCCGAGGAATTGGCGTACTTCATGGAGGTTGCTGGGCTTCGGGCCAGTCCCGGATGACTGTAGCTTTGTCAGGATCTGGTGCCACACCTTCTGCACTCACTACATGACTGAGGTACTGTACCTTGGGCTTCAGGAGGTGGCATTTGGAAGGCTTCACCTTCAGGCCAAAGTTGGACAAAGCTTCAAACACCTTAGCCAGGTGCTCCAGATGGTTTTCATAAGTCTTGGAGAAAACAATGACATCATCAAGGTACAACAGGACTGTCTCAAAGTTCATGTGTCCCAGGCAGCACTCCTTCAGCCGTTGAAATGTTCCTGGGGCAGTGCAGAGCCCGAATGGCATATAGTTGAACTCACAGAAACCCATTGGAGTGGTAAATGCTGTTTTCCTTCTTGTCTGCCTCTGCTACGGGAACCTGCCAATACCCACTAGTGAGATCTAAGGTGGAAAAGTAGTTAGCAGTTTTAAGTGCAGCTAATGACTCTTCAATTCTGGGTAATGGGTAGGCGTCTTTATGTGTAATGCTGTTAATTTTTCTGTAATCAACACACATTCTCATAGTACCATCCTTTTTCTTTGCAAAAACTAGGGGCTGCACAGGGGCTACAACTGTCTCTGATGACCCCGGCTTCCTCCATCTCTTTCAACATACCCTTAGCACATTGGTATTGTGTGGGGGGTATAGGCCGGTACGTTTCTTTAATGGGTGGATGATCTCCAGTGGGGATATGATGTTGAACCCCTTTTGCCTTCCCAAAAACTAGGGGGTGTTTACTGAATACCCGCTCATACTCCTGGGTCACCCGGTAAACCCCATTTTTTTGGTATGAAGGTGTAGAGTCAGTCCCCACCTGCAGTTGCTGGCACCACTCCTCCCGCTGCTTGACAGGGCCATTGTCCTCCACCTGGTCGTATGAGACCAAGGGCTCTGCTGCCTGCATTGCATTATTATGGACAGTGAGCAGCTTAGCAACTGTGGCATACCGAGGTATTGTGGCCTCCTCCTCCCCACAATTCAAAAGGCGTACAGGTACTCTCCCTTTACGTACATCAACTACACCTCTGGCTGTCAGGACAGTGGGCCTGCTATCAGAGTATACTGGCTCTACCAATGCCTGGTAATCTTTTCCTCTGAGGCCTATGGCTGCCCGACACCAAATCAACATTTCACATCTGGGGGGTATTGCAATGGGAAAAGCATCACTCACTCTGACGCTGCCAATTTCTCTACCAGAGAGTTCTACCTGCTGTCTTTGCATCAGGGCCCTGATCTCTTTCTGCAGAACTCGTTCACTGGAACCAGCAGTCTCAGCCACCTGTTGCAACAAGACAATAACCTCAGAAAGACAATTTTCAATTACATTTGTACCAGGAGTCATCATGGGATTACATTCACGTCGATCAATATCCACAACTATCAGACCTTGTGATTTCAACTCCACCCTCCCCACTTTAACAGTAATTTCTTTACATCCCACTTGTGGTAAAGACTGACCATTACTGGCAACTACTGTCAGTTCATCAGTTGGGCCACGGGTGAGTTCAGAGTCAGCCCAATACCGCTTGTAGAGGATATAGGGCATAGTGGTCACCTGGGAGCCAATGTCCAGAAAAGTGTTCATGGGGATGCCGTCAATCACCACTGGAAGGATCGGTCTCCCTCCCACATACTTGGCTCGCCAGTTCCTTGGGCCTTGTGGTTCTACTCCTGGGGGTTGGCCCTCTGCCCCAGGGGTTACTCGTTTAAAGGACAGAATCTTGCAAGATGACCTGCCTTGTGGCAGCGACGACAGACAGGACGTCCGTCCTGGTCATAGCGGTCGTTGTTCCTCCCTCGGAGTGGCGGGGTTCTCCTCTTCCGGAGCCACGGGACCTCCTCTGTACTGGAAGCAAGCTGGATCTTCTCCTTGGAGGACACCTGCAGGGATTGCACGGTTTTAGTAAATGCAGCCATACCTTTGGTCAACTCCTGGACTTGAAGACGCAGCTCTTCTGTTGGATCTTTATCCAGAGTCTGTGCATCAGCCTCCACAGGGATGGAAGGGAAAGATGTTGCTTCCAGGTGGTAGGTGATCACTGGGCGCCTAGGGGGCGCTGGACGGCTGACAGTTGGTTCCTGCAGTACCCGAATAGCCCTGTCCTTGAAATCAGCAAAGTCCAGATCAGGGTTTTGTAGGGTTATGATGCGCAGCTGCGCTCTGTGGGTACTGGATAGAAGTCCTTCAATGAACTGCTCTTTTAACAGTTTGTCTTCCTCTTTCACATTGTCAGGATCAATTTGCTTGATGGCTCGCAGCGCCTCCTGTAGGTTAAGAGCATAGTCCCTTATACTGTCCTGTACATTCTGTTAACATCCAAAGAACCTCATCTTGATTTCAGCTGCAGTGCGGGTGTGAAAGGTGCTTCTAAGCTTGGCCAAAATCTTTTTAACAGTCTCTTTGTCAGTGTCCTGCCAGGCTTTTACTTCTCTCTGTGCTGCACCTGTTAGCTGCCCAATCAGGATGTTCACTTTCTGACTTTCAGATAGAGGATACACCTCAAACAAACTACAGTCTCTCTTTAAATTCACTCAGGGTATGGGACTCACCAGATTACTGCGGTAGCCAGGCCGCTCCCGGTATGTAGGGCATAGACGGCGGCATTATGGGGACCGCTGCGGTGGGTGCTACCGGAGCCACAGCCATGTTGGGCATTGCATCTTGCGGCGCTGAGGGGCTGGCAGGGGCGCTCGCCGCTGCATCGGCGCTTGCCTGAGACATTCTCCTTCCCCCCTAGTGAACGGTTGCCAGGCCCCGGGGTTGAGCGGCTTACCGGCTGTAGGCCTCAGCTCCTCCCCTTCTCGCATGCTGTCCTCTCTTCCCGCGTAGCACTTCACTTCTTTGCACTCTGCAGCAGGCTCCGCCCACGAAGGTCTGCCCCTTTTCTTCCCGCGCACGCCAATCAGCGACATAATGGCGGCAATGGTGCCAATTTCGCACACAGTCTATAGCACACAACAGTCTCTGGCACACAGGACCCGGGGATACCACAGGACCCGGGGATACCGGGCTCCGTAATCCTGTTCATGATGCCAAAATGGGTCACCCTCCCAGGGCTGTGGGGTACTCGGTACCGGGCCGGTCTCTCAGAGGGGGTTGTCACTGCAGCGGTGACCCGGTCCGTGGCCCTGGGTGCCCATGTAAAAGGTGTTGAGTTGGGAATAAAGTTTATAAGTGATTCGTGACGCCACCTGTGGTGTTCGGCAAGGGAGGTGTTAAGCCGACGCTGCAAGCAGATCCTCTGGGACAGATGGTGTGGTGCAGCTATGATGTTGTAGCCCTCCACAGGTAGGGCTGTTGTCCCAAGGCAGTGTGGATAAAGGGTTAGGAAGAAGGTGCAGTGTTCAGCACAGAGATGTAGCAGTGCTGAGGATGTTGCAGGAAGGAGGCAAGGACACAACAGGGTGCAGTTTATTTACCTTTACTTGGCAAACGCAGTCCAGGGTCCTGATTACAGATGGCACAGGAGCAGGCTAGTCTGGAAGCAACTCAGGGATCTCTCTATCAGATGGGTTGTGTAGTCTCCTTCCTAGCGCTGGCTTGAGGTACATGTAATACAGTGTTACACTGAAGTTCCTCCTTCTTATTGTCTCTTAGAACTACCTCGTATGGCAGACAGCTGTAGCCCTCTATCTCTCTTGGCTCACCCGTCGCTGTTGTGCCTCCGAGTCTTAGCTGGAAATAGAGCATTTACAGCTTCCTATTCCTCTGGTTTCTGTTGCAGGACCTTTAGTATCCATACAACCGTGGAGACCAGGCTCCAGATCATGCGCTCTCACTGGGAGGGAGCTCTCTTTCCTCAGCTCAACCTCCAGCTTCTCTCCACATGTCTACACTCATTGCCCTCCTCACACTAACTGACTATTTCCCCTCCTGGCCCTCAGAGCACGCTCCTCCCCCAATCCTGATTCAGAGCTCCCTCTGCTGGCCTGGAATGGGAACTGTGTTGCATGTAAATAATTAACTGTCAGAGAGACCCTTCCTTGCTTCCAAGCATGACATCACCCTCCCAGGAAGAAGGCAATGCCACTGTGGTGACCATACTCCTGGGGGCACCACAATAGGAGTGCCTGTTGATGTAAGAAAGTCTCTTGCCCTCCATATAGGACCGTAGTCATGGGCCACCCCGAAAGCATACCTTGAGTCTGTGTAAATATTGTAATGTCTACCGTCAACCCCTTTAAGCGCTTCAATGAGTGCCGTCAATTCCGCCTCTTGTGCGGACATATGAGGAGGGAGTGGTTCTGCTTTTACTACCTCATGCTGTGTTACCACTGCATACCCAGTGTAGAACCGTCCATCTTCACCGATGCTCCGTGATCCATCTATGAAAAGCTCAACATCTGGATTAGCGACAGGTACATCAGAAACATGTGGAAAACCTGCTGTCTCTTGAGCCATAAGGGCCATACAATCAAGTTCATGACATACATCAAAGAGCTCCTCCTCAGTCAAATTCTGCAAAAACAGTGGTTTGCCTTGTCCCTCTTCCCCCCTTTTGAATCCACCACAATAATGGGAATGAGAGTGGTTGGATTCAAAGTCATGCATCGTTTCAGGGTGACATTGGGAGGCATGAGAAGTGCACACTGCAGTCTAAGGTGTTTGGCTACAGAAATGTGCTTAGGTTGAACTTGGTTAAGAATGCTGTGTAAGTCATGTGGAGTGTAGATGGTTACGGAGTAGTCCAGTATGATCTCTGATGCTTTGTCAAGAAGGAGTGTGACAACTACTACTGCTCGAACACAAGATGGGGCTCCTCTTGCTACAGGGTCCAAGGGCGCTGAGTAGTATGCCACAGGCCTGTTTTGTTGGCCATGTTTTTGGGCTAGGACCCCTGTAGCATGTCCTTGCATTTCTGTGCAGTACAGGAGGAAAAGTTTGGCATAATCTGGGGTGCCTAGAGCTGGAGCAGAGACGATTGCTAGTTTGAGTGAGTAGAAACTGTCTATTGCTTCCTGATTGAGTTTGAAAGGTTGAGAGGGCAGACAATCATAGAGTGGCTGCATGAGAATGGATGCAGAACGAATCCAAGGCCTAGAATATGATGCCAGCCCCAGAAAGGTACGTAGATGTTGAACTCCTGTAGGTGGTTTTACCACTTCAATCGCCTTTTTCCTGTCCTCTGTCAAGTGGCGTGCACCCTGTGATATGCAATGTCCGAGAAACACAACTTTTGGCTGACAAAACTGTAACTTTTCTCTGGATGCCTTACACCCTTTGGCAGCAAGATGCAGAAGCAATGAGATTGTAGCTTCACAGCATGCATCTCTATTTGGGGCACAAAGGAGAAGGTCATCAACATACTGAAGTAAGACAATTTCGGCATGTTTGATGTCCCAATCTTGCAAAATGAATTGTAAAGCAGCAGAATACAGGGTTGGAGAGTTTTGGGCTCCTTGTGGCAGCACCAACCATGTATACTGTTGGTCCCTGAAAGTGAAAGCAAACAGATACTGACGATCTGGATGTAAAGGAACAGAAAAGAAAGCATTTGCTAAGTCGATGCAACTGAAATAAGCAGCTGTTGAAGGGATATATGACAGGATTGTGTGCGGATTCGGGACCACAGGTGTCAGTAATTCAGTGACAGCATTTATGGCTCTGAGATCATGAACCATCCTGTAAGTAACTGGCTCCCCTTTCCTGCCTTTCTTTTTCACTGGGAACAAGGGAGTGTTGGCTATAGATTTCGTGAGCTTGATTGCCCCACAGGCAATTAGTTCTGTAATGTTTTTGCTTATAGCCTCCTCCTGTGCAGCACTTAGTGGGTACTGTTTTAGCTGTGGTGGTTTTTCTCCCTGCTTCAGGTTAATGATTACAGGAGAGACTGGCATGTGTCCGATGTCAGTTTTAGACTTTGACCATAATGAGTCTGGAATCTGCGCTAACTCCCTATCATCTTCTGAAGGGGCGGGGAGTCAGAAAGATACATACAGGCTAGAACTTTGCACAGTGCGCGTTCAGAGATTCCAGCCGTCAACTTCTCAGTACCGTCAGGTTCGTACAAGATATGTGCCTGTATCGCTTGAAGTACATGAGAACCAAGTAAGTTTACGGGCGTTTTGTCACTGACTAGCAACTTAGTCAGACATTTGTGGTCAACCAGTCAACATCCATCTGTAAAATGCCATTGGCAAGTCAAATGGGTCTGGGGCGTCCTTGATCAGTGTCATTTGGTCCTTTGGGCTCCACGGTCTGTAATGAGACATAGTAGTTGTCTGTATAGTCGGTCGTGTAGGGGTGGATGCTGCAGCTGCTGCAATACCAGTCGTGTCCATGGTATGAAGAGTGGCTTGATAGTCCCCGTCTTCCATTGTAATCACTATACTGTCTTCTGGTATTACCACTGTGTTGTTGTACCCAGGGACCTGAAACTGAGTCTGACCCTGAAGGACTGGATATATCCCTGTGCCCTTGTAGGGTCTTGGTCTCCCGTAGGCAGAACATTGTTCACGCCAGTCGGGGTTTTGCTGTCCACACACACAAGTCCATCCCTCTGGCCCTGCCAGAGCAGGAGCCATGGGGTGGGCCTGATATGGCGGAGGTGTTTTCACTTTCCTTGCATACCTCACTCTTTTTGGAGTCTCTTCCTTAACCCAACAACCTTCTCTCTTCATTTCCTTTGCTACCTCTGCCCAAGCCTTTGCTTGTTTTATTAACTCATTGTCAGCAATCCATCCCCTGCTCTTTACTAGAGCAGACTCCCAGAAAGAGTAATCCAGTGGATCACTCTCCATTCCTAAACCTTTCAACAACTTTCTTGCGTCTTTCACAGCAAACTTTCCTTTTCTTTTCGCTACTATCTCACACGCCTTGCAACTTTCCTGGTGCTCTGAACTTTCTGTGTTCCCCATTTCTGTCTGATCTCTCTGTCTCCCTTCCTCTCTGTCTGCCTCCTTCTCTGGTTGCTACTCACTATTCTCCTAAATGCGTGCTGTTATTCGTGCCCATTTTGTCCTGGCCCCAACTTCTCTCTCTCTTTTTGCTTGCAATTCCTTGACCTATACCGACTGCACTTCGCTAATTCGATGCATAGGCTTGCATGCCGTTGTTACAAGGGGTTTCCGCTTTATGTCTGACTTGCGTAACCTAAACTGGCTTCCCAGTTGGTAGGTGTCAAGACCAGTAGAAACCTGATAAAGAAGCTTATTTATTTAGTGGTTTGCCCAACGTGACCACACCCGGTCACATCCCACTAAATCTCTATGAGCTCAGTAAGAGATGGCACTTCTCTGAAGTTAATCCTAGTATATTCAGCAACGCTATATATCAACCAGAGAGCGGATCCGACTAACCATAGGCAGACTAGTATGACCCAAATTTTCTTATAATCTTCTAGTCCCATATGAGGCAAGACAGAAATCGGACAGACTTACACCTTGGAGGGTACAATCATGCATAACCCACACAGTTGGAGCCTCCCCAAAATATTAGCTAGGTTGTTGCAAAACCATAGGCCACGAGAAAACACGGACAGGACAAGCCCGACTACGTGTAATCCAATCTTTCTGCGTAGCTCCGCAACAATAACAAAATATCTTGGTTTCAGCTTATTCATTCAGGTGTGACTATGTGTTTTGACTTCCTAATGTTCCTCCACTCTATTTCTGGTGCCAATTGACCAGTTAGCAAACCTAACGGACTCCCTTATACATTCAGGATTTTTATGTCAAAATCCTTATTACAAACATAGGGTCATTCAATTCACTCAGGGAGTCTCATCCTCCATACACGCACAGTCAGTCACATATAACATACACAGAACAAATATTCTCCAATCTGGTATACTGTTTACGTATCACCAGGATATTCTATGGTTCTTTGCCAAACAAAGTGAGCTGGTCATGTAAGAAGACGACTATACTGTACCCGAAACCCGGCTGCAGAGCATGTGACAAGAGGAGACACAGAAAGGTTGTAAGAAACAATGGCTCTTACCTTCACCGGTGATTTTGGTCTGTGTTTCCTCTAGGCCTCAGTCTGCGGCTGCCGGATCTCAGATGCCGGGGGTCTTCTGTTGCGACCAGCCCACCCAGGGACGCCAAATGATGGGTTTTTGATCTTTATCTCTCAAGGGGAGATCTTCAGATTATACCGGATGGTAGCCAGATTAATAAGCTTATTGCCCAGGTAATGCGACAGATCAGCACAGAGACAGGGTGTATCTGTATCAAAGATGCTGTCCGTGCACACTTTAAGTATTAGTTACACAAGACCCTAATATAAGTCTCATTAACCTGTCTTAGTGAGGGTTCATAGGCCCTTTATCTATAATGATTCATCTAATTCTAAGACTGTGTCCTCATTAGCTACCTAGCCTAATCATTAGGCCTACGTGTAACTTGTGATATGCCCATTAGTTACATGAATCATAAGAGGTACAGAGGTGAGAGGCAAGAATAGCTAAAGTAATGAGAATAATAAGATTTAGGTAAGGGGTGATCTTTCTCTGAAACGTTTCATATAAGTATGGAGAGCAGGACCCTAAGAATGACTGAAGGGACCGCAAAGAATCAGGACTTTCCTATCAATAGGATCGGGCTGAATGAGCAGCTTAAAGTGCTGGCCAGAATGGGACTGAGGCACCATAGCTATGAGGCTCGCCTTGGGACCCATTTCCAGCTAAGGGCCTTGTTAGGCATCATGATCAATTTGATAATGGACAGAAGCAGGTGGGTGTTAAAAAGGCACAAAGGAAGGATTTACATGCTGATAGCCACTGGAGGCTGTTTGTTGCCACTTCAACACACTGAACAGTTCTCTGGGGTCATTCGGTGGTGTCACTGAATACAGGACAATTTGGAGAGCCAACAGGGTCCGAAATCGAATAGGTCTTGGCACTTTGTTATAGGCCGGGGTCACACTTACTAGTGTGATGCGAGAAACTCCGGAGTGTGCGGCTGCATAGAAATACATGCAGCTGCACACTCTGGTCCTGAGTGCCAGCAGCAGTGCCGGGTGTTGATGCACGAGTTTCTCGCATTGCACACGCAAGTCTGACCCCGACCATATAGTTATATACATGGTCTTAGCAGCTGAATAAAGACAATAGCCACCCACTTGTCATTAGACATAAAAGATAATAAATGTCACGATCCATGCTGGATTGTGACAGATAAAAGCACATGTAACCTTTTTTTCTCTTTAAGCTGTTTGCTTAAAGTTAGTTTTGCCCCCGGTGGCCATTAGGGTCATTACACAGTGGTGTCTTTAGTTATAGTTTTGCCCCCGGTGGTGGCTAGTATTATTACACGGGAATCACTAGCAGGTGTGATTGCTCTGGCTCTTGTCTATAAGGGAGAGTCAGGTGGTCTCACTCACTGTTGGTGATATTGGTAATTTCCAACCATCCTTGGTGGAGGAAGGAGCTAGAGAAGAGTTCCTTGCAGCTCAGTCAGAGTCCTGGTGGAGGAGCAACAGTGAGGAGTTCCTTGCAACTCTGACAAAGCTTTGGTGAAGTAGCAGCTATTCAAGAGGAAAGCTGCACTCAGGTGCTGGACTCTGTTGCTGGGAGCAATAGCATCAGAGCAAAGCTAAGTGGTTTTTCCCTGTTTGTAACTTTCCTTATGTGTGTTTTAGTGCAGTGGTGGGATTAGTTTCTGCACCGTCCTATTCATTAGAAAGGGATAGGTGCAGGGTGAGCTAGGGTTTTTAGGTATCCTGCTCGTCGCCAGGTGCGGAACCTGCCTAGGGACCGTCAGGAGTGTAGAGACACTGACTCAGGGGAGTGCAGGAGGTCTCCATGTCCCCGTTCCCTACTGTAGGGCCCTCCATTGTATCGGTTTCCTTGGTGTTTCTCTTAACTCTGTAAATTCGCCCTGCTGGAGGTGGTGATATGATTGGGTCACCGAGGAGGAAATCAAAACCAAGCTAAGTCACAGAAAACCAGGGAGGTTGGCAACTACGCGGACCGCAGACCCCCGATCCCAACCACACAACTAGCAGCAGCCGTGGAGCATACCTACGATGATTCTAGAAGCCTCGTCACAGCCGGAGGACTAAACAAGCCCAAAGCAAGAAAAGTGGAAATCTAAACTGCCCCAGAGCAGACCCTAAAGGAATAGACAGCCCCCACACATGTATTGACGGTGAAACAAGATGAAAGCACAAACACAGGTGGGAAAATAGGCTGAGCAAACGATGGGGTGCACACTAACTAGAAAGGACAGGAAAGGAAAGATACCGTCTGCAATCACGCCAAAAAACTCTGCAAAAATGTCCAACACTTCTGATAGCAAAAAAACCCTGAAGTCACTAGACTTCACCCACTATATCAGCACTCTGGCATATTCTGAGAACAGAGCAAAAAGAGGCCAATCTAATAAGGGACAAAAAGCAAACTGGCACATACAGTGACATAAGAGTGGAAATTCAGCACAGCCCCAGCCGGGGATGGCTGACCACACAAAAAACTGAATAGACCAAACCAAATCAAATGTGAACATAAGCAGAGAACAACTTAGCTTGAGAAGGCAGGAACTGGGCTGGAAACTAAGACCTCAGGAGGCAGGAAAAAATCACCAGCATGGGAATAGGGAGTCAGCTGTCTTAAATCCAGTCTGAAACTCCAGATGTCCAATCGTCGTTCACATTATCAGGTGGCAGGTCTCTGTTAATTAGATCAGCTTCACTACCTCCTGCCACCACCAGAGGGAGCCCGGAAAGAGAACTCACAACTCCGCTGTCAGCACAAACAGTTCCCTCACCAGAAACCAGAGGCAGACCAGAAAATGAGTTCACAACAGTACCCCCCTTGAGGAGGGGTTACCGAACCCTCATCCACACCACCAGGCCGATCAGGATGGGCCCGGTGAAAAGCACGAACCAATCTATTGGCATGAATGTCAGAGGCAGAGACCCAAGAATTATCCTCCTGGCCATAACCCTTCCATTTGACCAAATACTGGAGTCTCTGTCTAGCCAAACGAGAATCCAATATTTTCTCTACCTCATATTCCACATTGCCTTTAGCTAATGCAGGGTCAGGAGGTGACGCCATAGGAACTACTGGCTCAACAAACCTCTTCAACAGTGATTTGTGAAATACGTTATGGATCTTAAACGTAACTGGAAGAGCCAATCGAAAAGAAACAGGATTAAGAATCTCTAAATTCTTATAAGGTTCAATAAATCTTGGCTTGAACTTTGGAGATGCAACCTTCATAGAGATATTCTTGGACGACAACCAAACCATATCACCCACTTTAAACCAGGGACCAATGGTCCTATGCCGGTTGTAGAACCGCTGGGCCTTTTCCTGAGAGAGTGACAACTTATCCACCACTTGGTCCCAAATCTGCTGCATTCTCTCTGCCACAGTGTCCACATCTGGGCAGGCTGAAGATTCCACTTGCCCTGAAGAAAATCGAGGATGAAACCCAAAGTTACAGAAAAAGGGCGATATCAAAGTGGCAGAACTAGCTCTATTGTTTAGCGCGAATTCGGCCAAGGGCAAAAATGAGACAGTCATCCTGATCAGCAGATATAAAACATCTCAAAAAGGACTCCAAAGTCTGGTTTGTTCTCTCAGTCTGCCCATTGGTCTGAGAAAGATAACTGAATTCCCAGATTGGATCAAAAGGCTTTCCAGAATCTGGAAACAAACTGGACTCTTCTGTCCGACACAATGTTCTCAGGAATCCCATGCAACCGAACCACCTGTTGTGAAAACAAGGGCATCAACTCTGAGGAAGATGGCAACTTTGGGAGTGGTACGAGATGGACCATCTTAAAAAATCTATCACAAATCACCCAGATAACAGTCATTCTCTGAGAGACAGGAAGATCAGAAATAAAATCCATTGAGATATGGGTCCATGGCCTCTTGGGCACCGGCAGGGGCATCAACAACCCACTAGAACGAGAACAGGGTTTAGATCGAGAACAAGTCCCACAGGACTGTACAAAATTCCTGACATCACGAGATAAGGTAGGCCACCAAAAGGACTGACTCACCAAATCTCTGGTACCAAAAATACCTGGATGACCAGCCAATGCAGAGCAATGAATTTCAGACATCACTCTCTTTCTCCACTGGTCAGGAACATACAATTTTCCCATAGGGCAACGCTCAGGTTTATCCTCCTGAAATTCCTCCAGGGCGCATCTCAAATCGGGCGAAATGGCAGAAAGAACTACCCCCTCACTTAAGATGGTAGTAGGCTCGGTCACAATAAGAGAATCGGCAAAGAAACTCCTAGAAAGGGCGTCTACCTTAACATTCTTAGTGCCCAGAAGAAATGAGCCAACAAAATTAAAACGCGTGAAAAACAAGGCCCATCTAGCCTTTCTAGGAGTCAAGCGTTTGGCCGACTCCAAATAAATCAAATTCTTGTGGTCGGTGAGGACCACAACTTGATGTCTAGCTCCTGCCAACCAATGTCTCCACTCTTCAAATGCCCAATTCATGGCCAACAATTCCAGATTCCCCACGTCATAGTTGCGTTCAGATGGGGAGAACTTTCGAGAAACGAAGGCACAGGGATTCATTTTAGAAGTCACAGGATCTTTTTGGGACAAAACAGATCCTGCACCAATCTCAGAAGCATCTACCTCCACCTGAAATGGAAGTGAGACATCAGTTTGCTGTAAAACCGGAGCAGAGGTGAATCTCCGCTTAAGCTCCTGAAATGCCGAGACTGCCTCTGGAGACCAATTCAGCACATCAGCGCCCTTCTTGGTCAGATCAGTCAGTGGTTTGACAATACCAGAAAAATTACCTATAAATTACCTCTGTGGCAACTGTGCTCACAGGGGCGCCACAAACACATAGGCAAGAAACAGCTTTACACTTAAATCCAGGTTGAAATAAAAGCTCTCCATGCGAAGATCCATCATGACACAGGATACAGGAGCTAAATCTGAAGTTTTCAGCTGTCAAAGGGTCTATATAAAGATATCCCATAAGACACGCCCACTGTTGTCCCATTGGTGGTGTCTGTTTATCTAGTTTTTTCTCCTGTAAAATTTTCCACCATGCGCAAAAAAACACAAAAGCTTGCAAAACACATGCAAAATGCAGGTAAAAGCAGGCAAATGCTATGTTTTTTTGACCGCATGCCTAAGCTACTGCGTCTAAAAACCGCAGCATTTGCACGCGTTTGCATGCGGTTTTTCGTGCGTTTGAGGTGGCAGAAGATACGCTGCGGATTCAACCGCAAATGTGAAACTAGCCTAACTAACATTTGTTTTAACCCAAATGCCTGATTGCTATTAACCTGTGCAACAAGAGCTATTGAGCTTGTTATTGTGATTTATTTGTGGGTTTCTCTAGATTACAGTCCATACTGTTTCTCATCCTGGTTTTTTGGTTTTATTGTTCTAACACCTTTTTTTTTTGCTGCTAGTAGGGTTTACATAAGGAACACGACATCACACTAGGACTTGAGGTCTAAACGCGAATATACATTTTCATTATCTTTTAGGTCTTGTGACTTGCCTCAGGAAGAGTCCTGAGGACAGAATTTGCATATTCCCAGTGCCTTCTGGGTTAAGTGAAGAGTCTCCACAAGCTCAACGATCGTTGAGCCGTTGCAGCTGAAAAGAGGAAATCGGTAAACCGCGCGCCTATTGGCACACAAATTTTGGCTCATTTTTCTTAGCTTTGAAATCTCTATAACAATAACAATATGGAAGAGGCCAGGAGCCATTTGGTGAGCTGCATTTCTTGCTACATGTTCACAGATTTACCAGTGGAAAAGCCAAACTTCACATGCCACAAATGCAAGCTTGTGTCCCTGTCGGAGGAAGAGAGGTTAGCTACACTGAAGATCATTAAGGAAGGTGAAGAGTTCTTGGACAAAGCAGAATTATCTCTTCATGTTACAGAAAGAGAAGAAATTCGAAGTGCACCTGAAGAAACAGAGGAATGGAGACATGTGACCCAGAGAAGCAGGAGGATCAGGAGGCAGTCAGCACCCATACTGCTCAGGAACCAGTACCAGGCTCTCACGCAGGAGAACGATGAAGAAATACATCAGGATAAGACTTTGCCCACAAACAGCAACCTTGTACGCCTTCAGAGTCCTCCTGGATGGAGAAAGAAAAATGTTGTGAAGAAGAAACGGAGAGTGGTGGTCATGGGGGATTCCCTGCTGAGAGGAACAGAGGCCGCTATCTGCAGACCGGATATAACTTCAAGAGAAATGTGCTGTCTTCCAGGTGCAAAAATTAAAGATGTGTCTGACAGGATATCAGGACTCTTCAGACCTACAGATGACTACCCATTCCTGCTACTACATGTGGGGACAAATGACACCGCAAGAAACGACCTGGAAACCATCTGCAGAGGCTTTGAAGACTTAGGCAAGAAAGTGAAAGAACTGGGAGCGCAGGTGGTCTTCTCTTCCATCCTCCCAGTGGATGGCCATGGAACAAGGAGGTGGAATAAGATTCTGCAGGTGAACAACTGGCTACGTCGATGGTGCCGTCAGCAACGATTTGGATTTCTGGATCACGGAGTGAATTACCTATACGATGGACTACTTGCTAGAGATGGGGTGCACCTTACGAAGACTGGAAAACATGTATTTGGAAGTCACGTTGCTACACTCATCAGGAGAGCTTTAACCCCTTCACCCCCAAGGGTGGTTTGCACGTTCATGACCGGGCCAATTTTTACAATTCTGACCACTGTCCCTTTATGAGGTCATAACTCTGGAATGCTTCCATGGATCCCGGTGATTCTGACATTGCTTTCTCGTGACATATTGTACTTCATGATAGTGGTAAAATTTCATTCAAATAACTTGCGTTTATTTGTGAAAAAAATGGAAATTTGGTGAAAATTTTGAAAATTTTGCAATTTTCCAACTTTGAATTTTTATGCCCTTAAATCACAGAGATACGGCACACAAAAAACTTGATAACTAACATTTCCCACATGTTTACTTTACATCAGCACAATTTTGGAACCAAAATTTTTTTTTGTTAGGAAGTTATAAGGGTTAAAAATTGACCAGCGATTTCTCATTTTTGCAACACCATTTTATTTTTACGGACCACATCACATTTGAAGCCACTCTGAGGGGTCTATATGATAGAAAATACCCAAAAGTGACACCATTCTAAAAACTGCACCCCTCACGGTGCTCAAAACCACATTCAAGAAGTTTATTAACCCTTTAGGTGCGTCACAGGAATTTTTTGAATATTTAAAAAAAATGAACATCTAACTTTTTTTCCCAAAAAAATACTTCAGGTTCCATTTTTTTTTATTTTACCAAGGGTAACAGGAGAAATTGGACTGCAAAAGCTATTGTGCAATTTGTCCTGAGTACGCTGATACCTGATATGTGGGGGGAACCACTGTTTCGGCGCATGGCAGAGCTCAGAAGGGAAGGAGCACCGTTTGACTTTTTCCATGCAAAATTGGCTGGAATTCAGATCGGATGCCATGTCACGTTTGGAGAGCCCCTGATGTGCCTAAACAGTGGAAACCTCCCACAAGTGACCCCATTTTGGAAACTAGACCCCCCAAGGAACTTATCTAGATATGTGGTGAGAACTTTGAACCCACAAGGGCTTCACAGAAGTTTATAACGTACAGCGGTACAATTAAAAAATCATATTTTTTCCAAAAAAATGATCTTTTCACCCCCAATTTTTATTTTCCCAAGGGTAACAGGACCCTAAAAGTTATTGTGCAATTTGTCCTGAGTATGCTGATGTAATATCCACACGTTATGACGAATTCAATGTATTAAACTTTAGATATGTTTTATTCTTCGTCCTCCAGCACACAGCATAACACTTGCATTCCCATGCTACCAGAAGTGAAACTGAAACTTCCCTTCTCATCCCTCTTGTCTCCACCCTCCAAGTCCCATAAGTCTGGCTTGCTTAAAGAGACAGATCTAATTATTATACATTACATCATCCCCTTTTTTTTTTTTTTTTTTTATAAATAATCTATATTACTGATAAATGCAACAACATGAAAACGTCCAAAGAAATCATATGTCCGTTTTGTCTTATTTGTTCAATTCTAAAACCAGAGAAACAAACAACAAAAGAAAACAAACAAAACTGTAGTTACACTTCTTCAATAAGCCTCGATGGAGCTCTTCTCTCTCGTGTAGGATAACGTCTGGGCTCATTGAGAGGGTTCATTATTGATGGACCAGCTACCTCTTGTTGGTCCTCTCCACCATCGGATATCAAATCTTCCACCAAAGAGACTTCAATGTCATCATTCTGCGGTATGACTTTAAAATATGAAGAATTTCGCGTTATGGAGTGTCCATCTCGTTCAGCTGTGATCATGCTGCCTTTCCTTTTGGTAACATAATATTTTGCAGGACCATATACAGGTGAGGTCTTGTTGGTTGGTCTTTGACGTACCACCACGACATCCCCTCTTTCGATGGCACTTGACTGTGTCCTTCGCCTTCTGTCTGCATAACGTTTCATGGCTTGTTTGTTGGAGAAATCTGTGGATCTCACTGAGGAGTCACTCGGTCGGGGATGGCTGGTCACATCAGGGAGACGTATACGCAGGGTTCTGCTGAACATTAAATGAGCTGGAGCAGCATTAGTAGTGGAGTGTGGCGTATTGCGGTAATTACGCATGAATTTGTATAATGACTGTTTCAGTGGGATGTGCTCCAGACTCGCTGCCTTGATACGTTTCCCCAGAGTGCGCATAAAACGTTCCACAATTCCATTGGCTTGCGGCCAGCAAGGTGTGATTTTCCTGTGATTGAATCCCAAGTATTCAGAAAATTGTGTAAACACATGTCCATTGAATGGAGGTCCTTTGTCTGTTTTGACCACTTTTGGAATACCATATGCCGAGAAAATGTCGTCCAGCTCTGGTATGACATTATTAGCAGATGTTGAAGAGATAAATGAAATGACAGGGTATCGAGAATATTCATCAATTGTTACGAGAATGTATTGGCCATTTGGCAATGGTCCATATATATCGACTGCCACTTCCTCCCAGACAGCAGTGGGTAACGGAGACATTTGTAATGGCTCTAAGTTTGATGATGGAGTGATCAATTGACAAGTAGAACAGCGTCTAATCTTTTCTTCCACCAAGTGATCCATATTTGGGAACCACACTTTTTCTCTGAGTAACTTCTTTGTGCCAACAATTCCTAAGTGACCTTCATGTGCTATCTGTATGACTAAGTTACGCAAAGTCTTAGGTACAACTAGTTTGGTACCTCGAAGAATGAGGAGTTCTTCAGTGACTGATAATTCCTCACGTACGTTTGAGAATAGTTTTAACTCTTTCAAATCAATCTCAGAATCAGGAAATTTTTCTTTTTGAATTTCATGCCACCTTCGATTTTGGATGATTTGTATTAGGGCACAGAGTGTCTTGTCTTTTGTTGTTTCATTTATAAATTGATCAAGAGAAAGTGCTTTTGGCACGGCATGATCTGTAACAAAACGTAGGTATTCTTCAATGGAGGAATGCACAGGTATATCATCATTAGTAGGATGTCTTGAAAGATAATCAGCCGGATTGCTGTATTTTCCAGGTTTGTGAACAATTTTATAGTTGTAGTCCTGTAGACGTAGGCCCCATCGTTCAATTCGTGCAGGCATTTTAGCTCTGGGATTTCCAAAAATTGTAAGAAGTGCTTGATGATCTGTGACAATGGTGAAGGGAGCTCCATAGAGAAATAAGTGAAAGTGTTCACATCCCCAGACAACTGCCAAGCTTTCTTTTTCAGGTTGAGAATATTTTCTTTCAGTGTTTGTTAAGCTCTTACTTGCATAAGAAATGATGTGAGGATTTTGATTGTTATCCTTGTATTGCGCTAGAATAGCACCCAGTCCCACGGGACTGGCATCCACAATCAGTTCAGTTCGAAGAGCTGGATCAAAATAAGCCATAGTGGTTGTCGAGCAGAGTTCATTTTTAATTGTTTCAAAAGAGGCCTGACAGCCTTGAGACCATTGAAAAATACAACTTTGTTTTGTAAGTTCCCGTAGTGGATTGCTGATTGTTGAAAAATTCGGAATATATCTAGCACAGTAACTTGCCATTCCCAGGAAAGAACGCACTTCACTGGCATCCTGTGGAATTGAGGCTGTTCTGATAGCTTCCACTTTCTTGGGGTCTGGTTGTACTCCTTTTGCCGAGAAGATGTGACCATAGAATTCTAATGAACCCTTGTCAAACTCGCACTTCTCTTTGTTTAAAGTGAGTCCAGCAGAAAGCAGGCATTCGAAGATAGCATATAGAGCACGAAAATGCTCAGCTTGAGTTTTACCAAAAACCAATATGTCATCACTGTAATTAAAGGCATTTGGGATGTGTTGAATGACACTCCTTATTGCATCCTGAAAAATTTCTGCTGCTGAGCAGACTCCAAAAGTCAATCTTTTGTATCTTCTGAGGCCCACATGGGTGGAAAATGTGGTCAAATATCGGGACTCTGGACTCAGTTCTAATTGATGATATCCCTTATTGAGGTCGAGTTTTGAAAAGACGGTGGCTCCATTTAATAAATGAATAATGTCATCAATCGTAGGTGAGATATATCTTTCTCTCTGGATAGCGGTGTTGGGCAGGTGCATGTCAACACACAGTCTCACTTGATCAGGAGTCTTTGGTTTTGGAACTACCACAAGTGGAGAGACCCACGGAGTGGGACCAGTAACAGTTTCAATAACGTCCTCATCCATGAGCAATTGGAGTTCCTTTTCTACCTTCTGTCTCAGGTGAAATGGAATACGCCTATGAGGCTGGGCTACTGGACGAACATTGTCATCCACATGAAGGTGTACTTGAGAGTCCTTTAGTTTTCCCAAACCACTAAATAGGGAGGGAAAGCTGTTCACCATAGTTTGTACATCCATATCCGCAGGGTCAGTTATGGTATGAATAATCTGGATGAGCCCTAGCTCCAAGGCAGTGTGATAGCTGAGAAGACATCCTCCCGATCCTTGTAATGTGTGGAAAGTGGTTTTCTGCCTGTTTTCTTTATATCTAATTTCAGCATCAAATTGTCCCATTATAGCTAGAGGTGTTTTAGATCCATAAGGAAAGATTTTAGTCTGCACTTGTTGTAAGACTGGCCTTGTTTTCAATTGTTCATATGTAGTGCCATCTATGATATCCACTGAAGCTCCTGTATCTATTGTAAAGGTAATGTCAGTGTTGCAGATTGAGAGTGTAACACAGGGAGACTGTACTGAACCAGTGACAGAGGTAGTGAACACATAGTTTTCAGTCGCAGACATTTCTTCTGTGTCCTGATTTATCACTTTTACATCTGCAGATTTTGTCATAGGCAGCGGAGGCTTGTAGTGCGCTGATTTGCAAACAGCTGCAAAATGATTCCCTTTTCCACATTTACTGCAGGTTTGTCCCATAGCTGGACATTTGTTCTGGTGGTGAGGGAAATCCTGTCCACATCTATAACATTTCTTCTGTTTCTGGGCTTGTTTGTCTGGTAAGTTTTTCTGTTTGAGATTATGCACATGTAATTTATCCCCATTCTCCATTACGGTAGCCTGATGACCTGCTATTTCTATAGCACGGGCCATTTTGAGCAAATCATGTAGAGAGATATCCTGCTGCAGAGCCTTACGCCTTAGGTTATTAGACGAGCAGGTGACAATTATTTGAGTTAGGATTTCATCATCTACATCTGTAAAGGCACATCCATGTGCTAACTCTTTCAGCTGTGTGACATAAGTGTCTATGGACTCTTCTGGAAGCTGCTTGGCAATCCTGAATTTATATCTTTCATATCTGATGTTCTGTTTGGGGTTGAAGTAGCCGGTGAGAGCTTTAGTGCAGTTGCTGTATGTGTCTGTTTCTGCTGCAGGTAACGTACTGTGTATGTCATAGACTCCTGTGCCTGCACAATGCAGGAGCAAAGCTCTCTTTCTTTTCTCCTCCTTTATGTCCATGGCTTCTAGGAAATTCTCAAATCTGTTTAGCCATTTTCTCCAGTTATGGGAGAGATTAATGACATCAGTCATATCAAACTGTGGGAATGTGTGCAAGTAGTCAGCCATGATAGAGTCTCTCAGTGGTGCTGGCGTGTGAAGCGGTAAAATAGAGTCCGTACTCACAGCAGTAGGTGATTATATCCCATCCTCGTCGCCAGTTGTAATATCCACACGTTATGACGAATTCAATGTATTAAACTTTAGATATGTTTTATTCTTCGTCCTCCAGCACACAGCATAACACTTGCATTCCCATGCTACCAGAAGTGAAACTGAAACTTCCCTTCTCATCCCTCTTGTCTCCACCCTCCAAGTCCCATAAGTCTGGCTTGCTTAAAGAGACAGATCTAATTATTATACATTACAGCTGATACCCCACATGTGGGGGTAAACCACTATTTGTGCGCATGGCAGAGCTCGGAAGGGAAGCAGCGCCATTTGACGTTTTTGGCTGGAATTGAGATCGGACACCATGTCGCGATTGGATAACCCCTGATGTACCAAAACAGTGGAAACCCCCACAAATGACACCATTTTGTAAACTAGACCCCCCAAGGAACTTATCTAGATATGTGATGAGCACTTTGAACCCCCCAGTGCTTCACAGAAGTATATAACGCCTGGGAGTGAAAATAAAAAATTTGTATTTTTTCCACAAACATGATCTTTTAGTCCCCATTTTTTTATTTTCCAAAGGGTA
Source organism: Dendrobates tinctorius (assembly GCF_039654945.1). NCBI lineage: Eukaryota > Metazoa > Chordata > Amphibia > Anura > Dendrobatidae > Dendrobates > Dendrobates tinctorius. The sequence goes on along the minus strand of NW_027362120.1, from coordinate 158,420 downwards.
CCAGGAGAAATTGGACCCCAAAAGTTGTTGTCCAATTTGTCCTGAGTACGCTGATACCCCATATGTGGGAGAAAACTACTTATGGGCACATGTCGGGGCTCGGAAGGAAAGTAGTGACGTTTTGGAATGCAGACTTTGATGGAATGGTCTGCAGGTGTCATGTGCGTTTGGAGAGCCCCTGATGTACCTAAACTGTTGAAACTCCCCACAAATGACCCCATTTTGGACACTAGACCCCCCACGGAACTTATCTAGATGTGGTGAGCACTTTGAACCCCCAAGGGCTTCACAAGAGTTTATAATGCCCGGGCATGAAAATAAAACAATTGTATTTTTTCCACAAACATGATCAATTAGTCCCCAATTTTTTTATTTTCCCAAGGGTAACTTGAGAAATTTGACCCCAAAATTTGTTTTGCAATTTGTCCTGAGTAGGCTGATACCCTACATGTGGGTGTAAAACACTGTTTGGGCGCATGGCAGAGTTTGGAATGGAAGGAGCACCATTTGACTTTTTCAACTCAGAATTGGCTGGAATTGAGATCAGACGCAATGTTGCATTTGGAGAGCCCCTGATGTGCCCAAACAGTGGAAACCCCCAATTGTAACTCCAACCCTAACCCCAACACACCCCTAACCCTAATCTCAGCCCTAACCCTAGCCCTAACCCTAGCCCTAACCCTAACCCTAGCCCTAACCCTAGGCCTAACCCTAGCCCTAACCGTAACCCTAGCCCTGGCCCTAAGCCTAGCCCTAACCCTAGCCCTAATGGGAAAATGGAAGTAAATACATTTTTTTTATTTTATTTTTCCCTAACTAAGGGGGTGATGATGGGGGGTTTGATTTACTATTTGTGGCGGTTTTTATTTTTGGCAGTTGTCATACGCTAAAAGATGCTTTTTATTGTAAAAATAGTTTTTGCATCACCACATATTGAGACCTATAATTTTTCCATATTTTGACCCACCGAGTCATGTGAGGTCTTATTTTTTGCGGGACGAGTTGACGTTTTTATTGGTACCATATTCAGGCATGTGACTTTTTTTGATCGCTTTTTATTCCGATTTTTGGGACGCAGAATGAACAAAAACCAGTGTTTCATGAATTTCTTTTGGGGGGTGCGTTTACACCATTCCACATGCAGTAAAATTGATAAAGTGGTTTTATTCTTCGGGTCAGTACAATTACAGCGATACCTCATTTAGGTCTTTTTTTATGTTTTGGCTGTTTTATGCAATGAAAACAATTTAAAAAAAGAATTATTATTTTTGCATCGCTTTATTCTGCGAGCTATAACTTTTTTATTTTTTTGCTGATGATGCTGCATGGCAGCTCGTTTTTTGCGGGACAAGATGACGTTTTCAGCGGTACCATGGATATTTATATGTGTATTTTTGATCGCGCGTTATTGCACTTTTTGTTTGGCGGTATGATAATAAATCATTATTTTTTGCTTCGTTTTTTATTTTTATTTTTTAAGGGGTTCGCTAAAGGGGTTAACTAATGGGACAGTTTTATAGGGCGGGTCGTTACGGATACCTAATATGTGTACTTTTATTGTTTTTTTTTTATTTCCAAAAAATGGATTTATTGGGGGAATATTTTTTTTTTTCTAATTTATTTGGCGATTTTTTTTTAATTATTTTAACACTTGTTTTTTTTTAACTTTATTACATAGTCCCAGGTGGGACATCACTGTCCTGTCACAGATCGCTGATCTGTCACATCACAGATCACTGTGACAGATCAGCGATCTGTCACAGGCACTGCTGCAGACTTCCTCATGCCTGCGCTTTGCAGGCACTGAGGAAGTCAGCTCCCTGCAGGCCCCCGAAGGCCCCCATCGCCATCTTGGATTCTGGGGCCTGCAGGGAAAGAAACCCACACAGCAGCGCTGCACATTGCGCTGCTGTGGGGGGCTCAGGAAAGCACGGAGGGAGCCCCCTCCCTGCCGATGCTACCTTTTAACCCCCGGTACACCGCGATCATGTTTGATCACGGTGTGCAAGGGGTTAACATGTCGGGGGCGTTCTGTGACCGCCCCTGACACATTGTGCTGGGTGTCAGCTGTGAAAATCAGCTGACACCGGGCCGCGATCAGCGGCGCTCACCATGTGGGTGCCGCTGATCACGCTAGATGTACTATCCCGTCCATGGGCATAGGGGCCCAGGTCCCATGGATGGGATAGTACGTCTGATGTCAGAAAGGGGTTAAACTAGAACAATGTTGGAAGGGAAGCAAAAGGCGAGAAAAAGCCATACACCTGACAAATGCTATTGAGAACTCTGCTATTAGAAGTGGAAAGGAAGAACAAAGACGAAAGAATCTAATTAATAAAAATATTGGAGAAAGAGAAACCAATCACAAACTAAAATGTTTCTATACTAATGCACAAAGCATGGGCAACAAACAAGGAGAATTGGAACTACTAACACAGGAAAAGAAATATGATGTCATTGGAATCACTGAAACTTGGTGGGACAATACACATGATTGGAATACAAGGCTAGAAGCATACAAGTTATTTGAAAGAAACAGAATTGATAGACAAGGAGGAGGTGTCGCATTCTATGTTAGAAACGCGTATATCTGCACAGAGATCCAAGCTTCAGAGACTGGAAGTTCTGTGGAAACTGTTTGGGTAAGAATACAAGGACAGAACAATGGAAAGGACACCATTGTAGGGATTTACTACAGGCTGCCTGTGCAAGCTGCAGATATGGATGAACTCTATATGCATCAAATGGCCAAGTTCTCCAAAAAATATGACATAGTTGTCATGGGAGATTTCAACTATCCAGACATTTGTTGGGAATCTCTCCCAGGCAAAACTAACAGGTCAAGGAAATTCTTATCCTCTCTTACTGACAACTTTATCTTCCAAAAGGTAAGGGAGAAAACAAGGGGATCTGCTACCTTGGATCTAATCCTTATAAACAGGGAGGAAATGGTGGAGGAGGTAAAAGTGGCTGGGACCCTAGGAGGTAGCGACCATGCTATTTTAGAATTTTGGATAACTAGAGGCGGAAGACCTGTGAAGACTCAGACGTCAAGGTTAGATTTCAGAAAGACAGATTTTAAGGGATTCAGAAAGAGAATTGGAGGGATCCAATGGCTGGATATCCTTAAGGACAAAAATGCCCAGGAAGGATGGGAAATCTTGAAAAATGAAATTCTCAAAGCACAATTGTTAACAATTCCAAAAAGAGGGAATAGGAAGCGTTTAAGGAAACCAGGATGGATGAACACAGAACTTAAGCACATGCTAAAAAGGAAGAAAAAAATGTTTATAAAATGGAAAGAGGGAGGCATATCTAAAGAAGAATATAATGCTGTCTGCAGAACCTGCAGGGCACAAATCAGATAACTAAAGCTGACAATGAATTGAGGCTTGCAAGAGATGTCAAAAGCAATAATAAAGGATTTTGGGCAAATGTCAAAAGTATAAGAAAAGTCAAAGATGCTATAGGATTTTTACAGGATGAAAATGATGAAATGGTAAGACAGGATGTTGAGAAGGCCAAACTTTTAAATTCCTATTTTTGCATCTGTTTTCTAAAGGAAATGTAACATCAACTGTTCTTCACTGTCCTATTAAGGGAATAGAAGAATTCAGGATATCTATAAACAGAAAGATAGTGAGGAAACACTTAGCTAACATAAATGAATTCAAGTCTCCAGGTCCAGATGAATTACACCCCAGAGTACTGAAGGAGATAGCAGAAGAAATTTTTGAACCCCTCTCCACAATCTTTGAAAATTCTTGGAGAACAGGAGAAGTCCCAGAAGACTGGAGAAGAGCAAATGTTGTTCCTATCTTCCAAAAGGGGAAGAAGGTGGACCCAGGCAACTATAGGCCGGTGAGTCTGACTTCTATACTAGGAAAGATCTTTGAACAAAATATTAAACAGCATGTATGTAAGTACCTGGACAAGAAGGAAGTGATTAAACAGAGTCAGGATGGGTTTGTAACTAATAAGTCATGTCAGACTAACTTAATTTCCTTCTATGACAGAATCACTGATTGGGTGGATCAGGGAAATGCTGTAGATATAGCATATCTTGACTTCAGCAAAGCATGTGACAAAGTATCTCGCACAATCCTTATTGAAAAAAATGATTAAGTATGGAATGGACAAGGCAACTGTTAGGTGGATTCATAACTGGCTTAGTGATCGGACCCAAAGAGTGGTCGTAAATGGCTGCACATCCAGTTGGAAGAATGTCTCAAGTGGGGTACCACAGGGCTCTGTCCTGGGCCCTGTATTGTTCAACATCTTTATCAACAATTTAGATGAAGGAATTGAGGGTAAACTGATTAAATTTGCTGATGACACAAAGCTAGGAGGGATAGCTAATACTAGAGAAGAGAGAGAGAGGATTCAAAAAGATATAAATAAACTGGAGAAGTGGGCAGCAACTAACAGAATGGTTTTTAACAGGGAAAAATGTAAAGTACTACATCTGGGCAATAAAAATGAAAAAAGCATATACAGAATGAAAGGAATAGGGCTAAGCAACAGCACATGTGAAAAAGACTTGGGTATACTAATAGATCACAGACTGAATATGAGTCAACAGTGTGATGCAGCAGCAAAAAAGGCAAATGCAATTCTAGGATGTATTAACAGAAGCATACAGTCTAGATCACATGAAGTCATTATTTCCCTCTACTCCTCTTTGGTCAGACCTCATCTGGAATATTGTGTCCAGTTTTGAGCTCCACATTTTAAGAAAGACATCAACAAACTGGAGCAAGTTCAGAAAAGAGCGACCAGAATGGTGACCGGTCTGCAAACCCTGTCTTATGAGGAAAGGTTGCAGGATTTGGGAATGTTTAGCTTGCAGAAGAGAAGAATGAGAGGAGACTTAATAGCTGTCTACAAATATCTAAAGGGCTGTCACATTGTAGAAGGATCAACTTTATTCTCATTTGCACAAGGAAAGACTAGAAGCAATGGGATGAAACTGAATGGGAGGAGACACAGATTAGATATTAGAAAAAACTTTTTGACAGTTAGAGTGATAAATGAGTGGAACAGGCTGCCACGAGAAGTGGTGAGTTCTCCTTCAATAGAAGTCTTCAAACAGAGGCAGGACAGACATCTGTCTGGGATGATTTAGTGAATCCTGCTTTGATCAGGGGGATGGACCAGATGGCCCAGGAGGTCCCTTCCAGCTCTACGATTCTATGATTCTAAATAAGGTGCCAAGCTCCAGCAACAGGACTCTTGCACAATATCGGTGATGGGGTGAGATAGATAGTAAGTTGCTGGATTATCTGTCTCAGCCAGTGTGCTAATGGTGGACTGGTCCTTTCGCTTCCAGCTCCTTCCTAGCAAACAGGAAGCTTCCGCTGGTAGATCCAGAGTCCAGAGGCACAGTTGCACTGGTGCTTGGATGCGGCTCTTCAGAATTAGCAACCTCAGCAGACCCTGATGGTTCAGTGGGTTCCCCAACACCAGACTTTCCTGCAGCCTCAGTGTCCCTTACGTCAGTTTTGAACCTGAAATGTTAAAAAAAAAATCAGTACAATACATGTGGCAATAGGAAAGTGTTCTTTACTGTTAGAGCAGTTAGACTGTGGAATAAGCTACCACAAGAGGTAGTAATGGCAGAAGAGCACAAGAGAGATTTACTTCAGAACATGATATCCGAGTTTAATCTCCCATCTTCACCCTTTTCAATGCAGATCTGCTAACAATAGCTCCCTTCTTTCTTTCATCTACCATTTGACCTGAGGAGACAGGAGCTAGCACTCTATGCTGCCTTTATGTAAAATGGCAGTGTACAGAGATGTGAAGCAGATTTATTAAAATGCAAGAATTCCTCTTTATGCCCAGGTAACTGAAGAGGATATGTATTGTCCACAGAGAGAGAGACAGGAAAATGTTATTAGGGTCTGAATAAATCAAAGGAAGATCCCGCACCCTTTTCAAATAGCTATGGTCACTGCAGCTACAATAAACCAGCAGACAGTACGTCTCTGGGAGAAAATGTAGAATATTGGAATTTCTATCTGTTCTGTCTCTGACATCTAATTTATTATCTCTTATTATCTGTTTGCATAATTTTTTGTTATTTATTAGTATGAGAATACAGAAACTTGCACATTCAGTCTTTATTTGTTTGCAGTGTTTTGGCTCCCTCTAGTGGCCAGTGTCATGTCCTATTTTCTGTTTTTTTCCTATTTCTTATGTCTGAATCTCCTTCCATTTTTTGCAATGCATTATGGTATCTCAGCCTCCATCTCCGTCCATTTCCCTCCATTTTCCTTCACTCTGTATTCAAGGAAAGACTCCTCCATTATATCCCCCTTTGCGATTGCATTGCTGTTTCACTGCACCAATATACTATCACGTTCAATAAAAGCACAGACTCAACCACAGTCTCATTATTGGACCCCGGTATAGCGGTTTATCTGCCTGTATAGCTACATGAGCCTGCCTCATTTAGTGAGGACAGAACAGTGAAACGGCAGCCATCCAGCAAGTGGGGTATCTCTGCACAGCCAAGCATTTCCCCAAGACACCATGTCCCACAAATCACACAGGACAAGATCCGTTACTTCCATCTACTCAAAGACAACATTCATCAGCAGCACGGTCGCCATTGCCCGTGCAGATGCTGAAGCTGCCAAAATGCGAGCAAGCTATGCTGACCGAGAGATGCAACTTAAATTAGAGAAAGCATGCATAGATGACCAAGAGAGAAGGTCACGCTTAGAGAGAGACGACCAAGAGAGAATGATGCAGTTAGAGAAGGCATGCATGGATGCCGCCTTAGAAAGCCTAGCAGCAAAAACGGAAGCTGCCGCAGCCCTCGCCGATGCAGAATCGCTAGAAGCCACGCAAAACCCTGAGCTGCATAGACGAAGCAGTCTGCCGAGTCTGGAGTTTCCACAGCAAGATTCATCACAACGCACATCTCAGTACGTTAATGAACTTCCTGATCCAAACTATAACCCTGAACCGGTACCAAAGCAAGAACATGACATTTCCAGTGTAGTGAGCGAGAGTCATCATGAGGCTCAGCTCCAGGACAGATACAAACTCGAAAACGTTGCGCAAAACAACTCTCCTAATGACTACCTTGCCCCTCACCAGGTAACCAACGTAGATCACCCTGCTGACACACCGTACATCAGACCGAAGCAATACGACACCGGCTGGCACCACCCTGAGGATTCTAACAGGTACGAACGCACCTCACATCACTATCAAGGCAACTCATCACCAGGATACTCTGTTGACAACTGGTTCACAACATAATTTGCTAAGTTCTTTACACAACATGAACAGGTTGCCAAGGGACTCATGAAATTCACTGATCAAGCTGAAGGTTACAGAGCCTGAAAAGCTTCCTTTGAAAATGTCATTAGAGACTTGGGGCTACAACACAGGGAAGATATAGACCTCTTAGGGTTAAATACCTGGGAGAAGAGTCAGTCAAACACCAGTAAGGATCAGAGACATTAATATGAACCGCCCTGAGACTGGCCTCAAAGATATCTGGAAGAAGCTGGATGATTGTTATGACTCAGCAGAGGTCATAGAGAGAGCCTTGTTCAGAAGAATTGATAACTTTCCTAAAATATCTAACAAAGTTCTCCAGAAACTTAGAGAACTAAGCGACTTGCTAATGGAAGTCCAAGTTGCCAAATACAAAGATCACCTACAGGGACTTGCATTTCTCGACACAACCAGAGGTGTTAACCCTATAGTCCAAAAGTTGCCCTACAATCTACAGGAGAAGTGGCTCACACATGGTTCCACGTACAAATACAAACACAGTGTTCCATTCCCTCCCTTCTCCGTTTTTGTGGACTTTATACACCAACATGCGAGAATCAGAAATGATTCCAGCTTTGACTTTGCAATGTCATAAACCACACCGACACAGCTGCAAATCCATGCAGAACCTCTGTGGCAGTGTACAAGAATTATGTTTCTTCTCCAGGTTCTAATTACAGGTCCACTGGCTGCTCCCAATCAGAGACAAAGGTGCAGGGCCCTGACAAGCAGTGCCTGTGTAAGGGGGTGAAGCACAAGAAGAATCAGAAGGGGGTTACCTCCTCTGCTCTGTACCCAGAACCATATAGCTGGGCAGCAGGGTTGATGGGGGGAACACTTTTGGACCTGGACCAACTGCATCATGGGCCTGTCAGTAGCAGTGAGGAAGGGGAAGTTGTGCTGGACAGGAAGCTGTGCTGGCTGAGGGCGCGAAGAGAGAGCTTGCGCAGCTCAGAGCAGCGTGTACAGCAGACAGAGCAGGTCGCAGCCGCGCGCAGGAGAGGAGAGAGATTTCCCAGTCAGAGGGATAAGACAGGAGGACGTGACATACATACTGCTGTTTGTGAGTATGAGAACGCAGAGTCCCCATTGATTAGAGGAAGACGTCCTCCTGACCGAGCAGAGACGGAGACCCGTGCGTGCAGCCCTGGTGCCTGCGGTGACAGGTCAGAGCCCCTGATTCCGGCAGAGAGACTTAACAAGAGACTGAGTACCATTCCAGCAGAGAGGCTTAACAAAAGACTGAGCATTGTTCCAGCGGAGAGACTGTTAAGGGCCTGTCACACTAAGAGATATCGCTAGCAATATCGCTATAACTAGTGACGTTATAGCGATATTGCTAGCGATATCTCTGTGTCTGATACTTACCTCCGACCCGCTCCCCCGCTGGTTATCGCTGATCGCGCGAGAACGTCCAGGACTGTTTCTCGTCGTCAGCTTCCTGCGGCGCTTCCTGCTGTGAGGACGAGCGTGGACGCGGGCGGGAGGACGCAGGATCGCCTGGTGTGACAGGTAAGTAGCAACCCCCGTCCCCAGCGATGACACTGGTGAGATCTGCCTGTGTGGCAGCTCACTAGCGACCACTTAGCGATGTACCAGCGATCCTGACCGCGTCATATCACTGGTCGGGATCGCTGGTACATCGCTAAGTGTGACAGTACCTTTAGTTTGAAAGCAGAGACTCAGAGCAGGGGAGACCAAGTTTGGCCCAGTGTCCCCCCTGCCTCCCTCCTTAACCTCGGAGACCCCGGTTACCATCTAACAGAGACTACAGCACTTACAGAGACTACAAGTGCCGCAGTTGGCACCTACGTTGGAGAAGACGACCCTTCAAGCAAGATTTCTTCAGACTGATAAGTTGCACGAATACCTGTTAATTACCGTTGTCCTGCTTGTTTGATAACTTTGTCTAGTTTACATAAACTGCTAAATCACCATTACCTTGCCAGTTTAACCCCCCACTGTTTTCTCCCTGTGAGGAGATTCTGACCCCTGTAAATAAACCCTTTAACTTTTGGTCTGTCTCTGTTCCGTGGTGACATACTCAGCACCTGCACATTATAACACCCACTCCATCAGAAACCTCATCCTCTCCTGAAATGCAGAGCCTTCAGAGAAAAATCTATGGCAGATTGCAGAAGCTTCCTGAAAGAAAGCGGTATCTGCTGCAAGTGCTGCTCGTCCACAACTCATTTTGCCAAGGATTGTAAGGTCAGTGTAAAATGCACAGAATATGGCACCACAGATCATAACACTGCTCTACACCCTGGCCCAGCTCCACTGAGTACACAAAATACACCAGCTCACAGTGAGCATGGCGGGGAGGAAAGGAACACTGATGCAGCTATGCCAGAGATCACTTCACAATGTACTGAATTCTGCAAAGGGACAATAGACAGTAGGTCCTGTTCAAAAATATGCCTCGTCAGAGTGTACCCAAAGGGTCATAGAGACAAAGCTGTCAGACTGTATGCTATCTTGGATGGTCAAAGTAACCAATCCTTGGCTAGATCAACATTCTTTGACCTATTCAACATTAAAGGACCAGGCACTACCTTCTCATTAAAGACGTGTGCAGGTACTGTGACAACATCGGGCAGGAAAGCCACTGACTACCAAATTGAGCCCTTAGACGGACAATTCTTCCTACCACTATCTACAATCATCAAGTGTAACCAGATCCCAGACAACAGATCTGAAATCCCTACGCCTGATGTAGCAATCCATCATGCTCAATTAAAACGCATAGCACACCTTATACCGGAACGCGACCATCAGGACAAGATAATCCTGCTGTTGGGGGAAAATATCCTACAGGTTCATAAAGTAAGAAGTCATATCAATGGACTCCACATTGCTCCCTATTCCCAAAAGCTAGACCTAGGATTGGTCATAATATGAAACATATGCTTGGGACGCATGCACGCCCCCTTCTTCAAAGGACGCCCATCTCTGTTCCAGCCTTGTAACAACGAGTTCCATGTCAGAGAACTACCACACAACATCCAACTGCCCAATCATTTAATAGACTTTACTCATGACAGCAGTACGGTGTCAGGAAGCTATGAGGATCAGTTGGGGTGCACAGTCTTCCAGAGAACTAAGCAAGACAACCAAGTAGCAATGTCAGTAGATCACAAGTTGTTCTTAGAGGTAATGGACAAGGGACTTGTTAAAGATGAGACCAACAGCTGGGTCGCACCTCTTCCCTTCAGAACCCACAGACCACATCTACCGAACAACAGAAATCAGGCATTAAAATGTTTCTCCTCTCTCAAACATAATCTGCAAAAGAAACCAGAGATGAAAGATCAGTTTTTCTCCTTCAGGTCAAAGATTATTGAAAACTGACATGCAGAGCTAGCTCCCGCTCTCAAAGACTCTGAAGAATGCTGGTTCCTACTCATGTTTGGAGTATATCACTCTAAGAAATCAGGCCAAATTAGAGTGGTGTTTGATTCCAGTGCTAAGTTTGATGATGTCTCCTTGAATGACGTTCTACTGACAGAACCAAACCTCAATAACAGTACTGACGCGCTTCCCTAAGGATTCCATTGCCTTCATCGCTGACATCCAGCAAATGTTCCATTGTTTTCTTGTGAGAGAGAAAGACAGGAACTTCCTAAGATTCTTCTGGTACAGAGACAATGATCCTACTAAAGAAGGAAATGCTGTAGATATAGTATATATTGACTTCAGCAAAGCTTTTGACAAAGTATCTCATACAATCCTTATTGAAAAAATGACTAAGTATGGAATGGACAAGGCAACTGTTAGGTGGATTCATAACTGGCTTAGTGATCGGACCCAAAGAGTGGTCGTAAATGGCTGCACATCCAGTTGGAAGAATGTCTCAAGTGGGGTACCACAGGGCTCTGTCCTGGGCCCTGTACTGTTCAACATCTTTATCAACAATTTAGATGAAGGAATTGAGGGTAAACTGATTAAATTTGCTGATGACACAAAGCTAGGAGGGATAGCTAATACTAGAGAAGAGAGAGAGAGGATTCAAAAAGATTTAAATAAACTGGAGAAGTGGGCAGCAACTAACAGAATGGTTTTTAACAGGGAAAAATGCAAAGTACTACATCTGGGCAATAAAAATGAAAAAAGCATATACAGAATGGGAGGAATAGGGCTAAGTGACAGCACATGTGAAAAAGACTTGGGTATACTAATAGATTACAGACTGAATATGAGTCAACAGTGTGATGCAGCAGCAAAAAAGGCAAATGCAATTTTAGGATGTATTAACAGAGGCATACAGTCTAGATCACATGAAATCATTATTTCCCTCTACTCCTCTTTGGTCAGACCTCATCTGGAATATTGTGTCCAGTTTTGGGCACCACATTTTAAAAAAGACATCAACAACCTGGAGCAAGTTCAGAAAAGAGCGACCAGAATGGTGACCGGTCTGCAAACCCTGTCTTATGAGGAAAGGTTGCAGGATTTGGGAATGTTTAGCTTGCAAAAGAGAAGACTGAGAGGAGACTTAATAGCTGTCTACAAATATCTAAAGGGCTGTCACATTGTAGAAGGATCAACTTTATTCTCATTTGCACAAGGAAAACTAGAAGCAATGGGATGAAACTGTATGGGAGGAGACACAGATTAGATATTAGAAAAAACTTTTTGACAGTTAGAGTGATCAATGAGTGGAACAAGCTGCCACGAGAAGTGGTGAGTTCTCCTTCAATGGAAGTCTTCAAACAGAGGCAGGACAGACATCTGTCTGGGATGATTTAGCGAATCCTGCTTTGAGCAGGGGGTTGGACCAGATGGCCCAGGAGGTCCCTTCCAATCTACGATTCTATGATTCTATGATTCTATGATTCTAAGTCACAGAGTATCGCATGAGAGTGCACATCTTTGGCAACAGTCCTTCACCTGCAGTCCCTATTTACGGACTCAAAACGTCGGCTCAAGAAGGAGAAACAGAATATGGATCAGATGTCAGGCAATTCATAGCAAAAGACTTTTATGTTGACGACTGTCTCAAAGCCATACCTTCAATTGAGACTGCCATCAGTCTTCTTAGGAGAGCCCAAGAGATGCTTGCTTGCTCGAACCTCAGGCTTCACAAAATAGCCTCAAACAACCAAGAACTCATGGAAGCATTCCCTTCTCAGGACTTATGTAACGGTCTCAGAGACATGGACTTGGGGTCAGACCCCGCACCAATGCAATGCAGCCTCGGGCTTCTCTGGAATCTACAGTTAGACATGTGGCGCCCCTGAGGCTTCAGTCGCTACAGAGGTACTGCACCTTCTCCTAAGTTGTGGTGCCCCACCATCCAGGTAGGCTGGGAACTCCTTTCCGCATTACAACACCTGTACCCCACACACAGGATAGTTCAGCAGGGACCCATCCATGCTTTATGCTGGAAAGGTCATAGGGTGCCTTTTGTGGTCCCTGGCTTTGTAACACGAGAGGTGCTGGAGAGGCGGGTGGAGTTAGATATAAAAGAGAGGGAAGGAGTAGGATTTCAGGTCAGTCTGGGGTGAGTCCCAGAGATGGAGGTCAGTCAGACGAGGGTCTGAGAGAGAGCAGGCTGACAGCAGGTCAGCCTGAGAGGAGCTCAAGGCGGAGGAAGGCAGTCAGTCAGAGTCAGGCGAGGCTGAGGACTGGTCTTAGTGGAGCGAGCTCCCTAGGGAAGCAAGAGAAGGAGAAAGAGACGTAGACTGGAGACTACAGATTCCATAAGAGAGATAGAACAGATCGGAACGAAGGAGAATAGAAGGACGGTGGGAAGCAGGTTGAAGAAAGATAGAGAACCCTTCCAGTCCAGAGAGCGCAAAGGCCGGGGCCCGGTCCCCGAGGTTGATTGGATCTTTATGTGAGGCAACAGACACCGGAGGAGTAGTGAGCCGCTAACACCTTGCTCCCATCATAGACTTGGGACACAACAGCGCTTGGATAGTGAGCCGGGACGCAGTGAGGAGTCCCCGAAGCAGGCTACAGCTGTCTGTCATACAAGTAAAGACTAGGAACACCTAGAGAGAGGCATTCCAGGGTAACTAAGTACTGGAGTGCTTCGCACCTAAAGGCGCAATGGAGGAGTCGTTCAGTAAGGTACATGTTGGCGGAGTGTGGAGGGGAGAATCCTATCCTGCCGGGAGGTTGGCTGGAGCCCTGACCTGGAGAACACGGTACGGAGGCAGGCAGTTGAGTGAACTGCAAACAGTGAGTAAAGCTTTGGAACCTCATACTCGGGTGTCCTCCAGTTATTCCTGCACCACTACACCTGGGTACCAGCATCTATACCATTCTGCGCCTCTCCTACTCCACTGCACCTACACTGCCCTGGGACTACAGCTTCACCTGTGGGGAGCTACACCATCTTTGCTGCACCACACCATCAGTCCCAGCTGATCTGCATGCAGCATTGGCTCAACATCTTACTTGCCAAACACCACGGGTGGCATCACGAACTATTCTAATAAACTTTAACACCATTAACACCACCGCCATTGATATTGGGCTCCCCGGGCCACGGACCGGGTTCCCGCTGCTGTGACACATTCCCACCTTGACACCGGCCCAGTACCGAGTACACTGCTGCCCTGGGTGTGCTAGGGTGACCCAGACACTTTCAACTTTTAGGTCAGCCAGGAAGAAAAGCATTTCACAAGTAGAGGTGTCCTGTCCACCATCAACAGTCTGTATGATCCCTTGGGTTTCGCAGCTCCTGTTACTATACAAGGCAATGCTCTACTAAGAGACTTAACTAGGGAAACATCTGACTGGGATGCATTTCTGCCATCTGATAAGAGAATCCAGTGGGAAGGATGGAAAAACTCAGCAGCCCTCTCCAACCTGAACGTGCCAAGACCATACACCCCTGTGCCGTCTACAGATATACAAAGCCAAAGACTGTACATATTCGCAGATGCTTCTGTGTTGTGAGTTCATTTTCCCCTTCATTACTGAGGCCCGAGGAACTCCCTCTTCTGGTAAAGAAAGGTAGTGAGCCTGATTGTCAAACACCTGAGGCTGATGATTATGACTGGCTGAGTGGAGTTGCGGACTGGATATAAGGCTGCCGATGCCCTTCTGCCCTGCGGGTGATTTCTCTGTGGGATCCTTGGAGACCAGTCTGAATTCCTGCTCCTCCAAAGCTAAATTTGCTGCTCGGCCTTTTGCTTTTGTGCTTTGACTTTGTTTTTGCTTTGTTTTTCTGGATTTCTGCCATTCCCTGCTGGGGTGTGCTGAATTCATTTAGCTCTGTCTTCTGAAAATACCTGAGTGCTGATTCAGTTTTTGAAGCCTAGCTGCTTCAGGGCCTTTTTCATATCAGCTGGTTGGCTTATGTCTTTGATAGGGTTTTGGCAGATTGCAGACAGCAACCTTCCTGTCCTTTCCTATCTAGGTAGTTTTGGGGCCCCGTCTTTGCTCAGTCTATCTTTCTGTCTGTGTTAGTATTTTCATCTTGCTTCACCGTCATTATATGTTGGGGGCTGCCTATTGCTTTGGGGTCTGCTCTGGGGCAGTTTAGATTTCCCCTTTCTTTCTTTAGGCCTATGTATTTCTCCGGCTGTGATCGAGGGGTCTAGGGCATCGTAGGAACCCCCCACGGCTACTGCTAGTTGTGTTGATAGGTTCAGGGGTCTGCAATCTGATAGTTGCCAACTTCTCTGGTTTTCTCGACTTAGCTTGTATTTCTGCTTTTGCTTCCTACGGTGACTCATTCAAAACAGAATCACCTGCCATACCGCAGATTCTAGGGTACTCAATAGCAGGAAAGAATTAAAAAAAAAAGTGTGTATATTTTTTCCTCTATATCTCTGAGGCCGTAGGGGGAATTTTTTTTTCTCTCAATGGAGATAAAGCAATTGTCTGATCGTGTGGAGCAGCTCGCTGCGGAAATGCGGGGAATTTCCGCCTACCTTGCTCATTCACATGCTGCTGAACCAAAGATTCCTACACCTGATGTATTTTTTGGGGATCGGTCTAAATTTTTGAATTTCAAAAATAATTGTAAATTAATTTTTGCCTTGAAGCCTAACTCGTCAGGGAGCTCCGCGCAGCAGGTTAAAATTGTCATCTCTTTGCTGCGTGGCAATCCCCAGGATTGGGCGTTTTCTTTGAAACCAGATGATCCTATTCTGACTAATGTGAACGCATTCTTTCAAGCTTTGGGGTTGTTGTATGACGAACCTAATGCCATTGATCAGGCTGAAAAGACCCTGCTGGCATTGAGCCAGGGTCGTGATTCTGCAGAATTGTACTGTCAAAAATTCCGAAAGTGGGCAGTACTTACTACCTGGAATGATAATGCCTTGGCTGCCCTCTTTCGGAAGGGGTTGTCAGAAGCCGTAAAAGATACTATGGTGGGATTTCCTGTTCCCTCTGGTCTTGACGATTCTATGTCATTAGCCATTCAAGTTGATCGGCGTTTGCGCGAACGCAAAGCTGCACAAGAGGTGTTGCCACCTGTTGAACAAATGTCTGAACCTATGCAATGTGATAGAGTTTTTTCCAGAGAGCATCGTCAGGAGTTCAGAAGGCGTAATAAGTTGTGTTTTTTCTGTGGAGATGCCTCGCATATTATTTCTGTCTGTCCTAAACGAGAGAAACGCTTTGCACACACGTTTTCTGTTGGGGGTGTTCAACCTAAGTTTCTTCTGGCTATTACTCTGATCTGCTCCCTGTCCACATTTTCCGCCAAGGCGTTTGTGGATTCGGGAGCAGCCCTAAACCTAATGGACTTGGATTTTGCTAAACGTTGTGGATTTCCGATGACACCTCTGCAGATGCCTATCCGTTTGAGGGGAATTGATGCTACTCCTTTGGCTAAAAATAAACCCCAGTTTTGGACCCAGGTGGTAATGCGGGTCGCCCCAGACCATCAAGAAAATTGCAGATTTCTGGTGTTGCATAATCTGCATGATACTGTTGTTCTGGGGTTTCCCTGGTTACAGATTCATAATCCAGTTTTGGATTGGAAATCTGTGTCTGTGGTGAGTTGGGGTTGTCGGTGTGCCTTTAGTGAGGCTCCGGTGTTTTCCACCTCTCCTCAGTCGCTTGATGTTCCTGATTATTTGGTGGACTTTTATGATGTATTTAGTGAGAATGAGTCTGCGTCTCTGCCTCCTCATAGGAGTTATGACTGTGCAATTGAACTGAGCCCAGGGTGTAAATTTCCCAAGGGTCGGCTCTTCAATTTATCTGTACCCGAGCACGAGGCTATGCGATCCTATATTAAGGAGGCGTTGGAGAAGGGTCATATTAGACCATCCTCGTCACCCTTGGGTGCCGTTTTTTTTTTTGTAGCCAAAAAGGATGGATAATTAAGACCTTGTATTGATTATCGTGCCCTCAACAAAATTACTGTTAAATATCAGTATCCATTACCCCTGATTTCTGATCTATTCTCCAGAGTTAAAGGTGCTTGCCGGTTTACTAAGCTTGACCTCAGGGGGGCGTATAATCTTATTCGCATTAAGCATGGGGATGAATGGAAGACGGCGTTTAATACTCCGGAGGGACATTTTGAGTACCTGGTGATGCCTTTTGGGCTCACTAATGCCCCTTCTGTCTTCCAGTGCTTCATGAACGATATTTTCCGAGATTTTGTCGATACATTTTTAATTATCTATCTGGATGATATTTTGATCTTCTCCAAGGATTGGGATTCTCATGTGGAACATATTCGGACTGTGTTCCGGATCTTGAGGGAGAATTCCCTGTATGTCAAGGGATCTAAATGCCTTTTTGGAGTACAGAGGATTTCTTTTTTGGGATTTATTTTGTCCCCGTTAACTATTGAAATGGACCCGGCCAAGGTACAGGCCATTCACGATTGGGTTCAGCCCACTTCTTTGAAGGCCCTCCAGAAGTTTTTGGGTTTTGCTAATTTTTATCGGAAATTTATAGCAAAATTTTCTAGTATTGCCAAGCCATTGACTGATTTGACTAAAAAGGGTGCTGATGTGTTAAATTGGTCTCCGGAGGCTGTTTCTTCCTTTCAGGAGTTGAAGCGAAGATTCACCTCCGCCCCGGTTTTGCGGCAACCTAATGTCTCACTTCCATTCCAGGTAGAGGTGGATGCTTCTGAGATTGGTGCAGGAGCTGTTTTGTCCCAAAAGGATCCTGTAACATCTAAAATGAATCCCTGTGCTTTCTTTTCCCGAAAGTTCTCTCCATCTGAACGTAACTATGATGTGGGGAATAGGGAACTGTTGGCCATGAAATGGGCATTTGAGGAGTGGAGACATTGGTTGGAGGGAGCTAAGCATCAAGTCGTGGTCCTCACTGACCACAAGAATTTGATTTACCTAGAGTCGGCTAAGCGCTTGAACCCTAGACAGGCTAGGTGGGCCTTGTTTTTTACACGTTTTGATTTTGTGGTTTCTTTTCTTCCTGCAACAAAGAATGTCAAGGCAGACGCCCTCTCTAGGAGCTTCCTTGCTGATTCTCCTGTGGTGACCAAGCCTGCTACCATCTTAGGCGAAGGGGTAGTTTTTTCTGC
This sequence comes from Dendrobates tinctorius, assembly GCF_039654945.1. NCBI lineage: Eukaryota > Metazoa > Chordata > Amphibia > Anura > Dendrobatidae > Dendrobates > Dendrobates tinctorius. Next base: position 140,653 of record NW_027362120.1, on the reverse strand, counting down.
CATCTCGCCCGATTTGAGACGTGCTCTGGAAGAGTTCCAAGAGGACAAACCTGAGCGTTGTCCCAGTGGAAAGTTGTATGTTCCTGACCAGTGGAAGAAGAGAGTGATGTCTGAAGTTCATTGCTCTGCTTTGGCTGGTCATCCAGGTATTTTTGGTACTAGAGATCTGTTGAGTCATTTTTTTTGGTGGCCCTCCTTGTCTCGTGATGTCAGGAGTTTTGTGCAGTCCTGTGGGACGTGCTCCCGGTCTAAATCGTGTTCTCGCTCTAGTGGGTTGTTGATGCCTTTGCCTGTCCCCAAGAGGCCATGGACCCATATTTCAATGGATTTCATCTCTGATATGCCTGTCTCTCAGAGGATGACTGTTATTTGGGTGATTTGTGATAGGTTCTCTAAGATGGTTCATCTTGTACCACTCCCTAAGTTGCCGTCTTCCTCTGAGTTGGTGCCCCTGTTTTTACAACAGGTGGTTCGTTTGCACGGGATTCCTGAGAACATTGTATCTGACAGAGGAGTCCAGTTTGTGTCTAGATTTTGGAGAACTTTCTGTTCCAGGCTGGGAATTCAGTTGTCCTTCTCCTCTGCTTTTCACCCTCAGACCAATGGGCAGACAGAGAGAACAAACCAGACCTTGGAGTCATATTTGAGATGTTTTATTTCTGCTGATCAGGATGATTGGGTTTCATTTTTGCCCTTGGCCGAATTTTCTTTGAATAATAGAGCTAGTTCTGCCACTTTGATGTCACCTTTTTTTGTAACTTTGGGTTTCATCCTCGATTTTCTTCAGGGCAGGTGGAGCCCTCTGCCTGCCCAGGTGTTGACACTGTGGTGGAGAGAATGCACCAGATCTGGGACCAAGTGGTGGATAAGTTATCTCTCTCCCAGGAGAAGGCCCAGCGGTTTTCCAACCGACATAGGACCATTGGTCCCAGTTTAAGGTTGGTGATATGGTGTGGTTATCATCAAAAAATATTGCTATGAAGGTGGCTTCTCCTAAGTTTAAGCCTAGATTTATTGGACCTTACAAGATTGTGGAGATTATTAATCCGGTCTCTTTTCGTTTGGCTCTTCCTGTCACATTTAAAATCCATAATGTGCTCCATAAAACTTTGTTGAAGAGGTTTGTTGAACCTGTTGATCCGGGGGTGGCACCTCCAGACCCTGTATTGGTTGAAGGTAACATGGAGTATGAGGTAGAGAAAGTACTGGATTCCCGTCTGGCTAGACGGAGACTCCAGTATTTGGTTAAGTGGAAGGGTTATGGTCAGGAGGATAATTCCTGGGTCTCTGCCTCTGATATTCATGCCAAACGATTGGTGCGTGCCTTTCATCGGGCTCACCCTGATCGCCCTGGTGGCGTAGTTGAGGGTTCGGTGACCCCTCCTCAAGGGGGAGGTACTGTTGTGAGTTCATTTTCCCCTTCATTACTGAGGCCCGAGGAACTCCCTCTTCTGGTAAAGAAAGGTAGTGAGCCTGATTGTCAAACACCTGAGGCTGATGATTATGACTGGCTGAGTGGAGTTACGGACTGGATATAAGGCTGTCGACGCCCTTCTGCCCTGCGGGTGATTTCTCTGTGGGATCCTTGGAGACCAGTCTGAATTCCTGCTCCTCCAAAGCTAAGTTTGCTGCTCGGCCTTTTGCTTTTGTGCTTTGACATTGTTTTTGCTTTGTTTTTCTGGATTTCTGCCATTCCCTGCTGGGGTGTGCTGAATTCATTTAGCTCTGTCTTCTGAAAATACTTGAGTGCTGATTAAGTTTTTGAAGCCTAGCTGCTTCAGGGCCTTTTTCATATCAGCTGGTTGGCTTATTTCTTTGATAGGGTTTTGGCAGTTTGCAGACAGCAGCCTTCCTGTCCTTTCCTATCTAGGTAGTTTTGGGGCCCCGTCTTTGCTCAGTCTATCTTTCTGTCTGTGTTAGTATTTTCATCTTGCTTCACCGTCATTATATGTTGGGGGCTGCCTATTGCTTTGGGGTCTGCTCTGGGGCAGTTTAGATTTCCCCTTTCTTTCTTTAGGCCTATGTATTTCTCCGGCTGTGATCGAGGGGTCTAGGGCATCGTAGGAACCCCCCACGGCTACTGCTAGTTGTGTTGATAGGTTCAGGGGTCTGCAATCTGATAGTTGCCAACTTCTATGGTTTTCTGGACTTAGCTTGTATTTCTGCTTTTGCCTCCTACGGTGACTCATTCATAACACTTCTGTCAAAGCAATTGCTGCTGTTGCCTATCTCAAAACTTTGTACTGCAAATGTCAGAGCCACGTTGGGTTCGTTATGGGTAAGGCCAAACTCGCACCACAGCCAGAGTACACTATACCCAGGTTAGAGCTTTGTGCCGCAGTCTAAGGCTAGGCTGATATTTGTGGTTGAGTCCACAGCGTTTCATGCGCAACCATAAACGCATGCAAAAACATATGAAAACGCATAAAAACGCAGAGCTTTTTAGCTGCATCATCTTACGCAAGACATAAAAAACACTGCTTTGTTATGCGTTTGCATACGTTTTTGCATGCGTTTGCGCTTTTTATGCGCATGCTTTCCATAGTGAAAAAATTTTCCAGGAGATTTTCTGGGACACAAGCCATGCCCAATGGGCGTGTCTCATGGGAATTTGTTATATAGACCCATGTAGAGCTGAATTCCTTAGATTTTGATCCTGTATCTTGTGTCAAGATGCCATCTTCGCCAGGAGAGTTTCTATTTTAATCTGGATTTGGATATCAACTTGTTTCTTGCCTTTGCTTGTGAGCAAGAACAGAAAAGACAAAGATGGAGAAGACGGCGTCGGCACTTTTGGCAACACCCCATTCTTGAATTCCGGGAGAGCCGTGGGGCCTATCACTCCTTATTCAGTGAGCTCTGTGAAAACCCAGAGAAATATTGTGACTGTGTGGGTAGGTGACTTGACGAACAGACGTGACTGGTAGGAGGGGACAGTTTGTGCACTAGGGACAGAGATTGACAGGTGAGAAAGGTAACAGCAGGGAAAGACAGAAAACGGAGTGCAGTACCGTGAATTGACCACAAGATGGCAGGGGGGAGTAGTACAGGACTTAACATCAGCTTAGGGCTTAGGAATCCGCTTAGTCATGGGGGGGCGGGGAGATAGGAGCCCGGGTGGGAAATTCCCCTGTGACAGAGGGGATAAATAGGAGAAGGCGGGGCTCCAGGAAAGATTTAGTCCCGGGAGGAGCTCAGAAGAAGATTGGAAAGGGAGAAGTGCTCAGCCAGGGGGACGGACAAAGGAGAGACAGTCAGGGGGGGTGGCCCTGACCAGACAGACCACAGGACAGACGAGCAGAAGAGACAGTCAGGGGTGGCCCTGACCCAACGGACCGCAGGACAGATGAGGCCCCGGGGGTACCGATTGGAAGACGACCTCGGGCAGGTGAAGCGCTGGGGGTAGATTGGTCTAGGACAGCCCCCAGTGAAAGATCCGTGAGGTGCGTTACTGCGACTGGAGCTTAGGAATAGGTACCTGGGCCTGGAAACAGAGTGGTGTAAAGAAGCTGCGGTGTGTGTTTGGTGGTCGTCAGGAGGACGATGAATAAACCTGGAACTGTTACAAGTGGAATCGGTCTCCGTCTCGTCTGTGCCTCGTCTGGTAAGCAGTGGTCCACCCCCCAAGCCCGGCCCCCTACCACAACTGCATGAGGATGTCTCAAGAGAGCTTCCGTGACTTGCTGGGTCAGGTACAAGGAGCCATCAGCAGGCAGGACACCCAGCTCTGTAGAGCGATTCCAGCTGAGGATCGTTTGCTGGTGACACTAAGGTGCGTAATATTTAAAACTAAACGTCTGTCATAATTTTTATTGTTCTGCAATGTCTTTACTTTTTTTTTCAAAACCCCTGTCGTAAACATTATTATTCATAATATTTTGTTTTTTTTTCTGTTTGGCAGATTCCTGGCTACCGGAGAGAGTCTATCATTGCTCCACTTCCAGTTCCGGATTGGCCTTTCCACCCTTTCTGGGATTGTTGCAGACACTTGCCATTCTTTGTGGGACGTTCTGCGTCAAGAATTTATCCCCCTACTCACCACGGAAATCTGGCAGGAAACTGCAGAAAAATTCTGGGAAATGTGTAATTTCCCCAACTGTTTGGGAGCAGTGGATGGGAAACATATCCGGATTACCAAACCAGCTCGATGTGGATCCAAGTACTTTAATTATAAAAAATACTTCTCTATAGTGCTCATGGCCATTGCAGCTGCAGACGGTAGATTTATTGCCATGGACATTGGTTCTTTTGGACGTGGAAATGACTCCCAAACCTTTAAAAACTCGGACATGGACCAAGGCTTGTATACCAATATTTTTAATTTCCCCCTCACACGACCTCTTCCCAACACTCAAGGCCCGGCAGTGCCATTTGTTGTGGTTGGTGATGACGCCTTTCAGATGTGTGGAAACCTACTGAAGCCATAGTCCAGTCGGGACTTGAACCACACAAAAAGGATTTTTAATTACCGACTGACCAGGGCACGAAGAGCTGTGGAGTGTGCCTTTGGGATTCTTGTCTCGAAATGGTGCATTTTAGGGACAGCAATTAATCTCAAAATTGAGACAGTCGATGAGGTGGTCAAGGCGTGTGTGGTTCTCCACAACTACATAATGGCTAAAGAGCGACCAACCTTCAAACTTGATGAACCTGTTGGTAACCTGTTGCCAGATTACCATCATCACCCTCTGAGGACAACAAGGGAAGTTGCCCAAATGAGGGATATATTCGCGGACTACTTTGTTTCTGAGATCGGACATGTGGCATGTCAAGATGAAATGGTTTAGAATGTTCTTGAAATTTTAAAATGTACTTGAAATGTTTAGTTACATAAAAAAATTAGTAAAACACCTGTTTACTTTGTTTATCTCCCCCATGCTTTACACTTCGCGTGTTATATGTGTCAGTGCAATGGTAGGTGACTTCTCATTAGCTCCATCGTCTCTTCAGTCTGCATTAATCGCTAGTCCAATAGATTAATGCACACTGAAGAGATGATGGAGAAAATCCACCTCATATCTTTACTCACCTGCCCGTGAGTCAGAACTACTGCACTCAGGATGCAGAAAACCCAGCACCCTGAGTGCAATAGTACTGACACCTGGGCAGGTGAGTATTGCTGACCCCTTACCCTTAGTGTCGTTTTACTTTTTTTTGGGGGGAGGATTTTCAGTCCTCTTTGTGGTTTTGCCACCTCATAGCTCCATGACAGACACAAGCAAGAAAAGGAAGACAAGATTGTGTGTCATGGAGCTATGAGGTGGAAGAAAACAGAGTGAGTGTGTAGACTGTGATCTGTGTGTAGACTGTGATCTGTGTGTAGACTGTGATCTGTGTGTAGGCTGTGATCTGTGTGTAGACGGTGATCTGTGTGTAGACTGTGATCTGTGTGTAGACTGTGATCTGTGTGTAGACTGTGATCTGTGTGTAGACGCGATCTGTGTGTAGACGGCGATCTGTGTGTAGACGGTGATCTGTGTGTAGACGGCGATCTTTGTGTAGACTGTGATCTGTGTGTAGATGGTGATCTGTGTGTAGACGGTGATCTTTGTGTAGACTGTGATCTGTGTGTTGATGGTGATCTGTGTGTAGACGGCGATCTGTGTGTAGACGGTGATCTGTGTGTAGACGGCGATCTGTGTGTAGATGGCGATCTGTGTGTAGACTGTGATCTGTGTGTAGACTGTGATCTGCGTGTAGATGGCGATCTGTGTGTAGACTGTGATCTGTGTGTAGACTGTGATCTGTGTGTAGACTGTGATCTGTGTGTAGACGGCGATCTGTGTGTAGACGGTGATCGGTGTGTAGACTGTGATCTGTGAGTAGACTGTGATCTGTGTGTAGACGGCGATCTGTGTGTAGACTGTGATCTGTATGTAGACTGTGATCTGTGTGTAGACGGCGATCTGTGTGTAGACTGTGATCTGTGTGTAGACTGTGATCTGTGTGTAGACTGTGATCTGTGTGTAGACGGCGATCTGTGTGTAGACGGTGATCTGTGTGTAGACTGTGATCTGTGAGTAGACTGTGATCTGTGTGTAGAAGGCGATCTGTGTGTAGAATGTGATCTGTGTGTAGACTGTGATCTGTGTGTAGATGGCGATCTGTGTGTAGACGGCGATCTGTGTGTAGACTGTGATCTGTGTGTAGACTGTGATCTGTGTGTAGACGGTGATCTGTGTGTAGACTGTGATCTGTGTGTAGACTGTGATCTGTGTGTAGACGGCGATCTGTGTGTAGACGGTGATCTGTGTGTAGACTGTGATCTGTGTGTAGACTGTGATCTGTGTGTAGACGGCGATCTGTGTGTAGATGGCGATCTGTGTGTAGACGGTGATCTGTGTGTAGACTGTGATCTGTGTGTAGACTGTGATCTGTGTGTAGACGGTGATCTGTGTGTAGACTGTGATCTGTGTGTAGACTGTGATCTCTGTGTAGACTGTGATCTGTGTGTAGACGGTGATCTGTGTGTAGACTGTGATCTGTGTGTAGACGGCGATCTGTGTGTAGACGGCGATCTGTGTGTAGATGGCGATCTGTGTGTAGACGGCGATCTGTGTGTAGACTGTGATCTGTGTGTAGACGGCGATCTGTGTGTAGACTGTGATCTGTATGTAGATGGCGATCTGTGTGTAGACTGTGATCTGTGTGTAGACTGTGATCTGTGTGTAGACTGCGATCTGTGTGTAGACGGCGATCTGTGTGTAGACTGTGATCTGTGTGTAGACTGTGATCTGTGTGTAGACTGTGATCTGTGTGTAGATGGCGATCTGTGTGTAGACTGTGATCTGTGTGTAGACTGATCTGTGTGTAGACTGTGATCTGTGTGTAGACGGTGATCTGTGTGTAGACTGTGATCTGTGTGTAGACTGTGATCTCTGTGTAGACTGTGATCTGTGTGTAGACGGTGATCTGTGTGTAGACTGTGATCTGTGTGTAGACGGCGATCTGTGTGTAGACGGCGATCTGTGTGTAGACTGTGATCTGTGTGTAGACTGTGATCTGTGTGTAGACGGCGATCTGTGTGTAGACGGCGATCTGTGTGTAGACGGTGATCTGTGTGTAGACTGTGATCTGTGTGTAGACTGTGATCTGTGTGTAGACTGTAATCTGTGTGTAGACTGTGATCTGTGTGTAGACGGCGATCTGTGTGTAGACTGTGATCTGTGTGTAGACTGTGATCTGTGTGTAGATGGCGATCTGTGTGTAGACTGTGATCTGTGTGTAGACTGTGATCTGTGTGTAGACTGTGATCTGTGTGTAGACGGCGATCTGTGTGTAGACGGTGATCTGTGTGTAGACTGTGATCTGTGTGGACTGTGATCTGTGTGGACTGCGATATGTGTGTAGACTGTGATCTGTGTGTAGACTGTGATCTGTGTGTAGACGGTGATCTGTGTGTAGATGGCGATCTGTGTGTAGATGGCGATCTGTGTGTAGACGGCGATCTGTGTGTAGACGGCGATCTGTGTGTAGACTGTGATCTGTGTGTTGATGGCGATCTGTGATCTGTGTGTAGACTGTGATCTGTGTGTAGACTGTGATCTGTGTGTAGACTGTGATCTGTGTGTAGACTGTGATCTGTGTGTAGACTGTGATCTGTGTGTAGATGGCGATCTGTGAGTAGACGGCGATCTTTGTGTAGACTGTGATCTGTGTGTAGATGGCGATCTGTGTGTAGACGGCGATCTGTGTGTAGACTGTGATCTGTGTGTAGACTGTGATCTGTGTGTAGACGGCGATCTGTGTGTAGATGGCGATCTTTGTGTAGACTGTGATCTGTGTGTAGATGGCGATCTGTGTGTAGACGGCGATCTGTGTGTAGACTGTGATCTGTGTGTAGATGGCGATCTGTGTGTAGATGGCGATCTGTGTGTAGACTGTGATCTGTGTGTAGACGGCGATCTTTGTGTAGACTGTGATCTGTGTGTAGATGGCGATGTGTGTGTAGACGGCGATCTGTGTGTAGACGGCGATCTGTGTGTAGACGGCGATCTTTGTGTAGACTGTGATCTGTGTGTAGATGGCGATCTGTGTGTAGACGGTGATCTTTGTGTAGACTGTGATCTGTGTGTTGATGGTGATCTGTGTGTAGACGGCGATCTGTGTGTAGACTGTGATCTGTGTGTAGATGGCGATCTGTGTGTAGACTGTGATCTGTGTGTAGATGGCGATCTGTGTGTAGATGGCGATCTGTGTGTAGACTGTGATCTGTGTGTAGATGGCGATCTGTGTGTAGATGGCGATCTGTGTGTAGACTGTGATCTGTGTGTAGATGGCGATCTGTGTGTAGATGGCGATCTGTGTGTAGACGGCGATCTGTGTGTAGACGGTGATCTGTGTGTAGACTGTGATCTGTGTGTAGACGGCAATCTGTGTGTAGACTGCGATCTGTGTGTAGACGGCGATCTGTGTGTAGATGACGATCTGTGTGTAGACGGTGATCTGTGTGTAGATGGCGATCTGTGTGTAGACTGTGATCTGTGTGTAGACTGTGATCTGTGTGTAGACGGCGATCTGTGTGTAGACTGTGATCTGTGTGTAGACTGTGTTCTGTGTGTAGACTGTGATCTGTGTGTAGACGGCGATCTGTGTGTAGACTGTGATCTGTGTGTAGACTGTGATCTGTGTGTGTAGACTGTGATCTGTGTGTAGACGGCGATCTGTGTGTAGACGGCGATCTGTGTGTAGACGGCGATCTGTATGTAGACTGTGATCTGTGTGTAGACTGTGATCTGTGTGTAGATGGCGATCTGTGTATAGATGGCGATCTGTGTGTAGATGGCGATCTGTGTGTAGACTGTGATCTGTGTGTAGACTGTGATCTGTGTGTAGACGGCGATCTGTGTGTAGACTGTGATCTGTGTGTAGACTGTGATCTGTGTGTAGACGGCGATCTGTGTGTAGACTGTGATCTGTGTATAGACTGTGATCTGTGTGTGTAGACTGTGATCTGTGTGTAGACGGCGATCTGTGTGTAGACGGCGATCTGTGTGTAGACGGCGATCTGTGTGTAGACTGTGATCTGTGTGTAGACTGTGATCTGTGTGTAGATGGCGATCTGTGTATAGATGGCGATCTGTGTGTAGATGGCGATCTGTGTTTAGACGGCGATCTGTGTGTAGACTGTGATCTGTGTGTTGATGGCGATCTGTTTGTAGACTGTGATCTGTGTGTAGATGGCGATCTGTGTGTAGACGGCAATCTGTGTTTAGACTGTGATCTGTGTGAAGACTGTGATCTGTGTGTAGACGGCGATCTGTGTGTAGACTGTGATCTGTGTGAAGACTGTGATCTGTGTGTAGACGGCGATCTGTGTGTAGACGGCGATCTGTGTGTAGACGGCGATCTGTGTGTAGACTGTGATCTGTGTGTAGACTGTGATCTGTGTGTAGACGGCGATCTGTGTATAGATGGCGATCTGTGTGTAGATGGCGATCTGTGTGTAGACGGCGATCTGTGTGTAGACGGCGATCTGTGTGTAGACTGTGATCTGTGTGTTGATGGCGATCTGTGTGCAGACTGTGATCTGTGTGTAGATGGCGATCTGTGTGTAGACGGCGATCTGTGTGTAGACGGCGATCTTTGTGTAGACTGCGATCTGTGTGTAGATGGCGATCTGTGTGTAGACGGCGATCTGTGTGTAGACTGTGATCTGTGTGTAGATGGCGATCTGTGTGTAGACGGCGATCTTTGTGTAGACTGTGATCTGTGTGTAGATGGCGATCTGTGTGTAGACGTGATCTTTATGTAGACTGTGATCTGTGTGTTGATGGTGATCTGTGTGTAGACTGTGATCTGTGTGTAGATGGCGATCTGTGTGTAGACTGTGATCTGTGTGTAGACTGTGATCTGTGTGTAGACGGCGATCTGTGTGTAGACTGTGATCTGTGTGTAGACTGTGATCTGTGTGTAGACTGTGATCTGTGTGTAGACTGTGATCTGTGTATAGACTGTGATCTGTGTGTGTAGACTGTGACCTGTGTGTAGACGGCGATCTGTGTGTAGACGGCGATCTGTGTGTAGACGGCGATCTGTGTGTAGACTGTGATCTGTGTGTAGACTGTGATCTGTGTGTAGATGGCGATCTGTGTATAGATGGCGATCTGTGTGTAGATGGCGATCTGTGTGTAGACGGCGATCTGTGTTTAGACGGCGATCTGTGTGTAGACTGTGATCTGTGTGTTGATGGCGATCTGTTTGTAGACTGTGATCTGTGTGTAGATGGCGAACTGTGTGTAGACGGCGATCTGTGTTTAGACTGTGATCTGTGTGAAGACTGTGATCTGTGTGTAGACGGCGATCTGTGTGTAGACTGTGATCTGTGTGAAGACTGTGATCTGTGTGTAGACGGCGATCTGTGTGTAGACGGCGATCTGTGTGTAGACGGCGATCTGTGTGTAAACTGTGATCTGTGTGTAGACTGTGATCTGTGTGTAGACGGCGATCTGTGTATAGATGGCGATCTGTGTGTAGATGGCGATCTGTGTGTAGACGGCGATCTGTGTGTAGACGGCGATGTGTGTAGACTGTGATCTGTGTGTTGATGGCGTTCTGTGTGTAGACTGTGATCTGTGTGTAGATGGCGATCTGTGTGTAGACGGCGATCTGTGTGTAGACGGCGATCTTTGTGTAGACTGCGATCTGTGTGTAGATGGCGATCTGTGTGTAGACGGCGATCTGTGTGTAGACTGTGATCTGTGTGTAGATGGCGATCTGTGTGTAGACGGCGATCTGTGTGTAGACTGTGATCTGTGTGTAGACGCGATCTTTGTGTAGACTGTGATCTGTGTGTAGATGGCGATCTGTGTGTAGACGTGATCTTTATGTAGACTGTGATCTGTGTGTAGATGGCGATCTGTGTGTAGACTGTGATCTGTGTGTAGATGGCGATCTGTGTGTAGACTGTGATCTGTGTGTAGACGGCGATCTGTGTGTAGACTGTGATCTGTGTGTAGATAGCGATCTGTGTGTAGATGACGATCTGTGTGTAGACGGCGATCTGTGTGTAGACTTTGATCTGTGTGTTGATTGCGATCTGTGTGTAGATGGCGATCTGTGTGTAGACGGCGATCTGTGTGTAGACTGTGATCTGTGTGTTGATTGCGATCTGTGTAGACGGCGATCTGTATGTAGACTGTGATCTGTGTGTAGACTGTGATCTGTGTGTAGATGGCGATCTGTGTGTAGACTGTGATCTGTGTGTAGATGGCGATCTGTGTGTAGACGGCGATCTGTGTGTAGAAGCGATCTGTGTGTAGACTGTGATCTGTGTGTAAACGGCGATCTTTGTGTAGACTGTGATCTGTGTGTTGATGGCGATCTGTATGTAGACGGCGATCTGTGTGTAGACTGTGATCTGTGTGTAGACTGTGATCTGTGTGTAGACTGCGATCTGTGTGTAGATGGCGATCTGTGTGTAGATGGCGATCTGTGTGTAGACGGTGATCTGTGTGTAGATGGCGATCTGTGTGTAGACGGCGATCTGTGTGTAGACTGTGATCTGTGAGTAGATTGTGATCTGTGTGTAGATGGCGATCTGTGTGTAGACGGCGATCTGTGTGTAGACTGTGATCTGTGTGTGGATGGCGATCTGTGTGTAGACTGTGATCTGTGTGTAGACTGTGATCTGTGTGTAGACGGCGATCTGTGTGTAGACTGTGATCTGTGTGTAGACTGTGATCTGTGTGTAGATGGCGATCTGTGTGTAGACGGCGATCTGTGTGTAGACTGTGATCTGTGTGTGGATGGCGATCTGTGTGTAGACGGCGATTTGTGTGTAGACTGTGATCTGTGTGTAGACGGCGATCTGTGTGTAGACTGTGATCTGTGTGTAGACTGTGATCTGTGTGTAGATGGCGATCTGTGTGTAGACTGTGATCTGTGTGTGGATGGCGATCTGTGTGTAGACGGCGATTTGTGTGTAGACTGTGATCTGTGTGTGGATGGCGATCTGTGTGTAGACGGCGATTTGTGTGTAGACTGTGATCTGTGTGTAGACGGCGATCTGTGTGTAGACTGTGATCTGTGTGTAGACTGTGATCTGTGTGTAGACGGCGATCTGTGTGTAGACTGTGATCTGTGTGTAGACGGCGATCTGTGTGTAGACTGTGATCTGTGTGTGGATGGCGATCTGTGTGTAGACGGCGATTTGTGTGTAGACTGTGATCTGTGTGTTGATGGCGATCTGTGTGTAGACGGCGATCTGTGTGTAGATGGCGATCTGTGTGTAGACTGTGATCTGTGTGTAGATGGCGATCTGTGTGTAGACGGCGATCTGTGTGTAGACGGCGATCTGTGTGTAGACTGTGATCTGTGTGTAGACTGTGATCTGTGTGTATATGGCGATCTGTGTGTAGACTGTGATCTGTGTGTAGACGGCGATCTGTGTGTAGACGGCGATCTGTGTGTAGACGGCGATCTGTGTGTAGATGGCGATCTGTGTGTAGACTGTGATCTGTGTGTAGACTGTGATCTGTGTGTAGACTGTGATCTGTGCGTAGACGGTGATCTGTGTGTAGATGGTGATCTGTGTGTGGACTGTGATCTGTGTGTAGACTGTGATCTGTGTGTAGACGGCAATCTGTGCGTAGATTGTGATGTGTGTAGGCGGCGATCTGTGTGTAGACGGCGATCTGTGTGTAGACGGCGATCTGTGTGTAGATGGTGATCTGTGTGTAGACTGTGATCTGTGTGTAGATGGCGATCTGTGTGTAGACTGTGATCTGTGTGTAGACTGTGATCTGTGTGTAGATTGTGATCTGTGTGTAGACTGTGATCTGTGTGTAGACGGCGATCTGTGTGTAGACGGTGATCTGTGTGTAGATGGCGATCTGTGTGTAGACTGTGATCTGTGTGTAGACTGTGATCTGTGTGGACTGTGATCTGTGTGTTGATGGCGATCTGTGTGTAGACTGTGATCTGTGTGTAGACGGCGATCTGTGTGTAGACGGCGATCTGTGTGTAGACTGTGATCTGTGTGGACTGTGATCTGTGTGTAGACTGTGATCTGTGTGTAGACGGCGATCTGTGTGGACTGTGATCTGTGTGTTGATGGCGATCTGTGTGTTGATGGCGATCTGTATGTAGACTGTGATCTGTGTGTAGACTGTGATCTGTGTGTAGACGGCGATCTGTGTGTAGACGGCGATCCGTGTGTGCACTGTGATCTGTGTGTAGACTGTGATCTGTGTGTAGACTGTGATCTGTGATCTGTGTGTAGACTGTGATCTGTGATCTGTGTGTTGACGGCGATCTGTGTGTAGACTGTGATCTGTGTGTAGACGGCGATCTGTGTGTAGACTGTGATCTGTGTGTTGACGGCGATCTGTGTGTAGACTGTGATCTGTGTGTTGATGGCGATCTGTGTGTAGACTGTGATCTGTGTGTAGACTGTGATCTGTGTGTAGACGGCGATCTGTGTGTAGACAGTGATCTGTGTGTAGACTGTGATCTGTGTGTAGATGGTGATCATGGTGTTGACAGCGATCTGTGTGTAGACTGTGATCTGTGTGTAGATGGTGATCTGTGTGTTGATGGCGATCTGTGTGTAGACTGTGATCTGTGTGTAGACGGCGATCTGTGTGTAGACGGCGATCTGTGTGTAGACTGTGATCTGTGTGTAGACTGTGATCTGTGTGTAGACGGCGATCTGTGTGTAGATGGCGATCTGTGTGTAGATGGCGATCTGTGTGTAGACGGCGATCTGTGTGTAGACGGCGATCTGTGTGTAGACTGTGATCTGTGTGTTGATGGCGATCTGTGTGTAGACTGTGATCTGTGTGTAGATGGCGATCTGTGTGTAGACGGCGATCTGTGTGCAGATGACGATCTTTGTGTAGATTGTGATCTGTGTGTAGATGGCGATCTGTGTGTAGACTGTGATCTGTGTGTAGATGGCGATCTGTGTGTAGACGGCGATCTGTGTGTAGACTGTGATCTGTGTGTAGACGGCGATCTTTGTGTAGACTGTGATCTGTGTGTAGATGGCGATCTGTGTGTAGACGGCGATCCGTGTGTAGATGGTGATCTGTGTGTAGACTGTGATCTGTGTGTAGACTGTGATCTGTGTGTAGACGGCAATCTGTGCGTAGATTGTGATGTGTGTAGGCGGCGATCTGTGTGTAGGCGGCGATCTGTAAGTAGACTGTGATCTGTGTGTAGACTGTGATCTGTGTGTAGATTGTGATATGTGTGTAGACTGTGATCTGTGTGTAGACGGCGATCTGTGTGTAGACGGTGATCTGTGTGTAGATGGCGATCTGTGTGTAGACTGTAATCTGTGTGTAGACTGTGATCTGTGTGTAGACTGTGATCTGTGTGTAGACTGTGATCTGTGTGTAGACTGTGATCTGTGTGTAGACGGCGATCTGTGTGTAGACTGTGATCTGTGTGTAGACGGCGATCTGTGTGTAGACTGTGATCTGTGTGTAGACTGTGATCTGTGTGGACTGTGATCTGTGTGTTGATGGCGATCTGTGTGTAGACTGTGATCTGTGTGTAGACGGCGATCTGTGTGTAGACGGCGATCTGTGTGTAGACTGTGATCTGTGTGGACTGTGATCTGTGTGTAGACTGTGATCTGTGATCTGTGTGTAGACTGTGATCTGTGTTCTGTGTGTTGACGGCGATCTGTGTGTAGACGGCGAATTGTGTGTAGACTGTGATCTGTGTGTAGACGGCGATCTTTGTGTAGACTGTGATCTGTGTGTAGATGGCGATCTGTGTGTAGACGGCGATCTGTGTGTAGATGGTGATCTGTGTGTAGACTGTGATCTGTGTGTAGACTGTGATCTGTGTGCAGACGGCAATCTGTGCGTAGATTGTGATGTGTGTAGGCGGAGATCTGTGTGTAGACGGTGATCTGTATGTAGACTGTGATCTGTGTGTAGACTGTGATCTGTGTGTAGATTGTGATGTGTGTGTAGACTATGATCTGTGTGTAGACGGCAATCTGTGTGTAGACGGTGATCTGTGTGTAGATGGCGATCTGTGTGTAGATTGTGATCTGTGTGTAGACGGCGATCTGTGTGGACTGTGGTCTGTGTGTTGATGGCGATCTGTGTGTTGATGGCGATCTGTATGTAGACTGTGATCTGTGTGTAGACTGTGATCTGTGTGTAGACGGCGATCTGTGTGTAGACGGCGATCTGTGTGTACACTGTGATCTGTGTGTAGACTGTGATCTGTGTGTAGACTGTGATCTGTGATCTGTGTGTAGACTGTGATCTGTGATCTGTGTGTTGACGGCGATCTGTGTGTAGACTGTGATCTGTGTGTAGACGGCGATCTGTGTGTAGACTGTGATCTGTGTGTAGACTGTAATCTGTGTGTTGATGGCGATCTGTGTGTTGACGGCGATCTGTGTGTAGACTGTGATCTGTGTGTAGACGGCGATCTGTGTGTAGACTGTGATCTGTGTGTTGACGGCGATCTGTGTGTAGACTGTGATCTGTGTGTTGACGGCGATCTGTGTGTAGACTGTGATCTGTGTGTAGACTGTGATCTGTGTGTAGACGGCGATCTGTGTGTAGACATTGATCTGTGTGTAGACTGTGATCTGTGTGTAGATAGTGATCAGGGTGTTGACAGCGATCTGTGTGTAGACTGTGATTTGTGTGTAGATGGTGATCTGTGTGTTGATGGCGATCTGTGTGTAGACTGTGATCTGTGTGTAGACGGCGATCTGTGTGTAGACGGCGATCTGTGTGTGGACTGTGATCTGTGTGTAGATGGCGATCTGTGTGTAGACTGTGATCTGTGTGTAGACTTTGATCTGTGTGTAGACGGCGATCTGTGTGTAGATGGCGATCTGTGTGTAGACGCGATCTGTGTGTAGACGGCGATCTGTGTGTAGACTGTGATCTGTGTGTTGATGGCGATCTGTGTGTAGACTGTGATCTGTGTGTAGATGGCGATCTGTGTGTAGATGGCGATCTGTGTGTAGATGGCGATCTGTGTGTAGACTGTGATCTGTGTATAGATGGCGATCTGTATGTAGACGGCGATCTGTGTGTAGACTGTGATCTGTGTGTAGACGGCGATCTTTGTGTAGACTGTGATCTGTGTGTAGATGGCGATCTGTGTGTAGATGGCGATCTGTGTGTAGATGGCGATCTGTGTGTAGACTGTGATCTGTGTATAGATGGCGATCTGTATGTAGACGGCGATCTGTGTGTAGACTGTGATCTGTGTGTAGACGGCGATCTTTGTGTAGACTGTGAGATGTGTGTAGATGGCGATCTGTGTGTAGACGGCGATCTGTGTGTAGACTGTGATCTGTGTGTAGACGGTGATCTTTGTGTAGACTGTGATCTGTGTGTTGATGGTGATCTGTGTGTAGACGGCGATCTGTGTGTAGACTTTGATCTGTGTGTAGATGGCGATCTGTGTGTAGACTGTGATCTGTGTGTAGATGGCGATCTGTGTGTAGACGGCGATCTGTGTGTAGATTGTGATCTGTGTGTAGATGGCGATCTGTGTGTAGATGGAGATCTGTGTGTAGACGGCGATCTGTGTGTAGACTGTGATCTGTGTGTTGATTGCGATCTGTGTGTAGACGGCGATCTGTGTGTAGACTGTGATCTGTGTGTAGATGGCGATCTGTGTGTAGACGGCGATCTGTGTGTAGACTGTGATCTGTGTGTAGATGGCGATCTGTGTGTAGACGGCAATCTGTGTGTAGAGTGTGATCTGTGTGTTGATTGCGATCTGTGTGTAGACGACGATCTGTATGTAGACTGTGATCTGTGTGTAGACTGTGATCTGTGTGTAGATGGCGATCTGTGTGTAGACTGTGATCTGTGTGTAGATGGCGATCTGTGTGTAGACGGCGATCTGTGTGTAGACGCGATCTGTGTGTAGACTGTGATCTGTGTGTAAACGGCGATCTTTGTGTAGACTGTGATCTGTGTGTAGAGGGCGATCTGTGTGTAGACGGCGATCTGTGTGTAGATTGTGATCTGTGTGTTGACTGTGATCTGTGTGTAGACTGTGATCTGTGTGTAGATGGCGATCTGTGAGTAGACGGCGATCTGTGTGTAGACTGTGATCTGTGTGTAGACTGTGATCTGTGTGTAGACTGTGATCTGTGTGTAGACGGCGATCTGTGTGTAGACGGCGATCTGTGTGTAGACGGCGATCTGTGTGTAGACTGTGATCTGTGTGTTGATGGCGATCTGTGTGTAGACGGCGATCTGTGTGTAGACTGTGATCTGTGTGTAGACGGTGATCTGTGTGTAGACTGTGATCTGTGTGTAGACTGTGATCTGTGTGTAGACTGTGATCTGTGTGTAGACTGTGATCTGTGTGTAGACGGCGATCTCTGTGTAGACGGTGATCTGTGTGTTGATGGCGATCTGTGTGTAGACGGCGATCTGTGTGTAGACTGTGATCTGTGTGTGGACTGTGATATGTGTGTAGACGGCGATCTGTGTGTAGATGGCGATCTGTGTGTAGACTGTGATCTGTGTGTAGATGGCGATCTGTGTGTAGACGGCGATCTGTGTGTAGACTGTGATCTGTGTGTAGACTGTGATCTGTGTGTATATGGCGATCTGTGTGAGGAATGTGATCTTTGTGTAGACTGTGATCTGTGTGTATATGGCGATCTGTGTGTAGAATGTGATCTGTGTGTAGATGGTGATCTGTGTGTAGACGGCGATCTGTGTGTAGACGGCGATCTGTGTGTAGATGGCGATCTGTGTGTAGACTGTGATCTGTGTGTAGACGGTGATCTGTGTGTAGACTGTGATCTGTGTGTAGACGGCGATCTGTGTGTAGACTGTGATCTGTGTGTAGACTGTGATCTGTGTAGACGGCGATCTGTGTGTAGACTGTGATCTGTGTGTAGACAGTGATCTGTGTGTAGACCGTGATCTGTGTGTAGACTGTGATCTGTGTGTAGACGGCGATCTGTGCGTAGATTGTGCTCTGTGTGTAGGCGGCGTTCTGTGTGTAGACTGTGATCTGTGTGTTGACAGCGATCTGTGTGTAGACGGCGATCTGTATGTAGATGGCGATCTGTGTGTAGACTGTGATCTGTGTGTAGACGGTGATCTGTGTGTAGACGGCAATCTGTGCGTAGATTGTGATCTGTGTGTAGACTGTGATCTGTGTGTTGGCAGCGATCTGTGTGTAGACGGCGATCTGTATGTAGATGGCGATCTGTGTGTAGACTGTGATCTGTGTGTAGACGGCGATCTGTGTGTAGATGGCGATCTGTGTGTAGACTGTGATCTGTGTGTAGACTGTGATCTGTGTGTAGACGGTGATCTGTGTGTAGACTGTGATCTGTGTGTAGACGGCGATCTGTGTGTAGACTGTGATCTGTGTGTAGACGGTGATCTGTGTGTAGACTGTGATCTGTGTGTTGACAGCGATCTGTGTGTAGACGGCGATCTGTATGTAGATGGTGATCTGTGTGTAGACGGCGATCTGTGTGTAGACGGCGATCTGTGTGTAGATGGCGATCTGTGTGTAGACTGTGATCTGTGTGTAGACTGTGATCTGTGTGTAGACGGTGATCTGTGTGTAGATGGTGATCTGTGTGTAGACGGTGATCTTTGTGTAGACTGTGATCTGTGTGTAGATGGTGATCTGTGTGTAGACGGTGATCTTTGTGTAGACTGTGATCTGTGTGTTGATGGTGATCTGTGTGTAGACGGCGATCTGTGTGTAGACTTTGATCTGTGTGTAGATGGCGATCTGTGTGTAGACTGTGATCTGTGTGTAGATGGCGATCTGTGTGTAGACGGCGATCTGTGTGTAGATTGTGATCTGTGTGTAGATGGCGATCTGTGTGTAGATGGCGATCTGTGTGTAGACGGCGATCTGTGTGTAGACTGTGATCTGTGTGTTGATTGCGATCTGTGTGTAGACGGCGATCTGTGTGTAGACTGTGATCTGTGTGTAGACTGTGATCTGTGTGTAGATGGCGATCTGTGTGTAGACGGCGATCTGTGTGTAGACTGTGATCTGTGTGTAGATGGCGATCTGTGTGTAGACGGCAATCTGTGTGTAGAGTGTGATCTGTGTGTTGATTGCGATCTGTGTGTAGACGACGATCTGTATGTAGACTGTGATCTGTGTGTAGACTGTGATCTGTGTGTAGATGGCGATCTGTGTGTAGACTGTGATCTGTGTGTAGATGGCGATCTGTGTGTAGACGGCGATCTGTGTGTAGACGCGATCTGTGTGTAGACTGTGATCTGTGTGTAAACGGCGATCTTTGTGTAGACTGTGATCTGTGTGTAGAGGGCGATCTGTGTGTAGACGGCGATCTGTGTGTAGACTGTGATCTGTGTGTTGACTGTGATCTGTGTGTAGACTGTGATCTGTGTGTAGATGGCGATCTGTGAGTAGACGGCGATCTGTGTGTAGACTGTGATCTGTGTGTAGACGGTGATCTGTGTGTAGACTGTGATCTGTGTGTAGACTGTGATCTGTGTGTAGACTGTGATCTGTGTGTAGACGGCGATCTGTGTGTAGACGGTGATCTGTGTGTTGATGGCGATCTGTGTGTAGACGGCGATCTGTGTGTAGACTGTGATCTGTGTGTAGACGGTGATCTGTGTGTAGACTGTGATCTGTGTGTAGACTGTGATCTGTGTGTAGACTGTGATCTGTGTGTAGACTGTGATCTGTGTGTAGACGGCGATCTGTGTGTAGACGGTGATCTGTGTGTTGATGGCGATCTGTGTGTAGACGGCGATCTGTGTGTAGACTGTGATCTGTGTGTGGACTGTGATATGTGTGTAGACGGCGATCTGTGTGTAGATGGCGATCTGTGTGTAGACTGTGATCTGTGTGTAGATGGCGATCTGTGTGTAGACGGCGATCTGTGTGTAGACTGTGATCTGTGTGTAGACTGTGATCTGTGTGTATATGGCGATCTGTGTGAGGAATGTGATCTTTGTGTAGACTGTGATCTGTGTGTATATGGCGATCTGTGTGTAGAATGTGATCTGTGTGTAGATGGTGATCTGTGTGTAGACGGCGATCTGTGTGTAGACGGCGATCTGTGTGTAGATGGCGATCTGTGTGTAGACTGTGATCTGTGTGTAGACGGTGATCTGTGTGTAGACTGTGATCTGTGTGTAGACGGCGATCTGTGTGTAGACTGTGATCTGTGTGTAGACTGTGATCTGTGTGTAGACGGCGATCTGTGTGTAGACTGTGATCTGTGTGTAGACCGTGATCTGTGTGTAGACCGTGATCTGTGTGTAGACTGTGATCTGTGTGTAGACGGCGATCTGTGCGTAGATTGTGCTCTGTGTGTAGGCGGCGTTCTGTGTGTAGACTGTGATCTGTGTGTTGACAGCGATCTGTGTGTAGACGGCGATCTGTATGTAGATGGCGATCTGTGTGTAGACTGTGATCTGTGTGTAGACGGTGATCTGTGTGTAGACGGCAATCTGTGCGTAGATTGTGATCTGTGTGTAGACTGTGATCTGTGTGTTGACAGCGATCTGTGTGTAGACGGCGATCTGTATGTAGATGGCGATCTGTGTGTAGACTGTGATCTGTGTGTAGACGGCGATCTGTGTGTAGACTGTGATCTGTGTGTAGACTGTGATCTGTGTGTAGACGGTGATCTGTGTGTAGACTGTGATCTGTGTGTAGACGGCGATCTGTGTGTAGACTGTGATCTGTGTGTAGACGGTGATCTGTGTGTAGACTGTGATCTGTGTGTTGACAGCGATCTGTGTGTAGACGGCGATCTGTGTGTAGACGGCGATCTGTGTGTAGATGGCCATCTGTGTGTAGACTGTGATCTGTGTGTAGACTGTGATCTGTGTGTAGACGGTGATCTGTGTGTAGACTCTGATCTGTGTGTAGACGGCGATCTGTGTGTAGACTGTGATCTGTGTGTAGACGGTGATCTGTTTGTAGACTGTGATCTGTGTGTAGACTGTGATCTGTGTGTAGACGGCAATCTGTGCGTAGATTGTGATCTGTGTGTAGGCGGCGATCTGTGTGTAGACTGTGATCGGTGTGTTGACAGCGATCTGTGTGTAGACTGTGATCTGTGTGTAGATGGCGATCTGTGTGTATACTGCGATCTGTGTGTAGACTGTGATCTGTGTGTAGACGGCGATCTGTGTGTAGACGGTGATCTGTGTTTAGATGGCGATCTGTGTGTAGACTGTGATCTGTGTGTAGATGGCGATCTGTGTGTAGACGGCGATCTGTGTGTAGACTGTGATCTGTGTGGACTGTGATCTGTGTGTAGACTGTGATCTGTGTGTAGATGGCGATCTGTGTGTAGACTGCGATCTGTGTGTAGACTGTGATCTGTGTGTAGACGGCGATCTGTGTGTAGACGGTGATCTGTGTGTAGATGGCGATCTGTTTGTAGACTGTGATCTGTGTGTAGACTGTGATCTGTGTGTAGATGGCGATCTGTGTGTAGACGGCGATCTGTGTGTAGACTGTGATCTGTATGGACTGTGATCTGTGTGTAGACTGTGATCTGTGTGTAGACGGCGATCTGTGTGGACTGTGATCTGTGTGTTGATGGCGATCTGTATGTAGACTGTGATCTGTGTGTTGATGGTGATCTGTGTGTAGACGGCGATCTGTGTGTAGACGGCGATCTGTATGTAGACTGAGATCTGTGTGTAGACGGCGATCTTTGTGTAGACGGCGATCTGTATGTAGACTGTGATCTGTGTGTAGACTGTGATCTGTGTGGACTGCGATCTGTGTGCTGATGGCGATCTGTGTGTAGACTGTGATCTGTGTGTAGACTGTGATCTGTGTGGACTGAGATCTGTGTGTAGACGGCGATCTGTGTGTAGACTGTGATCTGTGTGTACACTGTGATCTGTGTGTAGACTGTGATCTGTGTGTAGACGGCGATCTGTGTGTACACTGTGATCTGTGTGTAGACTGTGATCTGTGTGTAGACTGTGATCTGTGATCTGTGTGTAGACTGTGATCTGTGATCTGTGTATTGACGGCGATCTGTGTGTAGAAGGCGATCTGTGCGTAGACTGTGATCTGTGTGTAGACGGCGATCTGTGTGCAGACTGTGATCTGTGTGTAGACTGTGATCTGTGTGTTGATGGCGATCTGTGTGTTGACGGCGATCTGTGTGTAGACTGTGATCTGTGTGTAGACTGTGATCTGTGTGTAGATGGCGATCTGTGTGTAGACAGTGATCTGTGTGTAGACTGTGATCTGTGTGTAGATGGTGATCTGGGTGTTGACAGCGATCTGTGTGTAGACTGTGATCTGTGTGTAGATGGTGATCTGTGTGTTGATGGCGATCTGTGTGTAGACTGTGATCTGTGTGTAGACGGTGATCTGTGTGTAAATGGCGATCTGTGTGTAGACTATGATCTGTGTGTAGACTGTGATCTGTGTGTTGACGGCGATCTGTGTGTAGACTGTGATCTGTGTGTTGATGGCGATCTGTGTGTAGACTGTGATCTGTGTGTAGATGGCGATCTGTGTGTAGACGGCGATCTGTGTGCAGATGACGATCTTTGTGTAGATTGTGATCTGTGTGTAGATGGCGATCTGTGTGTAGACTGTGATCTGTGTGTAGATGGCGATCTGTGTGTAGACGGCGATCTGTGAGTAGACTGTGATCTGTGTGTAGACGGCGATCTTTGTGTAGACTGTGATCTGTGTGTAGATGGCGATCTGTGTGTAGACGGCGATCTGTGTGTAGATGGTGATCTGTGTGTAGACTGTGATCTGTGTGTAGACTGTGATCTGTGTGTAGACGGCAATCTGTGCGTAGATTGTGATGTGTGTAGGCGGCGATCTGTGTGTAGGCGGCGATCTGTAAGTAGACTGTGATCTGTGTGTAGACTGTGATCTGTGTGTAGATTGTGATATGTGTGTAGACTGTGATCTGTGTGTAGACGGCGATCTGTGTGTAGACAGTGATCTGTGTGTAGATGGCGATCTGTGTGTAGACTGTAATCTGTGTGTAGACTGTGATCTGTGTGTAGACTGTGATCTGTGTGTAGACTGTGATCTGTGTGTAGACTGTGATCTGTGTGTAGACGGCGATCTGTGTGTAGACTGTGATCTGTGTGTAGACGGCGATCTGTGTGTAGACTGTGATCTGTGTGTAGACTGTGATCTGTGTGGACTGTGATCTGTGTGTTGATGGCGATCTGTGTGTAGACTGTGATCTGTGTGTAGACGGCGATCTGTGTGTAGACGGCGATCTGTGTGTAGACTGTGATCTGTGTGGACTGTGATCTGTGTGTAGACTGTGATCTGTGATCTGTGTGTAGACTGTGATCTGTGTTCTGTGTGTTGACGGCGATCTGTGTGTAGATGGCGAATTGTGTGTAGACTGTGATCTGTGTGTAGACGGCGATCTTTGTGTAGACTGTGATCTGTGTGTAGATGGCGATCTGTGTGTAGACGGCGATCTGTGTGTAGATGGTGATCTGTGTGTAGACTGTGATCTGTGTGTAGACTGTGATCTGTGTGCAGACGGCAATCTGTGCGTAGATTGTGATGTGTGTAGGCGGAGATCTGTGTGTAGACGGCGATCTGTATGTAGACTGTGATCTGTGTGTAGACTGTGATCTGTGTGTAGATTGTGATGTGTGTGTAGACTATGATCTGTGTGTAGACGGCAATCTGTGTGTAGACGGTGATCTGTGTGTAGATGGCGATCTGTGTGTAGATTGTGATCTGTGTGTAGACGGCGATCTGTGTGGACTGTGGTCTGTGTGTTGATGGCGATCTGTGTGTTGATGGCGATCTGTATGTAGACTGTGATCTGTGTGTAGACTGTGATCTGTGTGTAGACGGCGATCTGTGTGTAGACGGCGATCTGTGTGTAGACTGTGATCTGTGTGTAGACGCGATCTTTGTGTAGACTGTGATCTGTGTGTAGATGGCGATCTGTGTGTAGACGTGATCTTTATGTAGACTGTGATCTGTGTGTAGATGGCGATCTGTGTGTAGACTGTGATCTGTGTGTAGATGGCGATCTGTGTGTAGACTGTGATCTGTGTGTAGACGGCGATCTGTGTGTAGACTGTGATCTGTGTGTAGATAGCGATCTGTGTGTAGATGACGATCTGTGTGTAGACGGCGATCTGTGTGTAGACTTTGATCTGTGTGTTGATTGCGATCTGTGTGTAGATGGCGATCTGTGTGTAGACGGCGATCTGTGTGTAGACTGTGATCTGTGTGTTGATTGCGATCTGTGTAGACGGCGATCTGTATGTAGACTGTGATCTGTGTGTAGACTGTGATCTGTGTGTAGATGGCGATCTGTGTGTAGACTGTGATCTGTGTGTAGATGGCGATCTGTGTGTAGACGGCGATCTGTGTGTAGAAGCGATCTGTGTGTAGACTGTGATCTGTGTGTAAACGGCGATCTTTGTGTAGACTGTGATCTGTGTGTTGATGGCGATCTGTATGTAGACGGCGATCTGTGTGTAGACTGTGATCTGTGTGTAGACTGTGATCTGTGTGTAGACTGCGATCTGTGTGTAGATGGCGATCTGTGTGTAGATGGCGATCTGTGTGTAGACGGTGATCTGTGTGTAGATGGCGATCTGTGTGTAGACGGCGATCTGTGTGTAGACTGTGATCTGTGAGTAGATTGTGATCTGTGTGTAGATGGCGATCTGTGTGTAGACGGCGATCTGTGTGTAGACTGTGATCTGTGTGTGGATGGCGATCTGTGTGTAGACTGTGATCTGTGTGTAGACTGTGATCTGTGTGTAGACGGCGATCTGTGTGTAGACTGTGATCTGTGTGTAGACTGTGATCTGTGTGTAGATGGCGATCTGTGTGTAGACGGCGATCTGTGTGTAGACTGTGATCTGTGTGTGGATGGCGATCTGTGTGTAGACGGCGATTTGTGTGTAGACTGTGATCTGTGTGTAGAC
This sequence comes from Dendrobates tinctorius, assembly GCF_039654945.1. Classification (NCBI taxonomy): domain Eukaryota; kingdom Metazoa; phylum Chordata; class Amphibia; order Anura; family Dendrobatidae; genus Dendrobates; species Dendrobates tinctorius. Next base: position 115,778 of record NW_027362120.1, on the reverse strand, counting down.
GGCGATCTGTGTGTAGACTGTGATCTGTGTGTAGACTGTGATCTGTGTGTAGATGGCGATCTGTGTGTAGACTGTGATCTGTGTGTGGATGGCGATCTGTGTGTAGACGGCGATTTGTGTGTAGACTGTGATCTGTGTGTGGATGGCGATCTGTGTGTAGACGGCGATTTGTGTGTAGACTGTGATCTGTGTGTAGACGGCGATCTGTGTGTAGACTGTGATCTGTGTGTAGACTGTGATCTGTGTGTAGACGGCGATCTGTGTGTAGACTGTGATCTGTGTGTAGACGGCGATCTGTGTGTAGACTGTGATCTGTGTGTGGATGGCGATCTGTGTGTAGACGGCGATTTGTGTGTAGACTGTGATCTGTGTGTTGATGGCGATCTGTGTGTAGACGGCGATCTGTGTGTAGATGGCGATCTGTGTGTAGACTGTGATCTGTGTGTAGATGGCGATCTGTGTGTAGACGGCGATCTGTGTGTAGACGGCGATCTGTGTGTAGACTGTGATCTGTGTGTAGACTGTGATCTGTGTGTATATGGCGATCTGTGTGTAGACTGTGATCTGTGTGTAGACGGCGATCTGTGTGTAGACGGCGATCTGTGTGTAGACGGCGATCTGTGTGTAGATGGCGATCTGTGTGTAGACTGTGATCTGTGTGTAGACTGTGATCTGTGTGTAGACTGTGATCTGTGCGTAGACGGTGATCTGTGTGTAGATGGTGATCTGTGTGTGGACTGTGATCTGTGTGTAGACTGTGATCTGTGTGTAGACGGCAATCTGTGCGTAGATTGTGATGTGTGTAGGCGGCGATCTGTGTGTAGACGGCGATCTGTGTGTAGACGGCGATCTGTGTGTAGATGGTGATCTGTGTGTAGACTGTGATCTGTGTGTAGATGGCGATCTGTGTGTAGACTGTGATCTGTGTGTAGACTGTGATCTGTGTGTAGATTGTGATCTGTGTGTAGACTGTGATCTGTGTGTAGACGGCGATCTGTGTGTAGACGGTGATCTGTGTGTAGATGGCGATCTGTGTGTAGACTGTGATCTGTGTGTAGACTGTGATCTGTGTGGACTGTGATCTGTGTGTTGATGGCGATCTGTGTGTAGACTGTGATCTGTGTGTAGACGGCGATCTGTGTGTAGACGGCGATCTGTGTGTAGACTGTGATCTGTGTGGACTGTGATCTGTGTGTAGACTGTGATCTGTGTGTAGACGGCGATCTGTGTGGACTGTGATCTGTGTGTTGATGGCGATCTGTGTGTTGATGGCGATCTGTATGTAGACTGTGATCTGTGTGTAGACTGTGATCTGTGTGTAGACGGCGATCTGTGTGTAGACGGCGATCCGTGTGTGCACTGTGATCTGTGTGTAGACTGTGATCTGTGTGTAGACTGTGATCTGTGATCTGTGTGTAGACTGTGATCTGTGATCTGTGTGTTGACGGCGATCTGTGTGTAGACTGTGATCTGTGTGTAGACGGCGATCTGTGTGTAGACTGTGATCTGTGTGTTGACGGCGATCTGTGTGTAGACTGTGATCTGTGTGTTGATGGCGATCTGTGTGTAGACTGTGATCTGTGTGTAGACTGTGATCTGTGTGTAGACGGCGATCTGTGTGTAGACAGTGATCTGTGTGTAGACTGTGATCTGTGTGTAGATGGTGATCATGGTGTTGACAGCGATCTGTGTGTAGACTGTGATCTGTGTGTAGATGGTGATCTGTGTGTTGATGGCGATCTGTGTGTAGACTGTGATCTGTGTGTAGACGGCGATCTGTGTGTAGACGGCGATCTGTGTGTAGACTGTGATCTGTGTGTAGACTGTGATCTGTGTGTAGACGGCGATCTGTGTGTAGATGGCGATCTGTGTGTAGATGGCGATCTGTGTGTAGACGGCGATCTGTGTGTAGACGGCGATCTGTGTGTAGACTGTGATCTGTGTGTTGATGGCGATCTGTGTGTAGACTGTGATCTGTGTGTAGATGGCGATCTGTGTGTAGACGGCGATCTGTGTGCAGATGACGATCTTTGTGTAGATTGTGATCTGTGTGTAGATGGCGATCTGTGTGTAGACTGTGATCTGTGTGTAGATGGCGATCTGTGTGTAGACGGCGATCTGTGTGTAGACTGTGATCTGTGTGTAGACGGCGATCTTTGTGTAGACTGTGATCTGTGTGTAGATGGCGATCTGTGTGTAGACGGCGATCTGTGTGTAGATGGTGATCTGTGTGTAGACTGTGATCTGTGTGTAGACTGTGATCTGTGTGTAGACGGCAATCTGTGCGTAGATTGTGATGTGTGTAGGCGGCGATCTGTGTGTAGGCGGCGATCTGTAAATAGACTGTGATCTGTGTGTAGACTGTGATCTGTGTGTAGATTGTGATATGTGTGTAGACTGTGATCTGTGTGTAGACGGCGATCTGTGTGTAGACGGTGATCTGTGTGTAGATGGCGATCTGTGTGTAGACTGTAATCTGTGTGTAGACTGTGATCTGTGTGTAGACTGTGATCTGTGTGTAGACTGTGATCTGTGTGTAGACTGTGATCTGTGTGTAGACGGCGATCTGTGTGTAGACTGTGATCTGTGTGTAGACGGCGATCTGTGTGTAGACTGTGATCTGTGTGTAGACTGTGATCTGTGTGGACTGTGATCTGTGTGTTGATGGCGATCTGTGTGTAGACTGTGATCTGTGTGTAGACGGCGATCTGTGTGTAGACGGCGATCTGTGTGTAGACTGTGATCTGTGTGGACTGTGATCTGTGTGTAGACTGTGATCTGTGATCTGTGTGTAGACTGTGATCTGTGTTCTGTGTGTTGACGGCGATCTGTGTGTAGACGGCGAATTGTGTGTAGACTGTGATCTGTGTGTAGACGGCGATCTTTGTGTAGACTGTGATCTGTGTGTAGATGGCGATCTGTGTGTAGACGGCGATCTGTGTGTAGATGGTGATCTGTGTGTAGACTGTGATCTGTGTGTAGACTGTGATCTGTGTGCAGACGGCAATCTGTGCGTAGATTGTGATGTGTGTAGGCGGAGATCTGTGTGTAGACGGCGATCTGTATGTAGACTGTGATCTGTGTGTAGACTGTGATCTGTGTGTAGATTGTGATGTGTGTGTAGACTATGATCTGTGTGTAGACGGCAATCTGTGTGTAGACGGTGATCTGTGTGTAGATGGCGATCTGTGTGTAGATTGTGATCTGTGTGTAGACGGCGATCTGTGTGGACTGTGGTCTGTGTGTTGATGGCGATCTGTGTGTTGATGGCGATCTGTATGTAGACTGTGATCTGTGTGTAGACTGTGATCTGTGTGTAGACGGCGATCTGTGTGTAGACGGCGATCTGTGTGTACACTGTGATCTGTGTGTAGACTGTGATCTGTGTGTAGACTGTGATCTGTGATCTGTGTGTAGACTGTGATCTGTGATCTGTGTGTTGACGGCGATCTGTGTGTAGACTGTGATCTGTGTGTAGACGGCGATCTGTGTGTAGACTGTGATCTGTGTGTAGACTGTAATCTGTGTGTTGATGGCGATCTGTGTGTTGACGGCGATCTGTGTGTAGACTGTGATCTGTGTGTAGACGGCGATCTGTGTGTAGACTGTGATCTGTGTGTTGACGGCGATCTGTGTGTAGACTGTGATCTGTGTGTTGACGGCGATCTGTGTGTAGACTGTGATCTGTGTGTAGACTGTGATCTGTGTGTAGACGGCGATCTGTGTGTAGACATTGATCTGTGTGTAGACTGTGATGTGTGTGGAGATAGTGATCAGGGTGTTGACAGCGATCTGTGTGTAGACTGTGATTTGTGTGTAGATGGTGATCTGTGTGTTGATGGCGATCTGTGTGTAGACTGTGATCTGTGTGTAGACGGCGATCTGTGTGTAGACGGCGATCTGTGTGTGGACTGTGATCTGTGTGTAGATGGCGATCTGTGTGTAGACTGTGATCTGTGTGTAGACTTTGATCTGTGTGTAGACGGCGATCTGTGTGTAGATGGCGATCTGTGTGTAGACGCGATCTGTGTGTAGACGGCGATCTGTGTGTAGACTGTGATCTGTGTGTTGATGGCGATCTGTGTGTAGACTGTGATCTGTGTGTAGATGGCGATCTGTGTGTAGATGGCGATCTGTGTGTAGATGGCGATCTGTGTGTAGACTGTGATCTGTGTATAGATGGCGATCTGTATGTAGACGGCGATCTGTGTGTAGACTGTGATCTGTGTGTAGACGGCGATCTTTGTGTAGACTGTGATCTGTGTGTAGATGGCGATCTGTGTGTAGATGGCGATCTGTGTGTAGATGGCGATCTGTGTGTAGACTGTGATCTGTGTATAGATGGCGATCTGTATGTAGACGGCGATCTGTGTGTAGACTGTGATCTGTGTGTAGACGGCGATCTTTGTGTAGACTGTGAGATGTGTGTAGATGGCGATCTGTGTGTAGACGGCGATCTGTGTGTAGACTGTGATCTGTGTGTAGACGGTGATCTTTGTGTAGACTGTGATCTGTGTGTTGATGGTGATCTGTGTGTAGACGGCGATCTGTGTGTAGACTTTGATCTGTGTGTAGATGGCGATCTGTGTGTAGACTGTGATCTGTGTGTAGATGGCGATCTGTGTGTAGACGGCGATCTGTGTGTAGATTGTGATCTGTGTGTAGATGGCGATCTGTGTGTAGATGGAGATCTGTGTGTAGACGGCGATCTGTGTGTAGACTGTGATCTGTGTGTTGATTGCGATCTGTGTGTAGACGGCGATCTGTGTGTAGACTGTGATCTGTGTGTAGATGGCGATCTGTGTGTAGACGGCGATCTGTGTGTAGACTGTGATCTGTGTGTAGATGGCGATCTGTGTGTAGACGGCAATCTGTGTGTAGAGTGTGATCTGTGTGTTGATTGCGATCTGTGTGTAGACGACGATCTGTATGTAGACTGTGATCTGTGTGTAGACTGTGATCTGTGTGTAGATGGCGATCTGTGTGTAGACTGTGATCTGTGTGTAGATGGCGATCTGTGTGTAGACGGCGATCTGTGTGTAGACGCGATCTGTGTGTAGACTGTGATCTGTGTGTAAACGGCGATCTTTGTGTAGACTGTGATCTGTGTGTAGAGGGCGATCTGTGTGTAGACGGCGATCTGTGTGTAGATTGTGATCTGTGTGTTGACTGTGATCTGTGTGTAGACTGTGATCTGTGTGTAGATGGCGATCTGTGAGTAGACGGCGATCTGTGTGTAGACTGTGATCTGTGTGTAGACTGTGATCTGTGTGTAGACTGTGATCTGTGTGTAGACGGCGATCTGTGTGTAGACGGCGATCTGTGTGTAGACGGCGATCTGTGTGTAGACTGTGATCTGTGTGTTGATGGCGATCTGTGTGTAGACGGCGATCTGTGTGTAGACTGTGATCTGTGTGTAGACGGTGATCTGTGTGTAGACTGTGATCTGTGTGTAGACTGTGATCTGTGTGTAGACTGTGATCTGTGTGTAGACTGTGATCTGTGTGTAGACGGCGATCTCTGTGTAGACGGTGATCTGTGTGTTGATGGCGATCTGTGTGTAGACGGCGATCTGTGTGTAGACTGTGATCTGTGTGTGGACTGTGATATGTGTGTAGACGGCGATCTGTGTGTAGATGGCGATCTGTGTGTAGACTGTGATCTGTGTGTAGATGGCGATCTGTGTGTAGACGGCGATCTGTGTGTAGACTGTGATCTGTGTGTAGACTGTGATCTGTGTGTATATGGCGATCTGTGTGAGGAATGTGATCTTTGTGTAGACTGTGATCTGTGTGTATATGGCGATCTGTGTGTAGAATGTGATCTGTGTGTAGATGGTGATCTGTGTGTAGACGGCGATCTGTGTGTAGACGGCGATCTGTGTGTAGATGGCGATCTGTGTGTAGACTGTGATCTGTGTGTAGACGGTGATCTGTGTGTAGACTGTGATCTGTGTGTAGACGGCGATCTGTGTGTAGACTGTGATCTGTGTGTAGACTGTGATCTGTGTAGACGGCGATCTGTGTGTAGACTGTGATCTGTGTGTAGACAGTGATCTGTGTGTAGACCGTGATCTGTGTGTAGACTGTGATCTGTGTGTAGACGGCGATCTGTGCGTAGATTGTGCTCTGTGTGTAGGCGGCGTTCTGTGTGTAGACTGTGATCTGTGTGTTGACAGCGATCTGTGTGTAGACGGCGATCTGTATGTAGATGGCGATCTGTGTGTAGACTGTGATCTGTGTGTAGACGGTGATCTGTGTGTAGACGGCAATCTGTGCGTAGATTGTGATCTGTGTGTAGACTGTGATCTGTGTGTTGGCAGCGATCTGTGTGTAGACGGCGATCTGTATGTAGATGGCGATCTGTGTGTAGACTGTGATCTGTGTGTAGACGGCGATCTGTGTGTAGATGGCGATCTGTGTGTAGACTGTGATCTGTGTGTAGACTGTGATCTGTGTGTAGACGGTGATCTGTGTGTAGACTGTGATCTGTGTGTAGACGGCGATCTGTGTGTAGACTGTGATCTGTGTGTAGACGGTGATCTGTGTGTAGACTGTGATCTGTGTGTTGACAGCGATCTGTGTGTAGACGGCGATCTGTATGTAGATGGTGATCTGTGTGTAGACGGCGATCTGTGTGTAGACGGCGATCTGTGTGTAGATGGCGATCTGTGTGTAGACTGTGATCTGTGTGTAGACTGTGATCTGTGTGTAGACGGTGATCTGTGTGTAGATGGTGATCTGTGTGTAGACGGTGATCTTTGTGTAGACTGTGATCTGTGTGTAGATGGTGATCTGTGTGTAGACGGTGATCTTTGTGTAGACTGTGATCTGTGTGTTGATGGTGATCTGTGTGTAGACGGCGATCTGTGTGTAGACTTTGATCTGTGTGTAGATGGCGATCTGTGTGTAGACTGTGATCTGTGTGTAGATGGCGATCTGTGTGTAGACGGCGATCTGTGTGTAGATTGTGATCTGTGTGTAGATGGCGATCTGTGTGTAGATGGCGATCTGTGTGTAGACGGCGATCTGTGTGTAGACTGTGATCTGTGTGTTGATTGCGATCTGTGTGTAGACGGCGATCTGTGTGTAGACTGTGATCTGTGTGTAGACTGTGATCTGTGTGTAGATGGCGATCTGTGTGTAGACGGCGATCTGTGTGTAGACTGTGATCTGTGTGTAGATGGCGATCTGTGTGTAGACGGCAATCTGTGTGTAGAGTGTGATCTGTGTGTTGATTGCGATCTGTGTGTAGACGACGATCTGTATGTAGACTGTGATCTGTGTGTAGACTGTGATCTGTGTGTAGATGGCGATCTGTGTGTAGACTGTGATCTGTGTGTAGATGGCGATCTGTGTGTAGACGGCGATCTGTGTGTAGACGCGATCTGTGTGTAGACTGTGATCTGTGTGTAAACGGCGATCTTTGTGTAGACTGTGATCTGTGTGTAGAGGGCGATCTGTGTGTAGACGGCGATCTGTGTGTAGACTGTGATCTGTGTGTTGACTGTGATCTGTGTGTAGACTGTGATCTGTGTGTAGATGGCGATCTGTGAGTAGACGGCGATCTGTGTGTAGACTGTGATCTGTGTGTAGACGGTGATCTGTGTGTAGACTGTGATCTGTGTGTAGACTGTGATCTGTGTGTAGACTGTGATCTGTGTGTAGACGGCGATCTGTGTGTAGACGGTGATCTGTGTGTTGATGGCGATCTGTGTGTAGACGGCGATCTGTGTGTAGACTGTGATCTGTGTGTAGACGGTGATCTGTGTGTAGACTGTGATCTGTGTGTAGACTGTGATCTGTGTGTAGACTGTGATCTGTGTGTAGACTGTGATCTGTGTGTAGACGGCGATCTGTGTGTAGACGGTGATCTGTGTGTTGATGGCGATCTGTGTGTAGACGGCGATCTGTGTGTAGACTGTGATCTGTGTGTGGACTGTGATATGTGTGTAGACGGCGATCTGTGTGTAGATGGCGATCTGTGTGTAGACTGTGATCTGTGTGTAGATGGCGATCTGTGTGTAGACGGCGATCTGTGTGTAGACTGTGATCTGTGTGTAGACTGTGATCTGTGTGTATATGGCGATCTGTGTGAGGAATGTGATCTTTGTGTAGACTGTGATCTGTGTGTATATGGCGATCTGTGTGTAGAATGTGATCTGTGTGTAGATGGTGATCTGTGTGTAGACGGCGATCTGTGTGTAGACGGCGATCTGTGTGTAGATGGCGATCTGTGTGTAGACTGTGATCTGTGTGTAGACGGTGATCTGTGTGTAGACTGTGATCTGTGTGTAGACGGCGATCTGTGTGTAGACTGTGATCTGTGTGTAGACTGTGATCTGTGTGTAGACGGCGATCTGTGTGTAGACTGTGATCTGTGTGTAGACCGTGATCTGTGTGTAGACCGTGATCTGTGTGTAGACTGTGATCTGTGTGTAGACGGCGATCTGTGCGTAGATTGTGCTCTGTGTGTAGGCGGCGTTCTGTGTGTAGACTGTGATCTGTGTGTTGACAGCGATCTGTGTGTAGACGGCGATCTGTATGTAGATGGCGATCTGTGTGTAGACTGTGATCTGTGTGTAGACGGTGATCTGTGTGTAGACGGCAATCTGTGCGTAGATTGTGATCTGTGTGTAGACTGTGATCTGTGTGTTGACAGCGATCTGTGTGTAGACGGCGATCTGTATGTAGATGGCGATCTGTGTGTAGACTGTGATCTGTGTGTAGACGGCGATCTGTGTGTAGACTGTGATCTGTGTGTAGACTGTGATCTGTGTGTAGACGGTGATCTGTGTGTAGACTGTGATCTGTGTGTAGACGGCGATCTGTGTGTAGACTGTGATCTGTGTGTAGACGGTGATCTGTGTGTAGACTGTGATCTGTGTGTTGACAGCGATCTGTGTGTAGACGGCGATCTGTGTGTAGACGGCGATCTGTGTGTAGATGGCCATCTGTGTGTAGACTGTGATCTGTGTGTAGACTGTGATCTGTGTGTAGACGGTGATCTGTGTGTAGACTCTGATCTGTGTGTAGACGGCGATCTGTGTGTAGACTGTGATCTGTGTGTAGACGGTGATCTGTTTGTAGACTGTGATCTGTGTGTAGACTGTGATCTGTGTGTAGACGGCAATCTGTGCGTAGATTGTGATCTGTGTGTAGGCGGCGATCTGTGTGTAGACTGTGATCGGTGTGTTGACAGCGATCTGTGTGTAGACTGTGATCTGTGTGTAGATGGCGATCTGTGTGTATACTGCGATCTGTGTGTAGACTGTGATCTGTGTGTAGACGGCGATCTGTGTGTAGACGGTGATCTGTGTTTAGATGGCGATCTGTGTGTAGACTGTGATCTGTGTGTAGATGGCGATCTGTGTGTAGACGGCGATCTGTGTGTAGACTGTGATCTGTGTGGACTGTGATCTGTGTGTAGACTGTGATCTGTGTGTAGATGGCGATCTGTGTGTAGACTGCGATCTGTGTGTAGACTGTGATCTGTGTGTAGACGGCGATCTGTGTGTAGACGGTGATCTGTGTGTAGATGGCGATCTGTTTGTAGACTGTGATCTGTGTGTAGACTGTGATCTGTGTGTAGATGGCGATCTGTGTGTAGACGGCGATCTGTGTGTAGACTGTGATCTGTATGGACTGTGATCTGTGTGTAGACTGTGATCTGTGTGTAGACGGCGATCTGTGTGGACTGTGATCTGTGTGTTGATGGCGATCTGTATGTAGACTGTGATCTGTGTGTTGATGGTGATCTGTGTGTAGACGGCGATCTGTGTGTAGACGGCGATCTGTATGTAGACTGAGATCTGTGTGTAGACGGCGATCTTTGTGTAGACGGCGATCTGTATGTAGACTGTGATCTGTGTGTAGACTGTGATCTGTGTGGACTGCGATCTGTGTGCTGATGGCGATCTGTGTGTAGACTGTGATCTGTGTGTAGACTGTGATCTGTGTGGACTGAGATCTGTGTGTAGACGGCGATCTGTGTGTAGACTGTGATCTGTGTGTACACTGTGATCTGTGTGTAGACTGTGATCTGTGTGTAGACGGCGATCTGTGTGTACACTGTGATCTGTGTGTAGACTGTGATCTGTGTGTAGACTGTGATCTGTGATCTGTGTGTAGACTGTGATCTGTGATCTGTGTATTGACGGCGATCTGTGTGTAGAAGGCGATCTGTGCGTAGACTGTGATCTGTGTGTAGACGGCGATCTGTGTGCAGACTGTGATCTGTGTGTAGACTGTGATCTGTGTGTTGATGGCGATCTGTGTGTTGACGGCGATCTGTGTGTAGACTGTGATCTGTGTGTAGACTGTGATCTGTGTGTAGATGGCGATCTGTGTGTAGACAGTGATCTGTGTGTAGACTGTGATCTGTGTGTAGATGGTGATCTGGGTGTTGACAGCGATCTGTGTGTAGACTGTGATCTGTGTGTAGATGGTGATCTGTGTGTTGATGGCGATCTGTGTGTAGACTGTGATCTGTGTGTAGACGGTGATCTGTGTGTAAATGGCGATCTGTGTGTAGACTATGATCTGTGTGTAGACTGTGATCTGTGTGTTGACGGCGATCTGTGTGTAGACTGTGATCTGTGTGTTGATGGCGATCTGTGTGTAGACTGTGATCTGTGTGTAGATGGCGATCTGTGTGTAGACGGCGATCTGTGTGCAGATGACGATCTTTGTGTAGATTGTGATCTGTGTGTAGATGGCGATCTGTGTGTAGACTGTGATCTGTGTGTAGATGGCGATCTGTGTGTAGACGGCGATCTGTGAGTAGACTGTGATCTGTGTGTAGACGGCGATCTTTGTGTAGACTGTGATCTGTGTGTAGATGGCGATCTGTGTGTAGACGGCGATCTGTGTGTAGATGGTGATCTGTGTGTAGACTGTGATCTGTGTGTAGACTGTGATCTGTGTGTAGACGGCAATCTGTGCGTAGATTGTGATGTGTGTAGGCGGCGATCTGTGTGTAGGCGGCGATCTGTAAGTAGACTGTGATCTGTGTGTAGACTGTGATCTGTGTGTAGATTGTGATATGTGTGTAGACTGTGATCTGTGTGTAGACGGCGATCTGTGTGTAGACGGTGATCTGTGTGTAGATGGCGATCTGTGTGTAGACTGTAATCTGTGTGTAGACTGTGATCTGTGTGTAGACTGTGATCTGTGTGTAGACTGTGATCTGTGTGTAGACTGTGATCTGTGTGTAGACGGCGATCTGTGTGTAGACTGTGATCTGTGTGTAGACGGCGATCTGTGTGTAGACTGTGATCTGTGTGTAGACTGTGATCTGTGTGGACTGTGATCTGTGTGTTGATGGCGATCTGTGTGTAGACTGTGATCTGTGTGTAGACGGCGATCTGTGTGTAGACGGCGATCTGTGTGTAGACTGTGATCTGTGTGGACTGTGATCTGTGTGTAGACTGTGATCTGTGATCTGTGTGTAGACTGTGATCTGTGTTCTGTGTGTTGACGGCGATCTGTGTGTAGACGGCGAATTGTGTGTAGACTGTGATCTGTGTGTAGACGGCGATCTTTGTGTAGACTGTGATCTGTGTGTAGATGGCGATCTGTGTGTAGACGGCGATCTGTGTGTAGATGGTGATCTGTGTGTAGACTGTGATCTGTGTGTAGACTGTGATCTGTGTGCAGACGGCAATCTGTGCGTAGATTGTGATGTGTGTAGGCGGAGATCTGTGTGTAGACGGCGATCTGTATGTAGACTGTGATCTGTGTGTAGACTGTGATCTGTGTGTAGATTGTGATGTGTGTGTAGACTATGATCTGTGTGTAGACGGCAATCTGTGTGTAGACGGTGATCTGTGTGTAGATGGCGATCTGTGTGTAGATTGTGATCTGTGTGTAGACGGCGATCTGTGTGGACTGTGGTCTGTGTGTTGATGGCGATCTGTGTGTTGATGGCGATCTGTATGTAGACTGTGATCTGTGTGTAGACTGTGATCTGTGTGTAGACGGCGATCTGTGTGTAGACGGCGATCTGTGTGTACACTGTGATCTGTGTGTAGACTGTGATCTGTGTGTAGACTGTGATCTGTGATCTGTGTGTAGACTGTGATCTGTGATCTGTGTGTTGACGGCGATCTGTGTGTAGACTGTGATCTGTGTGTAGACGGCGATCTGTGTGTAGACTGTGATCTGTGTGTAGACTGTAATCTGTGTGTTGATGGCGATCTGTGTGTTGACGGCGATCTGTGTGTAGACTGTGATCTGTGTGTAGACGGCGATCTGTGTGTAGACTGTGATCTGTGTGTTGACGGCGATCTGTGTGTAGACTGTGATCTGTGTGTTGACGGCGATCTGTGTGTAGACTGTGATCTGTGTGTAGACTGTGATCTGTGTGTAGACGGCGATCTGTGTGTAGACATTGATCTGTGTGTAGACTGTGATCTGTGTGTAGATAGTGATCAGGGTGTTGACAGCGATCTGTGTGTAGACTGTGATTTGTGTGTAGATGGTGATCTGTGTGTTGATGGCGATCTGTGTGTAGACTGTGATCTGTGTGTAGACGGCGATCTGTGTGTAGACGGCGATCTGTGTGTGGACTGTGATCTGTGTGTAGATGGCGATCTGTGTGTAGACTGTGATCTGTGTGTAGACTTTGATCTGTGTGTAGACGGCGATCTGTGTGTAGATGGCGATCTGTGTGTAGACGCGATCTGTGTGTAGACGGCGATCTGTGTGTAGACTGTGATCTGTGTGTTGATGGCGATCTGTGTGTAGACTGTGATCTGTGTGTAGATGGCGATCTGTGTGTAGATGGCGATCTGTGTGTAGATGGCGATCTGTGTGTAGACTGTGATCTGTGTATAGATGGCGATCTGTATGTAGACGGCGATCTGTGTGTAGACTGTGATCTGTGTGTAGACGGCGATCTTTGTGTAGACTGTGATCTGTGTGTAGATGGCGATCTGTGTGTAGATGGCGATCTGTGTGTAGATGGCGATCTGTGTGTAGACTGTGATCTGTGTATAGATGGCGATCTGTATGTAGACGGCGATCTGTGTGTAGACTGTGATCTGTGTGTAGACGGCGATCTTTGTGTAGACTGTGAGATGTGTGTAGATGGCGATCTGTGTGTAGACGGCGATCTGTGTGTAGACGGTGATCTGTGTGTAGACGGCGATCTTTGTGTAGACTGTGATCTATGTGTAGATGGTGATCTGTGTGTAGACGGTGATCTTTGTGTAGACTGTGATCTGTGTGTTGATGGTGATCTGTGTGTAGACGGCGATCTGTGTGTAGACTTTGATCTGTGTGTAGATGGCGATCTGTGTGTAGACTGTGATCTGTGTGTAGATGGCGATCTGTGTGTAGACGGCGATCTGTGTGTAGATTGTGATCTGTGTGTAGATGGCGATCTGTGTGTAGATGGAGATCTGTGTGTAGACGGCGATCTGTGTGTAGACTGTGATCTGTGTGTTGATTGCGATCTGTGTGTAGACGGCGATCTGTGTGTAGACTGTGATCTGTGTGTAGATGGCGATCTGTGTGTAGACGGCGATCTGTGTGTAGACTGTGATCTGTGTGTAGATGGCGATCTGTGTGTAGACGGCAATCTGTGTGTAGAGTGTGATCTGTGTGTTGATTGCGATCTGTGTGTAGACGACGATCTGTATGTAGACTGTGATCTGTGTGTAGACTGTGATCTGTGTGTAGATGGCGATCTGTGTGTAGACTGTGATCTGTGTGTAGATGGCGATCTGTGTGTAGACGGCGATCTGTGTGTAGACGCGATCTGTGTGTAGACTGTGATCTGTGTGTAAACGGCGATCTTTGTGTAGACTGTGATCTGTGTGTAGAGGGCGATCTGTGTGTAGACGGCGATCTGTGTGTAGATTGTGATCTGTGTGTTGACTGTGATCTGTGTGTAGACTGTGATCTGTGTGTAGATGGCGATCTGTGAGTAGACGGCGATCTGTGTGTAGACTGTGATCTGTGTGTAGACTGTGATCTGTGTGTAGACTGTGATCTGTGTGTAGACGGCGATCTGTGTGTAGACGGCGATCTGTGTGTAGACGGCGATCTGTGTGTAGACTGTGATCTGTGTGTTGATGGCGATCTGTGTGTAGACGGCGATCTGTGTGTAGACTGTGATCTGTGTGTAGACGGTGATCTGTGTGTAGACTGTGATCTGTGTGTAGACTGTGATCTGTGTGTAGACTGTGATCTGTGTGTAGACTGTGATCTGTGTGTAGACGGCGATCTCTGTGTAGACGGTGATCTGTGTGTTGATGGCGATCTGTGTGTAGACGGCGATCTGTGTGTAGACTGTGATCTGTGTGTGGACTGTGATATGTGTGTAGACGGCGATCTGTGTGTAGATGGCGATCTGTGTGTAGACTGTGATCTGTGTGTAGATGGCGATCTGTGTGTAGACGGCGATCTGTGTGTAGACTGTGATCTGTGTGTAGACTGTGATCTGTGTGTATATGGCGATCTGTGTGAGGAATGTGATCTTTGTGTAGACTGTGATCTGTGTGTATATGGCGATCTGTGTGTAGAATGTGATCTGTGTGTAGATGGTGATCTGTGTGTAGACGGCGATCTGTGTGTAGACGGCGATCTGTGTGTAGATGGCGATCTGTGTGTAGACTGTGATCTGTGTGTAGACGGTGATCTGTGTGTAGACTGTGATCTGTGTGTAGACGGCGATCTGTGTGTAGACTGTGATCTGTGTGTAGACTGTGATCTGTGTAGACGGCGATCTGTGTGTAGACTGTGATCTGTGTGTAGACCGTGATCTGTGTGTAGACCGTGATCTGTGTGTAGACTGTGATCTGTGTGTAGACGGCGATCTGTGCGTAGATTGTGCTCTGTGTGTAGGCGGCGTTCTGTGTGTAGACTGTGATCTGTGTGTTGACAGCGATCTGTGTGTAGACGGCGATCTGTATGTAGATGGCGATCTGTGTGTAGACTGTGATCTGTGTGTAGACGGTGATCTGTGTGTAGACGGCAATCTGTGCGTAGATTGTGATCTGTGTGTAGACTGTGATCTGTGTGTTGGCAGCGATCTGTGTGTAGACGGCGATCTGTATGTAGATGGCGATCTGTGTGTAGACTGTGATCTGTGTGTAGACGGCGATCTGTGTGTAGATGGCGATCTGTGTGTAGACTGTGATCTGTGTGTAGACTGTGATCTGTGTGTAGACGGTGATCTGTGTGTAGACTGTGATCTGTGTGTAGACGGCGATCTGTGTGTAGACTGTGATCTGTGTGTAGACGGTGATCTGTGTGTAGACTGTGATCTGTGTGTTGACAGCGATCTGTGTGTAGACGGCGATCTGTATGTAGATGGTGATCTGTGTGTAGACGGCGATCTGTGTGTAGACGGCGATCTGTGTGTAGATGGCGATCTGTGTGTAGACTGTGATCTGTGTGTAGACTGTGATCTGTGTGTAGACGGTGATCTGTGTGTAGATGGTGATCTGTGTGTAGACGGTGATCTTTGTGTAGACTGTGATCTGTGTGTAGATGGTGATCTGTGTGTAGACGGTGATCTTTGTGTAGACTGTGATCTGTGTGTTGATGGTGATCTGTGTGTAGACGGCGATCTGTGTGTAGATTTTGATCTGTGTGTAGATGGCGATCTGTGTGTAGACTGTGATCTGTGTGTAGATGGCGATCTGTGTGTAGACGGCGATCTGTGTGTAGATTGTGATCTGTGTGTAGATGGCGATCTGTGTGTAGATGGCGATCTGTGTGTAGACGGCGATCTGTGTGTAGACTGTGATCTGTGTGTTGATTGCGATCTGTGTGTAGACGGCGATCTGTGTGTAGACTGTGATCTGTGTGTAGACTGTGATCTGTGTGTAGATGGCGATCTGTGTGTAGACGGCGATCTGTGTGTAGACTGTGATCTGTGTGTAGATGGCGATCTGTGTGTAGACGGCAATCTGTGTGTAGAGTGTGATCTGTGTGTTGATTGCGATCTGTGTGTAGACGACGATCTGTATGTAGACTGTGATCTGTGTGTAGACTGTGATCTGTGTGTAGATGGCGATCTGTGTGTAGACTGTGATCTGTGTGTAGATGGCGATCTGTGTGTAGACGGCGATCTGTGTGTAGACGCGATCTGTGTGTAGACTGTGATCTGTGTGTAAACGGCGATCTTTGTGTAGACTGTGATCTGTGTGTAGAGGGCGATCTGTGTGTAGACGGCGATCTGTGTGTAGACTGTGATCTGTGTGTTGACTGTGATCTGTGTGTAGACTGTGATCTGTGTGTAGATGGCGATCTGTGAGTAGACGGCGATCTGTGTGTAGACTGTGATCTGTGTGTAGACGGTGATCTGTGTGTAGACTGTGATCTGTGTGTAGACTGTGATCTGTGTGTAGACTGTGATCTGTGTGTAGACGGCGATCTGTGTGTAGACGGTGATCTGTGTGTTGATGGCGATCTGTGTGTAGACGGCGATCTGTGTGTAGACTGTGATCTGTGTGTAGACGGTGATCTGTGTGTAGACTGTGATCTGTGTGTAGACTGTGATCTGTGTGTAGACTGTGATCTGTGTGTAGACTGTGATCTGTGTGTAGACGGCGATCTGTGTGTAGACGGTGATCTGTGTGTTGATGGCGATCTGTGTGTAGACGGCGATCTGTGTGTAGACTGTGATCTGTGTGTGGACTGTGATATGTGTGTAGACGGCGATCTGTGTGTAGATGGCGATCTGTGTGTAGACTGTGATCTGTGTGTAGATGGCGATCTGTGTGTAGACGGCGATCTGTGTGTAGACTGTGATCTGTGTGTAGACTGTGATCTGTGTGTATATGGCGATCTGTGTGAGGAATGTGATCTTTGTGTAGACTGTGATCTGTGTGTATATGGCGATCTGTGTGTAGAATGTGATCTGTGTGTAGATGGTGATCTGTGTGTAGACGGCGATCTGTGTGTAGACGGCGATCTGTGTGTAGATGGCGATCTGTGTGTAGACTGTGATCTGTGTGTAGACGGTGAGCTGTGTGTAGACTGTGATCTGTGTGTAGACGGCGATCTGTGTGTAGACTGTGATCTGTGTGTAGACTGTGATCTGTGTGTAGACGGCGATCTGTGTGTAGACTGTGATCTGTGTGTAGACCGTGATCTGTGTGTAGACCGTGATCTGTGTGTAGACTGTGATCTGTGTGTAGACGGCGATCTGTGCGTAGATTGTGCTCTGTGTGTAGGCGGCGTTCTGTGTGTAGACTGTGATCTGTGTGTTGACAGCGATCTGTGTGTAGACGGCGATCTGTATGTAGATGGCGATCTGTGTGTAGACTGTGATCTGTGTGTAGACGGTGATCTGTGTGTAGACGGCAATCTGTGCGTAGATTGTGATCTGTGTGTAGACTGTGATCTGTGTGTTGACAGCGATCTGTGTGTAGACGGCGATCTGTATGTAGATGGCGATCTGTGTGTAGACTGTGATCTGTGTGTAGACGGCGATCTGTGTGTAGACTGTGATCTGTGTGTAGACTGTGATCTGTGTGTAGACGGTGATCTGTGTGTAGACTGTGATCTGTGTGTAGACGGCGATCTGTGTGTAGACTGTGATCTGTGTGTAGACGGTGATCTGTGTGTAGACTGTGATCTGTGTGTTGACAGCGATCTGTGTGTAGACGGCGATCTGTGTGTAGACGGCGATCTGTGTGTAGATGGCGATCTGTGTGTAGACTGTGATCTGTGTGTAGACTGTGATCTGTGTGTAGACGGTGATCTGTGTGTAGACTCTGATCTGTGTGTAGACGGCGATCTGTGTGTAGACTGTGATCTGTGTGTAGACGGTGATCTGTTTGTAGACTGTGATCTGTGTGTAGACTGTGATCTGTGTGTAGACGGCAATCTGTGCGTAGATTGTGATCTGTGTGTAGGCGGCGATCTGTGTGTAGACTGTGATCGGTGTGTTGACAGCGATCTGTGTGTAGACTGTGATCTGTGTGTAGATGGCGATCTGTGTGTATACTGCGATCTGTGTGTAGACTGTGATCTGTGTGTAGACAGCGATCTGTGTGTAGACGGTGATCTGTGTTTAGATGGCGATCTGTGTGTAGACTGTGATCTGTGTGTAGATGGCGATCTGTGTGTAGACGGCGATCTGTGTGTAGACTGTGATCTGTGTGGACTGTGATCTGTGTGTAGACTGTGATCTGTGTGTAGATGGCGATCTGTGTGTAGACTGCGATCTGTGTGTAGACTGTGATCTGTGTGTAGACGGCGATCTGTGTGTAGACGGTGATCTGTGTGTAGATGGCGATCTGTTTGTAGACTGTGATCTGTGTGTAGACTGTGATCTGTGTGTAGATGGCGATCTGTGTGTAGACGGCGATCTGTGTGTAGACTGTGATCTGTATGGACTGTGATCTGTGTGTAGACTGTGATCTGTGTGTAGACGGCGATCTGTGTGGACTGTGATCTGTGTGTTGATGGCGATCTGTATGTAGACTGTGATCTGTGTGTTGATGGTGATCTGTGTGTAGACGGCGATCTGTGTGTAGACGGCGATCTGTATGTAGACTGAGATCTGTGTGTAGACGGCGATCTTTGTGTAGACGGCGATCTGTATGTAGACTGTGATCTGTGTGTAGACTGTGATCTGTGTGGACTGCGATCTGTGTGCTGATGGCGATCTGTGTGTAGACTGTGATCTGTGTGTAGACTGTGATCTGTGTGGACTGAGATCTGTGTGTAGACGGCGATCTGTGTGTAGACTGTGATCTGTGTGTACACTGTGATCTGTGTGTAGACTGTGATCTGTGTGTAGACGGCGATCTGTGTGTACACTGTGATCTGTGTGTAGACTGTGATCTGTGTGTAGACTGTGATCTGTGATCTGTGTGTAGACTGTGATCTGTGATCTGTGTATTGACGGCGATCTGTGTGTAGAAGGCGATCTGTGCGTAGACTGTGATCTGTGTGTAGACGGCGATCTGTGTGCAGACTGTGATCTGTGTGTAGACTGTGATCTGTGTGTTGATGGCGATCTGTGTGTTGACGGCGATCTGTGTGTAGACTGTGATCTGTGTGTAGACTGTGATCTGTGTGTAGATGGCGATCTGTGTGTAGACAGTGATCTGTGTGTAGACTGTGATCTGTGTGTAGATGGTGATCTGGGTGTTGACAGCGATCTGTGTGTAGACTGTGATCTGTGTGTAGATGGTGATCTGTGTGTTGATGGCGATCTGTGTGTAGACTGTGATCTGTGTGTAGACGGTGATCTGTGTGTAAATGGCGATCTGTGTGTAGACTATGATCTGTGTGTAGACTGTGATCTGTGTGTTGACGGCGATCTGTGTGTAGACTGTGATCTGTGTGTTGACAGGGATCTGTGTGTAGACGGAGATCTGTATGTAGACTGTGATCTGTGTGTAGACTGTGATCTGTGTGTTGATGGCGATCTGTGTGTAGACGGCGATCTGTGTGTAGACTGTGATCTGTGTGTAGACGGCGATCTGTATGTAGACTGTGATCTGTGTGTAGACGATGATCTGTGTGTAGACGGCGATCTGTGTGGACTGTGATCTGTGTGTTGATGGCGATCTGTGTGTTGATGGCGATCTGTGTGTAGACTGTGATCTGTGTGTAGACGGCGATCTGTGTGTAGACTGTGATCTGTGTGTAGACGGCGGTCTGTGTGTAGACGGCGATCTGTGTGTAGACTGTGATGTGTGTAGACTGCGATCTGTGTGTAGGCTGTGATCTGTGTGTAGACGGCGATCTGTGTGTAGGCTGTGATCTGTGTGTTGACTGTGATCTGTGTGTAGACGGCGATCTGTGTTTAGACGGCGATCTGTGTGTAGACTGTGATCTGTGTGTAGACTGTGATCTGTGTGGACTGTGATCTGTGTGGACTGCGATCTGTGTGTAGACTGCGATCTGTGTGTAGACCGTGATCTGTGTGTAGACTGTGATCTGTGTGTAGATGGCAATCTGTGTGTAGACGGAGATCTGTGTGTAGACTGTGATCTGTGTGTAGACTGTGATCTGTGTGTAAACGGCGATCTGTGTGTAGTCGGCGATCTGTGTGTAGACGGCGATCTGTGTGTAGACTGTGATCTGTGTGTAGATGGCGATCTGTGTGTAGACTGTGATCTGCGTGTTGATTGCGATCTGTGTGTAGACGGCGATCTGTGTGTAGACTGTGATCTGTGTGTAGATGGCGATCTGTGTGTAGACGGCGATCTGTGTGTAGACTGTGATCTGTGTGTTGATTGCGATCTGTGCGTAGACGGCGATCTGTGTGTAGACGGCGATCTGTGTGTAGACTGTGATCTGTGTGTAGACGGCGATCTATGTGTAGACTGTGATCTGTGTGTTGATTGCGATCTGTGTGTAGACGGCGATCTGTGTGTAGACTGAGATCTGTGTGTAGACGGCGATCTGTGTGTAGACTGTGATCTGTGTGTAGATGGCGATCTGTGTGTAGACTGTGATCTGTGTGTAGATGGCGATCTGTGTGTAGACGGCGATCTGTGTGTAGACTGTGATCTGTGTGTAGATGGCGATCTGTGTGTAGACGGCGATCTGTATGTAGACTGTGATCTGTGTGTAGACGGCGATCTGTGTGTAGACGGTGATCTGTATGTAGACTGTGATCTGTGTGTAGACTGTGATCTGTGTGGACTGCGATCTGTGTGTAGACTGTGATCTGTGTGTAGTCAGCGATCTGTGTGTACACTGTGATCTGTGTGTAGACTGTGATCTGTGTGTACACTGTGATCTATGTGTAGACTGTGATCTGTGTGTAGATGGTGATCTGTGTGTAGACGGCGATCTGTATGTAGACTGTGATCTGTGTGTAGACGGCGATCTGTGTGTAGACGGCGATCTGTATGTAGACTGTGATCTGTGTGTAGACTGTGATCTGTGTGGACTGCGATCTGTGTGTAGACTGTGATCTGTGTGTAGTCAGCGATCTGTGTGTACACTGTGATCTGTGTGTAGACTGTGATCTGTGTGTTGATGGCGATCTGTGTGTAGACGGCGATCTGTGTGTAGACTGTGATCTGTGTGTAGACGGCGATCTGTATGTAGACTGTGATCTGTGTGTAGACTGTGATCTGTGTGTAGACGGCGATCTGTGTGTTGATGGCGATCTGTGTGTAGACTGTGATCTGTGTAGACTGTGATCTGTGTGTAGATGGTGATCTGTGTGTTGATGGCGATCTGTGTGTAGACTGTGATCTGTGTGTAGACGGTGATCTGTGTGTAAATGGCGATCTGTGTGTAGACCATGATCTGTGTGTAGACTGTGATCTGTGTGTTGACGGCGATCTGTGTGTAGACTGTGATCTGTGTGTTGACAGGGATCTGTGTGTAGACGGCGATCTGTATGTAGACTGTGATCTGTGTGTAGACTGTGATCTGTGTGTTGATGGCGATCTGTGTGTAGACGGCGATCTGTGTGTAGACTGTGATCTGTGTGTAGACGGCGATCTGTATGTAGACTGTGATCTGTGTGTAGACTGTGATCTGTGTGTAGACGGCGATCTGTGTGGACTGTGATCTGTGTGTTGATGGCGATCTGTGTGTTGATGGCGATCTGTGTGTAGACTGTGATCTGTGTGTAGACGGCGATCTGTGTGTAGACTGTGATCTGTGTGTAGACGGCGATCTGTGTGTAGACGGCGATCTGTGTGTAGACTGTGATGTGTGTAGACTGCGATCTGTGTGTAGGCTGTGATCTGTGTGTAGACGGCGATCTGTGTGTAGGCTGTGATCTGTGTGTTGACTGTGATCTGTGTGTAGACGGCGATCTGTGTTTAGACGGCGATCTGTGTGTAGACTGTGATCTGTGTGTAGACTGTGATCTGTGTGGACTGTGATCTGTGTGGACTGCGATCTGTGTGTAGACTGCGATCTGTGTGTAGACCGTGATCTGTGTGTAGACTGTGATCTGTGTGTAGATGGCAATCTGTGTGTAGACGGAGATCTGTGTGTAGACTGTGATCTGTGTGTAGACTGTGATCTGTGTGTAAACGGCGATCTGTGTGTAGTCGGCGATCTGTGTGTAGACGGCGATCTGTGTGTAGACTGTGATCTGTGTGTTGATGGCGATCTGTGTGTAGACTGTGTTCTGTGTGTAGATGGCGATCTGTGTGTAGACGGCGATCTGTGTGTAGACTGTGATCTGTGTGTTGATTGCGATCTGTGTGTAGACGGCGATCTGTGTGTAGACTGTGATCTGTGTGTAGACGGCGATCTGTGTGTAGACTGTGATCTGTGTGTAGATGGCGATCTGTGTGTAGACTGTGATCTGCGTGTTGATTGCGATCTGTGTGTAGACGGCGATCTGTGTGTAGATTGTGATCTGTGTGTAGATGGCGATCTGTGTGTAGACGGCGATCTGTGTGTAGACTGTGATCTGTGTGTTGATTGCGATCTGTGCGTAGACGGCGATCTGTGTGTAGACGGCGATCTGTGTGTAGACTGTGATCTGTGTGTAGACGGCGATCTATGTGTAGACTGTGATCTGTGTGTTGATTGCGATCTGTGTGTAGACGGCGATCTGTGTGTAGACTGAGATCTGTGTGTAGACGGCGATCTGTGTGCAGACTGTGATCTGTGTGTAGATGGCGATCTGTGTGTAGACTGTGATCTGTGTGTAGATGGCGATCTGTGTGTAGACGGCGATCTGTGTGTAGACTGTGATCTGTGTGTAGATGGCGATCTGTGTGTAGACGGCGATCTGTATGTAGACTGTGATCTGTGTGTAGACGGCGATCTGTGTGTAGACGGTGATCTGTATGTAGACTGTGATCTGTGTGTAGACTGTGATCTGTGTGGACTGCGATCTGTGTGTAGACTGTGATCTTTGTGTAGTCAGCGATCTGTGTGTACACTGTGATCTGTGTGTAGACTGTGATCTGTGTGTACACTGTGATCTATGTGTAGACTGTGATCTGTGTGTAGATGGTGATCTATGTGTAGACGGCGATCTGTATGTAGACTGTGATCTGTGTGTAGACGGCGATCTGTGTGTAGACGGCGATCTGTATGTAGACTGTGATCTGTGTGTAGACTGTGATCTGTGTGGACTGCGATCTGTGTGTAGACTGTGATCTGTGTGTAGTCAGCGATCTGTGTGTACACTGTGATCTGTGTGTAGACTGTGATCTGTGTGTAGACTGTGATCTGTGATCTGTGTGTAGACTGTGATCTGTGATCTGTGTGTTGACTGTGATCTGTGATCTGTGTGTTGACGGCGATCTGTGTGTACACGGCGATCTGTGTGTAGACTGTGATCTGTGTGTAGACGGCGATCTGTGTGTAGACTGTGATCTGTGTGTAGACTGTGATCTGTGTGTTGATGGCGATCTGTGTGTTGACGGCGATCTGTGTGTAGACTGTGATCTCTGTGTTGACGGCGATCTGTGTGTATACTGTGATCTGTGTGTAGACTGTGATCTGTGTGTAGACGGCGATCTGTGTGTAGACGGTGATCTGTGTGTAGACTATGATCTGTGCGTAGATGGTGATCTGTGTGTTGACAGCGATCTGTGTGTAGACTGTGATCTGTGTGTTGATGGCGATCTGTGTGTTAATGGCGATCTGTGTGTAGACTGTTATCTGTGTGTAGACTGTGATCTGTGTGTTGACGGCGATCTATGTGTTAATGGCGATCTGTGTGTAGACTGTTATCTGTGTGTAGACTGTGATCTGTGTGTTGACGGCGATCTGTGTGTAGATTGTGATGTGTGTGTAGACAGTGATCTGTGTGTTGATGGCGATCTGTGTGTAGACGACGATCTGTGTGTAGACTGTGATCTGTGTGTAGACTGTGATCTGCGTGTAGACTGTGATCTGTGTGTAGACGGCGATTTGTGCTTAGATTGTGATCTGTGTGTAGACGGCGATCTGTGTGTAGACTGTGATCTGTGTGTTGACAGGGATCTGTGTGTAGACGGCGATCTGTATGTAGACTGTGATCTGTGTGTAGACTGTGATCTGTGTGTTGATGGCGATCTGTGTGTAGACTGTGATCTGTGTGTAGACGGCGATCTGTATGTAGACTTTGATCTGTGTGTAGACTGTGATCTGTGTGTTGATGGCGATCTGTGTGTAGACTGTGATCTGTGTGTAGACGGCGATCTGTATGTAGACTGTGATCTGTGTGTAGACTGTGATCTGTGTGTAGACGGTGATCTGTGTGTAGACGGCGATCTGTGTGGACTGTGATCTGTGTGTTGATGGCGATCTGTGTGTTGATGGCGATCTGTGTGTAGACTGTGATCTGTGTGTAGACGGCGATCTGTGTGTAGACTGTGATCTGTGTGTAGACGGCGTTCTGTGTGTAGACGGCGATCTGTGTGTAGACTGTGATGTGTGTAGATGGCGATCTGTGTGTAGGCTGTGATCTGTGTGTAGACGGCGATCTGTGTGTAGACGGCGATCTGTATGTAGACGGCGATCTGTGTGTAGACTGTGATCTGTGTGTAGACGGCGATCTGTGTGTAGACGGCGATCTGTGTGTAGACTGTGATCTGTGTGTTGATGGCGATCTGTGTGTTGACGGCGATCTGTGTGTAGACTGTGATCTGTGTGTAGACTGCGATCTGTGTGTAGACGACGATTTGTGTGTAGACGGCGATCTGTGTGTAGACTGTGATCTGTGTGTAGACTGTGATCTGTGTGTAGACGGTGATCTGTGTGTAGACTGTGATCTGTGTGTAGACGGCGATCTGTGTGTAGACTGTGATCTGTGTGTAGACTGTGATCTGTGTGTAGACGGTGATCTGTGTGTAGACGGCGATCTGTGTGGACTGTGATATGTGTGTTGATGGCGATCTGTGTGCTGATGGCGATCTGTGTGTAGACTGTGATCTGTGTGTAGACGGCGAACTGTGTGTAGACTGTGATCTGTGTGTAGACGGCGAACTGTGTGTAGACTGTGATGTGTGTAGACGGCGATCTGTGTGTAGGCTGTGATCTGTGTGTAGACGGTGATCTGTGTGTAGGCTGTGATCTGTGTGTAGACTGTGATCTGTGTGTAGACGGCGATCTGTGTGTAGACGGCGATCTGTGTGTAGACTGTGATCTGTGTGTAGACTGTGATCTGTGTGGACTGTGATCTGTGTGGACTGCGATCTGTGTGTGGACTGCGATCTGTGTGTAGACTGTGATCTGTGTGTTGACGGCGATCTGTGTGTTGACGGCGATCTGTGTGTTGACGGCGATCTGTGTGTAGACGGCGATCTGTGTGTAGACTGTGATCTGTGTGTAGACGGTGATCTGTGTGTAGACGGTGATTTGTGTGTAGACGGCGATCTGTGTGTAGACTGTGATCTGTCTGTAGACTGTGATCTGTGTGTAGATGGTGATCTGTGTGTAGACTGTGATCTGTGTGTAGACGGCGATCTGTGTGTAGACTGTGATCTGTGTGTAGACTGTGATCTGTGTGTAGACTGTGATCTGTGTGTAGACGGCGATCTGTGTGTAGACTGTGATCTGTGAGTAGACGGCGATCTGTGTGTAGACTGTGATCTGTGTGTAGCGGCGATCTGTGTGTAGACGGCGATCTGTGTGTAGACTGTGATCTGTGTGTAGACTGTGATCTGTGTGTAGACTGTGATCTGTATGTTGATGGCGATCTGTGTGTAGACTGTGATCTGTGTGTAGATGGCTATCTGTGTGTAGACTGTGATCTGTGTGTAGACGGCGATCTGTGTGTAGACGGCGATCTGTGTGTAGATGGCTATCTGTGTGTAGACTGTGATCTGTGTGTTGACGGCGATCTGTGTGTAGACGGCGATCTGTGTGTAGACGGCGATCTGTGTGCAGACTGTGATCTGTGTGTAGACTGTGATCTGTGTGTAGACGGCGATCTGTGTGTAGATGGCGTTCTGTGTGTAGACTGTGATCTGTGTGTAGACGGTGATCTGTGTGTAGACTGTGATCTGTATGTTGATGGCGATCTGTGATCTGTGTGTAGACGGCGATCTGTGTGTAGACGGCGATCTGAGTGTAAACGGCGATCTGTGTGTAGACTGTGATCTGTGTGTAGACGGCGATCTGTGTGTAGACTGTGATCTGTGTGTAGACGGCGATCTGTGTGTTGACGGCGATCTGTGATCTGTGTGTAGACTGTGATCTGTGTGTAGACTGTGATCTGTGTGTAGACGGCTATCTGTGTGTAGATCTTGTGTCTAATCTTATTAATATTCCCTGCATGCCATCTGTCTCTCTTAATTGTGCACTTTGGAATTCTCGCTCAGTGTGTAACAAACTCTCCTTCATTCATGACTTCTTCCTTTCTAATTCTCTTAACCTCCTGGCTCTTACTGAAACCTGGATCCAGCAGTCAGACACTACCGCTGCTGCTGCTCTTTCATACGGGGGGCTACACTTCTCTCATACCCCAAGATCAGACAATAGAGCTGGTGGAGGCGTTGGTCTGCTCCTATCACCAAAATGTACCTTTCAGGCTATCCCTCAAGTACCCTCACTTGTCTTCCCTTCTTTTGAGGTCCATGCCGTCAGACTCTACACCCCCTTCTCCATGCAAGTGGCGGTGGTGTATCGTCCTCCCGGCCCCTCCCATCAGTTCCTGGATCATTTTGCCACTTGGCTTCCACATTTTCTCTCCTGTGACATCCCTACCCTCATCATGGGAGATTTCAACATCCCCATTGCTCTTCCCCTCTCCCTATCTGCTACTCACCTTTTATCTCTAACCTCCTCATTTGGCCTTTCGCAGCTTACTAATTCTCCAACGCATGAAGACGGAAACTCCCTCGACTTGGTCTTCTCTCGGCTTTGTGCAGTGGATGATTTTGCAAACTCCCCTCTCCCGCTCTCTGACCACAATCTTCTTTCATTCTCTATAAAGAACTGCCAGGCTGCTCAGGTCACCCCCACTGTCCAGACTTATAGAAACACACAGGCCATTAACACCCAGAAACTTCTGAAGAACTTGCAGTCTTCATTGGCCCCTATCTCCTCCCTCTCATGTCCTGATTCTGCATTGAAGCATTACAATGAAACACTTCAAACTGCCCTGGATGAATTTGCACCCCCTATAAATAGAACACCACAACGCAGACGGCGACAACCCTGGCACACGGTGCAAACACGTTTCCTGCAGCGGTGCTCCAGGTGCGCCGAACGTCGGTGGAGAAAATCCAATCTACACGAAGATTTCATCCATTTTAAGTTTATGCTTAGAACATACAACACTGCCCTTCACCTCTCCAAACAAACCTATTTCAACACCCTCATCACCTCACTGTCCAATAACCCGAAACGTCTCTTTGACACTTTTCATTCTCTACTCAATCCAAGAGTACAGGCCCCAACCACGGAGCTCCGAGCTGACGATCTGGCCAATTACTTCAAAGAAAAAATTGACCAGATCCGACAGGAAATTATCTCCAAATCCCCTCATACCATGCACTGTCCTCCCTCCCCCACTGCATCTAGCTCACTCCCTGATTTTGAACCAGTCACAGAAGAAGAAGTAAGCAGGCTCCTTGCATCTTCTCGCCCAACTACTTGCACCAGTGACCCATTTCCGTCACATCTCCTCCAGTCCCTTTCCCCTGCTGTCACCCCTCACCTAACTAATATATTTAACCTCTCTCTCTCTTCTGGTATTTTTCCCTCCTCATTTAAGCATGCCATCATACATCCACTACTTAAAAAATCATCCCTCGACCAAAACTGTGCCGCTAACTATAGACCTGTCTCTAATCTTCCCTTCATCTCTAAACTCCTGGAACGCCTGGTCCACTCCCGTCTTATCCGCTATCTCTCAGAAAACTCTGTTCTCGACCCTCTCCAATCCGGTTTCCGCTCTTTACACTCCACTGAAACTGCCCTCACTAAAGTCTCTAATGATCTGCTAACAGCTAAATCAAATGGTCATTACTCCATGCTAATTCTCTTGGATCTCTCTGCAGCATTCAACACTGTGGATCATCAGCTCCTCCTCACTATGCTCCATTCCATTGGCCTCAAGGACACCGTTCTCTCCTGGTTCTCCTCCTATCTCTCCGACCGCTCCTTTACTGTTTCTTTTGCCGCTTCCTCCTCCTCTCACCTTCCCCTTACTGTTGGGGTTCCTCAAGGATCGGTTCTAGGCCCCCTCCTCTTTTCCTTGTACACTGCCCCTATTGGTCAAACAATCAGTAGATTTGGTTTCCAGTACCATCTCTATGCTGATGACACCCAATTATACGCTTCTTCTCCTGACATCACGCCAGCCTTTCTAGAAAACACTGGCGATTGTCTAAACGCTGTGTCTAATATCATGTCCTCACTATATCTGAAACTGAACCTGTCAAAGACTGAACTCCTGGTGTTTCCTCCCGCTACTAATGTACCTATACCTGACATTGCCATTTCTGTGTGTGGTTCCACTATTACTCCCCAGCAACATGCCCGCTGTCTTGGGGTCATACTTGATTCCGAGCTTTCCTTTGCCCCCCACATTCGATCACTGGCTCGCTCTTGTCATCTGCACCTCAAAAACATTTCTAGAATTCGACCTTTTCTTACTTTTGACTCTGCAAAAACTCTTACTGTTTCTCTTATTCATTCTCGTCTCGACTATTGTAACTCTCTTCTAATCGGTCTCCCTCTTACCAAACTCTCCCCTCTCCAATCTGTCTTGAATGCTGCAGCCAGGATCATATTCCTCACCAATCGTTACACCGATGCCTCTACCTTGTGCCAGTCATTACACTGGCTACCCATCCACTCCAGAATTCAGTATAAACTTATTACCCTCACCCACAAAGCCCTCCATGGCTCAGCACCACCCTACATCTCCTCCCTCGTCTCAGCATACCACCCTACCCGCGCCCTCCGTTCTGCTGATGACCTGAGGTTAGTATCCTCAATAGTCAGAACCTCCCACTCCCGTCTCCAAGACTTTACACGTACTGCGCCAATTCTTTGGAATGCACTTCCCAGGTCAATACGAGTAGTCCCCAATCACTACAATTTTAAGCGTGTCCTGAAAACGCATTTATTCAGACTGGCCTATCGCCTCAACACATTAACCTAACCTATCCCTGTGTGGCAGAGCCAAAAGTTTTACCATAACCAGGTTCCCAGCATCATGTTCCCACATGCTTTATGCATCCATTAGCCCTCTGCGTCTGTACTGTTACACACTTAACATTATGGCTGGTCCATACAATCAGGGCAACTGTTACCACCCACCTTTCGTGTCTCCCTCTTTCCTCATAGACTGTAAGCTTGCGAGCAGGGCCCTCACTCCTCTTGTTATTTGTTATAATCTACTGTATGTGATTATTGTTATGCTGTAATGTCTATTGTCTGCACAAATCCCTTCTGAAATGTAAAGTGCTGCGGAATATGTCGGCGCTATAAAAATAAAATTTATTATTATTATTATTATTATTAGATGGCGATCTGTGTGTAGACTGTGATCTGTGTGTAGACTGTGATCTGTGTGTAGACTGTGATCTGTGTGTAGACTGTGATCTGTGTGTAGACTATGATCTGTGTGTAGACTGTGATCTGTGTGTAGACGGCGATCTGTGTGTATATGGCGATCTGTGTGTAGAATGTGATCTGTGTGTAGACTGTGATCTGTGTGTATATGGCGATCTGTGTGTAGAATGTGATCTGTGTGTAGAATGTGATCTGTGTGTAGAATGTGATCTGTGTGTAGATGGTGATCTGTGTGTAGACGGCGATCTGTGTGTAGACTGTGATCTGTGTGTAGACTGTGATCTGTGTGTAGACGGTGATCTGTGTGTAGACTGTGATCTGTGTGTAGACGGCGATCTGTGTGTAGACTGTGATCTGTGTGTAGACGGTGATCTGTGTGTAGACAGCGATCTGTGTGTAGACGGCGATCTGTATGTAGATGGCGATCTGTGTGTAGACTGTGATCTGTGTGTAGACGGTGATCTGTGTGTAGACTGTGATCTGTGTGTAGACGGCGATCTGTGTGTACACTGTGATCTGTGTGTAGACTGTGATCTGTATGTAGACTGTGATCTGTGATCTGTGTGTAGACTGTGATCTGTGATCTGTGTGTTGACGGCGATCTGTGTGTAGACGGCGATCTGTGCGTAGACTGTGATCTGTGTGTAGACGGCGATCTGTGTCTAGACTGTGATCTGTGTGTAGACTGTGATCTGTGTGTAGACTGTGATCTGTGTGTAGACTGTGATCTGTGTGTTGATGGCGATCTGTGTGTTGACGGCGATCTGTGTGTTGACGGCGATCTGTGTGTAGACTGTGATCTGTGTGTTGACGGCGATCTGTGTGTAGACTGTGATCTGTGTGTAGACTGTGATCTGTGTGTAGATGGTGATCTGGGTGTTGACAGCGATCTGTGTGTAGACTGTGATCTGTGTGTAGATGGTGATCTGTGTGTTGATGGCGATCTGTGTGTAGACTGTGATCTGTGTGTAGACGGTGATCTGTGTGTAAATGGCGATCTGTGTGTAGACTATGAACTGTGTGTAGACTGTGATCTGTGTGTTGACGGCGATCTGTGTGTAGATTGTGATGTGTGTATAGACTGTGATCTTTATGTAGACTGTGATCTGTGTGTAGACGGTGATCTGTGTGTAAATGGCGTTCTGTGTGTAGACTATGATCTGTGTGTAGACTGTGATCTGTGTGTTGACGGCGATCTGTGTGTAGATTGTGATGTGTGTATAGACTGTGATCTGTGTGTAGACTATGATCTGTGTGTAGACTGTGATCTGTGTGTAGACGGCGATCTGTGTGTAGACTGTGATTTGTGTGTAGACGGCGATCTGTGTGTAGACTGTGATCTGTGTGTAGACGGCGATTTGTGCGTAGATTGTGATCTGTGTGTAGACGGCGATCTGTGTGTAGACTGTGATCTGTGTGTTGACAGGGATCTGTGTGTAGACGGCGATCTGTATGTAGACTGTGATCTGTGTGTAGACTGTGATCTGTGTGTTGATGGCGATCTGTGTGTAGACGGCGATCTGTGTGTAGACTGTGATCTGTGTGTAGACGGCGATCTGTATGTAGACTGTGATCTGTGTGTAGACTGTGATCTGTGTGTAGACGGCGATCTGTGTGTTGATGGCGATCTGTGTGTAGACTGTGATCTGTGTGGACTGTGATCTGTGTGTTGATGGCGATCTGTGTGTTGATGGCGATCTGTGTGTAGACTGTGATCTGTGTGTAGACGGCGATCTGTGTGTAGACTGTGATCTGTGTGTAGACGGCGATCTGTGTGTAGACGGCGATCTGTGTGTAGACTGTGATGTGTGTAGACTGCGATCTGTGTGTAGGCTGTGATCTGTGTGTAGACGGCGATCTGTGTGTAGGCTGTGATCTGTGTGTAGACGGCGATCTATGTGTAGACGGCGATCTGTGTGTAGACTGTGATCTGTGTGTAGACGGCGATCTGTGTGTTGACTGTGATCTGTGTGTAGACGGCGATCTATGTGTAGACGGCGATCTGTGTGTAGACTGTGATCTGTGTGTAGACTGTGATCTGTGTGGACTGTGATCTGTGTGGACTGCGATCTGTGTGTAGACTGCGATCTGTGTGTAGACTGTGATCTGTGTGTAGACTGTGATCTGTGTGTAGACGGCGATCTGTGTGTAGACTGTGATCTGTGTGTAAACGGCGATCTGTGTGTAGTCGGCGATCTGTGTGTAGACGGCGATCTGTGTGTAGACTGTGATCTGTGTGTTGATGGCGATCTGTGTGTAGACTGTGTTCTGTGTGTAGATGGCGATCTGTGTGTAGACGGCGATCTGTGTGTAGACTGTGATCTGTGTGTAGATGGCGATCTGTGTGTAGACTGTGATCTGTGTGTTGATTGCGATCTGTGTGTAGACGGCGATCTGTGTGTAGACTGTGATCTGTGTGTAGACGGCGATCTGTGTGTAGACTGTGATCTGTGTGTAGATGGCGATCTGTGTGTAGACTGTGATCTGCGTGTTGATTGCGATCTGTGTGTAGACGGCGATCTGTGTGTAGACTGTGATCTGTGTGTAGATGGTGATCTGTGTGTAGACGGCGATCTGTGTGTAGACTGTGATCTGCGTGTTGATTGTGATCTGTGTGTAGACGGCGATCTGTGTGTAGACGGCGATCTGTGTGTAGACTGTGATCTGTGTGTAGACGGCGATCTATGTGTAGACTGTGATCTGTGTGTTGATTGCGATCTGTGTGTAGACGGCGATCTGTGTGTAGACTGTGATCTGTGTGTAGACGGCGATCTGTGTGTAGACTGTGATCTGTGTGTAGATGGCAATCTGTGTGTAGACTGTGATCTGTGTGTAGATGGCGATCTGTGTGTAGACGGCGATCTGTGTGTAGACTGTGATCTGTGTGTAGATGGCGATCTGTGTGTAGATGGTGATCTGTGTGTAGACGGCGATCTGTATGTAGACTGTGATCTGTGTGTAGACGGCGATCTGTGTGTAGACGGCGATCTGTGTGGACTGCGATCTGTGTGTAGACTGTGATCTGTGTGTAGACTGTGATCTGTGTGGACTGCGATCTGTGTGTAGACTGTGATCTGTGTGTAGTCAGCGATCTGTGTGTACACTGTGATCTGTGTGTAGACTGTGATCTGTGTGTAGACTGTGATCTGTGATCTGTGTGTAGACTGTGATCTGTGATCTGTGTGTTGACTGTGATCTGTGATCTGTGTGTTGACGGCGATCTGTGTGTACATGGCGATCTGTGTGTAGACTGTGATCTGTGTGTAGACTGTGATCTGTGTGTAGACGGCGATCTGTGTGTAGACTGTGATCTGTGTGTAGACTGTGATCTGTGTGTTGATGGCGATCTGTGTGTTGACGGCGATCTGTGTGCAGACTGTGATCTGTGTGTAGACGGCGATCTGTGTGTAGACTGTGATCTGTGTGTTGACGGCGATCTGTGTGTAGACTGTGATCTGTGTGTAGACTGTGATCTGTGTGTAGACGGCGATCTGTGTGTAGACGGTGATCTGTGTGTAGACTATGATCTGTGTGTAGATGGTGATCTGTGTGTTGACAGCGATCTGTGTGTAGACTGTGATCTGTGTGTAGATGGTTATCTGTGTGTTCACGGCGATCTGTGTGTAGACTGTGATCTGTGTGTAGACGGCGATCTGTGTGTAAATGGCGATCTGTGTGTAGACTGTGATCTGTGTGTAGACAGTGATCTGTGTGTTGATGGCGATCTGTGTGTAGACGACGATCTGTGTGTAGACTGTGATCTGTGTGTAGACTGTGATCTGTGTGTAGACTGTGATCTGTGTGTAGACGGCGATTTGTGCGTAGATTGTGATCTGTGTGTAGACGTCGATCTGTGTGTAGACTGTGATCTGTGTGTTGACAGGGATCTGTGTGTAGACGGCGATCTGTATGTAGACTGTGATCTGTGTGTAGACTGTGATCTGTGTGTTGATGGCGATCTGTGTGTAGACTGTGATCTGTGTGTAGACGGCGATCTGTATGTAGACTGTGATCTGTGTGTAGACTGTGATCTGTGTGTTGATGGCGATCTGTGTGTAGACTGTGATCTGTGTGTAGACGGCGATCTGTATGTGGACTGTGATCT
Organism: Dendrobates tinctorius; assembly: GCF_039654945.1. Taxonomy (NCBI): domain Eukaryota; kingdom Metazoa; phylum Chordata; class Amphibia; order Anura; family Dendrobatidae; genus Dendrobates; species Dendrobates tinctorius. Next base: position 82,256 of record NW_027362120.1, on the reverse strand, counting down.
GTGTGTAGACTGTGATCTGTGTGTAGACGGTGATCTGTGTGTAGACGGCGATCTGTGTGGACTGTGATCTGTGTGTTGATGGCGATCTGTGTGTTGATGGCGATCTGTGTGTAGACTGTGATCTGTGTGTAGACGGCGATCTGTGTGTAGACTGTGATCTGTGTGTAGACTGTGATCTGTGTGTAGACGGCGTTCTGTGTGTAGACGGCAATCTGTGTGTAGACTGTGATGTGTGTAGATGGCTATCTGTGTGTAGGCTGTGATCTGTGTGTAGACGGCGATCTGTGTGTAGACGGCGATCTGTATGTAGACGGCGATCTGTGTGTAGACTGTGATCTGTGTGTAGACGGCGATCTGTGTGTAGACGGTGATCTGTGTGTAGACTGTGATCTGTGTGTTGATGGCGATCTGTGTGTTGACGGCGATCTGTGTGTAGACTGTGATCTGTGTGTAGACTGCGATCTGTGTGTAGACGGCGATTTGTGTGTAGACGGCGATCTGTGTGTAGACTGTGATCTGTGTGTAGACTGTGATCTGTGTGTAGACGGTGATCTGTGTGTAGACTGTGATCTGTGTGTAGACGGCGATCTGTGTGTAGACTGTGATCTGTGTGTAGACTGTGATCTGTGTGTAGACGTTGATCTGTGTGTAGACGGCGATCTGTGTGGACTGTGATCTGTGTGTTGATGGCGATCTGTGTGCTGATGGCGATCTGTGTGTAGACTGTGATCTGTGTGTAGACGGCGAACTGTGTGTAGACTGTGATCTGTGTGTAGACGGCGATCTGTGTGTAGACGGCGATCTGTGTGTAGACTGTGATGTGTGTAGACGGCGATCTGTGTGTAGGCTGTGATCTGTGTGTAGACGGCGATCTGTGTGTAGGCTATGATCTGTGTGTAGACTGTGATCTGTGTGTAGACGGCGATCTGTGTGTAGACGGCGATCTGTGTGTAGACTGTGATCTGTGTGTAGACTGTGATCTGTGTGGACTGTGATCTGTGTGGACTGCGATCTGTGTGTAGACTGCGATCTGTGTGTAGACTGTGATCTGTGTGTTGACGGCGATCTGTGTGTTGACGGCGATCTGTGTGTAGACGGCGATCTGTGTTTAGACGGCGATCTGTGTGTAGACTGTGATCTGTGTGTAGACGGTGATCTGTGTGTAGACGGCGATTTGTGTGTAGACGGCGATCTGTGTGTAGACTGTGATCTGTCTGTAGATGGTGATCTGTGTGTAGACTGTGATCTGTGTGTAGACGGCGATCTATGTGTAGACGGCGATCTGTGTGTAGACGGCGATCTGTGTGAAGACTGTGATCTGTGTGTAGATGGTGATCTGTGTGTAGACTGTGATCTGTGTGTAGACTGCGATCTGTGTGTAGACTGTGATCTGTGTGTAGACTGTGATCTGTGTGTAGACTGTGATCTGTGTGTAGACGGCGATCTGTGTGTAGACTGTGATCTGTGTGTAGACGGCGATCTGTGTGTAGACTGTGATCTGTGTGTAGCGGCGATCTGTGTGTAGACGGCGATCTGTGTGTAGACTTTGATCTGTGTGAAGACTGTGATCTGTGTGTAGATGGTGATCTGTGTGTAGACTGTGATCTGTGTGTAGATGGCGATCTGTGTGTAGACGGCGATCTGTGTGTAGACGGCGATCTGTGTGAAGACTGTGATCTGTGTGTAGACTGCGATCTGTGTGTAGACTGTGATCTGTGTGTAGACTGTGATCTGTGTGTAGACTGTGATCTGTGTGTAGACTGTGATCTGTGTGTAGACGGCGATCTGTGTGTAGACTGTGATCTGTGTGTAGACTGCGATCTGTGTGTAGACTGTGATCTGTGTGTAGCGGCGATCTGTGTGTAGACGGCGATCTGTGTGTAGACTGTGATCTGTGTGTAGACTGTGATCTGTGTGTAGACTGTGATCTGTATGTTGACGGCGATCTGTGTGTAGACTGTGATCTGTGTGTAGATGGCTATCTGTGTGTAGACTGTGATCTGTGTGTTGACGGCGATCTGTGTGTAGACGGCGATCTGTGTGTAGACGGCGATCTGTGTGCAGACTGTGATCTGTGTGTAGACTGTGATCTGTGTGTAGACGGCGATCTGTGTATAGATGGCGTTCTGTGTGTAGACTGTGATCTGTGTGTAGACGGTGATCTGTGTGTAGACTGTGATCTGTATGTTGATGGCGATCTGTGATCTGTGTGTAGACGGCGATCTGTGTGTAGACGACGATCTGTGTGTAGACGGCGATCTGTGTGTAGACTGTGATCTGTGTGTAGACGGCGATCTGTGTGTAGACTGTGATCTGTGTGTAGACGGCGATCTGTGTGTTGACGGCGATCTGTGATCTGTGTGTAGACTGTGATCTGTGTGTAGACGGCGATCTGTGTGTAGATCTTGTGTCTAATCTTATTAATATTCCCTGCATGCCATCTGTCTCTCTTAATTGTGCACTTTGGAATTCTCGCTCAGTGTGTAACAAACTCTCCTTCATTCATGACTTCTTCCTTTCTAATTCTCTTAACCTCCTGGCTCTTACTGAAACCTGGATCCAGCAGTCAGATACTACCGCTGCTGCTGCTCTTTCATACGGGGGGCTACACTTCTCTCATACCCCAAGATCAGACAATAGAGCTGGTGGAGGCGTTGGTCTGCTCCTATCACCAAAATGTACCTTTCAGGTTATCCCTCAAGTACCCTCACTTGTCTTCCCTTCTTTTGAGGTCCATGCCGTCAGACTCTACACCCCCTTCTCCATGCAAGTGGCGGTGGTGTATCGTCCTCCCGGCCCCTCCCATCAGTTCCTGGATCATTTTGCCACTTGGCTTCCACATTTTCTCTCCTGTGACATCCCTACCCTCATCATGGGAGATTTCAACATCCCCATTGCTCTTCCCCTCTCCCCATCTGCTACTCACCTTTTATCTCTAACCTCCTCATTTGGCCTTTCGCAGCTTACTAATTCTCCAACGCATGAAGACGGAAACTCCCTCGACTTGGTCTTCTCTCGGCTTTGTGCAGTGGATGATTTTGCAAACTCCCCTCTCCCGCTCTCTGACCACAATCTTGTTTCATTCTCTATAAAGAACTGCCAGGCTGCTCAGGTCACCCCCACTGTCCAGACTTATAGAAACATACAGGCCATTAACACCCAGAAACTTCTGAAGAACTTGCAGTCTTCATTGGCCCCTATCTCCTCCCTCTCATGTCCTGATTCTGCATTGAAGCATTACAATGAAACATTTCAAAGTGCCCTGGATGAATTTGCACCCCCTATAAATAGAACACCACAACACAGACGGCGACAACCCTGGCACACGGTGCAAACACGTTTCCTGCAGCGGTGCTCCAGGTGCGCCGAACGTCTGTGGAGAAAATCCAATCTACACGAAGATTTCATCCATTTTAAGTTTATGCTTAGAACATACAACACTGCCCTTCACCTCTCCAAACAAACCTATTTCAACACCCTCATCACCTCACTGTCCAATAACCCGAAACGTCTCTTTGACACTTTTCATTCTCTACTCAATCCAAGAGTACAGGCCCCAACCACGGAGCTCCGAGCTGACGATCTGGCCAATTACTTCAAAGAAAAAATTGACCAGATCCGACAGGAAATTATCTCCAAATCCCCTCATACCATGCACTGTCCTCCCTCCCCCACTGCATCTAACTCACTCTCTGATTTTGAACCAGTCACAGAAGAAGAAGTAAGCAGGCTCCTTGCATCTTCTCGCCCAACTTCTTGCACCAGTGACCCATTTCCGTCACATCTCCTCCAGTCCCTTTCCCCTGCTGTCACCCCTGACCTAACTAAAATATTTAACCTCTCTCTCTCTTCTGGTATTTTTCCCTCCTCATTTAAGCATGCCATCATACATCCACTACTTAAAAAACCATCCCTCGACCAAAACTGTGCCGCTAACTATAGACCTGTCTCTAATCTTCCCTTCATCTCTAAACTCCTGGAACGCCTGGTCCACTCCCGTCTTATCCGCTATCTCTCAGAAAACTCTGTTCTCGACCCTCTCCAATCCGGTTTCCGCTCTTTACACTCCACTGAAACTGCCCTCACTAAAGTCTCTAATGATCTGCTAACAGCTAAATCAAATGGTCATTACTCCATGCTAATTCTCTTGGATCTCTCTCCAGCATTCGACACTGTGGATCATCAGCTCCTCCTCACTATGCTCCATTCCATTGGCCTCAAGGACACCGTTCTCTCCTGGTTCTCCTCCTATCTCTCCGACCGCTCCTTTACTGTTTCTTTTGCCGCTTCCTCCTCCTCTCACCTTCCCCTTACTGTTGGGGTTCCTCAAGGATCGGTTCTAGGCCCCCTCCTCTTCTCCTTGTACACTGCCCCATTGGTCAAACAATCAGTAGATTTGGTTTCCAGTACCATCTCTATGCTGATGACACCCAATTATATGCTTCTTCTCCTGACATCACGCCAGCCTTTCTAGAAAACACTGGCGATTGTCTAAACGCTGTGTCTAATATCATGTCCTCACTATATCTGAAACTGAACCTGTCAAAGACTGAACTCCTGGTGTTTCCTCCCGCTACTAATGTACCTACACCCGACATTGCTATTTCTGTGTGTGGTTCCACTATTACTCCCCAGCAACATGCCCGCTGTCTTGGGGTCATACTTGATTCCGAGCTTTCCTTTGCCCCCCACATTCGATCACTGGCTCGCTCTTGTCATCTGCACCTCAAAAACATTTCTAGAATTCGACCTTTTCTTACTTTTGACTCTGCAAAAACTCTTACTGTTTCTCTTATTCATTCTCGTCTCGACTATTGTAACTCTCTTCTAATCGGTCTCCCTCTTACCAAACTCTCCCCTCTCCAATCTGTCTTGAATGCTGCAGCCAGGATCATATTCTTCACCAATCGTTACACCGATGCCTCTACCTTGTGCCAGTCATTACACTGGCTACCCATCCACTCCAGAATTCAGTATAAACTTATTACCCTCACCCACAAAGCCCTCAATGGCTCAGCACCACCCTACATCTCCTCCCTCGTCTCAGCATACCACCCTACCCGCGCCCTCCGTTCTGCTGATGACCTGAGGTTAGTATCCTCAATAGTCAGAACCTCCCACTCCCGTCTCCAAGACTTTACACGTGCTGCGCCAATTCTTTGGAATGCACTTCCCAGGTCAATACGAGTAGTCCCCAATCCCTACAATTTTAAGCGTGTCCTGAAAACGCATTTATTCAGACTGGCCTATCGCCTCAACACATTAACCTAACCTATCCCTGTGTGGCAGAGCCAAAAGTTTTACCATAACCAGGTTCCCAGCATCATGTTCCCACATGCTTTATGCATCCATTAGCCCTCTGTGTCTGTACTGTTACACACTTAACATTATGGCTGGTCCATACAATCAGGGCAACTGTTACCACCCACCTTTCGTGTCTCCCTCTTTCCTCATAGACTGTAAGCTTGCGAGCAGGGCCCTCATTCCTCTTGTTATTTGTTATAATCTACTGTATGTGATTATTGTTATGCTGTAATGTCTATTGTCTGTACAAGTCCCCTCTGAAATGTAAAGTGCTGCGGAATATGTCGGCGCTATAAAAATAAAATTTATTATTATTATTATTATTAGATGGCGATCTGTGTGTAGATGGCGATCTGTGTGTAGACTGTGATCTGTGTGTAGACTGTGATCTGTGTGTAGACTGTGATCTGTGTGTAGACGGCGATCTGTGTGTAGACTGTGATCTGTGGGTAGATGGCGATCTGTGTGTAGACGGCGATCTGTGTGTAGACGGCGATCTGTGTGTAGACTGTGATCTGTGTGTAGACTGTGATCTGTGTGTATATGGCGATCTGTGTGTAGAATGTGATCTGTGTGTAGACTGTGATCTGTGTGTATATGGCGATCTGTGTGTAGAATGTGATCTGTGTGTAGATGGTGATCTGTGTGTAGACGGCGATCTGTGTGTAGACGGCGATCTGTGTGTAGATGGCGATCTGTGTGTAGACTGTGATCTGTGTGTAGACTGTGATCTGTGTGTAGACTGTGATCTGTGTGTAGACGGTGATATGTGTGTAGACTGTGATCTGTGTGTAGACGGCGATCTGTGTGTAGACTGTGATCTGTGTGTAGACGGTGATCTGTGTGTAGACTGTGATCTGTGTGTAGACTGTGATCTGTGTGTAGACGACGATCTGTGTGTAGACTGTGATCTGTGCGTAGATTGTGCTCTGTGTGTAGGCGGCGATCTGTGTGTAGACTGTGATCTGTTTGTAGATGGCGATCTGTGTGTAGACTGTGATCTATGTGTAGACGGTGATCTGTGTGTAGACTGTGATCTGTGTGTAGACTGTGATCTGTGTGTAGACGGCAATCTGTGTGTAGACTGTGATCTGTGTGTTGACAGCGATCTGTGTGTAGATGGCGATCTGTATGTAGATGGCGATCTGTGTGTAGACTGTGATCTGTGTGTAGACGGCGATCTGTGTGTAGATGGCGATCTGTGTGTAGACTGTGATCTGTGTGTAGACTGTGATCTGTGTGTAGACGGTGATCTGTGTGTAGACTGTGATCTGTGTGTAGACGGCGATCTGTGTGTAGACTGTGATCAGTGTGTAGACGGTGATCTGTGTGTAGACTGTGATCTGTGTGTTGACAGCGATCTGTGTGTAGACGGCGATCTGTATGTAGACGGCGATCTGTGTGTAGACTGTGATCTGTGTGTAGACGGCGATCTGTGTGTAGACGGCGATCTGTGTGTAGATGGCGATCTGTGTGTAGACTGTGATCTGTGTGTAGACTGTGATCTGTGTTTAGACGGTGATCTGTGTGTAGACTGTGATCTGTGTGTAGACTGTGATCTGTGTGTAGACTGTGATCTGTGTGTAGACGGCGATCTGTGTGTAGACTTTGATCTGTGTGTAGACGGTGATCTGTGTGTAGACTGTGATCTGTGTGTAGACTGTGATCTGTGTGTAGACGGCAATCTGTGCGTAGATTGTGATCTGTGTGTAAGCGGCGATCTGTGTGTAGACTGTGATCTGTGTGTTGACAGCGATCTGTGTGTAGACTGTGATCTGTGTGTAGATGGCGATCTGTGTGTAGACTGTGATCTGTGTGTAGACTGTGATCTGTGTGTAGATTGTGATGTGTGTGTAGATGGCGATCTGTGTGTAGACTGTGATCTGTGTGTTGATGGCCATCTGTGTGTAGACTGTGATCTGTGTGTAGACTGTGATCTGTGTGTAGACGGCGATCTGTGTGTAGACGGTGATCTGTGTGTAGATGGCGATCTGTGTGTAGACTGTGATCTGTGTGTAGACGGCGATTTGTGTGTAGACGGCGATCTGTGTGTAGACTGTGATCTGTGTGGACTGTGATCTGTGTGTAGACTGTGATCTGTGTGTAGACGGCGATCTGTGTGGACTGTGATCTGTGTGTTGATGGCGATCTGTATGTAGACTGTGATCTGTGTGTAGCGGCGATCTGTGTGTAGACGGCGATCTGTGTGTAGACTGTGATCTGTGTGAAGACTGTGATCTGTGTGTAGATGGTGATCTGTGTGTAGACTGTGATCTGTGTGTAGATGGCGATCTGTGTGTAGACTGTGATCTGTGTGTAGACTGTGATCTGTGTGTAGACGGCAATCTGTGCGTAGATTGTGATCTGTGTGTAAGCGGCGATCTGTGTGTAGACTGTGATCTGTATGTTGATGGCGATCTGTGATCTGTGTGTAGACGGCGATCTGTGTGTAGACGGCGATCTGTGTGTAGACGGCGATCTGTGTGTAGACGGCGATCTGTGTGTAGACTGTGATCTGTGTGTAGACGGCGATCTGTGTGTAGCCTGTGATCTGTGTGTAGACGGCGATCTGTGTGTAGACTGTGATCTGTGTGTAGACGGCGATCTGTGTGTAGATCTTGTGTCTAATCTTATTAATATTCCCTGCATGCCATCTGTCTCTCTTAATTGTGCACTTTGGAATTCTCGCTCAGTGTATAACAAACTCTCCTTCATTCATGACTTCTTCCTTTCTAATTCTCTTAACCTCCTGGCTCTTACTGAAACCTGTATCCAGCAGTCAGACACTACCGCTGCTGCTGCTCTTTCATACGGGGGGCTACACTTCTCTCATACCCCAAGATCAGACAATAGAGCTGGTGGAGGCGTTGGTCTGCTCCTATCACCAAAATGTACCTTTCAGGTTATCCCTCAACTACCCTCACTTGTCTTCCCTTCTTTTGAGGTCCATGCCGTCAGACTCTACACCCCCTTCTCCATGCGAGTGGTGGTGGTGTATCGTCCTCCCGGCCCCTCCCATCAGTTCCTGGATCATTTTGCCACTTGGCTTCCACATTTTCTCTCCTGTGACATCCCTACCCTCATCATGGGAGATTTCAACATCCCCATTGCTCTTCCCCTCTCCCCATCTGCTACTCACCTTTTATCTCTAACCTCCTCATTTGGCCTTTCGCAGCTTACTAATTCTCCAACGCATGAAGACGGAAACTCCCTCGACTTGGTCTTCTCTCGGCTTTGTGCAGTGGATGATTTTGCAAACTCCCCTCTCCCGCTCTCTGACCACAATCTTGTTTCATTCTCTATCAAGAACTGCCAGGCTGCTCAGGTCACCCCCACTGTCCAGACTTATAGAAACATACAGGCCATTAACACCCAGAAACTTATGAAGAACTTGCAGTCTTCATTGGCCCCTATCTCCTCCCTCTCATGTCCTGATTCTGCATTGAAGCATTACAATGAAACATTTCAAAGTGCCCTGGATGAATTTGCACCCCCTATAAATAGAACTCCACAACACAGACGGCGACAACCCTGGCACACTGTGCAAACACGTTTCCTGCAGCGGTGCTCCAGGTGCGCCGAACGTCTGTGGAGAAAATCCAATCTACACGAAGATTTCATCCATTTTAAGTTTATGCTTAGAACATACAACACTGCCCTTCACCTCTCCAAACCTATTTCAACACCCTCATCACCTCACTGTCCAATAACCCGAAACGTCTCTTTGACACTTTTCATTCTCTACTCAATCCAAGAGTACAGGCCCCAACCACGGAGCTCCGAGCTGACGATCTGGCCAATTACTTCAAAGAAAAAATTGACCAGATCCGACAGGAAATTATCTCCAAATCCCCTCATACCATGCACTGTCCTCCCTCCCCCACTGCATCTAGCTCACTCTCTGATTTTGAACCAGTCACAGAAGAAGAAGTAAGCAGGCTCCTTGCATTTTCTCACCCAACTACTTGCACCAGTGACCCATTTCCGTCACATCTCCTCCAGTCCCTTTCCCCTGCTGTCACCCCTCACCTAACTAAAATATTTAACCTCTCTCTCTCTTCTGGTATTTTTCCCTCCTCATTTAAGCATGCCATCATACATCCACTACTTAAAAAACCATCCCTCCACCAAAACTGTGCCGCTAACTATAGACCTGTCTCTAATCTTCCCTTCATCTCTAAACTCCTGGAACGCCTGGTCCACTCCCGTCTTATCCGCTATCTCTCAGAAAACTCTGTTCTCGACCCTCTCCAATCCAGTTTCCGCTCTTTACACTCCACTGAAACTGCCCTCACTAAAGTCTCTAATGATCTGCTAACAGCTAAATCAAATGGTCATTACTCCATGCTAATTCTCTTGGATCTCTCTGCAGCATTCGACACTGTGGATCATCAGCTCCTCCTCACTATGCTCCATTCCATTGGCCTCAAGGACACCGTTCTCTCCTGGTTCTCCTCCTATCTCTCCGACCGCTCCTTTACTGTTTCTTTTGCCGCTTCCTCCTCCTCTCACCTTCCCCTTACTGTTGGGGTTCCTCAAGGATCGGTTCTAGGCCCCCTCCTCTTCTCCTTGTACACTGCCCCTATTGGTCAAACAATCAGTAGATTTGGTTTCCAGTACCATCTCTATGCTGATGACACCCAATTATACGCTTCTTCTCCTGACATCACGCCAGCCTTTCTAGAAAACACTGGCGATTGTCTAAACGCTGCGTCTAATATCATGTCCTCACTATATCTGAAACTGAACCTGTCAAAGACTGAACTCCTGGTGTTTCCTCCCGCTACTAATGTACCTATACCCGACATTGCTATTTCTGTGTGTGGTTCCACTATTACTCCCCAGCAACATGCCCGCTGTCTTGGGGTCATACTTGATTCCGAGCTTTCCTTTGCCCCCCACATTCGATCACTGGCTCGCTCTTGTCATCTGCACCTCAAAAACATTTCTAGAATTCGACCTTTTCTTACTTTTGACTCTGCAAAAACTCTTACTGTTTCTCTTATTCATTCTCGTCTCGACTATTGTAACTCTCTTCTAATCGGTCTCCCTCTTACCAAACTCTCCCCTCTCCAATCTGTCTTGAATGCTGCAGCCAGGATCATATTCCTCACCAATCTTTACACCGATGCCTCTACCTTGTGCCAGTCATTACACTGGCTACCCATCCACTCCAGAATTCAGTATAAACTTATTACCCTCACCCACAAAGCACTCCATGGCTCAGCACCACCCTACATCTCCTCCCTCGTCTCAGCATACCACCCTACCCGCGCCCTCCGTTCTGCTGATGACCTGAGGTTAGTATCCTCAATAGTCAGAACCTCCCACTCCCGTCTCCAAGACTTTACACGTGCTGCGCCAATTCTTTGGAATGCACTTCCCAGGTCAATACGAGTAGTCCCCAATCCCTACAATTTTAAGCGTGTCCTGAAAACGCATTTATTCAGACTGGCCTACCACCCCAACACATTAACCTAACCTATCCCTGTGTGGCACAGCCAAAAGTTTTACCATAACCAGGTTCCCAGCATCATGTTCCCACATGCTTTATGCATCCATTAGCCCTCTGTGTCTGTACTGTTACACACTTATCATTATGGCTGGTCCATACAATCAGGGCAACTGTTACCACCCACCTTTCGTGTCTCCCTCTTTCCTCATAGACTGTAAGCTTGTGAGCAGGGCCCTCACTCCTCTTGGTATCTGTTATAATCTACTGTATGTGATTATTGTTATGCTGTAATGCCTATTGTCTGTACAAATCCCCTCTGAAATGTAAAGTGCTGCGGAATATGTCAGCGCTATAAAAATAAAATTTATTATTATTATTATTATTTGATGGCGATCTGTGTGTAGACTGTGATCTGTGTGTAGACTGTGATCTGTGTGTTGACGGCGATCTGTGATCTGTGTGTAGACTGTGATCTGTGTGTAGAGTGTGATCTGTGTGTAGACGGCGATCTGTGTGTAGATGGCGATCTGTGTGTAGACTGTGATCTTTGTGTAGATGGCGATCTGTGTGTAGATGGCGATCTGTGATCTGTGTGTAGACTGTGATCTGTGTGTAGATGGTGATCTGTGTGTAGACTGATCTGTGTGTAGACTGTGATCTGTGTGTAGACTGTGATCTGTGTGTAGACTGTGATCTGTGTGTAGACTGTGATCTGTGTGTAGACTGTGATCTGTGTGTAGACTGTGATCTGTGTGTAGACGGCGATCTGTATGTAGACTGTGATCTGTGTGTAGACTGTGATCTGTGTGTAGACTGTGATCTGTGTGTAGACTGTGATCTGTATGTTGATGGCGATCTGTGTGTAGACGGCGATCTGTATGTAGACTGTAATCTGTGTGTAGACTGTGATCTGTGTGTAGACTGTGATCTGTATGTAGACTGTGATCTGTGTGTAGACTGTGATCTGTGTGTAGACTGTGATCTGTGTGTAGACTGTGATCTGTGTGTAGACTGTGATCTGTATGTTGATGGCGATCTGTGTGTAGACTGTGATCTGTATGTAGACTGTAATCTGTGTGTAGACTGTGATCTGTGTGTAGACTGTGATCTGTATGTAGACTGTGATCTGTGTGTAGACTGTGATCTGTGTGTAGACTGTGATCTGTGTGTAGACTGTGATCTGTGTGTAGACTGTGATCTGTGTGTAGACTGTGATCTGTATGTTGATGGCGATCTGTGTGTAGACGGCGATCTGTGATCTGTGTGTAGATGGCGATCTGTGTGTAGATGGCGATCTTTGTGTAGATGGCGATCTGTGTGTAGATGGTGATCTGTGTGTAGATGGTGATCTGTGTGTAGATGGCGATCTGTGAGTAGATGGTGATCTGTGTGTAGATGGTGATCTGTGTGTAGATGGCGATCTGTGATCTGTGTGTAGATGGCGATCTGTGTGTAGATGGCGATCTTTGTGTAGATGGCGATCTGTGTGTAGATGGTGATCTGTGTGTAGATGGCGATCTGTGATCTGTGTGTAGATGGTGATCTGTGTGTAGATGGCGATCTGTGATCTGTGTGTAGATGGCGATCTGTGTGTAGACTGAGATCTGTGTGTAGATGGCGATCTGTGTGTAGACGGCGATCTGTGTGTAGATGGCGATCTGTGTGTAGATGGCGATCTGTGTGTAGACTGTGATCTTTGTGTAGACTGTGATCTGTGTGTAGACTGTGATCTGTGTGTAGACTGTGATCTGTGTGTAGATGGCAATCTGTGATCTGTGTGTAGACTGTGATCTGTGTGTAGACTGTGATCTGTGTGTAGACGGCGATCTGTGTGTAGACTGTGATCTGTGTGTAGACTGTGATCTGTGTGTAGACGGTGATCTGTGTGTAGATGGCGATCTGTGTGTAGACTGTGATCTTTGTGTAGACTGTGATCTGTGTGTAGACTGTGATCTGTGTGTAGACGGTGATCTGTGTGTAGATGGCAATCTGTGATCTGTGTGTAGACTGTGATCTGTGTGTAGACTGTGATCTGTGTGTAGACTGTGATCTGTGTGTAGACTGTGATCTGTATGTTGATGGCGATCTGTGTGTAGACGGCGATCTGTGATCTGTGTGTAGATGGCGATCTGTGTGTAGATGGCGATCTTTGTGTAGATGGCGATCTGTGTGTAGATGGTGATCTGTGTGTAGATGGTGATCTGTGTGTAGATGGCGATCTGTGATCTGTGTGTAGATGGTGATCTGTGTGTAGATGGTGATCTGTGTGTAGATGGCGATCTGTGATCTGTGTGTAGATGGCGATCTGTGTGTAGATGGCGATCTTTGTGTAGATGGCGATCTGTGTGTAGATGGTGATCTGTGTGTAGATGGCGATCTGTGATCTGTGTGTAGATGGTGATCTGTGTGTAGATGGCGATCTGTGATCTGTGTGTAGATGGCGATCTGTGTGTAGACTGAGATCTGTGTGTAGATGGCGATCTGTGTGTAGACGGCGATCTGTGTGTAGACTGTGATCTTTGTGTAGACTGTGATCTGTGTGTAGACTGTGATCTGTGTGTAGACTGTGATCTGTGTGTAGATGGCAATCTGTGATCTGTGTGTAGACTGTGATCTGTGTGTAGACTGTGATCTGTGTGTAGACTGTGATCTTTGTGTAGACTGTGATCTGTGTGTAGACTGTGATCTGTGTGTAGACGGTGATCTGTGTGTAGACTGTGATCTGTGTGTAGACTGTGATCTTTGTGTAGACTGTGATCTGTGTGTAGACTGTGATCTGTGTGTAGACGGTGATCTGTGTGTAGATGGCGATCTGTGTGTAGACTGTGATCTGTGTGTAGACTGTGATCTGTGTGTAGACTGTGATCTGTGTGTAGACTGTGATCTGTGTGTAGATGGCGATCTGTGTGTAGACTGTGATCTTTGTGTAGACTGTGATCTGTGTGTTGACAGCAACGAAAGAGACAAATAACAAGCAGTGATAGGGGGCAAACAACACAATTTTATTTATTAAAAAAAAACATTTGCTTTTTACAAAATGATGGGGAAATGTTACAGACCAGGGGTGTGTGGAGACGGGAGGATTGGCTCGGGTGGACAATGAAGGGGTTCCAGGGGAAGGGGCTAGTAAATGTGTGGGGTCTGGGAGATTAAGGGTCGAAGTTGACACATTAGGAGTGGAAACATGGGACAGGAGAGACACATTAGAAGGGAGGGACAAATTGGACAACACAGACACATTGGGAGGTGAGGGTGGTGGAGGGAGCACAACAGTTCTTTCTCGCCTCGGTTCCCGTTTCTTCCTTTTGTGTTTGCCATGGCTTGAAGGCTTTTTCTTCTCCTTGGAAGGGTGGGAATGGTGGGGTCCGTAGGCATGGTGGTGGTCGGCTGTGCAGGAGCAGGACTCTACGTGATGGTGGCAAAATGGAGTACTTAATTTAAGAAAATCACAAGAATTTATTATTGTATAGAAAATGAATTATAAAAAATAAATGAAGCACTGATAAAAAGAGGTTTCTACCCAAATCTGATGAGAAAATTCCAAGGCTATGTACACTATAAAGGTGCATAGAATAGGGTGCATAGCAGTGATTATGTAAGGAAAGTCTATGCAGTAGACAAGATCACTGTGGGCAGAATAGTGATGTAAACTATGATGCAAGAACAGCATACCATAAAAAAGATCTGTCCATCACAAAATACAGATGAATCTAAGGCCACATGCACACATTGAGCATTTGGTGAGTTTTTTACCCCGGTATTTGTAAGCCAAAACCAGGAGTGGAACGGTCAGAGGAAAAGCATCATAGAAACATTTGCACCAATTCCGCATTTCTCTCCCACTCCTGGTTTTGGCTTACAAATACTGGGGTAAAAAAACTCACCAAACACTCAATGTGTGCATGTGGCCTAAATGAAAGTGAAGAATTAAGTACAAAACTCAGCGGTAATGCACCTGCACCGCTTCCCCATATGGAATCCTGCAAGATCCTGGGAAACCCTGCCGTGCGTTTCACACCACTCCATCCGCTGTACGGCGGCTGCATGCAGCTCCTGGTGGGGGCGCACTGCGCTGATCCCAGAGGAGCGCTGCACTTATGGTGGTGCTCTCTGCACCAATGCGTCCTCCTGGATCTGCAGCTTGTCGGCGCCTTTGTCATATGAAGCTCCAGCAGGAGACATGCGGTTATTTTCCTTGTGTCGATCACTTTGCTGCAATCACTTCTCTCTCATCTGTATATGGATTTTCTGATTGAGTTTCATTGTGTACAAATTAATGACTTCTCACCTTACATCAATTCTACTGTTTAATGCTCTTGATTAAATGAGTCAAAACAACAGTGAAAGTGACGGAAATGAGTGCTGAACGTGGAGCTAATATACGGCCTTACTGCATGCATACTGGTGCACCACAACTCCCAGCAAGTCCACACAGATTACTTGCTGTGACTTGTAGATCCTTGCTGACCAGGACTGTTCTCTGTCACAAGACTTCACTTCCAAGTGACTTTTCAGTGGATGGATGAGACCATCTCTCCAAGTAACAAGCTTCATCAGTTTGAATTGATATGTTTCAATCAGATATTTTGCTCAATATTAGACGACACGTAAGTGTCAGGTCCACAATCCGTGCAAGGAACACAAGGAGGTCTGTGTGGCTTCAAAAGCATACAAATGTTGACTTGAGGATGAAAAAAAAGCTGTGCATCATGATAGGTAAATCCTTAAAAGATCAGCGCGTTTTGGATGCATGATAATCACGGTAGCAGACAGAAGGAATCGTGGTCATTGACCGCACTTCTGTAGAGATCACAATCCCAGTACAAGGATAAAAAAATGGTATTTTATTCACTATTCTCTCAACGCGCTTCAGAGTTCACATAACTTCTTCCTCAGGAAACGATATTTATTTTGAAACTATCATCGGATAAGACTCTATTTCCACTTTTCTGTGGTTCTGTGACCCTTAGTCATGATGCAAGTAATAACTGCATTATTGGGAATGGCTGTCACAGTAATCGAGGTGGGACCAGTCATCGGACAGTTCGGGGGCGAGAATTGGGACTGACCATCAGTCACCAGAAACCAGTGGATCAAGTACAGAGAGCCGTAAAAATGACCAGTGCGAGACAATGTAACCCCGACACCAGACCCCAAATAATGTAAACCCAACACCACACCCCAAATAATGTAACCCCGACACCAGACCCCAAATAATGTAACCCGACACCACACCCCAAATAATGTAACCCCGACACCAGACACCAAATAATGTAACCCCGACACCAGACCCCTAATAATGTAACCCCGACACCAGACCCCAAATAATGTAACCCCGACACCACACCCCAAATAATTTAACCCCGACACCAGACACCAAATAATGTAAACCCAACACCACACCCCAAATAATGTAACCCCGACACCAGACCCCAAATAATGTAAACCCAACACCACACCCCAAATAATGTAACCCCGACACCAGACACCAAATAATGTAACCCCGACACCAGACACCAAATAATGTAACCCCGACACCAGACACCAAATAATGTAAACCCAACATCACACCCCAAATAATGTAACCCCGACACCAGATACCAAATAATGTAACCCCGACACCAGACCCCTAATAATGTAACCCCGACACCAGACCCCAAATAATGTAACCCTACACCAGACCCCTAATATAACCCCGACACCAGACCCCAAATAATGTAAACCCAACACCACACCCCAAATAATGTAACCCTACACCAGACCCCTAATAATATAACCCCGACACCAGACCCCAAATAATGTAAACCCAACACCACACCCAAAATAATGTAACCCCGACACCAGACCCCAAATAATGTAACACTGACACCAGACCCCAAATAATGTAACCCCGACACCAGACACCAAATAATGTAACCCCGACACCAGACCCCTAATAATGTAACCCCGACACCAGACCCCAAATAATGTAACCCTACACCAGACCCCTAATAATATAACCCCGACACCAGACCCCAAATAATGTAAACCCAACACCACACCCCAAATAATGTAACCCCGACACCAGACACCAAATAATGTAACCCGACACCAGACACCAAATAATGTAACCCCGACACCAGACACCAAATAATGTAACCCCGACACCAGACCCCAAATAATGTAAACCCAACACCACACCCCAAGTAATGTAACCCCGACACCAGACCCCAAATAATGTAAACCCAACACCACACCCCAAATAATGTAACCCCGACACCAGACCCCAAATAATGTAAACCCAACACCACACCCCAAATAATGTAACCCCGACACCAGACCCCAAATAATGTAAACCCGACACCACACCCCAAATAATGTAACCCCGACACCAGACACCAAATAATGTAACCCCGACACCAGACACCAAATAATGTAACCCCGACACCAGACACCAAATAATGTAACCCCGACACCAGACACCAAATAATGTAAACCCAACATCACACCCCAAATAATGTAACCCCGACACCAGATACCAAATAATGTAACCCCGACACCAGACCCCTAATAATGTAACCCCGACACCAGACCCCAAATAATGTAACCCTACACCAGACCCCTAATAATATAACCCCGACACCAGACCCCAAATAATGTAAACCCAACACCACACCGCAAATAATGTGACCCCGACACCAGACACCAAATAATGTAACCCCGACACCAGACTCCTAATAATGTAACCCCGACACCAGACCCCAAATAATGTAACCCTACACCAGACCCCTAATAATATAACCCCGACACCACACCCCAAATAATGTAAACCCAACACCACACCCAAAATAATGTAACCCCGACACCAGACCCCAAATAATGTAAACCCAACACCACACCCCAAATAATGTAACCCCGACACCAGACCCCAAATAATGTAACACTGACACCAGACCCCAAATAATGTAACCCCGACACCAGACACCAAATAATGTAACCCCGACACCAGACCCCTAATAATGTAACCACGACACCAGACCCCAAATAATGTAACCCTACACCAGACCCCTAATAATATAACCCCGACACCAGACCCCAAATAATGTAAACCCAACACCACACCCCAAATAATGTAACCCCGACACCAGACACCAAATAATGTAACCCGACACCAGACACCAAATAATGTAACCCCGACACCAGACACCAAATAATGTAACCCCGACACCAGACCCCAAATAATGTAAACCCAACACCACACCCCAAGTAATGTAACCGCGACACCAGACACCCAATAATGTAACCCGACACCAGACACCAAATAATGTAGCCCCGACACCAGACACCAAATAATGTAACCCCGACACCAGACACCAAATAATGTAACCCCGACACCAGACTCCAAATAATGTAACCCCGACACCAGACACCCAATAATGTAACACTGACACCAGACCCCAAATAATGTAACCCTACACCAGACACCAAATAATGTAACCCTACACCAGACACCAAATAATGTAACCCCGACACCAGACCCCAAATAATGTAACCCCGACACCAGACCCCAAATATTGTAACCCCGACACCAGACCCCAAATAATGTAACCCCGACACCAGACCCCAAATAATGTAACCCCGACACCAGACCCTAAATAATGTAAACCCAACACCACACCCCAAATAATGTAACCCTGACACCAGACCCCAAATAATGTAAACCCAACACCACACCCCAAATAATGTAACCCCGACACCAGACACCAAATAATGTAACCCCGACACCAGACCCCTAATAATGTAACCCCGACACCAGACACCAAATAATGTAAACCCAACACCACACCCCAAATAATGTAACCCCGACACCAGACACCAAATAATGTAACCCCGACACCAGACACCAAATAATGTAACCCCGACACCAGACACCAAATAATGTAAACCCAACATCACACCCCAAATAATGTAACCCCGACACCAGATACCAAATAATGTAACCCCGACACCAGACCCCTAATAATGTAACCCCGACACCAGACCCCAAATAATGTAACCCTACACCAGACCCCTAATATAACCCCGACACCAGACCCCAAATAATGTAAACCCAACACCACACCCCAAATAATGTAACCCCAACACCAGACACCAAATAATGTAACCCCGACACCAGACTCCTAATAATGTAACCCCGACACCAGACCCCAAATAATGTAACCCTACACCAGACCCCTAATAATATAACCCCGACACCAGACCCCAAATAATGTAAACCCAACACCACACCCAAAATAATGTAACCCCGACACCAGACCCCAAATAATGTAACACTGACACCAGACCCCAAATAATGTAACCCCGACACCAGACACCAAATAATGTAACCCCGACACCAGACCCCTAATAATGTAACCCCGACACCAGACCCCAAATAATGTAACCCTACACCAGACCCCTAATAATATAACCCCGACACCAGACCCCAAATAATGTAAACCCAACACAACACCCCAAATAATGTAACCCCGACACCAGACACCAAATAATGTAACCCGACACCAGACACCAAATAATGTAACCCCGACACCAGACACCAAATAATGTAACCCCGACACCAGACCCCAAATAATGTAAACCCAACACCACACCCCAAGTAATGTAACCCCGACACCAGACCCCAAATAATGTAAACCCAACACCACACCCCAAATAATGTAACCCCGACACCAGACCCCAAATAATGTAAACCCAACACCACACCCCAAATAATGTAACCCCGACACCAGACCCCAAATAATGTAAACCCAACACCACACCCCAAATAATGTAACCCCGACACCAGACACCAAATAATGTAACCCCGACACCAGACACCAAATAATGTAACCCCGACACCAGACACCAAATAATGTAAACCCAACATCACACCCCAAATAATGTAACCCCGACACCAGATACCAAATAATGTAACCCCGACACCAGACCCCTAATAATGTAACCCCGACACCAGACCCCAAATAATGTAACCCTACACCAGACCCCTAATAATATAACCCCGACACCAGACCCCAAATAATGTAAACCCAACACCACACCCCAAATAATGTGACCCCGACACCAGACACCAAATAATGTAACCCCGACACCAGACTCCTAATAATGTAACCCCGACACCAGACCCCAAATAATGTAACCCTACACCAGACCCCTAATAATATAACCCCGACACCAGACCCCAAATAATGTAAACCCAACACCACACCCAAAATAATGTAACCCCGACACCAGACCCCAAATAATGTAAACCCAACACCACACCCCAAATAATGTAACCCCGACACCAGACCCCAAATAATGTAACACTGACACCAGACCCCAAATAATGTAACCCCGACACCAGACACCAAATAATGTAACCCAGACACCAGACCCCTAATAATGTAACCCCGACACCAGACCCCTAATAATGTAACCCGACACCAGACACCAAATAATGTAACCCCGACACCAGACACCAAATAATGTAACCCCGACACCAGACCCCAAATAATGTAAACCCAACACCACACCCCAAGTAATGTAACCGCGACACCAGACACCCAATAATGTAACCCGACACCAGACACCAAATAATGTAGCCCCGACACCAGACACCAAATAATGTAACCCCGACACCAGACACCAAATAATGTAACCCCGACACCAGACTCCAAATAATGTAACCCCGACACCAGACACCCAATAATGTAACACTGACACCAGACCCCAAATAATGTAACCCTACACCAGACACCAAATAATGTAACCCTACACCAGACACCAAATAATGTAACCCCGACACCAGACCCCAAATAATGTAACCCCGACACCAGACCCCAAATATTGTAACCCCGACACCAGACCCCAAATAATGTAACCCCGACTCCAGACCCCAAATAATGTAACCCCGACACCAGACCCCAAATAATGTAACCCCGACACCAGACCCCAAATAATGTAACCCCGACACCAGACCCCAAATAATGTAACCCGACACCAGACACCAAATAATGCAACCCCGACACCAGACACCAAATAATGTAACCCCGACACCAGACACAAAATAATGTAACCACGACACCAGACCCCAAATAATTTAACCCCGACACCAGACTCCAAATAATGTAATCCCGACACCAAACCCCAAATAATGTAACCAAAACACCAGATCCCAAATAATGTAACCCCGACTCCAAGTAATGTAACCCCGACACCAGACACAAAATAATGTAACTCCGACACCAGACCCCAAATAATGTAAACCCAACACCACACCCCAAGTAATGGAACCGCGACACAAGACCCCCAATAATGTAACCCCGACACCAGACACCAAATAATGTAACCAGACACCAAATAATGTAACCCGACACCAGACACCAAATAATGTAACCCCGACACCAGACAAACAATAATGTTACCCCGACAACAGGCCCCAAATAATGTAACCCCGACACCAGACTCCAAATAATGTAATCCCGACACCAGACCCCAAATAATTTAACCCCAACACCACACCCCAAGTAATGTAACCCCGACACCAGACCCCCAATAATGTAACACTGACACCAGACCCCAAATAAATGTAACCCCGACACCAGACCCCAAATAATGTAACCCGACACCAGACACCAAATAATGTAACCCCGACATCAGACCCCAAATAATGTAACCCCGACACCAGACCCCAAATAATGTAACCTCGACACCAGACCCCCAATAATGTAACCTCGACACCAGACCCCCAATAATGTAACCCCGACACCAGACCCCAAATAAATGTAACCCCGACACCAGACCCCAAATAATGTAACCCCGACACCAGACATCAAATAATGTAACCCCGACACCAGACCCAAAATAATGTAACCCCGACACCAGACCCCTAATAATGTAACCCTTACACCAGACACCAAATAATGTAACCCTACACCAGACACCAAATAATGTAACCCCGACACCAGACCCCAAATAATGTAACCCTGACACCAGACACCAAATAATCTAACCCTACACCAGACACCAAATAATGTAACCCCGACACCAGACCCAAAATAATGTAACCCCGACACCAGACCCCTAATAATGTAACCCTGACACCAGACACCAAATAATGTAATCCCGACACCAGACCCAAAATAATGTAACCCCGACACCAGACCCCTAATAATGTAACCCTTACACCAGACACCAAATAATGTAACCCGACACCAGACACCAAATAATGTAACCCCGACACCAGACCCCAAATAATGTAACCCTGACACCAGACACCAAATAATCTAACCCTACACCAGACACCAAATAATGTAACCCCGACACCAGACCCAAAATAATGTAACCCCGACACCAGACCCCTAATAATGTAACCCTGACACCAGACACCAAATAATGTAATCCCGACACCAGACCCCAAATAATGTAACCCTGACACCAGACCCCCAATAATGTAACCCCGACACCAGACGCCAAAAAATGTAACCCCGACACCAGACTCCAAATGATGTAATCCCGACAACAGACCCCAAATAATGTAACCCGACACCACACCCCAAATAATGTAACCCCGACACCAGACACCTAATAATGTAACCCCGACACCAGACCCCAAATACTGTAACCCCAACATCAGACCCCAAATAATGTAACCCCGACACCAGAACCCAAAAAATGTAACCCTACACCTGACACCAAATAATGTAACGCGACACCAGACACCAAGTAATGTAACCCCTACACCAGACCCCAAATAATGTAACCCTACACCAGACACCAAATAATGTAACGCGACACCAGACCCCAAATAATGTAACCCCGACACCAGACCCCAAATAATGTAACCCCGACACCAGACCCCAAATAATGTAACCCTACACCAGACACCAAATAATGTAACCCCGACACCAGACACCAAATAATGTAACCCCGACACCAGACACAAAATAATGTAACCACGACACCAGACCCCAAATAATGTAACCCCGACACCAGACTCCAAATAATGTAATCCCGACACCAGACCCCAAATAATGTAACCAAAACACCAGACCCCAAATAATGTAACCCTACACCTGACACCAAATAATGTAACACGACACCAGACACCAAGTAATTTAACCCCTACACCAGACACCAAATAATGTAACCCTACACCAGACACCAAATAATGTAACCCCGACACCAGACCCCAAATAATGTAACCCCGACACCAGACCCCAAATAATGTAACCCCGACACCAGACCCCAAATAATGTAACCCCGACACCAGACCCCAAATAATGTAACCCCGACACCAGACACCAAATAATGTAACCCTACACCAGACACCAAATAATGTAACCCCGACACCAGACCCCAAATAATGTAACCCCGACACCAGACTCCAAATAATGTAACCCCGACACCAGACCCCAAATAATGTAACCCCGACACCAGACCCCAAATAATGTAACCCGACACCACACCCCAAATAATGTAACCCCGACACCAGACCCCAAATAATGTAACCCGACTCCACACCCCAAATAATGTAACCCCGACACCAGACCTCAAATAATGTAACCCCGACACCAGACCCCAAATAATGTAACCCTACACCAGACACCAAACAATGTAACCCGATACCAGACCCCAAATAATGTAACCCCGACACCAGACCCCAAATAATGTAAACCCAACACCACACCCCAAGTAATGTAACCACGACAACAGACCCCCAATAATGTAACCGCGACACCCGACCCCAAATAATGTAACCCGACACCAGACACCAAATAATGTAACCCCGACACCAGACAACAAATAATGTAACCCCGACACCAGACACAAAATAATGTAACCACGACACCAGACCCCAAATAATGTAACCCCGACACCAGACTCCAAATAATGTAATCCCGACACCAGACCCCAAATAATGTAACCAAAACACCAGATACCAAATAATGTAACCACGACTCCAAGTAATGTAACTCCGACACCAGACACAAAATAATGTAACTCCGACACCAGACCCCAAATAATGTAAACCCAACACCACACCCCAAGTAATGTAACCGCGACACAAGACCCCCCAATAATGTAACCCCGACACCAGACCCCAAATAATGTAACCAGACACCAAATAATGTAACCCGACACCAGACACCAAAAAATGTAACCCCGACACCAGACACACAATAATGTAACCCCGACAACAGGCCCCAAATAATGTAACCCCGACACCAGACTCCAAATAATGTAATCCCGACACCAGACCCCAAATAATGTAACCCCAACACCACACCCCAAGTAATGTAACCCCGACACCAGACCCCCAATAATGTAACACTGACACCAGACCCCAAATAAATGTAACCCCGACACCAGACCCCAAATAATGTAACCCGACACCAGACACCAAATAATGTAACCCCGACATCAGACCCCAAATAATGTAACCCCGACACCAGACCCCAAATAATGTAACCTCGACACCAGACCCCCAATAATGTAACATCGACACCAGACCCCCAATAATGTAACCCCGACACCAGACCCCAAATAAATGTAACCCCGACACCAGACCCCAAATAATGTAACCCCGACACCAGACCCCAAATAAATGTAACCCCGACACCACACCCCAAGTAATGTAACCCTACACCAGACACCAAATAATGTAACCCCGACACCAGACATCAAATAATGTAACCCCGACACCAGACCCCAAATAATGTAACCCCGATACCAGACCCCAAATAATGTAACCATGACACCAGACCCCTAATAATGTAACCCCGACACCAGACCCCTAATAATGTAACCCAGACACCAGACCACAAATAATGTAACCCGACACCAGACCCCTAATAATGTAACCCGACACCAGACCCCAAATAATGTAACCCCCGACACCAGACACCAAATAATGTAACCCCGACACCAGACCCCTAATAATGTAACCCCGACACCAGACCCCTAATAATGTAACCCCGACACCAGACCCCAAATAATGTAACCCCGACACCAGACAACAAATAATGTAACCCCGACACCAGACCCCAAATAAAGTAACCCCGACACCAAACCCCAAATAATGTAAACCCGACACCAGACCCCAAATAATGTAACCCCGACACCAGACACCAAATAATGTAAAACTGACACCAGACCCCAAATAATGTAACCCCGACACCAGACCCCAAAAAATGTAACCCCAACACCAGACACCAAATAATGTAACCCTACACCAGACACCAAATAATGTAACCTCGACACCAGACCCCAAATAATGTAACCCGACACCAGACCCCAAATAATGTAACCCTACACCAGACCCCAAATAATGTAATGTCATGATTTGTAGTTTTGCCCTGTCCTGTATTTTGTATAATATGTCATGTAACTTTCCTCTGGTTGTATTTGCTGTAAATTAACCATGTCTCCTTCCCCCAATACTTTGCAATGTCTTGTGATGTACCTGGACCATAATCTAATTTAGGCTTGTGTCAACAGCTAGTGGAACTTTGGCTATTGTTTTCCTAAGCAGAAGATAACCTACAATACACATCCTGTAGACTAAGTGGAGCCCTTACATTTCTAGAATCTTCTGATGGACCAAACCATTGAATAGTAGGTGTGACCCCTACCCCCCTTTAGATGGACTGATCCCAGGAGCCCTGACAATACATTCTTGCTTTAAGATCAGATGTGAGTTGGATGCTAAAAGAGAAGGACGAGGCTGTCTGCGGAAGCTTCGGCCTCTGTGTGATCGTGGTGGATTTCTGGGACTCTTAAAGGACTATGGTTTTGTGATCTGGCACAAGGATTGTCGGGAGGTGCCCCCGAATCAGTTTCCTGTGGACTTATTTTGGGACTCTGCAAATTACCTTCGTGTTGTTCCTGTTTTTTGGTCAATAAATCTGTTGGATTATTCCAAGGCCTGCTGTCCCTCCTTGCTCTGGAGAATACTCCCGTCACAAACTGGTTGGCAGCGCTGGGATCAGAGCAGAAGGAATGGAGGACAACGGCCCATCAACATCTGGAACCAGCACCGCAGAGTACAAGAACTGGACTGCGGTGAACCTACAAACAAAGGCCCGTGAACTGGGAGTCAGCTACAAGGGACTCTCCAAGGAGCAGCTGATTGAGGCTTTGGAAGCAGTTCACCTGCAAGATGATGCTGAGGAAGGATCCTCACAGCAAAGAGAGGAAAGGCGGCAGTCGGAGGTAAATACCCAAAAAAGTCAGTGGGTTGTGTGGTACGAGGAGGAGATGGCCTTGCTGGGAGAAGAGGCTACCATAGAAGATAAGAGGGAGGTCATGCGCACAGCCAAGGAGAGGCAGCGCAGGATGGAGGAGAGGGCAATGCTGGAGAGGGAGATCGCTTTGGAGGCAGCGAGAAGCTCCAGACAGACTGTACCCACAGCATCCCCCATGAAGGAACTCCCCAGAGTGTCCCGCAAAGATTTCAAGCCGTTTAATGAGGCTTCCGGTGACATTGAGGGCTTCTTCCTGGACTTTGAGCATCAGTGTCGATTAATGGAAGTCCCGGAAAGGGAGCGCGTCCGACATCTTGTGGGGCTCTTAGAGGGTGGAGCTGCCGCAGCCTATAGAGCTATGGACCCTCGGTTGAACTGTGAGTATGCGGAGATTAAACAGACTATTCTAGAACATTATGCTGTGACCCCAGACACTTACAGGACTCAGTTCCGTACTTTAGCCTGTGATGAGGAAGTGTCCTTCAAGATGTATGCTCACAAACTCAAACATATATGTCATCGCTGGCTGGAGGCAGAGGAGGCCATAACCTGGGAAACGTTCCTGCAGGTCATCCTAAAAGAGCAGTTTTATTTTAAGTGCCCCGCTGAGATACGGGAATGGGTGCGTGAAAGGAGACCAGCAACAGTGGAGGAAGCTGCAGCTCTAGCTGATGAGGCTCTCACCATCAAGCCTCAGTGGAAAAAATTACTACTCAGGGAGAAAAACACTACCAGCCCCCCAACGCTGGCGGCCCCTGGTCCTTCTGCCTCCAATATTCACCATCCCACTAGACCATCAACTCATGGTGACCTTCGTGTGACTGTGCCTCGCATTACTCCTGCTCCACCTTTGGGACTACGACGTGGAGGAAGAATCCCAGAGCGCAGATGCTATGGATGTGGGCAGCCCGGGCATATGCAATTCCAATGTCCAGGTGTACGGAGGCAGAACACCTACAGACCGCCTTTGCCTGTTCATTATCTACAGACCCCCTCACCTGGAGAAGAGATTGATTCAGTGCCTGATGACTTGCCAAGTGACTCTGATATCCTGGCTTCCCTACCAGGAGTCTATGGGGTGCGAGCCCCAGCCACCTGTTCTTCTGATCTTCAGCACAAACATCTACAGGAGGTCGTGCTGGATGGTCAAAAAGTTGTTGGCTTCCGTGACACTGGGGCTTTTCTCACCATAGCCGATCCCCGAGTAATTCAACCAGAAGCAATTCAAAAGGGACCAGGAATTGCCATTGAATTGGCTGGAGGTACCCAGAGATATATTCCAAGAGCGAGTGTGACCCTGGATTATGGCTTTGGGGCCAAACAATGCATGGTCGGTGTGATGAGCGGCCTCCCTGCAGACGTTCTTCTAGGAAATGATGTATGGAATCTTCATTGCCACTTTGTCGGTGCGGTAACCCGAAGTCAAGCCAAGAGAGCAGCAAATGTGGACGTGTACAACCCTTCCATGGAAATGAGGCCACCAGAACCGCCGTCACAGCCAGTGAGTGATTCTTCTTGTGGGGATAATATGAATGTTACCTGGGATAAAGTTCAGTTTAGACAAGAAGTGGAGACTGACCCCACCCTAGCTAGTTTTAGAGCTCGAGCTGAAATAGGGCAGCTAGGGGAGAATGGAGAAAGAATTATCAGAGAAAATGGACTTCTGTATCGGGTTACCAATGCAGACTCCCTAGATAAGCCCTGGACTTATAGCAAACAGCTGATTGTTCCTCAGAAATACAGAATTCCCCTATTACACCTTGCTCATGATATTCCTACTGCTGGCCATCAAGGCAAAACCCGCACCGAGAGGCGATTGACTCAATCTTTCTATTGGCCTGGGATTTCCCAAGCAGTGGCGCATTTCTGCCGAACTTGCGAGATATGTCAGCGTAGAGGGCGACCCGGAGATCACCCAAAGGCACCCCTGCAACCGCTCCCTATAATAGAAGAACCCTTTCAAAGAGTAGCTGTTGATATCATTGGACCTCTGGCTAAACCAAGTAAATCTGGAAAGCAGTACATTCTCACTGTTGTGGACTATGCCACCCGATATCCAGAAGCGGTGGCCTTGTCAAGTATTTCTGCAGCCAAGGTTGCCGAGGCCCTGGTTACCATTTTCACCAGAGTAGGATTTCCCAGTGAGATCTTGTCGGACCAAGGCTCCCAGTTCATGTCAGAGCTGGTCCAGTGTCTGTGGCGCACCTGTGGAGTACGAGCGATCCGCACGACCCCGTATCATCCCCAAACAAATGGACTTTGTGAACGATTTAATGGCACTCTGAAGAATATGCTGAGGGCCTTCACTGACAGAGATTCAAACTGGGAGAAGTACCTACCCCATCTCTTGTTTGCCTATCGGAAGTTCCCCAGGAGTCCACTGGGTTCTCCCCCTTTGAACTACTCTATGGAAGAAAGGTCCGAGGACCCTTAACCCTGCTCAAGGAATACTGGGAGGGGCAAGTTGAAGATACAGGGGCCCCTGTTGTCCCTTATGTCCTAAAGCTGTGAGAAACCCTGGCCCAACTTGCTAGTTTTGCCCAGAGTCATGTGCGGATGGCTCAAACCAGACAGAAGACATGGTATGACCGTAAAGCACGCTACCGGGAGTTTGTAGAAGGACAACAGGTCTTAATGATTGTTCCCCATCGGCAGAATAAACTGCAGACAACATGGGAGGGTCCCTTCCGGGTTCTCAGAAAACTGAATGACACCAATTACCTTCTTGCTTTAGATGATCAGGGGCTAAGACAAAAGACTGTCCATGTGAATATGATTAAGGAGTACCATGACCGGACCCTTCTAATGATAGCAAGCTGTCGGCTAGCTTCAGAGGACGGTCAAGAGGATGAGGACTCCCTACCCGATCTCGTGGAAGCAGCGAGAGCCCCATCCACTGTGGAACAGGTTCCTCTGGGAGATCACCTGGATTCCTTACAGAAAAAACAGATGCTGGGAGTGCTTCAACAGAGACGTGCTGCTTTCTCATCCCAACCAGGTCGAACCACCGTCACCCAACATCATGTGGACACTCAGGGCATCCGTCCCATACAACAGGCTCCTTACCGGGTACCTGAATCAGTTTGAAACACCATGCAGCACGAACTGGAGGAGATGCTACAGCTTGGGGTAATCCAGGCCTCCCATAGCCCTTGGGCCTCTCCTGTGGTGTTAGTACCCAAGAAGGATGGGAGTACTCGATTTTGTGTGGACTATCGACGACTAAACGACCATACCTTCAGTGATCCTTACCCAATGCCTCGTATTGACGAACTTCTAGACCGACTGGCTGGATCCCGATATGTCACTATCTTTGATCTCAGTAAGGGATACTGGCAAATCCCTCTAATGGAGGAGGGGAGAGAACGGTCCGCTTTTATAACCCCCTTTGGTCTGTATGAATTCCTAAATATGCCCTTTGGAATGAAGAATGCCCCGGCCACCTTCCAGAGAATGGTGGACCAGATCCTCCGGGGATGTGGTGACTTTGCTTGTGCCTACTTGGATGATATCGCCATCTTCAGCCAGACGTGGGAGGAACATCTGAACCAAGTAGCCGTTATTCTTGACCTGCTTCTTGCAGCAGGCCTAACCATTCGACCAGATAAATGCCAATTGGGGATGGGTGAAGTCCAGTACCTAGGGCATAGAGTAGGAGGAGGGAAGCTCCGTCCCGAACCTGCCAAAATCCAGGCTATTAGAGACTGGCCTGTACCCCAAACTAAGAAACAAGTTATGGCATTTTTGGGCACTGCCAGTTATTACCGAAAATTTGTTTCTCATTTCAGCACTGTGGCCAAGCCTCTTACCGACCTGACCAAGAAAACGATGCCCCGGCTGGTGATCTGGACTCCAGCCTGTGATGAGGCTTTTAACCAGCTGAAGGACGCTCTGGTCTGTGACCCTGTTCTGGCTGCTCCAGACTACAAGAGGAGATTCATTGTGCAGACGGACGCCTCTGCTTATGGACTGGGAGCTGTCCTCAGCCAGGTGAATGCAGCTGGGGACGAGCACCCCATTGCCTACCTCAGCCGGAAACTGCTGGACCGAGAAGTGGCCTATGCAACTGTTGAAAAAGAATGTCTGGCTGTAGTGTGGGCCCTTAGGAAACTAAGGCCGTATCTGTATGGACGAGAATTCACTGTGGTTACTGATCACAATCCCCTCACCTGGCTGAACAGAGTCTCTGGGGACAATGGACGCTTACTACGATGAAGCCTGGCTCTGCAGCCCTATAACTTTACCATACAGTATAGAAGAGGCACCCAACACCAAAATGCAGATGGACTGTCCAGGCAAGAGGAGCCCTGAGTCCTGTCAGCCATGCCTGTGTGTACTTAACCAGTGACCTGTAGAGGTCCCTAGTACGTACACAAATTGGGAGGGGAAGGGATTGTCATGATTTGTACTTTTGCCCTGTCCTGTATTTTGTATAATATGTCATGTAACTTTCCTCTGGTTGTATTTGCTGTAAAATAACCATGTCTCCTTCCCCCAATACTTTGCAATGTCTTGTGATGTACCTGGACCATAATCTAATTTAGGCTTGTGTCAACAGCTAGTGGAACTTTGGCTATTGTTTTCCTAAGCAGAAGATAACCTACAATACACATCCTGTAGACTAAGTGGAGCCCTTACATTTCTAGAATCTTCTGATGGACCCATTGAATAGTAGGTGTGACCCCTACCCCCCTTTAGATGGACTGATCCCAGGAGCCCTGACAATACATTCTTGCTTTAAGATCAGATGTGAGTTTGATGCTAAAAGAGAAGGACGAGGCTGTCTGAGGAAGCTTCGGCCTCTGTGTGATCGTGGTGGATTTCTGGGACTCTTAAAGGACTATGGTTTTGTGATCTGGCACAAGGATTGTCGGGAGGTGCCCCCGAATCAGTTTCCTGTGGACTTATTTTGGGACTCTGCAAATTACCTTCGTGTTGTTCCTGTTTTTTGGTCAATAAATCTGTTGGATTACTCCCAGGCCTGCTGCCTCCTTGCTCTGGAGAATACTCCCGTCACATGTAACCCTACACCAGACACCAAATAATGTAAAACTGACACCAGACACCAAATAATGTAACCCCGACACCAGACCCCAAATAATGTAACCCCGACACCAGACCCCAAATAATGTAACACTGACACTAGACCCCAAATAATGTAACCCCGACACCAGACCCCAAATAATGTAAACCCAACACCACACCCCAAATAATGTAACCCGACACCAGACCCCAAATAATGTAACCCCGACACCAGACCCCAAATAATATAACACTGACACCAGACCCCAAATAATGTAACCCCGACACCAGACACCAAATAATGTAACCCCGACACCAGACACCAAATAATGTAACCCTACACTAGACACCAAATAATGTAACCCCGACACCAGACCCCAAATAATGTAACACTGACACCAGACCCCAAATAATGTAACCCAGACACCAGACCCCAAATAATGTAACACTGACACCAGACCCCAAATAATGTAACCCGACACCAGACCCCAAATAATGTAACCCTACACCAGACACCAAATAATATAACCCCGACACCAGACCCCAAATAATGTAACCCGACACCAGACCCAAATAATGTAACCCTACACCAGACACCAAATAATATAACCCCGACACCAGACCCCAAATAATATAACCCCGACACCAGACCCCAAATAATGTAACCCTACACCAGACACCAAATAATATAACCACGACACCAGACCCCAAATAATGTAACCCCGACACCAGACCCCAAATAATGTAACACTGACACCAGACCCCAAATAATGTAACACTGACACCAGACCCCAAATAATGTAACCCCGACACCAGACCCCAAATAATGTAACACTGACACCAGACCCCAAATAATGTAACCCGACACCAGACCCCAAATAATGTAACCCTACACCAGACACCAAATAATATAACCCCACACCAGACACCAAATAATATAACCCCGACACCAGACCCAAAATAATGTAACACTGACACCAGACCCCAAATAATGTAACCCCGACACCAGACACCAAATAATGTAACCCCGACACCAGGCACCAAATAATGTAACCCCGACACCAGACCCCAAATAATGTAACCCTACACTAGACACCAAATAATGTAACCCCGACACCAGACCCCAAATAATGTAACACTGACACCAGACCCCAAATAATGTAACCCCGACACCAGACCCCAATTAATGTAACACTGACACCAGACCCCAAATAATGTAACACTGACACCAGACCCCAAATAATGTAACACTGACACCAGACACCAAATAATGTAACCCCGACACCAGACCCCAAATAATGTAACCCTACACCAGACACCAAATAATGTAACCCCGACACCAGACCCCAAATAATGTAACCCCGACACCAGACCCCAAATAATGTAACCCCGACACCAGACCCCAAATAATGTAACCCCGACACCAGACCCCAAATAATGTAACCCTGACACCAGACCCCAAATAATGTAACACCGACACCACACCCCAAATAATGTAACCCCGACACCAGACCCCAAATAATGTAACCCCGACACCAGACCCCAAATAATGTAACCCCGAAACCAGACCCCAAATAATGTAACACTGACACCAGACCCCAAATAATGTAACCCCGACACCAGACCCCAAATAATGTAACCCCGACACCAGACCCCCAATAATGTAACCCCGACACCAGACCCCCAATAATGTAACCCCGACACCAGACTCCAAATAATGTAACCCCGACACCAGACCCCAAATAATGTAACCCCGACACCAGACCCCAAATAATGTAACCCTACACCAGACACCAAATAATGTAACCCCGACACCAGACTCCAAATAATGTAACCCCGACACCAGACCCCCAATAATGTAACCCCGACACCAGACACCAAATAATGTAACCCCGACACCAGACCCCAAATAATGTAACACTGACACCAGACCCCAAGTAATGTAACCCCGACACCAGACCCCAAATAATGTAACCCCGACACCAGACCCCCAATAATGTAACCCCGACACCAGACCCCAAATAATGTAACCCTACACCAGACCCCCAATAATGTAACCCCGACACCAGACATCAAATAATATAAAACTGACACCAGACCCCAAATAATGTAACCCCGACACCAGACTCCAAATAATGTAACCCCGACACCAGACTCCAAATAATGTAACCCCGACACCAGACCCCCAATAATGTAACACTGACACCAGACACCAAATAATGTAACCCCGACACCAGACCCCAAATAATGTAACCCCGACACCAGACTCCAAATAATGTAACCCCGACACCAGACCCCCAATAATGTAACACTGACACCAGACACCAAATAATGTAACCCCGACACCAGACCCCAAATAATGTAACCCCGACACCAGACTCCAAATAATGTAACCCGACACCAGACCCCAAATAATGTAACCCCGACACCAGACTCCAAATAATGTAACACTGACACCAGACACCAAATAATGTAACCCCGACACCAGACACCAAATAATGTAACCCCGACACCAGACTCCAAATAATGTAACCCGACACCAGACCCCAAATAATGTAACCCCGACACCAGACACCAAATAATGTAACCCCGACACCAGACCCCAAATAATGTAACCCCGACACCAGACCCCAAATAATGTAACCCCGACACCAGACCCCAAATAATGTAACCCCGACACCAGACCCCTAATAATGTAACCCCGACACCAGACTCCAAATAATGTAACCCCGACACCAGACCCCTAATAATGTAACCCCGACACCAGACTCCAAATAATGTAACCCCGACACCAGACCCCAAATAATGTAACCCCGACACCAGACCCCAAATAATGTAACCCCGACACCAGACTCCAAATAATGTAACCCCGACACCAGACCCCCAATAATGTAACACTGACACCAGACACCAAATAATGTAACCCCGACACCAGACCCCAAATAATGTAACCCCGACACCAGACTCCAAATAATGTAACCCCGACACCAGACCCCCAATAATGTAACCCCGACACCAGACTCCAAATAATGTAACCCCGACACCAGACCCCCAATAATGTAACACTGACACCAGACACCAAATAATGTAACCCCGACACCAGACCCCAAATAATGTAACCCCGACACCAGACTCCAAATAATGTAACCCGACACCAGACCCCAAATAATGTAACCCCGACACCAGACTCCAAATAATGTAACACTGACACCAGACACCAAATAATGTAACCCCGACACCAGACACCAAATAATGTAACCCCGACACCAGACTCCAAATAATGTAACCCGACACCAGACCCCAAATAATGTAACCCCGACACCAGACACCAAATAATGTAACCCCGACACCAGACCCCAAATAATGTAACCCCGACACCAGACCCCAAATAATGTAACCCCGACACCAGACCCCAAATAATGTAACCCCGACACCAGACCCCTAATAATGTAACCCCGACACCAGACTCCAAATAATGTAACCCCGACACCAGACCCCTAATAATGTAACCCCGACACCAGACTCCAAATAATGTAACCCCGACACCAGACCCCAAATAATGTAACCCCGACACCAGACCCCAAATAATGTAACCCCGACACCAGACTCCAAATAATGTAACCCCGACACCAGACCCCCAATAATGTAACACTGACACCAGACACCAAATAATGTAACCCCGACACCAGACCCCAAATAATGTAACCCCGACACCAGACTCCAAATAATGTAACCCCGACACCAGACCCCCAATAATGTAACACTGACACCAGACACCAAATAATGTAACCCCGACACCAGACCCCAAATAATGTAACCCCGACACCAGACCCCCCAATAATGTAACACTGACACCAGACACCAAATAATGTAACCCCGACACCAGACTCCAAATAATGTAACCCCGACACCAGACTCCAAATAATGTAACCCCGACACCAGACCCCAAATAATGTAACCCCGACACCAGACCCCAAATAATGTAACCCCGACACCAGACTCCAAATAATGTAACCCCGACACCAGACCCCAAATAATGTAACCCCGACACCAGACCACAAATAATGTAACCCCGACACCAGACTCCAAATAATGTAACCCGACACCAGACTCCAAATAATGTAACCCCGACACCAGACTCCAAATAATGTAACCCCGACACCAGACCCCAAATAATGTAACCCCGACACCAGACTCCAAATAATGTAACCCCGACACCAGACCCCAAATAATGTAACCCCGACACCAGACTCCAAATAATGTAACCCCGACACCAGACTCCAAATAATGTAACCCCGACACCAGACCCCAAATAATGTAACCCCGACACCAGACCCCAAATAATGTAACCCGACACCAGACTCCAAATAATGTAACCCCGACACCAGACCCCAAATAATGTAACCCCGACGCCAGACCCCAAATAATGTAACCCCGACACCAGACTCCAAATAATGTAACCCCGACACCAGACCCCAAATAATGTAACCCCGACACCAGACCACAAATAATGTAACCCCGACACCAGACTCCAAATAATGTAACCCGACACCAGACTCCAAATAATGTAACCATACACCAGACACCAAATAATGTAACCCTGACACCAGACTCCAAATAATGTAACCCCGACACCAGACTCCAAATAATGTAACCCCGACACCAGACCCCAAATAATGTAACCCCGACACCAGACTCCAAATAATGTAACCCCGACACCAGACCCCAAATAATGTAATCCCGACACCAGACCCCAAATAATGTAACACTACACCAGACCCCCAATAATGTAACACTGACACTAGACCCCAAATAATGTAACCCCGACACCAGACCCCAAATAATGTAACCCCGACACCAGACCCCAAATAATGTAACCCCGACACCAGACCCCAAATAATGTAACCCCGACACCAGACCCCAAATAATGTAACCCTGACACCAGACCCCAAATAATGTAACACCGACACCAGACCCCAAATAATGTAACCCCGACACCAGACCCCAAATAATGTAACCCCGACACCAGACCCCAAATAATGTAACCCCGACACCAGACCCCAAATAATGTAACACTGACACCAGACCCCAAATAATGTAACACTGACACCAGACCCCAAATAATGTAACCCCGACACCAGACCCCAAATAATGTAACCCCGACACCAGACCCCCAATAATGTAACCCCGACACCAGACCCCCAATAATGTAACCCCGACACCAGACCCCCAATAATGTAACCCCGACACCAGACTCCAAATAATGTAACCCCGACACCAGACCCCAAATAATGTAACCCCGACACCAGACCCCAAATAATGTAACCCTACACCAGACACCAAATAATGTAACCCCTACACCAGACTCCAAATAATGTAACCCCGACACCAGACCCCCAATAATGTAACCCCGACACCAGACCCCAAATAATGTAACCCCGACACCAGACCCCACATAATGTAACACTGACACCAGACCCCAAATAATGTAACCCCGACACCAGACCCCAAATAATGTAACCCCGACACCAGACCCCCAATAATGTAACCCCGACACCAGACCCCAAATAATGTAACCCTACACCAGACCCCCAATAATGTAACCCCGACACCAGACATCAAATAATATAAAACTGACACCAGACCCCAAATAATGTAACCCCGACACCAGACTCCAAATAATGTAACCCCGACACCAGACTCCAAATAATGTAACCCCGACACCAGACCCCCAATAATGTAACACTGACACCAGACACCAAATAATGTAACCCCGACACCAGACCCCAAATAATGTAATCCCGACACCAGACTCCAAATAATGTAACCCCGACACCAGACCCCCAATAATGTAACACTGACACCAGACCCCAAATAATGTAACCCCGACACCAGACCCCAAATAATGTAACCCCGACACCAGACTCCAAATAACGTAACCCGACACCAGACCCCAAATAATGTAACCCCGACACCAGACTCCAAATAATGTAACACAGACACCAGACACCAAATAATGTAACCCCGACACCAGACACCAAATAATGTAACCCCGACACCAGACTCCAAATAATGTAACCCGACACCAGACCCCAAATAATGTAACCCCGACACCAGACCCCAAATAATGTAACCCCGACACCAGACCCCAAATAATGTAACCCCGACACCAGACCCCAAATAATGTAACCCCGACACCAGACCCCAAATAATGTAACCCCGACACCAGACCCCTAATAATGTAACCCCGACACCAGACTCCAAATAATGTAACCCCGACACCAGACCCCTAATAATGTAACCCCGACACCAGACTCCAAATAATGTAACCCCGACACCAGACCCCAAATAATGTAACCCCGACACCAGACCCCAAATAATGTAACCCCGACACCAGACTCCAAATAATGTAACCCCGACACCAGACCCCCAATAATGTAACACTGACACCAGACACCAAATAATGTAACCCCGACACCAGACCCCAAATAATGTAACCCCGACACCAGACTCCAAATAATGTAACCCCGACACCAGACCCCCAATAATGTAACACTGACACCAGACACCAAATAATGTAACCCCGACACCAGACCCCAAATAATGTAACCCCGACACCAGACCCCCCAATAATGTAACACTGACACCAGACACCAAATAATGTAACCCCGACACCAGACTCCAAATAATGTAACCCCGACACCAGACTCCAAATAATGTAACCCCGACACCAGACCCCAAATAATGTAACCCCGACACCAGACCCCAAATAATGTAACCCCGACACCAGACTCCAAATAATGTAACCCCGACACCAGACCCCAAATAATGTAACCCCGACACCAGACCACAAATAATGTAACCCCGACACCAGACTCCAAATAATGTAACCCGACACCAGACTCCAAATAATGTAACCCCGACACCAGACTCCAAATAATGTAACCCCGACACCAGACCCCAAATAATGTAACCCCGACACCAGACTCCAAATAATGTAACCCCGACACCAGACCCCAAATAATGTAACCCCGACACCAGACTCCAAATAATGTAACCCCGACACCAGACTCCAAATAATGTAACCCCGACACCAGACCCCAAATAATGTAACCCCGACACCAGACCCCAAATAATGTAACCCGACACCAGACTCCAAATAATGTAACCCCGACACCAGACCCCAAATAATGTAACCCCGACACCAGACCCCAAATAATGTAACCCCGACACCAGACTCCAAATAATGTAACCCCGACACCAGACCCCAAATAATGTAACCCCGACACCAGACCACAAATAATGTAACCCCGACACCAGACTCCAAATAATGTAACCCGACACCAGACTCCAAATAATGTAACCCTACACCAGACACCAAATAATGTAACCCCGACACCAGACTCCAAATAATGTAACCCCGACACCAGACTCCAAATAATGTAACCCCGACACCAGACCCCAAATAATGTAACCCCGACACCAGACTCCAAATAATGTAACCCCGACACCAGACCCCAAATAATGTAATCCCGACACCAGACCCCAAATAATGTAACACTACACCAGACCCCCAATAATGTAACACTGACACTAGACCCCAAATAATGTAACCCCGACACCAGACCCCAAATAATGTAACCCCGACACCAGACCCCAAATAATGTAACCCCGACACCAGACCCCAAATAATGTAACCCCGACACCAGACCCCAAATAATGTAACACTGACACCAGACCCCAAATAATGTAACCCTACACCAGACACCAAATAATATAACCCGACACCAGACCCCAAATAATGTAACCCCAACACCAGACCCCAAATAATGTAACTCTACACCAGACACCAAATAATATAACCCCGACACCAGACCCCAAATAATGTAACACCGACACCAGACACCAAATAATGTAACCCCGACACCAGACCCCAAATAATGTAACCATGACAACAGACCCCAAATAATGTAACCCCGACACCAGACCCCAAATAATGTAACCCCGACACCAGACCCCAAATAATGTAACACCGACACCAGACACCAAATAATGTAACCCCGACACCAGACACCAAATAATGTAACCCCGACACCAGACCCCCAATAATGTAACCCTACACCAGACCCCCAATAATGTAACCCCGACACCAGACCCCAAATAATGTAACCCCGACACCAGACCCCCAATAATGTAACCCCGACACCAGACCCCAAATAATGTAACCTTACACCAGACCCCAAATAATGTAACCCCGACACCAGACCCCAAATAATGTAACCCCGACACCAGACCCCAAATAATGTAACCCTACACCAGACCCCAAATAATGTAACCCCGACACCAGACCCCCAATAATGTAACCCCGACACCAGACCCCCAATAATGTAACCCCGACACCAGACACCAAATAATGTAACCCCGACACCAGACCCCAAATAATGTAACCCCGACACCAGACCCCAAATAATGTAACCCCGACACCAGACCCCAAATAATGTAACCCTACACCAGACCCCAAATAATGTAACCCCGACACCAGACCCCCAATAATGTAACCCCGACACCAGACCCCCAATAATGTAACCCCGACACCAGACCCCCAATAATGTAACCCCGACACCAGACCCCCAATAATGTAACACTGACACCAGACCCCAAATAATGTAACACTGACACCAGACCCCAAATAATGTAACCCTACACCAGACCCCAAATAATGTAACACTGACACCAGACCCCAAATAATGTAACCCCGACACCAGACACCAAATAATGTAACCTCGACACCAGACCCCAAATAATGTAACCCCGACACCAGACCCCAAATAATGTAACCCCGACACCAGACCCCCAATAATGTAACCCCGACACCAGACCCCCAATAATGTAACACTGACACCAGACCCCAAATAATGTAACCCCGACACCAGACCCCAAATAATGTAACCCCGACACCAGACCCCAAATAATGTAACCCCGACACCAGACCCCCAATAATGTAACCCCGACACCAGACTCCAAATAATGTAACCCCGACACCAGACCCCAAATAATGTAACCCCGGCACCAGACCCCAAATAATGTAACCCTGGCACCAGACACCAAATAATGTAACCCCGACACCAGACTCCAAATAATGTAACCCCGACACCAGACTCCAAATAATGTAACCCCGACACCAGACCCCAATAATGTAACCCCGACACCAGACACCAAATAATGTAACACTGACACCAGACCCCAAATAATGTAACCCCGACACCAGACATCAAATAATATAAAACTGACACCAGACCCCAAATAATGTAACCCCGACACCAGACTCCAAATAATGTAACCCCGACACCAGACTCCAAATAATGTAACCCCGACACCAGACCCCCAATAATGTAACACTGACACCAGACACCAAATAATGTAACCCCGACACCAGACCCCAAATAATGTAACCCCGACACCAGACTCCAAATAATGTAACCCCGACACCAGACCCCCAATAATGTAACACTGACACCAGACACCAAATAATGTAACCCCGACACCAGACCCCAAATAATGTAACCCCGACACCAGACTCCAAATAATGTAACCCCGACACCAGACCCCCAATAATGTAACACTGACACCAGACTCCAAATAATGTAACCCCGACACCAGACTCCAAATAATGTAACCCGACACAGACCCCAAATAATGTAACCCCGACACCAGACTCCAAATAATGTAACACTGACACCAGACACCAAATAATGTAACCCCGACACCAGACACCAAATAATGTAACCCCGACACCAGACTCCAAATAATGTAACCCGACACCAGACCCCAAATAATGTAATCCCGACACCAGACCCCAAATAATGTAATCCCGACACCAGACCCCAAATAATGTAAACCCAACACCACACCCCAAATAATGTAACCCCGACACCAGACCCCAAATAATGTAACCCGACACCAGACTCCAAATAATGTAAACCCAACACCACACCCCAAATAATGTAAACCCAACACCACACCCCAAATAATGTAACCCCGACACCAGACCCCAAATAATGTAACCCTACACCAGACCCCAAATAATGTAACCCGACACCAGACTCCAAATAATGTAACCCTACACCAGACACCAAATAATGTAACCCCGACACCAGACTCCAAATAATGTAACCCCGACACCAGACCCCAAATAATGTAACCCCGACACCAGACTCCAAATATTGTAACCCCGACACCAGACCCCAAATAATGTAAACCCAACACCACACCCCAAATAATGTAACCCCGACACCAGACCCCAAATAATGTAAACCCAACACCACACCCCAAATAATGTAACCCGGACACCAGACCCCCAATAATGTAACCCCGACACCAGACTCCAAATAATGTAACCCCGACACCAGACCCCAAATAATGTAACCCCGACACCAGACTCCAAATAATGTAACCCCGACACCAGACCCCAAATAATGTAACACTGACACCAGACCCCAAATAATGTAACCCCGACACCAGACATCAAATAATATAAAACTGACACCAGACCCCAAATAATGTAACCCCGACACCAGACCCCAAATAATGTAACCCTGACACCAGACCCCAAATAATGTAACCCTGACACCAGACCCCAAATAATGTAACCCCGACACCAGACCCCAAATAATGTAACCCCGACACCAGACCCCCAATAATGTAACCCCGACACCAGACTCCAAATAATGTAACCCCGACACCAGACCCCCAATAATGTAACCCCGACACCAGACCCCAAATAATGTAACCCCGACACCAGACCCCAAATAATGTAACCCTGACACCAGACCCCAAATAATGTAACCCCGACACCAGACCCCAAATAATGTAACCCCGACACCAGACCCCAAATAATGTAACCCCGACACCAGACCCCCAATAATGTAACCCCGACACCAGACCCCCAATAATGTAACCCCGACACCAGACCCCCAATAATGTAACCCCGACACCAGACTCCAAATAATGTAACCCCGACACCAGACCCCCAATAATGTAACCCCGACACAGACCCCAAATAATGTAACCCTGACACCAGACCCCAAATAATGTAACCCTGACACCAGACCCCCAATAATGTAACCCCGACACCAGACTCCAAATAATGTAACCCTGACACCAGACCCCAAATAATGTAACCCTGACACCAGACCCCAAATAATGTAACCCCGACACCAGACCCCAAATAATGTAACCCCGACACCAGACCCCCAATAATGTAACCCCGACACCAGACCCCCAATAATGTAACCCCGACACCAGACCCCCAATAATGTAACCCCGACACCAGACTCCAAATAATGTAACCCCGACACCAGACCCCCAATAATGTAACCCCGACACAGACCCCAAATAATGTAACCCCGACACCAGACCCCCAATAATGTAACCCCGACACCAGACCCCCAATAATGTAACCCCGACACCAGACCCCCAATAATGTAACCCCGACACCAGACTCCAAATAATGTAACCCCGACACCAGACTCCAAATAATGTAACCCGACACAGACCCCAAATAATGTAACCCCGACACCAGACTCCAAATAATGTAACACTGACACCAGACACCAAATAATGTAACCCCGACACCAGACACCAAATAATGTAACCCCGACACCAGACTCCAAATAATGTAACCCGACACCAGACCCCAAATAATGTAATCCCGACACCAGACCCCAAATAATGTAAACCCAACACCACACCCCAAATAATGTAAACCCAACACCACACCCCAAATAATGTAACCCCGACACCAGACCCCAAATAATGTAACCCGACACCAGACTCCAAATAATGTAAACCCAACACCACACCCCAAATAATGTAAACCCAACACCACACCCCAAATAATGTAACCCCGACACCAGACCCCAAATAATGTAACCCTACACCAGACCCCAAATAATGTAACCCGACACCAGACTCCAAATAATGTAACCCTACACCAGACACCAAATAATGTAACCCCGACACCAGACTCCAAATAATGTAACCCCGACACCAGACCCCAAATAATGTAACCCCGACACCAGACTCCAAATATTGTAACCCCGACACCAGACCCCAAATAATGTAAACCCAACACCACACCCCAAATAATGTAACCCCGACACCAGACCCCAAATAATGTAAACCCAACACCACACCCCAAATAATGTAACCCCGACACCAGACCCCCAATAATGTAACCCCGACACCAGACTCCAAATAATGTAACCCCGACACCAGACCCCAAATAATGTAACCCCGACACCAGACTCCAAATAATGTAACCCCGACACCAGACCCCAAATAATGTAACACTGACACCAGACCCCAAATAATGTAACCCCGACACCAGACATCAAATAATATAAAACTGACACCAGACCCCAAATAATGTAACCCCGACACCAGACCCCAAATAATGTAACCCTGACACCAGACCCCAAATAATGTAACCCTGACACCAGACCCCAAATAATGTAACCCCGACACCAGACCCCAAATAATGTAACCCCGACACCAGACCCCCAATAATGTAACCCCGACACCAGACTCCAAATAATGTAACCCCGACACCAGACCCCCAATAATGTAACCCCGACACCAGACCCCAAATAATGTAACCCCGACACCAGACCCCAAATAATGTAACCCTGACACCAGACCCCAAATAATGTAACCCTGACACCAGACCCCAAATAATGTAACCCCGACACCAGACCCCAAATAATGTAACCCCGACACCAGACCCCCAATAATGTAACCCCGACACCAGACCCCCAATAATGTAACCCCGACACCACACTCCAAATAATGTAACCCCGACACCAGACCCCAAATAATGTAACCCTGACACCAGACCCCAAATAATGTAACCCTGACACCAGACCCCAAATAATGTAACCCTGACACCAGACCCCAAATAATGTAACCCCGACACCAGACCCCCAATAATGTAACCCCGACACCAGACCCCCAATAATGTAACCCCGACACCAGACCCCCAATAATGTAACCCCGACACCAGACTCCAAATAATGTAACCCCGACACCAGACCCCCAATAATGTAACCCCGACACCAGACCCCAAATAATGTAACACCGACACCAGACCCCCAATAATGTAACCCCGACACCAGACACCAAATAATGTAACCCCGACACCAGACCCCCAATAATGTAACCCCGACACCAGACCCCAAATAATGTAACACTGACACCAGACCCCCAATAATGTAACCCCGACACCAGACCCCCAATAATGTAACCCCGACACCAGACCCCCAATAATGTAACCCCGACACCAGACCCCCAATAATGTAACCCCGACACCAGACACCAAATAATGTAACACTGACACCAGACCCCCAATAATGTAACCCCGACACCAGACTCCAAATAATGTAACCCCGACACCAGACCCCCAATAATGTAACCCCGACACCAGACCCCAAATAATGTAACACTGACACCAGACCCCCAATAATGTAACACTGACACCAGACCCCAAATAATGTAACCCCGACACCAGACCCCCAATAATGAAACCCCGACACCAGACCCCAAATAATGTAACACTGACACCAGACCCCCAATAATGTAACACTGACACCAGACCCCAAATAATGTAACCCCGACACCAGACCCCAAATAATGTAACCCCGA
This sequence comes from Dendrobates tinctorius, assembly GCF_039654945.1. Taxonomy (NCBI): domain Eukaryota; kingdom Metazoa; phylum Chordata; class Amphibia; order Anura; family Dendrobatidae; genus Dendrobates; species Dendrobates tinctorius. The sequence goes on along the minus strand of NW_027362120.1, from coordinate 37,514 downwards.
CACCAGACACCAAATAATGTAACCCCGACACCAGACCCCAAATAATGTAACACTGACACCAGACCCCCAATAATGTAACCCCGACACCAGACCCCCAATAATGTAACCCCGACACCAGACTCCAAATAATGTAACCCCGACACCAGACCCCAAATAATGTAACACTGACACCAGACCCCCAATAATGTAACCCCGACACCAGACTCCAAATAATGTAACCCCGACACCAGACCCCAAATAATGTAACCCCGACACCAGACCCCCAATAATGTAACCCCGACACCAGACCCCCAATAATGTAACCCCGACACCAGACCCCCAATAATGTAACCCCGACACCAGACCCCAAATAATGTAACCCCGACACCAGACCCCAAATAATGTAACCCCGACACCAGACCCCAAATAATGTAACCCCGACACCAGACCCCCAATAATGTAACCCCGACACCAGACCCCAAATAATGTAACCCCGACACCAGACCCCAAATAATGTAACCCCGACACCAGACCCCCAATAATGTAACCCCGACACCAGACCCCCAATAATGTAACCCCGACACCAGACCCCCAATAATGTAACCCCGACACCAGACCCCAAATAATGTAACCCCGACACCAGACCCCAAATAATGTAACCCCGACACCAGACCCCAAATAATGTAACCCCGACACCAGACACCAAATAATGTAACACTGACACCAGACCCCCAATAATGTAATCCCGACACCAGACCCCAAATAATGTAACCCTGACACTAGACCCCCAATAATGTAACGCGACACCAGACCCCCAATAATGTAACACTGACACCAGACCCCCAATAATGTAACCCCGACACCAGACCCCAAATAATGTAACCCTGACACTAGACCCCCAATAATGTAACGCGACACCAGACCCCCAATAATGTAACGCGACACCAGACCCCCAATAATGTAACGCGACACCAGACCCCAAATAATGTAACCCCGACACCAGACCCCCAATAATGTAACCCCGACACCAGACCCCCAATAATGTAACCCCGACACCAGACCCCCAATAATGTAACCCCGACACCAGACCCCAAATAATGTAACACTGACACCAGACCCCCAATAATGTAACCCCGACACCAGACCCCCAATAATGTAACCCCGACACCAGACCCCCAATAATGTAACCCCGACACCAGACCCCCAATAATGTAACCCCGACACCAGACCCCCAATAATGTAACCCCGACACCAGACCCCAAATAATGTAACACTGACACCAGACCCCAAATAATGTAACCCTGACACCAGACCCCAAATAATGTAACCCTGACACCAGACCCCAAATAATGTAACCCCGACACCAGACCCCCAATAATGTAACCCCGACACCAGACCCCCAATAATGTAACCCCGACACCAGACCCCCAATAATGTAACCCCGACACCAGACCCCCAATAATGTAACCCCGACACCAGACCCCAAATAATGTAACCCTGACACCAGACCCCAAATAATGTAACCCTGACACCAGACCCCAAATAATGTAACCCCGACACCAGACCCCAAATAATGTAACCCCGACACCAGACCCCCAATAATGTAACCCCGACACCAGACCCCCAATAATGTAACCCCGACACCAGACCCCAAATAATGTAACCCCGACACCAGACCCCAAATAATGTAACCCCGACACCAGACCCCTAATAATGTAACCCCGACACCAGACTCCAAATAATGTAACCCCGACACCAGACCCCTAATAATGTAACCCCGACACCAGACTCCAAATAATGTAACCCCGACACCAGACCCCAAATAATGTAACCCCGACACCAGACCCCAAATAATGTAACCCCGACACCAGACTCCAAATAATGTAACCCCGACACCAGACCCCCAATAATGTAACACTGACACCAGACACCAAATAATGTAACCCCGACACCAGACCCCAAATAATGTAACCCCGACACCAGACTCCAAATAATGTAACCCCGACACCAGACCCCCAATAATGTAACCCCGACACCAGACTCCAAATAATGTAACCCCGACACCAGACCCCCAATAATGTAACACTGACACCAGACACCAAATAATGTAACCCCGACACCAGACCCCAAATAATGTAACCCCGACACCAGACTCCAAATAATGTAACCCGACACCAGACCCCAAATAATGTAACCCCGACACCAGACTCCAAATAATGTAACACTGACACCAGACACCAAATAATGTAACCCCGACACCAGACACCAAATAATGTAACCCCGACACCAGACTCCAAATAATGTAACCCGACACCAGACCCCAAATAATGTAACCCCGACACCAGACACCAAATAATGTAACCCCGACACCAGACCCCAAATAATGTAACCCCGACACCAGACCCCAAATAATGTAACCCCGACACCAGACCCCAAATAATGTAACCCCGACACCAGACCCCTAATAATGTAACCCCGACACCAGACTCCAAATAATGTAACCCCGACACCAGACCCCTAATAATGTAACCCCGACACCAGACTCCAAATAATGTAACCCCGACACCAGACCCCAAATAATGTAACCCCGACACCAGACCCCAAATAATGTAACCCCGACACCAGACTCCAAATAATGTAACCCCGACACCAGACCCCCAATAATGTAACACTGACACCAGACACCAAATAATGTAACCCCGACACCAGACCCCAAATAATGTAACCCCGACACCAGACTCCAAATAATGTAACCCCGACACCAGACCCCCAATAATGTAACACTGACACCAGACACCAAATAATGTAACCCCGACACCAGACCCCAAATAATGTAACCCCGACACCAGACCCCCCAATAATGTAACACTGACACCAGACACCAAATAATGTAACCCCGACACCAGACTCCAAATAATGTAACCCCGACACCAGACTCCAAATAATGTAACCCCGACACCAGACCCCAAATAATGTAACCCCGACACCAGACCCCAAATAATGTAACCCCGACACCAGACCCCAAATAATGTAACCCCGACACCAGACCCCAAATAATGTAACCCCGACACCAGACCCCAAATAATGTAACCCCGACACCAGACCACAAATAATGTAACCCCGACACCAGACTCCAAATAATGTAACCCCGACACCAGACTCCAAATAATGTAACCCCGACACCAGACCCCAAATAATGTAACCCCGACACCAGACTCCAAATAATGTAACCCCGACACCAGACCCCAAATAATGTAACCCCGACACCAGACTCCAAATAATGTAACCCCGACACCAGACTCCAAATAATGTAACCCCGACACCAGACCCCAAATAATGTAACCCCGACACCAGACCCCAAATAATGTAACCCGACACCAGACTCCAAATAATGTAACCCCGACACCAGACCCCAAATAATGTAACCCCGACGCCAGACCCCAAATAATGTAACCCCGACGCCAGACTCCAAATAATGTAACCCCGACACCAGACCCCAAATAATGTAACCCCGACACCAGACCACAAATAATGTAACCCCGACACCAGACTCCAAATAATGTAACCCGACACCAGACTCCAAATAATGTAACCCTACACCAGACACCAAATAATGTAACCCCGACACCAGACTCCAAATAATGTAACCCCGACACCAGACTCCAAATAATGTAACCCCGACACCAGACCCCAAATAATGTAACCCCGACACCAGACCCCAAATAATGTAACCCCGACACCAGACCCCAAATAATGTAATCCCGACACCAGACCCCAAATAATGTAACACTACACCAGACCCCCAATAATGTAACACTGACACTAGACCCCAAATAATGTAACCCCGACACCAGACCCCAAATAATGTAACCCCGACACCAGACCCCAAATAATGTAACCCCGACACCAGACCCCAAATAATGTAACCCCGACACCAGACCCCAAATAATGTAACCCTGACACCAGACCCCAAATAATGTAACACCGACACCAGACCCCAAATAATGTAACCCCGACACCAGACCCCAAATAATGTAACCCCGACACCAGACCCCAAATAATGTAACCCCGACACCAGACCCCAAATAATGTAACACTGACACCAGACCCCAAATAATGTAACACTGACACCAGACCCCAAATAATGTAACCCCGACACCAGACCCCCAATAATGTAACCCCGACACCAGACCCCCAATAATGTAACCCCGACACCAGACCCCCAATAATGTAACCCCGACACCAGACCCCCAATAATGTAACCCCGACACCAGACTCCAAATAATGTAACCCCGACACCAGACCCCAAATAATGTAACCCCGACACCAGACCCCAAATAATGTAACCCTACACCAGACACCAAATAATGTAACCCCTACACCAGACTCCAAATAATGTAACCCCGACACCAGACCCCCAATAATGTAACCCCGACACCAGACCCCAAATAATGTAACCCCGACACCAGACCCCACATAATGTAACACTGACACCAGACCCCAAATAATGTAACCCCGACACCAGACCCCAAATAATGTAACCCCGACACCAGACCCCCAATAATGTAACCCCGACACCAGACCCCAAATAATGTAACCCTACACCAGACCCCCAATAATGTAACCCCGACACCAGACATCAAATAATATAAAACTGACACCAGACCCCAAATAATGTAACCCCGACACCAGACTCCAAATAATGTAACCCCGACACCAGACTCCAAATAATGTAACCCCGACACCAGACCCCCAATAATGTAACACTGACACCAGACACCAAATAATGTAACCCCGACACCAGACCCCAAATAATGTAATCCCGACACCAGACTCCAAATAATGTAACCCCGACACCAGACCCCCAATAATGTAACACTGACACCAGACCCCAAATAATGTAACCCCGACACCAGACCCCAAATAATGTAACCCCGACACCAGACTCCAAATAATGTAACCCGACACCAGACCCCAAATAATGTAACCCCGACACCAGACTCCAAATAATGTAACACAGACACCAGACACCAAATAATGTAACCCCGACACCAGACACCAAATAATGTAACCCCGACACCAGACTCCAAATAATGTAACCCGACACCAGACCCCAAATAATGTAACCCCGACACCAGACCCCAAATAATGTAACCCCGACACCAGACCCCAAATAATGTAACCCCGACACCAGACCCCAAATAATGTAACCCCGACACCAGACCCCAAATAATGTAACCCCGACACCAGACCCCTAATAATGTAACCCCGACACCAGACTCCAAATAATGTAACCCCGACACCAGACCCCTAATAATGTAACCCCGACACCAGACTCCAAATAATGTAACCCCGACACCAGACCCCAAATAATGTAACCCCGACACCAGACCCCAAATAATGTAACCCCGACACCAGACTCCAAATAATGTAACCCCGACACCAGACCCCCAATAATGTAACACTGACACCAGACACCAAATAATGTAACCCCGACACCAGACCCCAAATAATGTAACCCCGACACCAGACTCCAAATAATGTAACCCCGACACCAGACCCCCAATAATGTAACACTGACACCAGACACCAAATAATGTAACCCCGACACCAGACCCCAAATAATGTAACCCCGACACCAGACCCCCCAATAATGTAAGACTGACACCAGACACCAAATAATGTAACCCCGACACCAGACTCCAAATAATGTAACCCCGACACCAGACTCCAAATAATGTAACCCCGACACCAGACCCCAAATAATGTAACCCCGACACCAGACCCCAAATAATGTAACCCCCGACACCAGACTCCAAATAATGTAACCCCGACACCAGACCCCAAATAATGTAACCCCGACACCAGACCACAAATAATGTAACCCCGACACCAGACTCCAAATAATGTAACCCGACACCAGACTCCAAATAATGTAACCCGACACCAGACTCCAAATAATGTAACCCCGACACCAGACTCCAAATAATGTAACCCCGACACCAGACCCCAAATAATGTAACCCCGACACCAGACCCCAAATAATGTAACCCCGACACCAGACTCCAAATAATGTAACCCCGACACCAGACTCCAAATAATGTAACCCCGACACCAGACCCCAAATAATGTAACCCCGACACCAGACCCCAAATAATGTAACCCGACACCAGACTCCAAATAATGTAACCCCGACACCAGACCCCAAATAATGTAACCCCGACACCAGACCCCAAATAATGTAACCCCGACACCAGACTCCAAATAATGTAACCCCGACACCAGACCCCAAATAATGTAACCCCGACACCAGACCACAAATAATGTAACCCCGACACCAGACTCCAAATAATGTACCCCGACACCAGACTCCAAATAATGTAACCCGACACCAGACTCCAAATAATGTAACCCCGACACCAGACTCCAAATAATGTAACCCCGACACCAGACTCCAAATAATGTAACCCCGACACCAGACCCCAAATAATGTAACCCCGACACCAGACCCCAAATAATGTAACCCCGACACCAGACCCCAAATAATGTAATCCCGACACCAGACCCCAAATAATGTAATCCCGACACCAGACCCCAAATAATGTAACACTACACCAGACCCCCAATAATGTAACCCCGACACCAGACCCCAAATAATGTAACCCCGACACCAGACCCCAAATAATGTAACCCCGACACCAGACCCCAAATAATGTAACCCCGACACCAGACCCCAAATAATGTAACACTGACACCAGACCCCAAATAATGTAACCCTACACCAGACACCAAATAATATAACCCGACACCAGACCCCAAATAATGTAACCCCAACACCAGACCCCAAATAATGTAACTCTACACCAGACACCAAATAATATAACCCCGACACCAGACCCCAAATAATGTAACACCGACACCAGACACCAAATAATGTAACCCCGACACCAGACCCCAAATAATGTAACCATGACAACAGACCCCAAATAATGTAACCCCGACACCAGACCCCAAATAATGTAACCCCGACACCAGACCCCAAATAATGTAACACCGACACCAGACACCAAATAATGTAACCCCGACACCAGACACCAAATAATGTAACCCCGACACCAGACCCCCAATAATGTAACCCTACACCAGACCCCCAATAATGTAACCCCGACACCAGACCCCAAATAATGTAACCCCGACACCAGACCCCCAATAATGTAACCCCGACACCAGACCCCAAATAATGTAACCTTACACCAGACCCCAAATAATGTAACCCCGACACCAGACCCCAAATAATGTAACCCCGACACCAGACCCCAAATAATGTAACCCTACACCAGACCCCAAATAATGTAACCCCGACACCAGACCCCCAATAATGTAACCCCGACACCAGACCCCCAATAATGTAACCCCGACACCAGACACCAAATAATGTAACCCCGACACCAGACCCCAAATAATGTAACCCCGACACCAGACCCCAAATAATGTAACCCCGACACCAGACCCCAAATAATGTAACCCTACACCAGACCCCAAATAATGTAACCCCGACACCAGACCCCCAATAATGTAACCCCGACACCAGACCCCCAATAATGTAACCCCGACACCAGACCCCCAATAATGTAACCCCGACACCAGACCCCCAATAATGTAACACTGACACCAGACCCCAAATAATGTAACACTGACACCAGACCCCAAATAATGTAACCCTACACCAGACCCCAAATAATGTAACACTGACACCAGACCCCAAATAATGTAACCCCGACACCAGACACCAAATAATGTAACCTCGACACCAGACCCCAAATAATGTAACCCCGACACCAGACCCCAAATAATGTAACCCCGACACCAGACCCCCAATAATGTAACCCCGACACCAGACCCCCAATAATGTAACACTGACACCAGACCCCAAATAATGTAACCCCGACACCAGACCCCAAATAATGTAACCCCGACACCAGACCCCAAATAATGTAACCCCGACACCAGACCCCCAATAATGTAACCCCGACACCAGACTCCAAATAATGTAACCCCGACACCAGACCCCAAATAATGTAACCCCGGCACCAGACCCCAAATAATGTAACCCTACACCAGACACCAAATAATGTAACCCCGACACCAGACTCCAAATAATGTAACCCCGACACCAGACTCCAAATAATGTAACCCCGACACCAGACCCCAATAATGTAACCCCGACACCAGACACCAAATAATGTAACACTGACACCAGACCCCAAATAATGTAATCCCGACACCAGACATCAAATAATATAAAACTGACACCAGACCCCAAATAATGTAACCCCGACACCAGACTCCAAATAATGTAACCCCGACACCAGACTCCAAATAATGTAACCCCGACACCAGACCCCCAATAATGTAACACTGACACCAGACACCAAATAATGTAACCCCGACACCAGACCCCAAATAATGTAACCCCGACACCAGACTCCAAATAATGTAACCCCGACACCAGACCCCCAATAATGTAACACTGACACCAGACACCAAATAATGTAACCCCGACACCAGACTCCAAATAATGTAACCCCGACACCAGACTCCAAATAATGTAACCCGACACAGACCCCAAATAATGTAACCCCGACACCAGACTCCAAATAATGTAACACTGACACCAGACACCAAATAATGTAACCCCGACACCAGACACCAAATAATGTAACCCCGACACCAGACTCCAAATAATGTAACCCGACACCAGACCCCAAATAATGTAATCCCGACACCAGACCCCAAATAATGTAAACCCAACACCACACCCCAAATAATGTAACCCCGACACCAGACCCCAAATAATGTAACCCGACACCAGACTCCAAATAATGTAAACCCAACACCACACCCCAAATAATGTAAACCCAACACCACACCCCAAATAATGTAACCCCGACACCAGACCCCAAATAATGTAACCCTACACCAGACCCCAAATAATGTAACCCGACACCAGACTCCAAATAATGTAACCCTACACCAGACACCAAATAATGTAACCCCGACACCAGACTCCAAATAATGTAACCCCGACACCAGACCCCAAATAATGTAACCCCGACACCAGACTCCAAATATTGTAACCCCGACACCAGACCCCAAATAATGTAAACCCAACACCACACCCCAAATAATGTAACCCCGACACCAGACCCCAAATAATGTAAACCCAACACCACACCCCAAATAATGTAACCCGGACACCAGACCCCCAATAATGTAACCCCGACACCAGACTCCAAATAATGTAACCCCGACACCAGACCCCAAATAATGTAACCCCGACACCAGACTCCAAATAATGTAACCCCGACACCAGACCCCAAATAATGTAACACTGACACCAGACCCCAAATAATGTAACCCCGACACCAGACATCAAATAATATAAAACTGACACCAGACCCCAAATAATGTAACCCCGACACCAGACCCCAAATAATGTAACCCTGACACCAGACCCCAAATAATGTAACCCTGACACCAGACCCCAAATAATGTAACCCCGACACCAGACCCCAAATAATGTAACCCCGACACCAGACCCCCAATAATGTAACCCCGACACCAGACTCCAAATAATGTAACCCCGACACCAGACCCCCAATAATGTAACCCCGACACCAGACCCCAAATAATGTAACCCCGACACCAGACCCCAAATAATGTAACCCTGACACCAGACCCCAAATAATGTAACCCCGACACCAGACCCCAAATAATGTAACCCCGACACCAGACCCCAAATAATGTAACCCCGACACCAGACCCCCAATAATGTAACCCCGACACCAGACCCCCAATAATGTAACCCCGACACCAGACCCCAAATAATGTAACCCTGACACCAGACCCCAAATAATGTAACCCCGACACCAGACCCCCAATAATGTAACCCCGACACCAGACCCCCAATAATGTAACCCCGACACCAGACCCCAAATAATGTAACCCCGACACCAGACCCCTAATAATGTAACACTGACACCAGACCCCCAATAATGTAACCCTGACACCAGACCCCAAATAATGTAACCCCGACACCAGACCCCTAATAATGTAACCCCGACACCAGACCCCTAATAATGTAACACTGACACCAGACCCCAAATAATGTAACCCCGACACCAGACCCCCAATAATGTAACACTGACACCAGACCCCAAATAATGTAACCCCGACACCAGACCCCAAATAATGTAACCCCGACACCAGACCCCCAATAATGTAACCCCGACACCAGACCCCAAATAATGTAACACTGACACCAGACCCCAAATAATGTAACCCCGACACCAGACCCCCAATAATGTAACCCCGACACCAGACCCCAAATAATGTAACCCCGACACCAGACCCCAAATAATGTAACACTGACACCAGACCCCAAATAATGTAACCCCGACACCAGACCCCCAATAATGTAACCCCGACACCAGACCCCAAATAATGTAACCCCGACACCAGACTCCAAATAATGTAACCCCGACACCAGACTCCAAATAATGTAACCCCGACACCAGACCCCAAATAATGTAACCCCGACACCAGACCCCAAATAATGTAACCCCGACACCAGACTCCAAATAATGTAACCCCGACACCAGACCCCCAATAATGTAACCCCGACACCAGACCCCAAATAATGTAACCCCGACACCAGACCCCTAATAATGTAACACTGACACCAGACCCCCAATAATGTAACCCTGACACCAGACCCCAAATAATGTAACCCCGACACCAGACCCCTAATAATGTAACCCCGACACCAGACCCCTAATAATGTAACACTGACACCAGACCCCAAATAATGTAACCCCGACACCAGACCCCCAATAATGTAACCCTGACACCAGACCCCAAATAATGTAACCCCGACACCAGACCCCAAATAATGTAACCCCGACACCAGACCCCCAATAATGTAACCCCGACACCAGACCCCAAATAATGTAACACCGACACCAGACCCCAAATAATGTAACCCCGACACCAGACCCCCAATAATGTAACCCCGACACCAGACCCCCAATAATGTAACCCCGACACCAGACCCCAAAATAATGTAACACTGACACCAGACCCCAAATAATGTAACCCCGACACCAGACCCCCAATAATGTAACCCCGACACCAGACCCCTAATAATGTAACCCCGACACCAGACCCCAAATAATGTAACCCCGACACCAGACCCCAAATAATGTAACCCCGACACCAGACCCCCAATAATGTAACACTGACACCAGACACCAAATAATGTAACCCCGACACCAGACCCCAAATAATGTAACCCCGACACCAGACCCCAAATAATGTAACACTGACACCAGACCCCTAATAATGTAACACTGACACCAGACCCCAAATAATGTAACCCCGACACCAGACCCCCAATAATGTAACCCTGACACCAGACCCCAAATAATGTAACCCCGACACCAGACCCCAAATAATGTAACCCCGACACCAGACTCCAAATAATGTAACCCCGACACCAGACTCCAAATAATGTAACCCCGACACCAGACCCCAAATAATGTAACCCCGACACCAGACTCCAAATAATGTAACCCCGACACCAGACTCCAAATAATGTAACCCCGACACCAGACCCCAAATAATGTAACCCGACACCAGACCCCAAATAATGTAACCCCGACACCAGACCCCAAATAATGTAACACTGACACCAGACCCCCAATAATGTAACACTGACACCAGACCCCAAATAATGTAACACTGACACCAGACCCCAAATAATGTAACCCTGACACCAGACCCCAAATAATGTAACCCGACACCAGACCCCCAATAATGTAACACTGACACCAGACCCCAAATAATGTAACACTGACACCAGACCCCCAATAATGTAACACTGACACCAGACCCCAAATAATGTAACACTGACACCAGACACCAAATAATGTAACCCCGACACCAGACCCCAAATAATGTAACCCCGACACCAGACTCCAAATAATGTAACACTGACACCAGACCCCTAATAATGTAACACTGACACCAGACCCCAAATAATGTAACCCCGACACCAGACCCCCAATAATGTAACACTGACACCAGACACCAAATAATGTAACCCCGACACCAGACCCCAAATAATGTAACCCCGACACCAGACTCCAAATAATGTAACACTGACACCAGACCCCTAATAATGTAACACTGACACCAGACCCCAAATAATGTAACCCCGACACCAGACCCCCAATAATGTAACCCTGACACCAGACCCCAAATAATGTAACCCCGACACCAGACCCCAAATAATGTAACCCCGACACCAGACCCCCAATAATGTAACCCCGACACCAGACCCCAAATAATGTAACCCCGACACCAGACTCCAAATAATGTAACCCCGACACCAGACTCCAAATAATGTAACCCCGACACCAGACCCCAAATAATGTAACCCCGACACCAGACTCCAAATAATGTAACCCCGACACCAGACTCCAAATAATGTAACCCCGACACCAGACCCCAAATAATGTAACCCCGACACCAGACCCCAAATAATGTAACCCTGACACCAGACACCAAATAATGTAACCCCGACACCAGACTCCAAATAATGTAACCCCGACACCAGACTCCAAATAATGTAACCCCGACACCAGACCCCAAATAATGTAACCCCGACACCAGACTCCAAATAATGTAACCCCGACACCAGACCCCAAATAATGTAACCCCGACACCAGACTCCAAATAATGTAACCCCGACACCAGACCCCAAATAATGTAACCCCGACACCAGACTCCAAATAATGTAACCCCGACACCAGACTCCAAATAATGTAACCCCGACACCAGACCCCAAATAATGTAACCCCGACACCAGACTCCAAATAATGTAACCCCGACACCAGACCCCAAATAATGTAACCCCGACACCAGACCCCAAATAATGTAACACTGACACCAGACACCAAATAATGTAACCCCGACACCAGACCCCAAATAATGTAACCCCGACACCAGACTCCAAATAATGTAACACTGACACCAGACCCCTAATAATGTAACACTGACACCAGACCCCAAATAATGTAACCCTGACACCAGACCCCAAATAATGTAACCCCGACACCAGACCCCAAATAATGTAACACTGACACCAGACCCCCAATAATGTAACACTGACACCAGACCCCAAATAATGTAACACTGACACCAGACCCCAAATAATGTAACCCTGACACCAGACCCCAAATAATGTAACCCGACACCAGACCCCCAATAATGTAACACTGACACCAGACCCCAAATAATGTAACACTGACACCAGACCCCAAATAATGTAACCCTGACACCAGACCCCAAATAATGTAACCCCGACACCAGACTCCAAATAATGTAACACTGACACCAGACCCCAAATAATGTAACCCTGACACCAGACCCCAAATAATGTAACCCCGACACCAGACCCCAAATAATGTAACACTGACACCAGACCCCCAATAATGTAACACTGACACCAGACCCCAAATAATGTAACACTGACACCAGACCCCAAATAATGTAACCCTGACACCAGACCCCAAATAATGTAACCCGACACCAGACCCCCAATAATGTAACACTGACACCAGACCCCAAATAATGTAACACTGACACCAGACCCCAAATAATGTAACCCTGACACCAGACCCCAAATAATGTAACCCCGACACCAGACCCCAAATAATGTAACCCCGACACCAGACCCCCAATAATGTAACCCCGACACCAGACCCCAAATAATGTAACCCCGACACCAGACTCCAAATAATGTAACCCCGACACCAGACTCCAAATAATGTAACCCCGACACCAGACCCCAAATAATGTAACCCCGACACCAGACTCCAAATAATGTAACCCCGACACCAGACTCCAAATAATGTAACCCCGACACCAGACTCCAAATAATGTAACCCCGACACCAGACCCCAAATAATGTAACCCGACACCAGACCCCAAATAATGTAACCCCGACACCAGACCCCAAATAATGTAACACTGACACCAGACCCCAAATAATGTAACACTGACACCAGACCCCAAATAATGTAACCCCGACACCAGACCCCCAATAATGTAACCCCGACACCAGACCCCCAATAATGTAACCCCGACACCAGACCCCAAATAATGTAACCCCGACACCAGACCCCCAATAATGTAACCCCGACACCAGACCCCAAATAATGTAACCCCGACACCAGACCCCAAATAATGTAACCCCGACACCAGACCCCAAATAATGTAACCCCGACACCAGACCCCCAATAATGTAACCCCGACACCAGACCCCCAATAATGTAACCCCGACACCAGACCCCCAATAATGTAACCCCGACACCAGACCCCCAATAATGTAACCCCGACACCAGACCCCAAATAATGTAACCCCGACACCAGACCCCAAATAATGTAACCCCGACACCAGACCCCAAATAATGTAACCCCGACACCAGACCCCCAATAATGTAACCCCGACACCAGACCCCAAATAATGTAACCCCGACACCAGACCCCCAATAATGTAACCCCGACACCAGACCCCCAATAATGTAACCCCGACACCAGACCCCAAATAATGTAACCCTGACACCAGACCCCAAATAATGTAACACTGACACCAGACCCCAAATAATGTAACACTGACACCAGACCCCAAATAATGTAACCCTGACACCAGACCCCAAATAATGTAACCCCGACACCAGACCCCAAATAATGTAACACTGACACCAGACCCCCAATAATGTAACACTGACACCAGACCCCAAATAATGTAACACTGACACCAGACCCCAAATAATGTAACCCTGACACCAGACCCCAAATAATGTAACCCGACACCAGACCCCCAATAATGTAACACTGACACCAGACCCCAAATAATGTAACCCTGACACCAGACCCCAAATAATGTAACCCTGACACCAGACCCCAAATAATGTAACCCCGACACCAGACCCCAAATAATGTAACCCCGACACCAGACCCCCAATAATGTAACCCCGACACCAGACCCCAAATAATGTAACCCCGACACCAGACTCCAAATAATGTAACCCCGACACCAGACTCCAAATAATGTAACCCCGACACCAGACCCCAAATAATGTAACCCCGACACCAGACCCCCCCGACATTCAGAAAGAGAATTGGAGGGATCCAATGGCTGGATATCCTTAAAGACAAAAATGTCCAGGAAGGATGGGAAATCTTGAAAAATGAAATTCTCAAAGCACAGTTGTTAATTCCGAAAAGAGGGAAGAATAGGAAGCAGTTAAGGAAACCAGGATGGATGAACACAGAACTTAAGCACATGCTAAAAAGGAAGAAAAAAATGTTTATAAAATGGAAAGAGGGAGGCATATCTAAAGAAGAATATAATGCTGTCTGCAGAACCTGCAGGACACAAATCAGATTATCTAAAGCTGAAAATGAATTGAGGCTTGCAAGAGATGTCAAAAGCAATAATAAAGGATTTTGGGGATATGTCAAAAGTAAAAGAAAAGTCAAAGATGCTATAGGATTTTTACAGGATGAAAATGATGAAATGGTAAGACAGGATGTTGAGAAGGCTGAACTTTTAAATTCCTATTTTGCATCTGTTTTCTCTCAGAAAGGAAATGTAACATCAACTGTTATTCACTGTCCTATTAAGGGAATAGAAGAATCCAGGATATCTATAAACAGAAAGATAGTGAGGAAACACTTAGCTAACCTAAATGAATTCAAGTCTCCAGGTCCAGATGAATTACACCCCAGAGTACTGAAGGAGATAGCAGAAGAAATTTTTGAACCCCTCTCTATAATCTTTGAAAATTCTTGGAGAACAGGAGAAGTGCCAGAAGACTGGAGAAGAGCAAATGTTGTTCCTATCTTCAAAAAGGGGAAGAAGGTGGACCCAGGCAACTATAGGCCGGTGAGTCTGACTTCTATACCAGGAAAGATCTTTGAACAAATTATTAAACAACATATATGTCAATACCTGGATAAGAATGAAGTGATTAAACAGAGTCAGCATGGGTTTGTAACTAATAAGTCATGTCAGACTAACTTAATTTCCTTCTATGACGGTATCACTGATTGGGTAGATCAAGGAAATGCTGTAGATATAGTATATCTTGACTTCAGCAAAGCATTTGACAAAGTCTCTCATACAATCCTTATTGAAAAAATGATTAAGTATGGAATGGACAAGGCAACTGTTAGGTGGATTCATAACTGGCTTAGTGATCGGACCCAAAGAGTGGTCGTAAATGGCTGCACATCCAGTTGGAAGAATGTCTCAAGTGGGGTACCACAGGGCTCTGTCCTGGGCCCTGTATTGTTCAACATCTTTATCAACGATTTAGATGAAGGAATTGAGGGTAAACTGATTAAATTTGCTGATGACACAAAGCTAGGAGGGATAGCTAATACTAGAGAAGAGAGAGGATTCAAAAAGATTTAAATAAACTGGAGAAGTGGGCAGCAACTAACAGAATGGTTTTTAACAGGGAGAAATGCAAAGTACTACATCTGGGCAATAAAAATGGAAAAAGCATATATAGAATGGGAGGAATAGGGCTAAGTGACAGCACATGTGAAAAAGACTTGGGTATACTAATAGATCACAGACTGAATATGAGTCAACAGTGTGATGCAGCAGCAAAAAAGGCAAATGCAATTCTAGGATGTATTAACAGAAGCATACAGTCTAGATCACGTGAAGTCATTATTTCCCTCTACTCCTCTTTGGTCCGACCTCATCTGGAATATTGTGTCCAGTTTTGGGCACCACATTTTAAAAAAGACATCAACAAACTGGAGCAAGTTCCGAAAAGAGCGACCAGAATGGTGACCGGTCTGCAAACCCTGTCTTATGAGGAAAGGTTGCAGGATTTGGGAATGTTTAGTTTGCAAAAGAGAAGACTGAGAGGAGACTTAATAGCTGTCTACAAATATCTAAAGGGCTGTCACATTGTAGAAGGATCAACTTTATTCTCATTTGCACAAGGAAAGACTAGAAGCAATGGGATGAAACTGAATGGGAGGAAACACAGATTAGATATTAGAAAAAACTTTTTGACAGTTAGAGTGATCAATGAGTGGAACAGGCTGCCACGAGAAGTGGTGAGTTCTCCTTCAATGGAAGTCTTCAAACAGAGGCTGGACAGACATCTGACTGGGATGATTTAGCGAATCCTGCTTTGAGCAGGGGGTTGGACCAGATGGCCCAGGAGGTCCCTTCCAACTCTACGATTCTATGATTCTATGATTCTATGAACCCCGACACCAGACTCCAAATAATGTAACCCCGACACCAGACTCCAAATAATGTAACCCCGACACCAGACCCCAAATAATGTAACCCGACACCAGACCCCAAATAATGTAACCCCGACACCAGACCCCAAATAATGTAACACTGACACCAGACCCCCAATAATGTAACACTGACACCAGACCCCAAATAATGTAACACTGACACCAGACCCCAAATAATGTAACCCCCGACACCAGACCCCAAATAATGTAACCCGACACCAGACCCCCAATAATGTAACACTGACACCAGACCCCAAATAATGTAACACTGACACCAGACCCCCAATAATGTAACACTGACACCAGACCCCAAATAATGTAACACTGACACCAGACACCAAATAATGTAACCCCGACACCAGACCCCAAATAATGTAACCCCGACACCAGACTCCAAATAATGTAACACTGACACCAGACCCCTAATAATGTAACACTGACACCAGACCCCAAATAATGTAACCCCGACACCAGACCCCCAATAATGTAACACTGACACCAGACACCAAATAATGTAACCCCGACACCAGACCCCAAATAATGTAACCCCGACACCAGACTCCAAATAATGTAACACTGACACCAGACCCCTAATAATGTAACACCGACACCAGACCCCAAATAATGTAACCCCGACACCAGACCCCCAATAATGTAACCCTGACACCAGACCCCAAATAATGTAACCCCGACACCAGACCCCAAATAATGTAACCCCGACACCAGACTCCAAATAATGTAACCCCGACACCAGACTCCAAATAATGTAACCCCGACACCAGACCCCAAATAATGTAACCCCGACACCAGACTCCAAATAATGTAACCCCGACACCAGACCCCAAATAATGTAACCCCGACACCAGACCCCCAATAATGTAACCCTGACACCAGACCCCTAATAATGTAACACCGACACCAGACCCCAAATAATGTAACCCCGACACCAGACTCCAAATAATGTAACCCGACACCAGACCCCAAATAATGTAACCTCGACACCAGACTCCAAATAATGTAACACTGACACCAGACCCCCAATAATGTAACACTGACACCAGACCCCAAATAATGTAACACTGACACCAGACCCCAAATAATGTAACACTGACACCAGACCCCAAATAATGTAACCTCGACACCAGACTCCAAATAATGTAACCCCGACACCAGACCCCCAATAATGTAACCCTGACACCAGACCCCTAATAATGTAACACCGACACCAGACCCCAAATAATGTAACCCCGACACCAGACTCCAAATAATGTAACCCCGACACCAGACCCCAAATAATGTAACCCCGACACCAGACCCCCAATAATGTAACCCTGACACCAGACCCCTAATAATGTAACACCGACACCAGACCCCAAATAATGTAACCCCGACACCAGACTCCAAATAATGTAACCCGACACCAGACCCCAAATAATGTAACCTCGACACCAGACTCCAAATAATGTAACACTGACACCAGACCCCCAATAATGTAACACTGACACCAGACCCCAAATAATGTAACACTGACACCAGACCCCAAATAATGTAACACTGACACCAGACCCCAAATAATGTAACCCCGACACCAGACCCCAAATAATGTAACCTCGACACCAGACTCCAAATAATGTAACACTGACACCAGACCCCCAATAATGTAACACTGACACCAGACCCCAAATAATGTAACACTGACACCAGACCCCAAATAATGTAACACTGACACCAGACCCCAAATAATGTAACCCCGACACCAGACCCCAAATAATGTAACACTGACACCAGACCCCCAATAATGTAACACTGACACCAGACCCCAAATAATGTAACACTGACACCAGACCCCAAATAATGTAACACTGACACCAGACCCCAAATAATGTAACCCCGACACCAGACCCCAAATAATGTAACACTGACACCAGACCCCAAATAATGTAACCCCGACACCAGACTCCAAATAATGTAACACTGACACCAGACCCCAAATAATGTAACACTGACACCAGACCCCAAATAATGTAACCCCGACACCAGACCCCAAATAATGTAACACTGACACCAGACCCCAAATAATGTAACCCCGACACCAGACCCCAAATAATGTAACCCTGACACCAGACACCAAATAATGTAACCCCGACACCAGACCCCCAATAATGTAACCCTGACACCAGACCCCTAATAATGTAACACCGACACCAGACCCCAAATAATGTAACCCCGACACCAGACTCCAAATAATGTAACCCGACACCAGACCCCAAATAATGTAACCCCGACACCAGACCCCAAATAATGTAACCTCGACACCAGACTCCAAATAATGTAACACTGACACCAGACCCCCAATAATGTAACACTGACACCAGACCCCAAATAATGTAACACTGACACCAGACCCCAAATAATGTAACACTGACACCAGACCCCAAATAATGTAACCCCGACACCAGACCCCAAATAATGTAACCCCGACACCAGACTCCAAATAATGTAACCCGACACCAGACCCCAAATAATGTAACCCCGACACCAGACCCCAAATAATGTAACCTCGACACCAGACTCCAAATAATGTAACACTGACACCAGACCCCCAATAATGTAACACTGACACCAGACCCCAAATAATGTAACACTGACACCAGACCCCAAATAATGTAACACTGACACCAGACCCCAAATAATGTAACCCCGACACCAGACCCCAAATAATGTAACACTGACACCAGACCCCAAATAATGTAACCCCGACACCAGACCCCAAATAATGTAACCCCGACACCAGACCCCAAATAATGTAACACTGACACCAGACCCCCAATAATGTAACACTGACACCAGACCCCAAATAATGTAACACTGACACCAGACCCCAAATAATGTAACACTGACACCAGACCCCAAATAATGTAACCCCGACACCAGACCCCAAATAATGTAACACTGACACCAGACCCCCAATAATGTAACACTGACACCAGACCCCAAATAATGTAACACTGACACCAGACCCCAAATAATGTAACACTGACACCAGACCCCAAATAATGTAACCCCGACACCAGACCCCAAATAATGTAACCCTGACACCAGACACCTTTGTGTGGGAAATTTCCGGTCCGCATAGTGATGATTGGCTGCAGCGGTTTGATCGGGAGTTGTCACTCGCTCTCTTCATGTTGTCAGATGCAGACACCGAAGGCTCCGCCCACCTGTGACGTGGGGGGCGGGACCGGCAGAGCTGAGATGCGGCTGACAGCGGAGACCTCGATAGTCGGAGAGCGGAGCGGCCGGGAGGATTATGGACGTGTGAGCGGAGGGAGCGGAGCATGTGGATCCCGCTGCTGTGTGCGACCTGCTGGGGGCTGCTGAGCGCAGGTGAGAGACCCCGGTGCCCCGAGTGTGCGCCCCGAATCACCGTCCCCCCCGATCACCATCATTGTGTGTCCCCCAGAACATCTACCCCCCTGATCCCTCCCGACACCCCGCAGTGTTCCTGCTCCTCTGCTGCGCCCCGATCACTGATCCCCAGTGTTTCTGCTCCTCGATCACTGCTCCCCAGTGTTACTGCTCCTCGATCACTGATCCCCAGTGTTCCTGCTCCTCGATCACTGCGCCCCAGTGTTACTGCTCCTCTGCTGCGCCCCGATCACTGCTCCCCAGTGTTACTGCTCCTGTGCTGCGCCCCGACCACTGCTCCCCAGTGTTACTGCTCCTGTGCTGCGCCCCGATCACTGCTCCCCAGTGTTACTGCTCCTGTGCTGCGCCCCGATCACTGCTCCCCAGTGTTACTGCTCCTGTGCTGCGCCCCGATCACTGATCCCCAGTGTTACTGCTCCTGTGCTGCACCCCGATCACTGCTCCCCAGTGTTACTGCTCCTGTGCTGCACCCCGATCACTGCTCCCAGTGTTACTGCTCCTCTGCTGCGCCCCGATCACTGATCCCCAGTGTTACTGCTCCTGTGCTGCGCCCCGATCACTGATCCCCAGTGTTACTGCTCCTGTGCTGCTCCCCGATCACTGCTCCCCAGTGTTACTGCTCCTGTGCTTCGCCCCGATCACTGCTCCCCAGTGTTACTGCTCCTGTGCTTCGCCCCGATCACTGCTCCCCAGTGTTACTGCTCCTGTGCTGCACCCCGATCACTGCTCCCAGTGTTACTGCTCCTGTGCTTCGCCCCGATCACTGCTCCCCAGTGTTACTGCTCCTCTGCTGCACCCCGATCACTGCTCCCAGTGTTACTGCTCCTGTGCTGCGCCCCGATCACTGCTCCCCAGTGTTACTGCTCCTGTGCTGCACCCCGATCACTGCTCCCAGTGTTACTGCTCCTCTGCTGCGCCCCGATCACTGCTCCCCAGTGTTACTGCTCCTGTGCTGCGCCCCGATCACTGCTCCCCAGTGTTACTGCTCCTGTGCTGCGCCCCGATCACTGCTCCCCAGTGTTCCTGCTCCTGTGCTGCTCCCCGATCACTGCTCCCCAGTGTTACTGCTCCTGTGCTGCGCCCCGATCACTGCTCCCCAGTGTTACTGCTCCTGTGCTGCGCCCCGATCACTGCTCCCCAGTGTTACTGCTCCTGTGCTGCTCCCCGATCACTGCTCCCCAGTGTTACTGCTCCTGTGCTGCGCCCCGATCACTGCTCCCCAGTGTTACTGCTCCTGTGCTGCGCCCCGATCACTGCTCCCCAGTGTTACTGCTCCTGTGCTGCTCCCCGATCACTGCTCCCCAGTGTTACTGCTCCTGTGCTGCTCCCCGATCACTGCTCCCCAGTGTTACTGCTCCTGTGCTTCGCCCCGATCACTGCTCCCCAGTGTTACTGCTCCTGTGCTGCGCCCCGATCACTGCTCCCCAGTGTTACTGCTCCTGTGCTTCGCCCCGATCACTGCTCCCCAGTGTTACTGCTCCTGTGCTGCTCCCCGATCACTGCTCCCCAGTGTTACTGCTCCTGTGCTGCTCCCCGATCACTGCTCCCCAGTGTTACTGCTCCTGTGCTTCGCCCCGATCACTGCTCCCCAGTGTTACTGCTCCTGTGCTGCGCCCCGATCACTGATCCCCAGTGTTACTGCTCCTGTGCTTCGCCCCGATCACTGCTCCCCAGTGTTACTGCTCCTGTGCTGCGCCCCGATCACTGCTCCCCAGTGTTACTGCTCCTGTGCTGCGCCCCGATCACTGATCCCCAGTGTTACTGCTCCTGTGCTGCGCCCCGATCACTGCTCCCCAGTGTTACTGCTCCTGTGCTGCACCCCGATCACTGCTCCCCAGTGTTACTGCTCCTGTGCTGCGCCCCGATCACTGCTCCCAGTGTTACTGCTCCTGTGCTGCGCCCCGATCACTGCTCCCCAGTGTTACTGCTCCTGTGCTGCACCCCGATCACTGCGCCCCAGTGTTACTGCTCCTCTGCTGCGCCCCGATCACTGCTCCCAGTGTTACTGCTCCTGTGCTGCGCCCCGATCACTGCGCCCCAGTGTTACTGCTCCTCTGCTGCGCCCCGATCACTGCTCCCAGTGTTACTGCTCCTGTGCTGCGCCCCGATCACTGCTCCCCAGTGTTACTGCTCCTGTGCTGCACCCCGATCACTGCTCCCAGTGTTACTGCTCCTCTGCTGCGCCCCGATCACTGCTCCCCAGTGTTACTGCTCCTGTGCTGCGCCCCGATCACTGCTCCCCAGTGTTACTGCTCCTGTGCTGCACCCCGATCACTGCTCCCCAGTGTTCCTGCTCCTGTGCTGCTCCCCGATCACTGCTCCCCAGTGTTACTGCTCCTGTGCTGCTCCCCGATCACTGCTCCCCAGTGTTACTGCTCCTGTGCTGCGCCCCGATCACTGCTTCCCAGTGTTACTGCTCCTGTGCTGCGCCCCGATCACTGCTCCCCAGTGTTACTGCTCCTGTGCTGCTCCCCGATCACTGCTCCCCAGTGTTACTGCTCCTGTGCTGCGCCCCGATCACTGATCCCCAGTGTTACTGCTCCTGTGCTTCGCCCCGATCACTGCTCCCAGTGTTACTGCTCCTGTGCTGCGCCCCGATCACTGATCCCCAGTGTTACTGCTCCTGTGCTGTGCCCCCATCACTGCTCCCCAGAGTTACTGCTCCTGTGCTGCACCCCGATCACTGCGTCCCAGTGTTACTGCGCTTCTGCTGCACCCCGATCACTGCGCCCCAGTGTTACTGCTCCTGTGCTGCACCCCGATCACTGCGTCCCAGAGTTACTGCTTCTCTGTTGCGCCCCGATCACTGCTCCCCAGTGTTACTGCTCCTGTGCTGCACCCCGATCACTGCGTCCCAGTGTTACTGCTCCTCTGCTGCGCCGCGATCACTGCTCCCAAGTGTTACAGCTCCTCTGCTGCGCCCCGATCACTGCGCCCCAGTGTTACTGCTCCTCTGCTGCGCCCCGATCACTGCTCTCCAGTGTTACTGCTCCTGTGCTGCGCCCCGATCACTGCTCCCCAGAGTTACTGCTCCTGTGCTGCACCCCGATCACTGCTCCCCAGAGTTACTGCTCCTGTGCTGCACCCCGATCACTGCTCCCCAGTGTTACTGCTCCTCTGCTGCACCCCAATCACTGCTCCCCAGTGTTCCTGCTCCTGTGCTGCACCCCAATCACTGCTCCCCAGAGTTACTGCTCCTGTGCTGCACCCCGATCACTGCTCCCCAGTGTTACTGCTCCTCTGCTGCACCCCAATCACTGCTCCCCAGAGTTACTGCTCCTGTGCTGCACCCCGATCACTGCTCCCCAGTGTTCCTGCTCCTCTGCTGCACCCCAATCACTGCTCCCCAGTGTTCCTGCTCCTGTGCTGCACCCCGATCACTGCTCCCCAGTGTTCCTGCTCCTGTGCTGCACCCCAATCACTGCTCCCCAGAGTTACTGCTCCTCTGCTGCACTCCGATCACTGCTCCCCAGTGTTACTGCTCCTCTGCTGCACCCCGATCACTGCTCCCCAGTGTTACTGCTCCTGTGCTGCGCCCCGATCACTGCTCCCCAGTGTTCCTGCTCCTGTGCTGCACCCCGATCACTGCTCCCCAGAGTTACTGCTCCTGTGCTGCACCCCGATCACTGCTCCCCAGAGTTACTGCTCCTGTGCTGCGCCCCGATCACTGCTCCCAGTGTTACTGCTCCTGTGCTGCGCCCCGGTCACTGCTCCTCAGAGTTACTGCTCCTGTGCTGCACCCCGATCACTGCTCCCCAGTGTTACTGCTCCTCTGCTGCACCCCGATCACTGCTCCCCAGTGTTACTGCTCCTGTGCTGCACCCCAATCACTGCTCCCCAATCACTGCTCCCCAGTGGTACTGCTCCTGTGCTGCACCCCAATCACTGCTCCCCAGTGTTACTGCTCCTGTGCTGCACCCCAATCACTGCTCCCCAGTGTTACTGCTCCTGTGCTGCACCCCGATCACTGCTCCCCAGTGTTCCTGCTCCTGTGCTGCGCCCCGATCACTGCTCCCCAGAGTTACTGCTCCTGTGCTGCGCCCCGATCACTGCTCCCCAGTTTTACTGCTCCTGTGCTACGCCCCGATCACTGCTCCCCAGTGTTACTGCTCCTGTGCTGCGCACCGATCACTGCTCCCCAGAGTTACTGCTCCTGTGCTGCGCCCCGATCACTGCTCCCTAGTGTTACTGCTCCTGTGCTGCGCCCCGATCACTGCTCCCCAGAGTTACTGCTCCTGTGCTGCGCCCCGATCACTGCTCCCCAGTGTTACCGCTCCTGTGCTGCACCCCGATCACTACTACATGTTCCTGCTCCCCAGTGTTCCTGCTCCCCAGTGTTCCTGCTCCCCAGTGTTCCTGCTCCTGTGCTGCACCCCAGTGTTCCTGCTCCTGTGCTGCGCCCCGATGACTGCTCCCCAGTGTTACTGCTCCTGTGTTGCGCCCAGATGACTGCTCCCCAGTTATACTGTTCCTCTGCTGCGCCCCGATGACTGCTCCCCAGTGTTACTGCTCCTGTGATGCGCCCCGATGACTGCTCCCTAGTGTTACTGCTCCTCTGCTGCGCCCCGATGACTGCTCCCCAGTGTTACTGCTCCTGTGCTGCTCCCCAGTGTTCCTGCTCCTGTGCTGCTCCCCAGTGTTCCTGCTCCTGTGCTGCTCCCCAGTGTTCCTGCTCCTGTGCTGCGCCCCGATGACTGCTCCCCAGTGTTACTGCTCCTGTGTTGCGCCCAGATGACTGCTCCCCAGTTATACTGTTCCTCTGCTGCGCCCCGATGACTGCTCCCCAGTGTTACTGCTCCTGTGATGCGCCCCGATGACTGCTCCCTAGTGTTACTGCTCCTCTGCTGCGCCCCGATGACTGCTCCCCAGTGTTACTGCTCCTGTGCTGCTCCCCGATCACTGCTCCCCAGTGTTACTGCTCCTGTGCTGCGCCCCGATCACTGCTCCCCAGTGTTACTGCTCCCCAGTGTTACTGCTCCTGTGCTGCGCCCCGATCACTGCTCCCCAGTGTTTCTGCTCCTCGATCACTGCAGATGACTGCTCCCAGTGTTACTGCTCCTCTGCTGCTCCCCGATCACTGCTCCCCAGTGATACTGCTCCTGTGCTGCGCCCCGATCACTGCTCCCCAGTGATACTGCTCCTGTGCTGCGCCCCGATCACTGCTCCCCAGTGGTACTGCTCCTGTGCTGCTCCCCGATCACTGCTCCCCAGTGGTACTGCTCCTGTGCTGCTCCCCAGTGTTACTGCTCCTGTGCTGCTCCCCAGTGTTACTGCTCCTGTGCTGCTCCCCAGTGTTACTGCTCCTGTGCTGCTCCCCAGTGTTACTGCTCCTGTGCTGCTCCCCAGTGTTACTGCTCCTGTGCTGCTCCCCAGTGTTACTGCTCCTGTGCTGCTCCCGAGTGTTCCTGCTCCTCTGCTGCTCCCCAGTGTTACTGCTCCTGTGCTGCGCCCCGATCACTGCTCCCCAGTGTTACTGCTCCTGTGCTGCGCCCCGATCACTGCGCCCCAGTGTTACTGCTCCTCGATCACTGCTCACCAGTGTTATTGCTCCTGTGCTGCACCCCGATCACTGCTCCCCAGTGTTACTGCTCCTGTGGTGCTCCCCGATCACTGCTCCCCAGTGTTACTGCTCCTGTGCTTTGCCCCCGATCACTGCGCCCCAGTGTTACTGCTCCTGTGCTGCTCCCCAGTGTTACTGCTCCTCTGCTGCACCCCGATCACTGCTCCCCAGTGTTACTGCTCCTTGATCACTGCTCCCCAGTGTTACTGCTACTCTGCTGCGCCCCGATCACTGCTCCCCAATGTTACTGCTCCTCTGCTGCGCCCCGATCACTGCTCCCCAGTGTTACTGCTCCTGTGCTGCGACCTGATCACTGCTCCCCAGTGTTACTGCTCCTGTGCTGCACCCCGATAACTGCTCCCCAGTGTTACTGCTCCTGTGCTGCGCCCCGATCACTGCTCCCAGTGTTACTGCTCCTGTGCTGCGCCCCGATCACTGCTCCCCAGTGTTACTGCTCCTGTGCTGCGCCCCGATCACTGCTCCCCAGTGTTACTGCTCCTCTGCTGCGCCCCGATCACTGCTCCACAGTGTTACTGCTCCTCGATCACTGCTCCCCAGTGTTACTGCTCCTCGATCACTGCTCCCCAGTGTTACTGCTCCTCGATCACTGCTCCCCAGTGTTACTGCTCCTTTGCTGTGCCCCGATCACTGCTCCCCAGTGTTACTGCTCCTGTGCTGTGCCCCGATCACTGCTCCCCAGTGTTACTGCTACTGTGCTGTGCCCCGATCACTGCTCCCCAGAGTTACTGCTTCTGTGCTGCGCCCCGATCACTGCTCCCCAGTGTTACTGCTCCTGTGCTGCGCTCCGATCACTGCGCCCAAGAGTTACTGCTCCTCTGCTGCGCCCCGATCACTGCTCCCCAGTGTTACTGCTCCTCTGCTGCGCCCCGATCACTGCTCCCCAGTGTTACTGCTCCTCGATCACTGCTCCCCAGTGTTACTGCTCCTCTGCTGCGCCCCGATCACTGCTCCCCAGTGTTACTGCTCCTGTGCTGCGCCCCAGTGTTACTGCTCCTCGATCACTGCTCCCCAGTGTTACTGCTCCTGTGCTGCACCCCGATCTCTGCTCCCCAGTGTTACTGCTCCTGTGGTGCGCCCCGATCACTGTTCCCCAGTGTTACTGCTCCTGTGCTGCGCCCCCGATCACTGCGCCCCAGTGTTACTGCTCCTGTGCTGCGCTCCAGTGTCACTGCTCCCCAGTGTTACTGTTTCTCTGCTGCGCCCGGATCACTGCTCCCCAGTGTTACTTCTCCTCGATCACTGCTCCCCAGTGTTACTGCTCCTCTGCTGCGCCCCGATCACTGCTCCCCAGTGTTACTGCTCCTCTGCTGCGCCCCGATCACTGCGCCCCAGTGTTAGTGCTCATCTGCTGCACACCGATCACTGCTCCCCTGTGTTACTGCTCCTCTGCTGCGCCCCGATCACTGCTCCCCAGTGTTACTGCTCCTCGATCACTGCTCCCCAGTGTTAATGCTCCTCTGCTGCGCCCCGATCACTGCTCCCCAGTGTTACTGCTCCCCAGTGTTACTGCTCCTCTCCTGCGCCCCGATCACTGCTCCCCAGTGTTACTGATCCTGTGCTGTGCCTCGATCACTGCTCCCCAGTGTTACTGCTCCCCGGTGTTACTGCTCCTGTGCTGCGCCCCGACCACTGCTCCCCAGTGTTACTGCTCCTGTGCTGTGCCCCGATCACTGCTCCCCAGTGTTACTGCTCCTGTGCTGCGCCCCGATCACTGCTCCCCAGTGTTACTGCTCCTGTGCTGCGCCCCGATCACTGCTCCCAGTGTTACTGCTCCTGTGCTGCGCCCCGATCACTGATCCCCAGTGTTACTGCTCCTGTGCCCCGATCACTGCGTCCCAGTGTTACTGCTCTTCTGCTGCACCCCGATCACTGCGCCCCAGTGTTACTGCTCCTGTGCTGCGACCTGATCACTGCTCCCCAGTGTTACTGCTCCTGTGCTGCACCCCGATAACTGCTCCCCAGTGTTACTGCTCCTGTGCTGCGCCCCAATCACTGCTCCCCAGAGTTACTGCTCCTGTGCTGCGCCCCGATCACTGCTCCCCAGTGTTACTGCTCCTGTGCTGCGCCCCGATCACTGCTCCCCGGTGTTACTGCTCCTGTGCTGCACCCCGATCACTGCTCCCCAGTGTTACTGCTCCTGTGCTGCACCCCGATCACTGCTCCCCAGTGTTACTGCTCCTGTGCTGCACCCCAATCACTGCTCCCCAGTGTTACTGCTCCTGTGCTGCACCCCAATCACTGCTCCCCAGTGTTACTGCTCCTCTGCTGCGCCCCGATCACTGCTCCCCAGTGTTACTGCTCCTGTGCTGCACCCCAATCACTGCTCCACAGTGTTACTGCTCCTGTGCTGCACCCCGATCACTGCGCCCCAGTGTTAGTGCTCATCTGCTGCACCCCGATCACTGCTCCCCTGTGTTACTGCTCCTCTGCTGCGCCCCGATCACTGCTCCCCAGTGTTACTGCTCCTCGATCACTGCTCCCCAGTGTTAATGCTCCTCTGCTGCGCCCCGATCACTGCTCCCCAGTGTTACTGCTCCCCAGTGTTACTGCTCCTCTGCTGCGCCCCGATCACTGCTCCCCAGTGTTACTGCTCCTGTGCTGTGCCCCGATCACTGCTCCCCAGTGTTACTGCTCCTCGATCACTGCTCCCCAGTGTTACTGCTCCCCGGTGTTACTGCTCCTGTGCTGCGCCCCGACCACTGCTCCCCAGTGTTACTGCTCCTGTGCTGCGCCCCGATCACTGCTCCCCAGTGTTACTGCTCCAGTGCTGCGCCTTGATCACTGCGTCCCAGTGTTACTGCTCTTCTGCTGCACCCCGATCACTGTTCCCCAGTGTTACTGCTCCTGTGCTGCACCCCGATCACTGCGTCCGAGAGTTACTGCTTCTCTGTTGCACCCCGATCACTGTTCCACAGTGTTACTGCTCCTGTGCTGGACCCCGATCACTGCGTCCCAGAGTTACTGCTCTTCTGCTGCACCCCGATCACTGCTCCCCAGTGTTACTGCTCTTCTGCTGCACCCCGATCACTGCTCCCCAGTGTTACTGCTCCTGTGCTGCGCACCGATCACTGCTCCCCAGTGTTACTGCTCCTCTGCTGCGCACTGATCACTGCTCCCCAGTGTTACTGCTCCTGTGCTGCACCCCGATCACTGCTCCCCAGTGTTACTGCTCCTGTGCTGCGCACCGATCACTGCTCCCCAGTGTTACTGCTCCTCTGCTGCGCACCGATCACTGCTCCCCAGTGTTACTGCTCCTCTGCTGCGCACTGATCACTGCTCCCCAGTGTTACTGCTCCTGTGCTGCGCGCCGATCACTGCTCCCCAGTGTTACTGCTCCTGTGCTGCGCCCCGATCACTGCTCCCCAGTGTTACTGCTCCTGTGCTGCGCCCCGATCACTGCTCCCCAGTGTTACTGCTCCTGTGCTGCGCTCCGATCACTGCACCCAGTGTTGCTGCTCCTGTGCTGCGCCCCGATCACTGCTCCCCAGTGTTACTGCTCCTGTGCTGCGCACCGATCACTGCTCCCCAGTGTTACTGCTCCTGTGCTGCACCCCGATCACTGCTCCCCAGTGTTCCTGCTCCTGTGCTGCACCCCGATCACTGCTCCCCAGTGTTACTGCTCCTCTGCTGCGCACTGATCACTGCTCCCCAGTGTTACTGCTCCTGTGCTGCACCCCGATCACTGCTCCCCAGTGTTACTGCTCCTGTGCTGCGCACCGATCACTGCTCCCCAGTGTTACTGCTCCTCTGCTGCGCACCGATCACTGCTCCCCAGTGTTACTGCTCCTCTGCTGCGCACTGATCACTGCTCCCCAGTGTTACTGCTCCTGTGCTGCGCGCCGATCACTGCTCCCCAGTGTTACTGCTCCTGTGCTGCGCCCCGATCACTGCTCCCCAGTGTTACTGCTCCTGTGCTGCGCCCCGATCACTGCTCCCCAGTGTTACTGCTCCTGTGCTGCGCTCCGATCACTGCACCCAGTGTTGCTGCTCCTGTGCTGCGCCCCGATCACTGCTCCCCAGTGTTACTGCTCCTGTGCTGCGCACCGATCACTGCTCCCCAGTGTTACTGCTCCTGTGCTGCACCCCGATCACTGCTCCCCAGTGTTCCTGCTCCTGTGCTGCGCCCCGATCACTGCTCCCCAGTGTTACTGCTCCTGTGCTGCGCTCCGATCACTGCACCCAGTGTTACTGCTCCTGTGCTGCGCCCCGATCACTGCTCCCCAGTGTTACTGCTCCTGTGCTGCACCCCGATCACTGCTCCCCAGTGTTACTGCTCCTGTGCTGCACCCCGATCACTGCTCCCCAGTGTTCCTGCTCCTGTGCTGCACCCCGATCACTGCTCCCCAGTGTTACTGCTCCTCTGCTGCGCACCGATCACTGCTCCCCAGTGTTACTGCTCCTCTGCTGCGCACCGATCACTGCTCCCCAGTGTTACTGCTCCTCTGCTGCGCCCCGATCACTGCTCTCCAGTGTTACTGCTCCTGTGCTGCGCTCCGATCACTGCACCCAGTGTTGCTGCTCCTGTGCTGCGCTCCGATCACTGCACCCAGTGTTGCTGCTCCTCTCATTTCCTCTGCACCATTGCTTCCCCCGATGCCTTTCTCCCTCTTGCTGTGGCCTCGCTGTTCTTGCACTTCCATTAGTGGCTGTGCTGTGAGTACGAGGGAGCGACGACGTTGGTGATTATTGGACACTGCTTCCATTTCGTGTCGTATTCCTTCACTCTGAGATTTATCCTCGCTGTGTTGTCACCAAGACAAAGCTACAGATCTCCACACCGATTCCGTCTAATGGGCGTGCCACCCCCAAAAGACCGAGCCCCACTGACAGATTCACATTTGTCACCTGTGACCTCAGAATGATACTCGGTGTTCTCCATGTACAGTATTATATATAGGGTCAGTCTGATGATGGAGGTGATGCTCGGTGTTCTCCATGTACAGTATTATATATAGGGTCAGTCTGATGATGGAGGTGACGCTCTGTGTTCTCCATGTACAGTATTATATATAGGGTCAGTCTGATGATGGAGGTGACGCTCTGTGTTCTCCATGTACAGTATTATATATAGGGTCAGTCTGATGATGGAGGTGATGCTCAGTGTTCTCCATGTACAGTATTATATATAGGGTCAATCTGATGATGGAGGTGACGCTCTGTGTTCTCCATGTACAGTATTATATATAGGATCAGTCTGATGATGGAGGTGATGCTCTGTGTTCTCCATGTACAGTATTATATATAGGGTCAGTCTGATGATGGAGGTGATGCTCGGTGTTCTCCATGTACAGTATTATATATAGGATCAGTCTGATGATGGAGGTGATGCTCTGTGTTCTCCATGTACAGTATTATATATAGGGTCAGTCTGATGATGGAGGTGATGCTCAGTGTTCTCCATGTACAGTATTATATATAGGGTCAGTCTGATGATGGAGGTGACGCTCTGTGTTCTCCATGTACAGTATTATATATAGGGTCAGTCTGATGATGGAGGTGATGCTCTGTGTTCTCCATGTACAGTATTATATATAGGGTCAGTCTGATGATGGAGGTGATGCTCAGTGTTCTCCATGTACAGTATTATATATTGGGTCAGTCTGATGATGGAGGTGACGCTCTGTGTTCTCCATGTACAGTATTATATATAGGGTCAGTCTGATGATGGAGGTGACGCTCTGTGTTCTCCATGTACAGTATTATATATAGGGTCAGTCTGATGATGGAGGTGATGCTCTGTGATCTCCATGTACAGTATTATATATAGGGTCAGTCTCATGATGGAGGTGATGCTCGGTGTTTTCCATGTACAGTATTATATTTAGGGTCAGTCTGATGATGGAGGTGACGCTCTGTGTTCTCCATGTACAGTATTATATATAGGGTCAGTCTGATAATGGAGGTGATGCTCTGTGTTCTCCATGTACAGTATTATATATAGGGTCAGTCTGATGATGGAGGTGACGCTCTGTGTTCTCCATGTACAGTATTATATATAGGGTCAGTCTGATGATGGAGGTGACGCTCTGTGTTCTCCATGTACAGTATTATATATAGGGTCAGTCTGATGATGGAGGTGATGCTCTGTGTTCTCCATGTACAGTATTATATATAGGGTCAGTCTGATGATGGAGGTGATGCTCTGTGTTCTCCATGTACAGTATTATATATAGGGTCAGTCTGATGATGGAGGTGATGCTCGGTGTTCTCCATGTACAGTATTATATATAGGATCAGTCTGATGATGGAGGTGATGCTCTGTGTTCTCCATGTACAGTATTATATATAGGGTCAGTCTGATGATGGAGGTGATGCTCGGTGTTCTCCATGTACAGTATTATATATAGGATCAGTCTGATGATGGAGGTGATGCTCTGTGTTCTCCATGTACAGTATTATATATAGGGTCAGTCTGATGATGGAGGTGATGCTCAGTGTTCTCCATGTACAGTATTATATATAGGGTCAGTCTGATGATGGAGGTGACGCTCTGTGTTCTCCATGTACAGTATTATATATAGGGTCAGTCTGATGATGGAGGTGACGCTCTGTGTTCTCCATGTACAGTATTATATATAGGGTCAGTCTGATGATGGAGGTGACGCTCTGTGTTCTCCATGTACAGTATTATATATAGGGTCAGTCTGATGATGGAGGTGATGCTCTGTGATCTCCATGTACAGTATTATATATAGGGTCAGTCTGATGATGGAGGTGATGCTCGGTGTTTTCCATGTACAGTATTATATTTAGGGTCAGTCTGATGATGGAGGTGACGCTCTGTGTTCTCCATGTACAGTATTATATATAGGGTCAGTCTGATAATGGAGGTGATGCTCTGTGTTCTCCATGTACAGTATTATATATAGGGTCAGTCTGATGATGGAGGTGACGCTCTGTGTTCTCCATGTACAGTATTATATATAGGGTCAGTCTGATGATGGAGGTGATGCTCTGTGTTCTCCATGTACAGTATTATATATAGGGTCAGTCTGATGATGGAGGTGACGCTCTGTGTTCTCCATGTACAGTATTATATATAGGGTCAGTCTGATGATGGAGGTGACGCTCTGTGTTCTCCATGTACAGTATTATATATAGGGTCAGTCTGATGATGGAGGTGATGCTCTGTGTTCTCCATGTACAGTATTATATGTAGGGTCAGTCTGATGATGGAGGTGACGCTCTGTGTTCTCCATGTACATTATTATATATAGGATCAGTCTGATGATGGAGGTGACGCTCTGTGTTCTCCATGTACAGTATTATATATAGGATCAGTCTGATGATGGAGGTGATGCTCTGTGATCTCCATGTACAGTATTATATATAGGATCAGTCTGATGATGGAGGTGACGCTCTGTGTTCTCCATGTACAGTATTATATATAGGATCAGTCTGATGATGGAGGTGACGCTCTGTGTTCTCCATGTACAGTATTATATATAGGGTCAGTCTGATGATGGAGGTGATGCTCTGTGATCTCCATGTACATTATTATATATAGGATCAGTCTGATGATGGAGGTGACGCTCTGTGTTCTCCATGTACAGTATTATATTTAGGGTCAGTCTGATGATGGAGGTGACGCTCTGTGTTCTCCATGTACAGTATTATATTTAGGGTCAGTCTGATGATGGAGGTGATGCTCTGTGTTCTCCATGTACAGTATTATATATAGGGTCAGTCTGATGATGGAGGTGACGCTCTGTGTTCTCCATGTACAGTATTATATTTAGGGTCAGTCTGATGATGGAGGTGACGCTCTGTGTTCTCCATGTACAGTATTATATATAGGGTCAGTCTGATGATGGAGGTGATGCTCTGTGTTCTCCATGTACAGTATTATATATAGGATCAGTCTGATGATGGAGGTGATGCTCTGTGTTCTCCATGTACAGTATTATATATAGGGTCAGTCTGATGATGGAGGTGACGCTCTGTGTTCTCCATGTACAGTATTATATATAGGGTCAGTCTGATGATGGAGGTGACGCTCTGTGTTCTCCATGTACATTATTATATATAGGGTCAGTCTGATGATGGAGGTGATGCTCTGTGTTCTCCATGTACAGTATTATATATAGGGTCAGTCTGATGATGGAGGTGACGCTCTGTGTTCTCCATGTACAGTATTATATATAGGGTCAGTCTGATGATGGAGGTGACGCTCTGTGTTCTCCATGTACAGTATTATATATAGGGTCAGTCTGATGATGGAGGTGATGCTCTGTGTTCTCCATGTACAGTATTATATATAGGGTCAGTCTGATGATGGAGGTGATGCTCTGTGTTCTCCATGTACAGTATTATATATAGGGTCAGTCTGATGATGGAGGTGACGCTCTGTGTTCTCCATGTACAGTATTATATATAGGGTCAGTCTGATGATGGAGGTGATGCTCGGTGTTCTCCATGTACAGTATTATATATAGGGTCAGTCTGATGATGGAGGTGACGCTCTGTGTTCTCCATGTGCAGTATTATATATAGGGTCAGTCTGATGATGGAGGTGATGCTCTGTGTTCTCCATGTACAGTATTATATATAGGGTCAGTCTGATGATGGAGGTGACGCTCTGTGTTCTCCATGTACAGTATTATATATAGGGTCAGTCTGATGATGGAGGTGACGCTCTGTGTTCTCCATGTACAGTATTATATATAGGGTCAGTCTGATGATGGAGGTGATGCTCTGTGTTCTCCATGTACAGTATTATATATAGGGTCAGTCTGATGATGGAGGTGATGCTCTGTGTTCTCCATGTACAGTATTATATATAGGGTCAGTCTGATGATGGAGGTGACGCTCTGTGTTCTCCATGTACAGTATTATATATAGGGTCAGTCTGATGATGGAGGTGACGCTCTGTGTTCTCCATGTACAGTATTATATATAGGGTCAGTCTGATGATGGAGGTGACGCTCTGTGTTCTCCATGTACAGTATTATATATAGGGTCAGTCTGATGATGGAGGTGACGCTCTGTGTTCTCCATGTACAGTATTATATATAGGGTCAGTCTGATGATGGAGGTGACGCTCTGTGTTCTCCATGTACAGTATTATATATAGGGTCAGTCTGATGATGGAGGTGACGCTCTGTGTTCTCCATGTACAGTATTATATATAGGGTCAGTCTGATGATGGAGGTGACGCTCGGTGTTCTCCATGTACAGTATTATATATAGGGTCAGTCTGATGATGGAGGTGACGCTCGATGTTCTCCATGTACAGTATTATATATAGGGTCAGTCTGATGATGGAGGTGATGCTCGGTGTTCTCCATGTACAGTATTATATATAGGGTCAGTCTGATGATGGAGGTGACGCTCAGTGTTTTCCATGTCATGTGCAGTATTATATGTAGGGTCAGTCTGATGATGGAGGTGATGCTCGGCGTTCTCCATGTACAGTATTATATATAAGGTCAGTCTGATGATGGAGGTGATGCTCAGTGTTCTCCATGTACAGTATTATATATAAGGGTCAGTCTGATGATGGAGGTGATGCTCAGTGTTCTCCATGTACAGTATTATATATAGGGTCAGTCTGATGATGGAGGTGACGCTCAGTGTTCTCCATGTACAGTATTATATATAAGGTCAGTCTGATGATGGAGGTGATGCTCGGTGTTCTCCATGTACAGTATTATATATAGGGTCAGTCTGATGATGGAGGTGATGCTCAGTGTTCTCCATGTGCAGTATTATATATAGGGTCAGTCTGATAATGGAGGTGATGCTCTGTGTTCTCCATGTACAGTATTATATATAGGGTCAGTCTGATGATGGAGGTGATGCTCGGCGTTCTCCATGTACAGTATTATATATAGGGTCAGTCTGATGATGGAGGTGATGCTCGGTGTTCTCCATGTACAGTATT
The DNA here is from genome assembly GCF_039654945.1 of Dendrobates tinctorius. Classification (NCBI taxonomy): domain Eukaryota; kingdom Metazoa; phylum Chordata; class Amphibia; order Anura; family Dendrobatidae; genus Dendrobates; species Dendrobates tinctorius. The sequence goes on along the minus strand of NW_027362120.1, from coordinate 1,242 downwards.
ATATATAGGGTCAGTCTGATGATGGAGGTGACGCTCAGTGTTCTCCATGTCATGTACAGTATTATATGTAGGGTCAGTCTGATGATGGAGGTGATGCTCAGTGTTCTCCCTGTCATGTACAGTATTATATGTAGGGTCAGTCTGATGATGGAGGTGACGCTCTGTGTTCTCCATGTACAGTATTATATTTAGGGTCAGTCTGATGATGGAGGTGACGCTCTGTGTTCTCCATGTACAGTATTATATTTAGGGTCAGTCTGATGATGGAGGTGACGCTCTGTGTTCTCCATGTACAGTATTATATTTAGGGTCAGTCTGATGATGGAGGTGATGCTCTGTGTTCTCCATGTACAGTATTATATTTAGGGTCAGTCTGATGATGGAGGTGATGCTCGGCGTTCTCCATGTACAGTATTATATATAGGGTCAGTCTGATGATGGAGGTGATGCTCTGTGTTCTCCATGTACAGTATTATATATAGGGTCAGTCTGATAATGGAGGTGATGCTCTGTGTTCTCCATGTACAGTATTATATATAGGGTCAGTCTGATGATGGAGGTGACGCTCTGTGTTCTCCATGTACAGTATTATATATAGGGTCAGTCTGATAATGGAGGTGATGCTCTGTGTTCTCCATGTACAGTATTATATATAGGGTCAGTCTGATGATGGAGGTCATGCTCGGCTGTTCTCCATGTACAGTATTATATATAGGGTCAGTCTGATGATGGAGGTGATGCTCTGTGTTCTCCATGTACAGTATTATATATAGGGTCAGTCTGATGATGGAGGTGACGCTCTGTGTTCTCCATGTACAGTATTATATATAGGGTCAGTCTGATGATGGAGGTGATGCTCTGTGTTCTCCATGTACAGTATTATATTTAGGGTCAGTCTGATGATGGAGGTGACGCTCTGTGTTCTCCATGTACAGTATTATATTTAGGGTCAGTCTGATGATGGAGGTGACGCTCTGTGTTCTCCATGTACAGTATTATATTTAGGGTCAGTCTGATGATGGAGGTGATGCTCTGTGTTCTCCATGTACATTATTATATATAGGGTCAGTCTGATGATGGAGGTGATGCTCTGTGTTCTCCATGTACAGTATTATATTTAGGGTCAGTCTGATGATGGAGGTGACGCTCTGTGTTCTCCATGTACAGTATTATATATAGGGTCAGTCTGATGATGGAGGTGACGCTCTGTGTTCTCCATGTACAGTATTATATATAGGGTCA